>NC_050071.1:36238615-36929239 GCF_009764565.3 Dermochelys coriacea | reverse complement strand
TTTGAAAATTACTCAGTCTTAGGGCCCCCTCCACGGTGGTCTGCAAAGTCTCTAGGTGCTGCCCCACTGGCAGGTGATCCTCTTCTTCTCCTCCTCGGGCTTCAGCAGCTCCAGGCAGCGGCCTCTGCAGCAGCAGTAGCAGCTCCAGGAACTCCAGGTGGTGGTCCAGGCAGGTAGAAAGGACCCCTCTCAGGTGGTGGTGGTGGTGGTGGTATCCACAACAGCAGTGGCTGGGGTCCCTCACTCCTCCTCTCTGGGAGTGGGCTAGCAGCCCCCCCCCGGGGCTGCAGTTGCAGCAGTAGTAGCACCCAAGTGTGGGGGGTCCAGCAACCAGGTAGCAGAGAAGGGGGGGTGGGTGTCTGGCCCAGCCAGGGGAGTAGCAGGGAGAGCTTAGGGCCTAGCAGCAGCAGGAGTAGCAGCTTCCCACCTTCCTCCAAGCTAGAAGGCTATGGAAGAGCAATGGGGGAGAGAGAGAGAGATTCGCTCCAGGCTAAACAAATCCTTGGTACCAGGATAAGTGAAATGGCAGCTGCTCCAGGTCAATTAAGACACCTGGGGCCAATTAGGAACTTTCCAGAAGGCAGGGAGAAGGCTAGGTTGATTGGGACACCTGAAGCCAATCAGGGCCTGACTGAAACTAGTTAAAAGCGTCCCAGTCAGTCAGGTCTTATTGGGATCCGGGAAGTGGGCGGGCGAAGCCCGTCCACTGCTAAAGGGTCCCCCCCAGCCTAAAAGGGGGATCCACAGGACCTAGATACCCAAAAAGTTCCGGGGGACAACTAATAAAATAACAGGGACAGGAGTGCGGTCAAAGGGTCAAAAGAAGGGAACCGGACGGGGACACCGAGCAGAGAACCCCGGACAGAGCCCACTGCTCCTCAAAGGCGTCAAGGGAGTCAGAGGACGCCGCCCAGAGGAACTCTGCCCGGATACGTGAACGGACCGAGGATCGGAAATAGGCCCCACAGTCACAGGAGACTCCATCGGCCAACCTCCTCACTCTGGTTTTGTAGATGGCCATTTTAGCTAGGGCCAGGAGGAGGTTGACCAGGAGATCCCGGGACTTTGTGGGGCCACGGATAGGGAATGCATAAATGAGAAGGTGAGGGGAGAAGTGCAACCAAAAACGTAATAAGATATTGGTGAGGAGCCGGAATAGGGGCTGCAGCCTGGCACACTCCAGGTAGACATGTGCCAGGGTATCCCTCACGCCGCAAAAGGGGCAGGTGTCTGGGATTGTGGTGAACCGCGCCAAGTACACGCCCGTGCTCACGGCTCCGTGAAGGAGCCGCCAACTGACATCCCCGGCGGGCTTTGGGACTAAGATGGAATATAGGCTGCCCCACCGGGGCTCTGCACCCTCCAAAGGTGGCAGGAGGTCCCGCCATTTTGTATCGGGGCGGGACACGAGGGTGCGGGCGTGAAGGGTGTGGAGCACGAGTGTGTAGAGATGTTTTCTTGGCGCGGTTTGAAAACAGACCGGCTGCATCTCGTGCAGCCGGCTTCTAGTGAAGGGGTGAAGGGATCGGTTGGGTCCACGAGGGAGGGGTCCAATTAAAAGGTCCGGCGGGCCTGGGGTAGTGGGTGGGCGGGGCGTGCCCTCGTGCAGGACCCGGTCGAGATAAACCCGAGCAGCGGGCGGCAAAGCGGCCTTCACCTCCTGAAGTATGCATCGGGGAGTACAAGGTCTGGAAAGCCCCATGCGCTGAGCGAAGGTTAGGGGATCCAGCCAGTCTCCCCGGTCATAGTCCAGGAGGTCTCCGACTCTTGTGACCTCTGCCAGGACCAACCTCTGGCGCACCGAGCGGGACTCCGCCACCTGCAAACGGAGCTGGGGGTTGTGTAGCAGGGGCTCCGCGAGGAGATCTGCCCCCTCGGTGGCCGCCACGGACCTGCTCGTTGTAAAGAGTTTCCAGGTCCGGAGGAGGTCCTGGTAGAAGACCGGCAGCCCGGAGAGGTCTCGCGGAAGACCTCTCGGATGGAGATAAAGGAGCTGCCGGTCGTATCGGAGCCCTCGGAAGCGGCGCAGGAAGGCGTGCGCCAGTATGCTCCACGCCGGACTACCTGCACCATAAAGGAGCCTCTGCAGGGTCTGGAGGCGGAAGACATGGACTTGAGTAAGCAGACATTTGAGGCCCTGCCCTCCCTCCTCCACAGGTAGATGGAGAACCCCTGCAGGGACCCAGTGCAGTCCTGACCAAAAGAACTCCAGAATCGATGTCCGCAGGTTGGTCAGGAAAGCCGGGGCTGGGACCAGGGTGTTGAGCCGGTACCAAAGCATGGACAGGACTAGTTGATTAAGCACTAACGCTCTCCCTCGAAGGGAGAGGCACCGGAGCAGTCCTGTCCATTTCCGGAGCCGCTCTATCACCCCGCCCTCTAAATTCTGCCAGTTCTCCGGCGGAGAGGGATGCGTGGCAGAAAGGTAAACGCCCAGATAGAGCAGCGGACCCGTGCTCCACCGGATGGCTTGAAGCGCGGGTGGGCGGGGGCTCGCCTGCCGCCAGTCCCCTACCACCAAGCCAGAGCTCTTGACCCAGTTGACCCGCGCGGAGGAGGCTGCTGAATAGATGGCCTGGCAAGCCTCCACTCGCACCAAGTCGCCCGGGTCCTGGACCATGAGGAGCACGTCATCAGCGTACGCCGACAGGACCAGCCGCAGCTCCGGCTCCCTCAGCACCAACCCTGTCAACCTCCTTCGGAGGAGACAGAGGAAGGGCTCGATCGCCAGAGCGTAGAGCTGGCCTGAGAGGGGGCACCCCTGCCGTACTCCTCGCCCGAAGTTGACCGGTTCGGTCAGGGTCCAGTTGAGTCTTACCAGACACTCTGCGGAAGCGTACAGCACCCGGAGAAAGTTCACAAACCTGCGTCCGAAGCCAAATGCCTGCAGAGTGCTCATTAGATACCCGTGATCCATCCTGTCGAACGCCTTCTCCTGATCTAAAGACAGGAGGGCGAACGACAGACCATCCCTACACCCAAGTTCCAATAGGTCCCGGACCAGATATAGGTTGTCGAAGATACTGCGGCCCGGGACGGTGTAGGTCTGGTCTGGGTGGACCACGTCCGCCAGCACGGACCCTAGCCTCAGGGAGATGGCTTTTGCCACGATTTTGTAGTCCGTGCTGAGGAGCGAGACGGGACGCCAATTTCGTAAATCGCGGAGGTCCCCCTTCTTCGGCAATAAGGCCAGCACGGCTCGCCTGCACGAAAGAGGGAGGACCCCGCTCTGCAAAGACTCGGCCCAGACGGTGACTAGGTCTGGGCCCAGGACGTCCCAGAACACGCGGTAGAACTCCACGGTCAGCCCGTCCATGCCCGGAGATTTATTGGTGGGCATGCGACGGAGGGCTTCCGAGAACTCGGCCAGAGTGAGAGGCAGCTCTAGCCGGTCTCGGTCGCCCACGCTGACCGTCGGGAGCTCCTCCCACAGCACTCTGCAAGCGTTAGGATCGGTCGGCTCCGGGGAGAAAAGGCTTGCGTAGAAGGCTCTCGCCCTCTCGCACATCTCCACCGGATCTGTGAGGGGGGTGCCATCCTCAGTCAGTAGGCAGATGATATGTTTCTTAGCCCCCCTCTTTTTTTCCAGGGCGTAGAAGAAGCGGGAGCCGCAATCCATCTCCCGAAGGAGACGGATGCGGGATCGAACAAAGGCACCCCGGGCCCGATGGTCCTCGAGGCTCCGGAGCTCCTCCCGCTTCTCCCGGCACGCTCCGCAGAGGGGTGGATCCTCGGGGCTGGCGGCCAGACGCCTCTCCAGCTCTAAGACCTCCCGTTCCAACTGCTCTATCGCTGCATCCCTCCGTCGGCTGGTGCCCCGGGTGTAGTCACGGCAGAAGAGCCGGGCGCGCACCTTCCCTACGTCCCACCACCGCCGTGCCGAGGGAAAGGCACGCCGCTGCCCTCGCCAGGCCAGCCAGAACTCCCGGAAGGACGCCACGAAGCCCGCATCCTCCAGCAAGCTGTTGTTAAAATGCCAATAGGCCGGCCCCGGCCTCTCCGCGCAGAGGGAGGCTGTCACGGTGGCTATGTGATGGTCAGAAAATGGGGCCGGCCGGATGCTGGAGGAGTGGGCTCGTGTGAGATGAAAGCGTGATAAATAAATGCGGTCCAACCGGGAGTGGCGCGACCGATGGGCCTCCACCCGGACAAAGGTGAACGTGGAAGCGTCATCCGGGTGGTGGTCGCGCCAGACGTCCACCAGGGAGTGGTGTTCGACTATCTCCTGGAGGACGGCCACGGCGGCCTGGCTCTTCTCGGTCCCCGAGCGGTCCCGTTCCTCAAGGGTGATGTTAAAGTCCCCTCCCAGGACCAGGCACTCCTGAGGATCCAAGGTGCCGAGGAAGGCGGATGCCTGCTGATAGAATTGCAGCCGCTCCGGGCTCGCTGCTGGGGCATAGATGTTGACGAGGTTGACTACGAGCCCCTCCATTTGGACCCGGAGGTGCAGCAGGCGACCCGGCACAGCCTCGGCGACCCCCAGCACCTCGGGCCGTAGGTCGGGGGAGAACAGGGTCGCCACTCCACCCGTATGAACTGTGAGGTGGCTAAAGTAGACCCTGTCCCCCCAATCCAGCCGCCAGCTGTCTTCGGCGGTTGGATCCGTATGGGTCTCCTGCAGGAAAACCACAGAGTACCTCCCCTCTCGAAGGAAGGAGAGCACCTGGGACCTGCGGAGACCCATCTTACAGCCACGGGTGTTCAATGTTGCGATGGTAAAGGGTGCCATGAGGAGGGCTGGGGGGGATCCTCGCCGGCAGGAATGCTCGTGGCTCCCGGCGGGCCGCGTAGCAGTCCGTGACCCACCCCGTAGGTGAGTAAGGAGTCACGGAAGTGGCGGACCCGCTGGTAGGCCGCGGCGCCCTGTCTCCCGGTCCTTTTCCCCTCCCCCATGAGGGCCCTTGCGGCCCGGAGGATTTGATTAAAGTCCCCCCATCGCTGGAGGGCAAGCTGGACTTTGTTGCGGGAGCCACGGACGTCTTCTAGGAACTCCCGCAACTCCTCTCGCAGCGCATGGGGGGCTGGGGTTATGGTCTGGTTGCTTCCCGATGGGGCCCTTGGTACAGCCCCCTGGCCCAGCGGGACGGGCAGACAGGGTGCGGACCCCCGACGGGGCTCTTGATGGGTTGACCTGAATGCTGGGGCGATAGGGGGCGGCGGAGGGAGGATAGCAGCCCCTGGTGGGTCGGGACGGGCAAACACAAAGGCCATTCCCTGGGAGTCATCTGTTGGAAAGGGGAAGGAGACTGTCCCAGGGGTGGCAATAATATCTCGGGAGGTGGGCGGGAGAAGGGCAGGGGCAGGGGTAGAGGTGAGAGTCTGGGTCGAGAGAGGGCTCTCACCGATGCCGGGCGCAAGCTGTCTGGTGGATTTGGCAGCCACGGCATCAGGAGGTGGACTTTCTTCTGTAGGGTCCTCTCCCGGAAAGGAGGTCGAATGCTCCTCACCAGCGAGGGATGCCCCTGGTGGCTCAGGTTCCAGCCGCGTGGCACTGGCCGTCGCCTCAACTGGCTTGGTGGCTCTCAGCAGGGTGCCTTCTGCAGCCGGGTTGATGGAGGAGTCCAGGGGCTCCTCGGAGGTGGGAGCAGAAGAAACGGTTACGGGGAGGGAGTATGGGGAAAAGGGGGCTGGAAAGAAGTCGCCCAGATCGAGGCCCGCTGGCATAGGATCATCCTCCCCTTGGGTGACCGGGGTCAGACCCAGGGCCTCGATCTCCTCATATATAGAGGGGAAATTGTTTTCCGCTACCCCAGGATTCTCCCCGCCGGCACCTGACGCGATGGTTACTTTGGGGCACACTGGGGTTTCAGATGGTGCCTCGGGGGTCTTGGAGGGGAGGGACTCCCGTGGAGGGGAGATACCGTCTTCCAGTGCTGCCACGTCTTCCCCAGCCGGCTCTGGTGGGTGGAACACACCCGTGGGTAGAGCGGAAGGCTCGGCATCTGTGCCCCCCTTCCTGGTCTTCCGGGGGGCCTCCGCGTCAGATGGGAGGAGCGGAGCTCGAGCCTTCCGCTTGCCCCGCTTCCCCTGGACTAGGGTCCAGCCCTCCATGGCATCATCCGGGGGCTGGCTAGCAGGGGTTGTGGCAGGGGGCAGAGGCGATGGCTCAGGGATTCGAGGGGGGTAACGGTGGGGCAGCACAAGGGAGGGAAGATTCCCCTTGGGGCGGACCCTCTCCCATGCTTGGCGCTGTCCCTGCCGCACCCTCCTCCACAGGCCCCGCCAGATTGCAAGCAGCGGGGGCGGGGTTCTCCCGCTCGTCTGGGCATAGTGGGGGAGGTGCCCTTTGGGCCTGAGCGGGAGCAATGGTGGATTGTGAAGGAGGAGGGGCGGTTTCAGGTGCCGGGCAGCCAGGGGCGTCGGCGATGACGGGGCCGGTGCCCTGCCGGGGCTCGGGGGTCCTGGATGGCCCTTCTTCCCGGGCCAGGGGGCAGTCCCTCCGGACGTGCCCCATCGCCCGGCAGAGGTAGCACCGGGCCTCCCCGGTGGAATAATGCACCCTGTAACGGGCCCCCTGGTAGGGGACTAGGAAGGACCCCTCCAGTGCCTCTCCGTCGCGCGCCGCCGGCAGCAGTTGAAGCTGCACTTGCCGGCGGAAGGAGAGGACGTGACGGAGGGCGGGGTCTTTGCAGCCCAACGGGAGAGGGCTGATGACAGAGATGGGCTTTCCCAAGGTAGAAAGGGCGGGTAACAGGGCTGCATTGGGGAGAAAGGGAGGGACGGAGGTCAGGACCAGGCGGACGCCCAGATCCTCTAGCGGCTCTAAGGGGACGAACACGCCCCCCACCGCCAGGCCCTTCTCCACCGCCTCCTGGGCGGCGGCCTCCGATGCTAGGAAGAAGACGACCTTGCCATACATTTTGGAGGCCGCCACAATGGCCGTGGGCCCCACCACCCTCGCCAATGCCCGCACATAGGTCTCCACGTGGGGTGAGGCGGGCACCAGGAGGCAACGGACGCCGTGCTTCCTGGTCATGGTGGGAAAGGGGCCCCGGCCGCTATAGATGGTAGCGGAGGCGGTGGGCTGGAGAAATGATGTAGCGGCAGGCGGGGGGGCTGCCGCCACCTGGGCGTATGCTCTGGGGGCCGGGGGAGGGACACCTGCAGAGCTGGTGGAGGGAACAGCGGGGAGGGGCGCCCCAGCTGGAGATGGGGCCGGGGCATTGGGGGCAGCCCCTGCCATGGAGGGCCTGGTCTTTTTAGCGGGGCCCTTCCCCTTCTTCTTCCCCTGGCCCTTCCCGCCGGCTGGGAGGACTCCCCCCAAATTTGAGGGGGGTGAGAGACGTGGCAGCAGTGGAGGTCACCCCGGTGCCCGTCGCTGCTGGTGCCCCAGCGGGGGCGATGGCAGATGGTTTGGCAGCGGACGTAGAAGCTTGGGGGGGTGACAGAGGGGCAGGCGGGGGAGGGGGAGCTCGGGCTACTGGAGAGGTCTCACCCGTCTCATCCCCCGCCATCATGAGCAAGGAGGAAAGGGAGGACATCAAAAGGAGGAGGGGAGAGGGGAAGCAGGTCGACCACTCCTCCCCGCTAGGCTGCAGGCAGGGGAGGAGGGCGCCAAAAGGGGTGGGCTGGACGGGGGGCAATCAGGGGTTAGGGGTCAGTCACCGACACAAGGTGGAAATTCCGGCTCCTCTTGGTGCACTATGGGGGCGGGATTCAACAACATTGAAGGTGCAGTGAAGAGGGTTGCAACTGAAATGGGGAGTTGCACAAGCGCATGGGAGGGGGCATGGGCACACGGAGCGAGGGGCTAAGCGGTCTGGGGGTAGAACAGGGAAACCAAGGGGCTAGCTTCAGAGGCTGGGGCGGGGCAAACAAACAAAGGCTGCAGAAGGAAATGGGCGGGGCAGGCAAACAAACTGAAGCTAGTAAGGGGGGCTGGAGCAAAAGAGGAGGCAAAGCAAGTGGCAAATGGGGCAGGTAGTAAAGGGCAAAGCTGGGGGGTAGGCAGTCCGGGGGGGGCACATGTGCCCATGTGCACTTGCACAAGTCTTTTTTAGCTTGCTGCTGCTTCTGGCCCAACGGGTGGAAATAGGGCGTGGCAAGCCAAGCAAGCAGCTGAGTCCAGAGGCAGGAGCTGAGGCAGATGGTATACAGCCAGTGGGGGTGGTGGAGGGGGCAGCGGTGGTAGTAATAGTGGTGGGGGTTGGGGGGGACACAGATGGATCGGGGGGCAGCTCCACGCCACACCCCCGGTGTCCCTACAAACACAGTCAAAACCCCCACCGCAAGAGCACAGTTTGAAAATTACTCAGTCTTAGGGCCCCCTCCACGGTGGTCTGCAAAGTCTCTAGGTGCTGCCCCACTGGCAGGTGATCCTCTTCTTCTCCTCCTCGGGCTTCAGCAGCTCCAGGCAGCGGCCTCTGCAGCAGCAGTAGCAGCTCCAGGAACTCCAGGTGGTGGTCCAGGCAGGTAGAAAGGACCCCTCTCAGGTGGTGGTGGTGGTGGTGGTATCCACAACAGCAGTGGCTGGGGTCCCTCACTCCTCCTCTCTGGGGAGTGGGCTAGCAGCCCCCCCCCGGGGCTGCAGTTGCAGCAGTAGTAGCACCCAAGTGTGGGGGGTCCAGCAACCAGGTAGCAGAGAAGGGGGGGTGGGTGTCTGGCCCAGCCAGGGGAGTAGCAGGGAGAGCTTAGGGCCTAGCAGCAGCAGGAGTAGCAGCTTCCCACCTTCCTCCAAGCTAGAAGGCTATGGAAGAGCAATGGGGGAGAGAGAGAGAGATTCGCTCCAGGCTAAACAAATCCTTGGTACCAGGATAAGTGAAATGGCAGCTGCTCCAGGTCAATTAAGACACCTGGGGCCAATTAGGAACTTTCCAGAAGGCAGGGAGAAGGCTAGGTTGATTGGGACACCTGAAGCCAATCAGGGCCTGACTGAAACTAGTTAAAAGCGTCCCAGTCAGTCAGGTCTTATTGGGATCCGGGAAGTGGGCGGGCGAAGCCCGTCCACTGCTAAAGGGTCCCCCCCAGCCTAAAAGGGGGACCCACAGGACCTAGATACCCAAATAATTCCGGGGGACAACTAATAAAATAACAGGGACAGGAGTGCGGTCAAAGGGTCAAAAGAAGGGAACCGGACGGGGACACCGAGCAGAGAACCCCGGACAGAGCCCACTGCTCCTCAAAGGCGTCAAGGGAGTCAGAGGACGCCGCCCAGAGGAACTCTGCCCGGATACGTGAACGGACCGAGGATCGGAAATAGGCCCCACAGTCACAGGAGACTCCATCGGCCAACCTCCTCACTCTGGTTTTGTAGATGGCCATTTTAGCTAGGGCCAGGAGGAGGTTGACCAGGAGATCCCGGGGCTTTGTGGGGCCACGGATAGGGAGTGCATAAATGAGAAGGTGAGGGGAGAAGTGCAACCAAAAACGTAATAAGATATTGGTGAGGAGCCGGAATAGGGGCTGCAGCCTGGCACACTCCAGGTAGACATGTGCCAGGGTATCCCTCACGCCGCAAAAGGGGCAGGTGTCTGGGATTGTGGTGAACCGCGCCAAGTACACGCCCGTGCTCACGGCTCCGTGAAGGAGCCGCCAACTGACATCCCCGGCGGGCTTTGGGACTAAGATGGAATATAGGCTGCCCCACCGGGGCTCTGCACCCTCCAAAGGTGGCAGGAGGTCCCGCCATTTTGTATCGGGGCGGGACACAAGGGTGCGGGCGTGAAGGGTGTGGAGCACGAGCGTGTAGAGATGTTTTCTTGGCGCGGTTTGAAAACAGACCGGCTGCATCTCGTGCAGCCGGCTTCTAGTGAAGGGGTGAAGGGATCGGTTGGGTCCACGGGGGAGGGGTCCAATTAAAAGGTCCGGCGGGCCTGGGGTAGTGGGTGGGCGGGGCGTGCCCTCGTGCAGGACCCGGTCGAGATAAACCCGAGCAGCGGGCGGCAAAGCGGCCTTCACCTCCTGAAGTATGCATCGGGGAGTACAAGGTCTGGAAAGCCCCATGCGCTGAGCGAAGGTTAGGGGATCCAGCCAGTCTCCCCGGTCATAGTCCAGGAGGTCTCCGACTCTTGTGACCTCTGCCAGGACCAACCTCTGGCGCACCGAGCGGGACTCCGCCACCTGCAAACGGAGCTGGGGGTTGTGTAGCAGGGGCTCCGCGAGGAGATCTGCCCCCTCGGTGGCCGCCACGGACCTGCTCGTTGTAAAGAGTTTCCAGGTCCGGAGGAGGTCCTGGTAGAAGACCGGCAGCCCGGAGAGGTCTCGCGGAAGACCTCTCGGATGGAGATAAAGGAGCTGCCGGTCGTATCGGAGCCCTCGGAAGCGGCGCAGGAAGGCGTGCGCCAGTATGCTCCACGCCGGACTACCTGCACCATAAAGGAGCCTCTGCAGGGTCTGGAGGCGGAAGACATGGACCTGAGTAAGCAGACATTTGAGGCCCTGCCCTCCCTCCTCCACAGGTAGATGGAGAACCCCTGCAGGGACCCAGTGCAGTCCTGACCAAAAGAACTCCAGAATCGATGTCCGCAGGTTGGTCAGGAAAGCCGGGGCCGGGACCAGGGTGTTGAGCCGGTACCAAAGCATGGACAGGACTAGTTGATTAAGCACTAACGCTCTCCCTCGAAGGGAGAGGCACCTGAGCAGTCCTGTCCATTTCCGGAGCCGCTCTATCACCCCGCCCTCTAAATTCTGCCAGTTCTCCGGCGGAGAGGGATGCGTGGCAGAAAGGTAAACGCCCAGATAGAGCAGCGGACCCGTGCTCCACCGGATGGCTTGAAGCGCGGGTGGGCGGGGGCTCGCCTGCCGCCAGTCCCCTACCACCAAGCCAGAGCTCTTGACCCAGTTGACCCGCGCAGAGGAGGCTGCTGAATAGATGGCCTGGCAAGCCTCCACTCGCACCAAGTCGCCCGGGTCCTGGACCATGAGGAGCACGTCATCAGCATACGCCGACAGGACCAGCCGCAGCTCCGGCTCCCTCAGTACCAACCCTGTCAACCTCCTTCGGAGGAGACAGAGGAAGGGCTCGATCGCCAGAGCGTAGAGCTGGCCTGAGAGGGGGCACCCCTGCCGTACTCCTCGCCCGAAGTTGACCGGTTCGGTCAGGGTCCAGTTGAGTCTTACCAGACACTCTGCGGAAGCGTACAGCACCCGGAGAAAGTTCACAAATCTGCGTCCGAAGCCAAATGCCTGCAGAGTGTTCATTAGATACCCGTGATCCATCCTGTCGAACGCCTTCTCCTGATCTAAAGACAGGAGGGCGAACGACAGACCATCCCTACACCCAAGTTCCAATAGGTCCCGGACCAGATATAGGTTGTCGAAGATACTGCGGCCCGGGACGGTGTAGGTCTGGTCTGGGTGGACCACGTCCGCCAGCACGGACCCTAGCCTCAGGGAGATGGCTTTTGCCACGATTTTGTAGTCCGTGCTGAGGAGCGAGACGGGACGCCAATTTCGTAAATCGCGGAGGTCCCCCTTCTTCGGCAATAAGGCGAGCACGGCTCGCCTGCACGAAAGAGGGAGGACCCCGCTCTGCAAAGACTCGGCCCAGACGGTGACTAGGTCTGGGCCCAGGACGTCCCAGAACACGCGGTAGAACTCCACGGTCAGCCCGTCCATGCCCGGAGATTTATTGGTGGGCATGCGACGGAGGGCTTCCGAGAACTCGGCCAGAGTGAGAGGCAGCTCTAGCCGGTCTCGGTCGCCCACGCTGACCGTCGGGAGCTCCTCCCACAGCACTCTGCAAGCGTTAGGATCGGTCGGCTCCGGGGAGAAAAGGCTTGCGTAGAAGGCTCTCGCCCTCTCGCACATCTCCACCGGATCCGTGAGGGGGGTGCCATCCTCAGTCAGTAGGCAGATGATATGTTTCTTAGCCCCCCTCTTTTTTTCCAGGGCGTAGAAGAAGCGGGAGCCGCAATCCATCTCCCGAAGGAGACGGATGCGGGATCGAACAAAGGCACCCCGGGCCCGATGGTCCTCGAGGCTCCGGAGCTCCTCCCGCTTCTCCCGGCACGCTCCGCAGAGGGGTGGATCCTCGGGGCTGGCGGCCAGACGCCTCTCCAGCTCTAAGACCTCCCGTTCCAACTGCTCTATCGCTGCATCCCTCCGTCGGCTGGTGCCCCGGGTGTAGTCACGGCAGAAGAGCCGGGCGCGCACCTTCCCTACGTCCCACCACCGCCGTGCCGAGGGAAAGGCACGCCGCTGCCCTCGCCAGGCCAGCCAGAACTCCCGGAAGGACGCCACGAAGCCCGCATCCTCCAGCAAGCTGTTGTTAAAATGCCAATAGGCCGGCCCCGGCCTCTCCGCGCAGAGGGAGGCTGTCACGGTGGCTATGTGATGGTCAGAAAATGGGGCCGGCCGGATGCTGGAGGAGTGGGCTCGTGTAAGATGAAAGCGTGATAAATAGATGCGGTCCAACCGGGAGTGGCGCGACCGATGGGCCTCCACCCGGACAAAGGTGAACGTGGAAGCGTCATCCGGGTGGTGGTCGCGCCAGACGTCCACCAGGGAGTGGTGTTCGACTATCTCCTGGAGGACGGCCACGGCGGCCTGGCTCTTCTCGGTTCCCGAGCGGTCCCGTTCCTCAAGGGTGATGTTAAAGTCCCCTCCCAGGACCAGGCACTCCTGAGGATCCAAGGTGCCGAGGAAGGCGGATGCCTGCTGATAGAATTGCAGCCGCTCCGGGCTCGCTGCTGGGGCATAGATGTTGACGAGGTTGACTACGAGCCCCTCCATTTGGACCCGGAGGTGCAGCAGGCGACCCGGCACAGCCTCGGCGACCCCCAGCACCTCGGGCCGTAGGTCGGGGGAGAACAGGGTCGCCACTCCACCCGTATGAACTGTGAGGTGGCTAAAGTAGACCCTGTCCCCCCAATCCAGCCGCCAGCTGTCTTCGGCGGTCGGATCCGTATGGGTCTCCTGCAGGAAAACCACAGAGTACCTCCCCTCTCGAAGGAAGGAGAGCACCTGGGACCTGCGGAGACCCATCTTACAGCCACGGGTGTTCAATGTTGCGATGGTAAAGGGTGCCATGAGGAGGGCTGGGGGGGATCCTCGCCGGCAGGGATGCTCGTGGCTCCCGGCGGGCCGCGTAGCAGTCCGTGACCCACCCCGTAGGTGAGTAAGGAGTCACGGAAGTGGCGGACCCGCTGGTAGGCCGCGGCGCCCTGTCTCCCGGTCCTTTTCCCCTCCCCCATGAGGGCCCTTGCGGCCCGGAGGATTTGATTAAAGTCCCCCCATCGCTGGAGGGCAAGCTGGACTTTGTTGCGGGAGCCACGGACGTCTTCTAGGAACTCCCGCAACTCCTCTCGCAGCGCATGGGGGGCTGGGGTTATGGTCTGGTTGCTTCCCGATGGGGCCCTTGGTACAGTCCCCTGGCCCAGCGGGACGGGCAGACAGGGTGCGGACCCCCGACGGGGCTCTTGATGGGTTGACCTGAATGCTGGGGCGATAGGGGGCGGCGGAGGGAGGATAGCAGCCCCTGGTGGGTCGGGACGGGCAAACACAAAGGCCATTCCCTGGGAGTCATCTGTTGGAAAGGGGAAGGAGACTGTCCCAGGGGTGGCAATAATATCTCGGGAGGTGGGCGGGAGAAGGGCAGGGGCAGGGGTAGAGGTGAGAGTCTGGGTCGAGAGAGGGCTCTCACCGATGCCGGGCGCAAGCTGTCTGGTGGATTTGGCAGCCACGGCATCAGGAGGTGGACTTTCTTCTGTAGGGTCCTCTCCCGGAAAGGAGGTCGAATGCTCCTCACCAGCGAGGGATGCCCCTGGTGGCTCAGGTTCCAGCCGCGTGGCACTGGCCGTCGCCTCAACTGGCTTGGTGGCTCTCAGCAGGGTGCCTTCTGCAGCCGGGTTGATGGAGGAGTCCAGGGGCTCCTCGGAGGTGGGAGCAGAAGAAACGGTTACGGGGAGGGAGTATGGGGAAAAGGGGGCTGGAAAGAAGTCGCCCAGATCGAGGCCCGCTGGCATAGGATCATCCTCCCCTTGGGTGACCGGGGTCAGACCCAGGGCCTCGATCTCCTCATATATAGAGGGGAAATTGTTTTCCGCTACCCCAGGATTCTCCCCGCCGGCACCTGACGCGATGGTTACTTTGGGGCACACTGGGGTTTCAGATGGTGCCTCGGGGGTCTTGGAGGGGAGGGACTCCCGTGGAGGGGAGATACCGTCTTCCAGTGCTGCCACGTCTTCCCCAGCCGGCTCTGGTGGGTGGAACACACCCGTGGGTAGAGCGGAAGGCTCGGCATCTGTGCCCCCCTTCCTGGTCTTCCGGGGGGCCTCCGCGTCAGATGGGAGGAGCGGAGCTCGAGCCTTCCGCTTGCCCCGCTTCCCCTGGACTAGGGTCCAGCCCTCCATGGCATCATCCGGGGGCTGGCTAGCAGGGGTTGTGGCAGGGGGCAGAGGCGATGGCTCAGGGATTCGAGGGGGTAACGGTGGGGCAGCACAAGGGAGGGAAGATTCCCCTTGGGGCGGACCCTCTCCCATGCTTGGCGCTGTCCCTGCCGCACCCTCCTCCACAGGCCCCGCCAGATTGCAAGCAGCGGGGGCGGGGTTCTCCCGCTCGTCTGGGCATAGTGGGGGAGGTGCCCTTTGGGCCTGAGCGGGAGCAATGGTGGATTGTGAAGGAGGAGGGGCGGTTTCAGGTGCCGGGCAGCCAGGGGCGTCGGCGATGACGGGGCCGGTGCCCTGCCGGGGCTCGGGGGTCCTGGATGGCCCTTCTTCCCGGGCCAGGGGGCAGTCCCTCCGGACGTGCCCCATCGCCCGGCAGAGGTAGCACCGGGCCTCCCCGGTGGAATAATGCACCCTGTAACGGGCCCCCTGGTAGGGGACTAGGAAGGACCCCTCCAGTGCCTCTCCGTCGCGCGCCGCCGGCAGCAGTTGAAGCTGCACTTGCCGGCGGAAGGAGAGGACGTGACGGAGGGCGGGGTCTTTGCAGCCCAACGGGAGAGGGCTGATGACAGAGATGGGCTTTCCCAAGGTAGAAAGGGCGGGTAACAGGGCTGCATTGGGGAGAAAGGGAGGGACGGAGGTCAGGACCAGGCGGACGCCCAGATCCTCTAGCGGCTCTAAGGGGACGAACACGCCCCCCACCGCCAGGCCCTTCTCCACCGCCTCCTGGGCGGCGGCCTCCGATGCTAGGAAGAAGACGACCTTGCCATACATTTTGGAGGCCGCCACAATGGCCGTGGGCCCCACCACCCTCGCCAATGCCCGCACATAGGTCTCCACGTGGGGTGAGGCGGGCACCAGGAGGCAACGGACGCCGTGCTTCCTGGTCATGGTGGGAAAGGGGCCCCGGCCGCTATAGATGGTAGCGGAGGCGGTGGGCTGGAGAAATGATGTAGCGGCAGGCGGGGGGGCTGCCGCCACCTGGGCGTATGCTCTGGGGGCCGGGGGAGGGACACCTGCAGAGCTGGTGGAGGGAACAGCGGGGAGGGGCGCCCCAGCTGGAGATGGGGCCGGGGCATTGGGGGCAGCCCCTGCCATGGAGGGCCTGGTCTTTTTAGCGGGGCCCTTCCCCTTCTTCTTCCCCTGGCCCTTCCCGCCGGCTGGGAGGACTCCCCCCAAATTTGAGGGGGTGAGAGACGTGGCAGCAGTGGAGGTCACCCCGGTGCCCGTCGCTGCTGGTGCCCCAGCGGGGGCGATGGCAGATGGTTTGGCAGCGGACGTAGAAGCTTGGGGGGGTGACAGAGGGGCAGGCGGGGGAGGGGGAGCTCGGGCTACTGGAGAGGTCTCACCCGTCTCATCCCCCGCCATCATGAGCAAGGAGGAAAGGGAGGACATCAAAAGGAGGAGGGGAGAGGGGAAGCAGGTCGACCACTCCTCCCCGCTAGGCTGCAGGCAGGGGAGGAGGGCGCCAAAAGGGGTGGGCTGGACGGGGGGCAATCAGGGGTTAGGGGTCAGTCACCGACACAAGGTGGAAATTCCGGCTCCTCTTGGTGCACTATGGGGGCGGGATTCAACAACATTGAAGGTGCAGTGAAGAGGGTTGCAACTGAAATGGGGAGTTGCACAAGCGCATGGGAGGGGGCATGGGCACACGGAGCGAGGGGCTAAGCGGTCTGGGGGTAGAACAGGGAAACCAAGGGGCTAGCTTCAGAGGCTGGGGCGGGGCAAACAAACAAAGGCTGCAGAAGGAAATGGGCGGGGCAGGCAAACAAACTGAAGCTAGTAAGGGGGGCTGGAGCAAAAGAGGAGGCAAAGCAAGTGGCAAATGGGGCAGGTAGTAAAGGGCAAAGCTGGGGGGTAGGCAGTCCGGGGGGGGCACATGTGCCCATGTGCACTTGCACAAGTCTTTTTTAGCTTGCTGCTGCTTCTGGCCCAACGGGTGGAAATAGGGCGTGGCAAGCCAAGCAAGCAGCTGAGTCCAGAGGCAGGAGCTGAGGCAGATGGTATACAGCCAGTGGGGGTGGTGGAGGGGGCAGCGGTGGTAGTAATAGTGGTGGGGGTTGGGGGGGACACAGATGGATCGGGGGGCAGCTCCACGCCACACCCCCGGTGTCCCTACAAACACAGTCAAAACCCCCACCGCAAGAGCACAGTTTGAAAATTACTCAGTCTTAGGGCCCCCTCCACGGTGGTCTGCAAAGTCTCTAGGTGCTGCCCCACTGGCAGGTGATCCTCTTCTTCTCCTCCTCGGGCTTCAGCAGCTCCAGGCAGCGGCCTCTGCAGCAGCAGTAGCAGCTCCAGGAACTCCAGGTGGTGGTCCAGGCAGGTAGAAAGGACCCCTCTCAGGTGGTGGTGGTGGTGGTGGTATCCACAACAGCAGTGGCTGGGGTCCCTCACTCCTCCTCTCTGGGGAGTGGGCTAGCAGCCCCCCCCCGGGGCTGCAGTTGCAGCAGTAGTAGCACCCAAGTGTGGGGGGTCCAGCAACCAGGTAGCAGAGAAGGGGGGGTGGGTGTCTGGCCCAGCCAGGGGAGTAGCAGGGAGAGCTTAGGGCCTAGCAGCAGCAGGAGTAGCAGCTTCCCACCTTCCTCCAAGCTAGAAGGCTATGGAAGAGCAATGGGGGAGAGAGAGAGAGATTCGCTCCAGGCTAAACAAATCCTTGGTACCAGGATAAGTGAAATGGCAGCTGCTCCAGGTCAATTAAGACACCTGGGGCCAATTAGGAACTTTCCAGAAGGCAGGGAGAAGGCTAGGTTGATTGGGACACCTGAAGCCAATCAGGGCCTGACTGAAACTAGTTAAAAGCGTCCCAGTCAGTCAGGTGGGAGTGCATGTCAGGAGCCGTGGGAAGAAGTTGCGCTGTTGGAGAAGCTGAGTAGTACACACCATATCAGGCACAATGAAGGAGGCCCTGAGGTAAGGGTGAAGTGGAGCTTGAGGAAGTGAGGGCTGCTGTGGGGGAAGTAGCCCAGGGAATTGTACATGTCATGTTTCTAAAAGGTCAGCTACTATAGCTGATATCATTAGGGTCCCTGGGCTGGAGCCCGGAGTAGAGGGTGGGCCCAGGCTCCCCCTCCACCACCACCTTTGCCCCGTTTAATCACTGAGACTGGGAGACAACTGAGACTGAGAGACTGAGCAAGGAAGGATAATTTCTCCTCACCTCCCTTGCTAGCTTATGATGAAAATGGCTCAGTGACCCTTGTCTCTAGAAAAAGATGGGTTATGTGGAGGGTCACAGTGAGCCTCTGAGGCTAGCAAAATCCACCTGGGAATGCGGAACCCACGGAGCAGAGCTTTGTCACACTGTGTAATCTGAATGCACAATTATCTGTTTGTGACATCACATTTATATTTTGTGAGCACAGTTTAAGGAATTTTAATTTGGCCCTATGGATCCTGGGATTTCATAAATGAAGAAGGAGACATTTGGCAAGATGATGACTTCAGGGCTGACTGAAGCTGTGATGGATGAGTCCTTAAGGGAGTTTTATTTTGTTAATCCTTTCTTCTTTTGGGGTATGTAGGCTGGAAAGGAGTAATCATAAATGCAAAACGTAGTCATATATAGATTAGTTCAATGAAAACACTGCAAAGCATCTTTTTCATTAGGATCTCACTCAGGAAAGATCTTTCCCACTTACATTCTAGCTTTGCCTGTGTCATTTTGAAAATTGAAAGCAAATTCCCCCCTTGTCTGAACTACCACGATTTACTGGGGTGAAGTCAGCAGACTGGATTGCCTTTCTCGGTACTCATATCAGCTTGAAAAAGGAATCCTGAGTATTAGGCAGCATATTTCCAGATCTAGCATACTGGGAGAGTGGGCTGCTCCACACTGGGATTGATGCCAAGTGAAGGTTAGAGCAGGATGAATCAAAGCAAGTCTTGCTGATCTTAAATTGGCATATACTGATGGAAAGGAAAGAAAAGGCTTTGCTGAAGTGAAGCCTGTAGCTGGCATCATACTCTTTGGTACATATATATGCCAACATTTAGTTCTATGAAGAGTAGCCAGATACAACTGAGGAAAAAAATCCTAACAAAACCATAAACTACCAAGAATCTATGGTTGGTTAACTTTATCTGTCATTGTAATGTTTCTATATTTATAGATAAAATGCATAATTGCTGTCACATGCATAATGTACAATAGGTATGAAATATTCAATATATCTATCCTTTCTTGGAGTATGAATTACTTGTATTTCATCATGATAGAAAACTGATCACTTTAACCAAAGCTTGCACACTATTAAGGAGCTGATAGTTTACTTCAACAGGCTTCTTCTGTCTTTCTTTATTTTGGCAATCACTGCCAGTGAAACTTAAAAGTATGCAAACCCAGCAGTCAGATCTTGAAAATTCCAAGAAAGAGAGAAGATCAGTGCCCAAAGGGGAGAAATGCCTTTAATTTGTATATTCTTTTTTGGAGCAAACAGGTTCAAAGTAGAATGGTGCCACTTTTTTCATAAATAACAGCCTGATTTAAAGATTCTTCCTCTTGTAAATTGTAGTACTATATTTTCAAAAGGTGTTTGCAACACTTTCCTTTCCTAGAACCTGAAAAGCCAGGAATGCCAAACTCAGCCAACATAGAAAGAAAAAGCAGGCCCAAATTAGTATTAAGTGGATGCATCATCTCTGAAATGGGGTAACTAATCCTGGCAGCCATCACACCTTTTGAGACAAAATATACTCTCATTGGCTGTGGATGCTCTCACCTGATCCCTCAAAAACTCTACTCATTGGATAGCTTTTGAGCTTTTCAGTCTGAAAAATGAGCACACGTCATCTTGACCTGAAGAGGCTAACGCTAGGAATGAGTGGTACGTTTGTCATTATGTCCATTGATTTCTCAGCCTCTGCACAGGCTGCCAATAAAAATGCCATGGAAGTGAGCTAAACCCACAACTAACATGGGCCATAACTGAAGGGTAACCTAGAGGGGGAAGGCTCTGTCCTGCATTGTTCATCCCCTAAGATACTTAGTTCACTAAATACAACAACAAAAACAATAATAGGTTATATACAGAAATTGCTGGTCATATAAATTGCTTTTTCTGTAACTGATCTCTTTTGTCAAGTTAGCCTCTGCGAAATCTATCTTGAAAGCTAAACCACAAAATTCCAGTTTTGGAGTTGGTAAAAGCAAGTTTCTAAATTCACCTACATCCCAAGCAATAAGCACATGCTAAACACAGTGGATATAAGTAAGTGCTAGTTCTTATATAGCGTTTTTTTCATCAGTAGATCTCAAAGCACTTTGCATTTTCCCATAAAAAAGATCAGAATGTTGATTCCCATTTTATAGATGGGGAAACTGAGGCACAGGGTAGTAAAGTGACTTGCTCAACATACCTAGTAGCCTAGCTAGGACTAGAACCCAAGTCTCACAAACACCAATTAGGTACACTAGCCAGTAGGCCACACACAGTAGGATGTCATTTGACTAAAGTCACCATTTTGATCCTTAAATTGCTCTGTAATGAAAGCGTTTTAAAAAAACATTGCATTAATTCTTGGTACTGTATACTAGAGAAGGTAAATAGTGCTGTACACATATTTGATTTATATAGTGGTGTAATGAAAGCATTTTAAAAAAACATTGCATTAATTCTTGGTACTGTATACTAGAGAAGGTAAATAGTGCTGTACACATATTTGATTTATATAGTGGTCATCAATAAAACTCTGCATTTACCAAGAGTTTTTACACCACAGCATTAGATATACAGTGGCATCTGAGATAATATGGTGCAGTAACTGCTGGAAACTGCTGATTTTTTAATGCTAACTTTGGTATAATATTTTTTCAAATAAAATAAGGAGATTTTCTGTAGCATTGATTTTGTAGGAATCAAGAAAACATTTAGCAAGTCTTTTTTTCCAAGTAATTTCATTGAAATTGGGATGAATAATTTCCATTATTCTTCTCACAGATTTTTGTCCCAGTAAACTGATTCAGATACCTTTTATTAAACTCAAAGTATCAGTATTTTACCTGACGATTTTTGGACAGTGAATAAAAAATGTTTTTCTATTGCTTTGAGTATGGTGGAGAAGACATAAGTAATTTATAAGCCCTTAAGGTATTTACATTCTGAAAATGTTAAGCTTGTCAGAAGGTAAGCCCTCTGGAAAACAGTGCTTTGCAAATGAGATGAAAATTGAGCTTATCATCATTCTTCCCTTGTCTCACTGTTCTCTCTCACTGTCAGTACACCATCTGCCATGCTCCCTGATTTCATTAGTGCATTCCTTCTTCATTTACATCCAGGTGCTCACCACATGTTGCTGCTGCTTCTTCCATAATACCTGTAAAAGTCAGCCCCCCTTCTCCATCTCCACTGTCAAAACACTAGCCCATGATCTAGTTATTTCTAGAACCTCCTGCTTTCTGGCCTATCCTTCTCTTCTATCTCCTGTTCCTTCTATCAACAATACTGACATCAAGAATAATCCCTTTCCTACCATTCTAATCATGTCCCCCAACTTCTTGACTCTCAGTACAGTACCCTGTACTTCCCCATACAAAGTTCAAACTTTTTCTCATTCAAAACTTTAAATAACGTCACTATCATTTACTTTGACCTCATCTCCTCCTATCAACACCACCTGATTCCCAATGTTTCTTTCCTGACTGCATCCTTAGTCTTCTTCATTCATGCTCTATATGCCTATAATAGCTTTCCAGTACATGTACTTCAAGTCCCTTCCCTCTTCTGCATCAGAAAGTGCATGAAAACCTATGAGTTCCACAAAGCATTCAGAGTCAAGATTCTGAGGTAGTTTATTTTCTGTGCTTAGTCTCTACTGAGTGCAACCAAGCTGTAAGGGATCCCGCTATAGTTCTTTGATTTTCTAACCCACAGAAATTTTTCTGAGCACAGGTTAGACCAGTCTGGGCACTGCTCTAAATTGCACCCATTGGCAATGGTCTCCAAAGGATTGTCTGCAAGCTGTGAAGTAATTGGAGCGCATCACACTCTAACCACCCCTCTTCTCTAACTCTCCATGGTCCCAGTATCATTGGGAGCTGCAGTGAGCAGGTTATAGGAGCCAGCTTAATGTCTCTTTTTGTGCTATGCTTCCCCTGCATTAGACTTATGTGCAATCGCCGATCCATTTTCATGGCCTGATTAGCGCAAAAGAAGTGGAGAAGGCCAGAGAAGCTGGATCACTATTCTTTGGTACCTTCTATTTAGTTTGAAGTGCTGTGAACATTTGTGGAACTTTGTCAGTAGTGCATATGGTTAATACATAATAACGCTTGATGATGTTGAGAGTCTCAGCCAACTTTTCCAAATTTGTGTATTTTCCATAGTATTGCTAAAATACAATAAAATAAAATCTTCTACTTTACTGGTAAAATATATTTATTTCTCATCCAGCATTAGCATTTAACATCCAGCATGTAGCTTTAGCTCCTCCCTTACATGTGCCAACCCAGCCATAGCTGCTAGACATGTGCTCAGGAGAAGAATTAATGAGCTCTGGATCTAGCTCTTCTTCTTATGGGATTCAGATTGGAGTGAATGAAAGAAATTTCAAGGTGGATTTGGACGATCAACCAGTAAAAACAAAAACAGAGAAACAACAGCAAAACACAGCAGCAGAAATAAGTCAATGTACACTCTTTTGGAAACTCTTCAGATAAACACTGAAGATATAAAATGGCTGTAATACATAAAATGAGAAGATATAGGCACCATCCATGAAGAAACATAATGATCCTGTTTTTGCTTTTACCACTAGATGACATAACAGGATGGGAAGTGCCCAAACACTAACATATTCCTTTATGTATTTCTCTTTGATTTCAAAGTACAGTGTCACCTTGCTTTCAGATAATCTGAATTTATTCACCATGCCCAATATTGGTAATTATAGAATCTATAACAGTCCTTTTAACATATTGTCATTTCTCTTGTAGGAAGAAATTCCACATCTCCTCAAAGCCTGCCAATTATTAATTATTATTATTTATTTATATTACCTTTGTACCTAAAAAGAATTACCACTTCAAAATATTAGAGTTAGATCCTCAGCTAGTGTATTGAAGTCAATCAGTTTATACTACCAAGGATCTGGCCCAGTATTATTAAATAGCTCTTATTTTATTTAAAAGAAAAGAGCTACAAACCTAGGGCCAGATCCTCAGCTAGAGCTACACTGATTTACACTAGTTGAGGGTCTGATTTTAAATAATGTCAGTTTCATTTGTTTATTGGCATGCCTAGGTATATATGTACTGCCAAAATTAGTATCAAGTATCTCTATAGGGTGGGTTTTCAAAGTGGTTTTGGGATTAGATTCATTCTTAGATCTGTGTACCTAAGGATTCTACTTTAATTGGGATTTCTAGGCCTTTGTGTGTTTCTGTATGCACCTCTGCGTCTCTCTACATTCTTCTTTTACATCCCCATTCACACTAAACTCTCCAGTCCCTCATCTCCACCTGCAGTGAAATGAGATAAATTAGGTCGATATACTGGTCAAACCTCTTCTAAATGTATAGGTTAGGAGGCATATGGTATGAAGGCCAGGATGACTCAACATGGGACCTAATGTTTTTGTGAAAACACTAACCCTTTAGTTCTGATGTGTTTCACTGAGAAGTGCTCAGAGATCAGAGGGTTATAATGTACTTCAATCATTTCTTCCACAGAGTGAGCTCTGCATCTCTTCCCTTCCAACCCTGTTGCTTCATTTAGTGCCAACACTCAAGGTTCTAGTGTTCCTTTCTTCCTCTCTGCCAGCCAGCATGCTGTATCTCCACTGTGCATGGCCAGCAAGTTTTAGCTCTTTCCTTAGACTTGCCAACCCAGCCACAGCTGCTAGACATGTGCTAATCAGGATACCCTTTCCACCCAAGCAGCTTCAGGCCATTGGCCTATGTCTCTGAAACAGCACCTCCAAAACTGCTATGCTATCAGCTCAAGTCTTGGAGACCGGCTGTTTAGCACAATCCTGCACATTAGTGAGAGATGACCCTAAAACCCCTCACCTAAGAAACTAACACATTAATAATTATCACCATTGGCTCCCCTGAATGCTGGCTGATGTGGTTTAATGGATAGTGCTCTTGAAATAACAGGCATTGTCAGCAACAGGTCAATTTCACTGTGTGGACAGGGTCACATAGCCAGTTTTACATAGGTGTTTTGGCTCATAGGGTTTTTTATGTCTGTTTAGGTGAGACATGCTGTTTATTCTTCTTTCTCTTTACTTGGAGTCACTTTGTCCATCTGGTAAATCTTCTTATTTTATCTAGATTTGATTTTTCTGTGCAGTAGAGTTCTCCTCCTTTATTCCTCCTTAAGGGAGAGTGGGGAGGAATTTGATGAAGTCTGGGTGTATCTGATTTTCAGAGACATTTGTAACAGATATGCCTATATTTGTCACCATATATATTTCATACCAGAGCATTTTTGTGTTGATGTTGGAAATACTGAATAAAGAAAGTCTGAAAGTTATTAAATGTAAATGATAATATCAGCTTTTAGTGGCATCTTGGAACCATTTAATGTTAATTTCATGACTAAAAATTAAAGATATGATTGAAAGTTGTAATATTTTATCATTTTATTCCTCCCTCCTACTAGTACCTTCTCTCCACTGTACCTCTTAAATATAAAATATATATTCCAATACATAGTTACTGAGATTACTGCTATCTGGGTGTGATTAGATTCAGTCTTGATATCAGCTCTTGGATATTATGTATAATAAACATATACAAGCAGCTTATGATGTAGCCAGGGTTGTTCAATCTCAGAAGTCTGTTTAGGTGAAACTGCTGGCATTACTGCCTGAAACCTATCTGCAGTTCAGGAGAAATCCCACTCACAATAGATTCCAACTTCAGGAGGTCTATTGCCAGCATTGATATCAGTGAAATGACCCCAGTGATCCTCAAGCGCCTGCAATACCATAGAAAAGTAGCCCACTGTCTTGATGTACTCTGGGGCCAAAATTGGAATATGCATGCCATCTATCACCCCACAGTAGTAAGGGAACCCCCTTGCTGCAAAGCCACTCACTATTTCACACACATTTCCCAGAGTCACAGTGCCTCATAGCAGGATATGATTAATGGCCCTGCATCTGGCTAGTTAAGAAAATTTGCAGCTTGGAATGTCCAAACTGTTGTCCTCCCCAGGTTTAGGATCTGATCCATTATCCACCAAAATTGATATAAAGATTCCCATTGATTGCAGTAGTCACATTCTTACTCACTTAAGAGGAGTGATTCACTTATAGTTAATGGTGGGTGATGATGGCTCAACCTACAGGGATCCAGCCCTTCGCTGGATTAAGCTGTAAACAGAGGACAGGCAAACAGAGGAAGTTTGCCTGGGAGTTCGCCTGGGGGAGTTCCCACAGAGTGTTTTTGCCTTTCAGGCTTCTGTGAGCAGTAAATACAACATCTGAAGAGGCTCTTAGAAGGAAGACATAATGGACAGTTAGTGATCAGCTGTTGTGACCTGCAGAGGATGTGCCATGTTTGCCTTTCTCCCAGAGGACAGAAGCAATTTGTCTGTATGAAGTGCAAGCTGGTCTCCATATTGGAAGAGAAGGTTAAAGGACTAGAGACCCAAGTATCAACCCTGCGTTGCATCAGAAAACATGAAGATTTTCTGGATAGAAGTCAGCATTTGGTACTGAAGTCACAGTATGCTGAAGAATCAGAGAGGACACTGCAGAACGGAGAAGAAAATTGGCAGCATGTGACCTCCAGAAGAAAGAGGAGAACAGAGGTACCTCCAGTGCAGATAGAGGTAAGAAACTGTTTTCTGGCTCTCTGCACAGGTACTACAGTGGAGAATAGTTTGTAGAGTCATCTGAGGGAAGGGATCAGAAGGAGACCCCATCGACCGCAAGGCATGGGATGCATTGTCCTAGGGGTTGGGGTTCCACGACCACCACTCCCAAGAGGAGACAGGTGGTGGTGGTTGGGAACTCCCTCCTAAGGGGGATGGAGTCATCCATCTGCTGCCCAGACCCAGAAACTTGAGAGGTGTGCTGCTTGCCTGGAGCTAGAATTCAGGATGTGACAGAGTGTCTGCCGAGACTGATCAAGCCCTTGGACCGCTACCCCTTCCTGCTTCTCCACGTGGGCACTAATGATACTGCCAAGAATGACCTTGAGCGGGTCACTGCAGACTACATGGCTCTGGAAAGAAGGATAAAGGAGTTTGAGGTGCAAGTCGTGTTCTCGTCCATCTTCCCTGTTTAAGGAAAAGGACCGGGGAGGGACCATCGAATTGTGGAGGTAAATGTGTGGTTGCGCAGGTGGTGTCGGAGAGAGGGCTTTGGATTCTTCGACCATGGGACGCTGTTCAGGAAGGATTGCTAGGAAGAGATGGGATCCATCTAACGAAGAGAGGGAAGAGCATCTTTGCAGGCAGGCTTGCTAACCTAGTTAGGAGGGCTTTAAACTAGGTTTGCCAGGGGATAGTGACCTAAGCCCAGATGTAAGTGGGGAAGTGGGATACTGGGAGGAAACACAAGGAGGAGGGTGCAACAGGGGAGGCCTCCTGATTCATAATGAGGAAGTAGGACAGTAGGCTAGTTATCTTAGGGTGCTTGTACATGATCGTAAGAAGCCTGGGAAATAAACAGGAAGAATTGGAAGTCTTGGCACAGTCAAGGAACTATGATGTGATTAGAGTAACAGAAACTTGGTGTGACACATGGCTTACCAGGAGAGGCTGAGGGAACTGGCCTTATTTAGTCTGCAGAAGAGAAGAGTGAAGGGGGATTTGATAGCAGCCTTCGATTACCTAAAGAGAGGTTCAAAAGGAGTTAGGCTATTCTCAGTGGTGGCAGATGACAGAACAAGAAACAATGGTCTCAAGTTGCAGTGGGGGAGGAGATCTAGATTGGATATTAGGAAAAACTATTTAACTAGGAGGGTGACGAAGCACTGGAATGGGTTACCTAGAGAGCTGGTCGAATCTCCATCCTTAGAGATTTTTAAGGCTTGGCTTGACAAAGCCCTGGCTGGGATGATTTAGTTCGGGTTGGTCCTGCTTTGAGCAGAGGGTTGGACTAGATGACCTCTTCAGGTCTCTTCCAACCCTAATATTCTGTGATTCTAAGGGAAAAAAAATGCTTTTCCTTTGAAAGATATGCTACAGTAATGTTCCAACACATAAGTTTACAATAGTGTTTTGGATCCCTTTTTAAATAAAGATCTCTGTGTTCAAAAGGTAGCATGGCCTAGAGCAGTGGTATTCGCTAATTTTACTGCTGGAGTCCAAATTCCTGTATTTGGGGCATTGCTTTGAGCTGCATTACTTATCCTCAGCATTTAGAGTGTAAGACTAAACCACCTACACTCTTTCCCTTTTTCCATTCTTCCCTTTCACATTTCACTCCCCATTGCGGAATTGAGGAATTTACACAGGAACCAGTGGTATCCTCTCTGAGAATTATTTTTTAAAAATGTCTGTCATTTAATACAATCCCAAGCATTTCAGTCATCTCGGGCTATAATCCAGAGTGATGCTGGCTCTTACAGTTCACATGTAGAATCGCCTGGGGATTGAGGGCACAGCGAGCAAAGCCCCCAAAGTGGGCAGCATTGAGAGAGAGAGAGAGAGAGAGGAGCCAAGACAATCTCTTCTTAAGGGGCTGTTATGGAACTCCAATCACAGCTTCAAGCTGCACTCCACAAGCAGAACTCCTGAGGGAGGGCAAAGAGTGTTAGAGCATCGACTGCCTGCTTTCCCTTAAGGAGGAATTGTACCTCTCTGCTCCAGTGGAAGTGAATCAAGTTCCAAAATATTGCTTCTCAGAGGTGTCTTTAATGAGCCAACGATAAAAGGCATCTCAAGCAGGGATGGCTTGGTATTTAAGATTGAGGGTGAAAGGGCACAACCCCCACTTCCTCCTGCACACACATAGCCTCCTTACTGGCAGTGGGAACACTGTCTATAATAGAAAACAGAATGCCAAAATGTTGCAATAAAATGCATACATATGTCTTTATATCTGTGTTTTGTGTATCCAGGATATAGTGGTTATATAGCAATGCAATGCATCACTACTGAAATTGATTTTATTGCAATATTTTGGTATTCAGCTTTCTATGATATAAATGTCTAAAAATGCAACTTATTGCTATGTGCCTCCCTGGCTTTTGTTCTTCCTTCTTTTTCCTGCCCTCCAGATCACTTCTTCATTCCCTTTGTTGTATATTTTTGTCTGTATTTTCAACAATAATTTTTGCTGTGTTCCCTCCTTCCTTTCTCCGTGATTTGTTTCATCTCTTCTCCCTCCTTTTTTCTTACACCCAATCCTTTCTTCCTCCATCCTTCATTTATACTTCTCCCCATATGCCATCATTTTCAAGCTTTTTAATCTTACAAAAACTCCTTGCTTAATGTTGTAGTTATGTTCCTGAAAAATACTATAAGCGAAACAATGTTAAGTGAATCCAGTTTCCTCATAAGAATTAATGTAAATGGTGGGGGAGGGGTGTTAGGTTCCAGGGAAAAAAATTTCGCCAGACAAAAGACTATATTTTTATACATACACACATATACACAGTATAAGTTTTAAACAAACAATTTAATACTGTACACAGCAATGATGATTGTGAATCTTGGTTGAGGTGGTGAAGTCAGAGGGTGGAAGCGGATGGGATATTTCCCAGGGAATGCCTTACTGCTAAATGATGAACTAGCACTCGGCTGAGCCCTCAAGGATTAAAACATTTTTGTTAATGTATCCTCACACTCCACAAGGCAGCACGGAATGGAGGGAGAGGAGACAATATGGCAGAGAGAGACAAAGACATACATGGTGTGTGAGAGAGAGACGTGCGGTGACTGCACTCTAAGTACACTGCCCTTTTAAGTAGATCAGCAAGTTGAGACAGCAGTTGCTGCCAGCAAGCTCCCTCCGTCCTGAGCCCTGTCCTGTCCCCTCCTGCTCTCTGGAGATAGGGTAAGCGGGGGGCAGGAGTGGAGGGGAGGGGGCACCCTAACATTAGCACCCCTCTCCCCCTGCCCCTTGCACAGCAAGCAGGAGGCTCCTGGGAACCGTTTCAAGGCAGAGGGCAGGAGCAGCACATGGCAATGGGGGGAGGGACTGCTGAACTGCCTGGCAATTGATAGCCTGCTGGGCAGCTGCCGCACAGGGAACTTAGGAGAGCGGGAAGCTGATGGGGGGGCTGCCAGCCCCCACTGGTTCCACGCCCCCACCAGCTAGCTGCACCGGGCTGCTCTTTCTGCAAGCAGTGGACAAAGCAGGTGGCTGCCAAACAACGTTATAAGGGAGCATTGCGCAACTTTAAACGAGCATGTTCTCTGATTGATCAGTGACGTAACAAAACAACGTTAACCGGGACATCATTAAGTGAGGAGTTACTGTACTTCTCATCCTCAATCTTTCTCTCTCTCCCCACTCTTCAATATCACAACTTTCCCTTTTCTAAACAAATTCTCTGCTTCTATCTCCTGTCCTCTTCATTTATCATCTCTCTCTCTAATTCTCCACCAGTTAGCAAAAAACTCATTCATTCTCTCTATATGTACACCAGATACATTTCGTTGCTCAGATTCCCTCCAGTCTAATCTCTCCTTCCCCTGCAGCATCCAGTCTGTTTACTCTTTCCCTTTTCCACCTAAAATCAAACTGGTCTCCTCTTCCCCCTACCTTTTACACAATGTGCTCGCTTTCTCTACTCTTTTCTCTCCATCCACTGTCTTCCTTTTCCTCCTTTTCATTTCCAGTCTCCTCTCTCTCCTATAACCTTTACATTCAGCCTTTTTTCCCCTAATAGAACATAGGGCTTCCACAAGAACTTTCCAAACAGGACCATACATAAACCAATCAGTGATGTCTTTCTTCATCATTCTAAGAGAGAAACAAACTGCCCTCCTTCAGTCAAACAAGCTGTTAACTGTGAAACCTAATGGTAGCACTTTAAATGACAATGTTGCTAACCATTTCACAGATGATCATTTTAGAAGAAATGTTCAGCTAATGTTTTTATCTCACAGGGTCAAACTACCTCCTACATTTTGATAGTTAACCAAATGCCCCTGCTGCCATTATCTCCAGCTACCCTCTTGACAATTTCTGTAACATAGTCATGCACTGTCAGTACTAACATCTGAGGAACAATTAGGAGGAGACTACAATAAACTGAATCTAACAGTAAAAGGACTAAAGCCCATTAAGTCAATGGGAATCTTTTAATTCAATGGGCTTTGGATCAAACCCCAAATGAATAACACAAGGAATATTGTATTGATTGACTTATTCATTTTCATATTTAATTAAATAGCACACCTCAAGCTCCTTCAGAATTTCCAGTCTGCTGCCCTAGGGTGCTCCGGGATTTTGCCACAAGAGAACATGAGGCCTTGGAGATGACTAAGTATTGCAGTTCAAGACCACCTGGTCATAAAAATAAATATATATCCAACACCAAATAAAACTTCTCCATTTTCCAGGCCATTTTGTGTCTAGATCTTTGTTCTAAATTGGTTGCTGAATTTATTCATATATATAATATTCTTAGCAGTGCACATAATGAGAAGTCTACACAAATGACCTTTTAAAAGCTCAGTAACTCTCACATGCATCACTGGCAAATTGAAAGCCTGTGTTTGCAAGTATCACAAACAAAAAGAGAACTTCACTCTCACTATCTAAAAATAAAACCATATAGCTAAAGAGCTCAGTGAATTGTAAAACCTTTAAAATAAATGCCACTTCTTTTTCCACAGTGAATGGCTTTATCACAGTTTACAGTTAAATTCATTCCATTGAATTGCAAGATTTTGTTAAATTACAGACTCTTTAGAGGAACTAGCTACCTGGCTTTTCATATATTTTATCTATATACAATCCTCTCTTGAATTTTTCTGTTTCAGGGTTTTTTTAAAAGCCTCTTTGTTCTCCATTTATATCTGACTTTCTTCATCCAATATAAGACTCACAAATTAAAGATCTGTTTCAGTAGCATTAGTAGCATACTGAACAATTAGTCATTTTTTTTCAAAAGTGAATTTAGTGGGTCAGATCCTTGGTTGCCTTTTTTTTGCTGCTTTGACTCTCATCCAATTTTGAGGGCTTATGTGGGACTTAAATGTCAGGAATTATGCTCATCCCCGCCGTCTGCAGAGGGATGAATTTTATCCAGGGTGAATGGTGTGTTTTAAGAAATATCCCAGCCTTTAAGATGTTTCAGAGTTGTGTTTGACTTCTTTCGTAATATAAATTTTCTGAATCCAGATTTCCCAGCTTTTCTCACTATAAAGAAGTGCAAGTAAATATTTCCCTTTTTCAAATGCCTAATTTTCTCATGTTTTGCCAATTCCAGTTTAAGATTTCCTATAAAAACTCCTTGGACCTATTTTGGATTTTATTCAGATTGTTCCATGAGGGAGGAAAAGGGTGAGAGGAATGATTTTTTTGGATCCTTGTCTTTCCAGTGTGCAGATACATGATTTTATAAGCATAAGAGCACCATACAGAGCTGATGAAAATGACTTGACTTTCTTCATTTCCTTTTGACATTTTGTGTTAATTAAATGAGAAGCATGGGGTACTACTACTAATTTCTCCTGTGGGAATTCTGTGTCACTGTGCAAGTGTAGTTTAAATGAATTAAACTCAAAGTGCTGTATTAATATGCCTAGTAAGGAATCTATTTGTCAAAAAACATTTTTTGTTGTCTTATTGTTACAGACATACTTGCTGACAGGTATTTTGAAATAAATTACCAAAATAAGTGAAACTGGCATGATTATATTGTTGTTTTGACAAATAAAATATGCAGAATTTTGCAGAATTTTAAAATATTATACACAGAATTTTTAATTTTTTGGAACATAATTTTTAACTTTTTGGTGCAGAATTCCCCCAGGAGTACACAATACAGTACAATAATTGGTGCTTCCCCCAAATACTTGTTATTAGGACATATAGGACACCATGAAAATGAGATAAGAACAATATTGGAAACATAACATGGGAATATGTTTATTTTTAGAATATATATACATAACACCTACCAAACATGTCCCTAAAGTGAATGCAATTATCAAGATGCATTAGGGTTTTAAAACTACTGATTTATTGTGCCTTATTTATGGAAATGTATGTACATTTATGCACAGCTTGCATCCTATTTTACAGCTCTAGGATGTTGGAAGGCATGCTAACAAGTTGGCTGCTTGCTTTTTTTTTTTTTTTTTTTTTTTTTTTTTTTTGCACCATGTCCTCCCGATCTGCCTGTAATTTCTTTCCTCCCTCTGTGGTGAGTGCTGTTGCCTGTGTTAATGCATCCTCCAGTTGTTTACACTCTTTGCTGAATATGCAATGTTGGGGTGGAACATATGGTGTAAATGTTTTGTACCTGGTCATGACTTTGTTTACAAAACCCACACCCTCTTTCTTTCTGCTATGCACACAATGAGCCTGGGAGGTCTGCATCAATGCCTCACATGCATTTCATCCAGTGGAAACGTATCTTTAAAGAGGGTTATGTGCTCTTTGCCTCACCGGAGACAAAAGTTACTACATTCTTAACTCTCTCCTGTGGTGAATAGTCAAGATCAGTCTTGTAGGCCCTGATTTTGTAACTTGGCTGCCTAAAATCAGTGGGAGATGTGGGTACTTATTACATATGTAAACTCTTATTTAGGTGCCAAAATGTAGATTTAGGTGGTTAACTTTTAGACACCCTACTTGAAACATTTTGGCCTCAATGTGCAAATTGAATTTTACAGTAAACATCTAATGTGAATTTATGAGAATTTAAATTGTGCTGTTTTAAGTACTGTGTAGATATTAATTTCACTAATTATTACACCATTGCTGTTAGGCATATGGGAAAGAACTGAGAAAGAAAGGTAAAATGACCTCTGATAATGTGAAAGTTTGTCATCCTATTTCAAAAGTTCTTCTATGTTAATGTACATTAGGGAACTTGTAGTGCACACCTGCAGGGCCACAAGAGCCAGCTTGTGCAGACTAAAATTTACACACTTCTGTTGTGCACTACTACTCCGTGTAGGCAAGCCCTACATTTACAGGGATCCCAGCAATGAGACATAATTGTTGCTGGGATGGGGACATATCAGCGAATGAATTAACGGAAATGCTGCGAAGTCTGAGACAAGATAATGAAAAAAAATCTGCATCTGATTAAAGGAACCCCTCTCATCCCAGTCTCAGTAAGACAGAGAAGAATTGCCCCGATTGGTATTCGGCCAGGATACTCAGGTTAACTTTCTGGTATTTTTAATGACCCTGAGTGGGCAGGGAGATTCATAGATTTACAGGGTTTAGGGCCAGAAGGGACCACTAGAACATTTAGTTTAACCTCCTGTATAGCACATGTCATTTCATTTCACCCTGTTACCCCAGTAACTATGTCTTTATTAATACCTATCATTAACTAGATCTCTATTCTATTATTATTTGTATTGAAGTAATAGTTAAGAACTTTCATTGTAGAAAAGGATGTTAGTCATAGACCAGTACCTCATTCTTCTGTGCCCTGTTATAGACACAGTACCGTAACCAGTCTATAAACACATAACAAAACCAACCTTCATTGTGACATATCCTCACTTTGAGTGCTTAACTTTGTAACCTGAATAATGTTCCTTTAATGCATACATGTGCAGGCCTGCTACACATAGAAGTTGAGAGCATATGGCATATGCTCAGTCACTCTGTGGAGCTAAACGCCTGCATAGTCTGGTCAGCACAAGCAGCTACGAGTGGGTGGAACATGCTGAATGAGGATAGAATCTTCAGAGATTTTTGCTACTAAAATTAAAGCAGCCTCTACTGACTATGCACAAACTGCAATGGGGCAGATTGTCATGGGGATGGCAAAAGGGATATCCTTGACACAAAGGCACCTTTCTGCCAAATATCAAGTCCCTTTTCCAAAGCACAAGGGCACTACGGCTGTTAGAAGAAAAGGTCAGCAGAATTTTTTAACATGGCAAAGAACATATTTTCCCTTAGCCTCCTGCTTGGAAAGTGGCTGAACTGTTTTTTTTTTTTTTTTTGCTGAAATTTTAAAAGAAATACAATAAAAATTAAATGCCTATATTAATCAGCCTGAGGTAGAAACCGATCACGTAAAAATTAAGATTAAAGGCTGGCGAAGCTCTAAGCAACTGAAAACAGGGCGTTGTGCAAAGTTAACCATACTGCTACCAGCACTATGGACAATACACCAGATGATAAACCAGATTCCCAGGTTTGGGGGAGTGGCTGGAGCTGGGGAAACTACAAAGACGTGTGCAGGTGATTGTGTAGGCTACAGCAGTGGGGAAAGGTACCGTGTCTATACGCACAGACTCTCCCTGCACCTAGGACAGGTTTCAGAGTAGCAGCCGCGTTAGTCTGTATTCGCAAAAAGAAAAGGAGGACTTGTGGCGCCTTAGAGACTAACACATTTATTAGAGCATAAGCTTTCGTGAGCTACAGCTCACTTCATCGGATGCATTTAGCTCACGAAAGCTTATGCTCTGATAAATGTGTTAGTCTCTAAGGTGCCACAAGTCCTCCTTTTCTCCCTGCACCTAGACACTCTCCCACCAGCCCTCCCGCGGCGCCAAACCCGCAGGTTCAGTGGCACTGGGGGGCAGCCGCTCCTCTCGTGAGGCAGCTCACTCGCTCCTGCCCCGCCCCGCCCCGCCCCGCCCCAACCACAAGAGAACTCTCGCGAGAAGCTGCACGCCTCTCTTGGCTGCCCGTAGGCTGCCTGGAACGTACCGAGAGCGTGTGTCGATTATGACGCTACAGAAGGGAACCCAGCGAAGGGCGGAGGCAGTGAGGGGCGGGAGGGGAACCGTGCGCGGGCAGTGCGCAGCTGTCACCCCGCGGGCGGGGGTCATGCGGAACGTCCCTCAGCTCTTGAGCGGACCCACGTGCCTCTTTGCCGGCTGGCTGAGCAGCCAGCGTAGCGTGCAACTGTGCAGCTTGCAGCAGGCTTTGCTCCACTCCCGGCACACAAAGCAGAACTGCGCCCGCCCCCCTCTCGTTCTTCTGGGTTAGGCTGGGAGCGCGGGGAGGGGAGCGTTGCTGTTTGAATGAGAAATTCACCCATCTCCCCGCTCCCACGGGAGGAGCCCTGGGGAAAAGAAAAAGAGAGAGAGAGAGAGAGAGAGAGAGGCGGGAAGGGAGGGGGGGTGCCCCGCCCGCTCGTTTGAGCAAGGAGGCGGCCGCAGAGACCATCTCCCGTGGAAGGCCGCGCGAGCGCCGCCTTCCCCCGCGCGTGGGCGGCCGCCGCTAGGGGGAGCTGTGCTACAGAGAGAGAGGGGAGAGGCAGCTGCCGCAGGAGGCGAAAGATCTTCCCCCCCCGCCCCCGCCCCCGCGCCCGCGCTATTTCTTCAGCCCAGGCTGCCCCCTGCCTCCTCAGCTCTGCGCTGCCGCTGTCAGTAGCGGCGGCCGGACGAGCCGCGGAGTCCCCCTACAGCCCCGCCGCGGAGCAGAGGCGGAGGGGACCGGGACCGGGACCGGGGCCGCGGCTGCTGCCGGCTTCCAGTTCTCTCCTCCTCCTCCCACCCACCCAGCTGTGTTAGTCTTCGTCCCGGCTGCCTTTGCTGCCGCTCGCCTTCCCGCTCTCCCAGCTGCTTTTGGTTTCCCTCTTGCCGTCGGTTTCCCCCTGTGCCCTGACCGGCGGGGTGTAAATCTGAACGAGCCAAAAGCGGCGAGGGGGAGCCGCTCCGCGCGAAGGAAGGGCGGCGAGGTTGCTCGCGGAGCTGCCCGACCAGCCCCCATCCAACCATCCGGTAAGAAAGTAAAGAAGCCAGCCAGGGTGACACCGACTCGCCCGGAGGAGGAGGAGGAGGAGGAGAAGCAGCAGCGCGTCTTCTCTCCCGTCTCGCCTCCTTTCCGTCCCCGCTCTTCCCAGCCCCTCTCTTCCTCCGAGCCGCCGGCAGGAGCAGCCTGGACTCACGATGGCTTCAACCCCTGCCTGCACCAGGTTCACCGACGAGTACCAGCTCTTCGAGGAGCTTGGAAAGTAAGAGACCTGCCGGCCGCTGCACGTTGTGCCGGGAAAGGGTCTTTCGGTTGGGGACAGGGGAGGTGGTTTGACAGATCAAGGCTGGGCAAAGAGGGGGCTATTGTTTGGGTGTAAAATGAAGGGGGAGGGGGGGGTGTCAGGCTGGCTGTTGTCTCCGAGCCTTTGCAAAGGAGACTTAGTGCATTGCTGATCTCTGCAGTTGGAGCTGTCATGGGGGAGGGAGGATTCAGCTCTATGCACGTATCTAGATAATACATTCATATTTTTTTCCGACACAGCTGCTTCTCCGCTTTGCATGCGTGTCTGTTTTATACTTGATCCAATTCGGTGCCACGTTTATTGATGCAGAAAGTTCAGCTGGGCACACAGTATAGTGTGCAACCATTACTTTTAATCGGGAGGAAGGGCCACCCTGCGTGAATGTAGCTTGACCCCTTCCCTGCCCTCCTCTTGTTATTTATGAAAGATTGTTGTTTTCGATCTTAATGTCAGAGAAAGCTCTGCCCAGAGCAGGGTGTGCTTTTGTGTTTTTATGTCCACGATCAGAAAAGCTGTGCGGTTTATGAAGACACTCGAAAATACACCCAGACGGTCATAGATCCATTGCTTACAAAGAAGCTGGATGGCTGTGTATTGTTCAGACCTGAAATTAACTATTGCTCAATCTCCAGTTTTTCTCTGATTATTTTTTTTTAATTTGTGAATCATTGCGGTGTCATTTCGTTATGTAAATGACTTGAAAAGGCTTGTGGGGATGCCATTTGATATTAAAAACATGGAGAATATGTCGTAAACGGCTATCTAATTCAAATGCTCCTTTTCTGCAAGGAGTAGGAATGTCCCCGTGCAGCGCTGTATTCATTAAGATGTACTTCCTAGTCACACAAATGGGCTCAGTGTTTAAATTTAATTAAATACAATCGCCATGTTGACAGAGCTGGAGGTGAAATTTTTACACAGAATTTGTTTCGTTTTTCACACTTTTTTGCTGCCTGTAAGGTAGTCACAGAGCATTTGAGGCTTTTGAGGCAGGGAACTGTAAAAATGTTCACATTTCCGGTGTGTAAATACCATTGCTTATAATTTGCTGTGTACATATATTTAAACTGTTTAATGATATGACTTGTGCTCACTTGTATTTTAAATCCAGTGTACTGTTATCGTCTATAAAATGAGTAATGATTGCCATTTTGTGCTCGTTTTCCTGTCTCCTGTATTGACATTATGCGTTTCAATCAAATCCAGTTAAAAAACTCAAATTATTAGAACCATTATCCAGTATTACAGCCCTTGTATTGATGTTTGTCTGGTTATTGGTTTTCAGGGGGGCGTTCTCAGTGGTGAGAAGATGTGTGAAAATTCCTACAGGACAGGAGTATGCTGCCAAAATTATCAACACTAAAAAGCTGTCTGCTAGAGGTGGGTATTTTTCAACTCAATATTTCCAGTGTTTCTCTCTCAAGTCCTCTCCCCCCTTGTTTAAAATAGTACTATATCTAAGCATTTGTACACTGAGTAGATATTATATTTTTTCTCTGTATATTTTCCATTTTCCTAAAATACTGGTTAGATTTTCCATGTTGTTAAGTAATCTTTCACTGACCGACAGTGCTTAGATATGAGATTACTGCTCTACCATGCTAAAAGGAAAGATGTACAAATTCTAGAGCATTTTTTTAAAGATGCAAATCTGCTTTTCAGCTGTGCGTGCGTGCGCGTGTGTGTGTGAAAGAGTTTGAATAACAGACTGGAATGTCATTTTCTTTTATTATTTTTTGAGAAAATGCTCTCTCACTCTGATTTTTCTTCATAAAAATTAGGTCAAATCTTAATCGAATAACATTCTTCCATTATATTTAAATATGAACATAATTAATCAAGCCATATTTAACAGTGAACACCTTTAGAAAAAAATCTGATCTGCTGCACATACAGTTTTTCAAATGAAAATGTAGTGTAATAGGGTAGACATTTTATAAAGTAACTATTTGTGTACCAAGTAGTGATGTTTAAGTGAAGCATTTGTACTGTTGTTTCTATCATGCACACATTTTCTTCTCCTTTTATTTGTATTTTCCTTGTGTGGTATATATTTGAGTATGTATTTTACAGCTGTTTGTATCTATATCTAGATATTCACAGGTTGTGTGCTTACATTACATTAAAGAAACTATATATTTACTGTGTATTAGGACTGCTGAAAATAGGCCTTATACTTATTGTTTGGTAAATCCACACTAACATGGTTGTACGAGGATGTTGGAGATAAAGGATTATTCTCTATTGACATTATCTTAACTTTCATGTGAATTTATGGTATTGTGATGAGCATGGAAATGAGTAAACAAACAGTGTCAGTGTGTAAACCTGCCTTTGTGGCTTGGTTTATGTTTTGTACAAGGGGAGCATTGTATATAAACAGCACACTGATTTCATTAATTTATTTAATAAATATATAAAAGAATACTTCTAATATATGGTGGCATAGCTGTAACTTTTAATGCTGCTCTAACAGATGGGGATCATTCAACATTTTGCGTTTATATAATCTTATTTTCAGCCCAGTAATAGGATTGTAAAAGTTTACTTTTCACTACCTCTTGTCTTCAGGCTCTTAATGTATGAGGGAGTTATTTTTTTCCTTCTTTTAGTTTTATAAAACCATATTTTTAATGAGTCTGTTCATTTTTAGGATTTGGCTTATTTTTTTTAATGGCGGGGTCAGGAAAGTAAATAAAATGAAAGTTTGTAATATGAGAACTTTTTTTTACTTAAAAATACATTTTGATTTTCAGATATTTTTTCCTATATCAGTTGAAAATGTTTGATCTATTAGTTTGGATATTTAAAAGAAAATTAGCCAAAATATTGACATTTAAAACAGATAAATATTTTAAAAATCAAGTCCCTCTTGACACGAGAGACTGTAATGGAATGAACACTGGATTGTTAATGAATTATGGTTTGAATGTATCACATATATATTACGATTTTAAATATATGTGTTACAGTGAAGAAACTATAACATTTATTAAATTTTAAGAGTCTGCCTTAAACTCCTAAAAGTAGCACAGGACACAGTAAATGCTTCTACTTTGCACTTTTCTTACACAATTTTATCTAGACATTGCAGTACATACATGACCAAATTCATTTTTGGTGTAGTCTTTTAATTTAATTTTGGAATTTCACCAAAGAAATTGAGAACGCAGTATGCAGTATAACATCATGCACAGATCTTGGATTTCTGCATTCACGGTACCCAAGAATTCAACTCAGAGTTCCCTTACTTTTGTGGATTTAAACTTTAAACCTGAATAATAGATTGCGGGCATGTCAATTTCCTTAATATATCATGTATGCACACGTATATGTGTCAGTGGATTTAAGTGAGTATTATGGGGTAGTTTGCTATTGTTGTAATTCTAATGGATAGTTCATAAAGTGAACTTCATCCGAGTGCACGGGGTACATACAAGGTACTCTGTGCTGAGGTGAATTTCATGTATGGTGACTGGCTCTCTTTGTTGTAGTTCACTAAATTCACATAGTGTTCAATAAGACTTTTGCTTGAAATATTGAAGAGGTATTTTAACAAATGAAATGGAATAATCAAGACTTTGATTGTATTTTACTAAGTTTATTTAAAACAGTATTAATATTCTTAGTTCTGGGTTTCAGTTAGTGTTGCCTAGCCAAACAGCTCTTTCCCATGTACGTTTTCTTTGAGTATATTTGAACACTTAGATTCATAGTTCTCCCAATGAGAAATATTGATCTGGTCATACAAAGCTGTCTGTGGATTTGCACTTTCTTCATAGTTTCCCTGCATGATTAAATCTTTACAAAGGAGTTTCAAAACACTGTTGTGTTTAAAGTGCTGCATGTTCTTTTTCATTTGTTTGTTTTGTGGGTCTTTTGCACAACACTTTGCATTTCTATTGCTCTCATTTTCAAAACTAAGTTGGTGTTTTAAATTGATGACAAATTACATATATTTGGAATGTGGTCACATGCCTAACTAATCCAAATTACAATAGAAAAAATACTATTGTTTAAAGTTTAGATTTTTTTTTAAATAAAGAAGTTGATTTTAAATGCATAGTTTTCTGTAATATTCATAACAGATGGGTAGAAATGTCATCATTTCCTGGTTCTCTATTGATTTGTTGTACTTAAACAATAATAGAAGTATAGCCTTTCATTGTAGAGACACCTTTTTATGAACAATTTTTGTGTTAGTTAACTAATATTTCAGTAGGAACATATAGAAGTTCCTCTTTTCATTTAAAAATGTCACACTTAATATACAAATTGTGGTTTTTGTAAGTTATTAAACTTTAATGAAGAGATAATTAATTCAGATTGATATTGTTATAAAATAAACAATTGGTCATTTGTATCAGAAGAACACGTTCTTAATAAACTAGGAGTATGAAAATACTGCAGGAAAGTAGAGCCCTGAAAGAAAGTGGAAGAGTTGGCAAGTGTATGGAAAAGTAATAACATAAAGCAGTCCTATTTGGGGTATATGGTTAGGAGGAATAAAGTTTGTTATTCTAAAATATTATTTTATTTAGTCTTGCTCTATTATGCATCAAACTTTAAAAAAAAAACACAAAACTTAACAGCGTTTATTTTTATCTTTCAACCTCTTCTTTTTTTTTCTTTTTTGAAAGAATTGTGGCTTTAACCTTACCATGAGCTCTGTGTGGATGGATCCTCTGCCTATGCAGATCCCATTGCAGGATCAAGGTCTTAATCTCCAATTACAGTGTATGTGTTTCACGGACAATAAGAAAATATGAAAGATTTTGGCAACTGTTGTACTTTTGACATATTCTCTCTAATTGGATTGAAAAGCAACAGAAATCGGTGTGCTCAGCAGATTGTTCATTATATGCAGTTCTTTAACTCATCTGAACTTGCACCAGATCTGTAGTGACCAAAAGTACTTGCCTTCTGATGATCACTCGATGGTACTGTCCAGTTCCTAGTGTGCCTTTGTCCATGTTGCCAAAAAATACCCCACCCAACCCTTTGGTCATAATTGTTCATCTTTCTGCTACAATCTGTGGCAAGCATACATATTTGTAGGGCAGATACAGGAACCCGTAGGAGTTATCCACTCCATTCTTTCTATACCCGTTACCTGATCCAAAGTCCACTGACATCAGTGAGAGACTTGCAATTAGTTTCATAGGGCTTTGGATCAGATCCTTGGAGGTTTCTGCTGATTACTTATTGTCTTCTCATTTGGCCTCCTCTCCACTCCTCTGAGTATCTTTTTGTTTTATGAAAGAGAGAAGTACTTCACTGATATTTCATGTACTTTATTCATGGAAGGGTCTCCATGTGTAAGGAAGTGCCACAGGTGACCACACCAATTGCAGATTCTTTCCAACTACCTGTGATTTGCATGGAGACTGAAGAGGCACTATCACCCTTTTGGAACAGCATTTCGTTGGGAGACTGTGAGGAATTTTGCTGTGTGGCGAGGGTATTTCCATCTATAAATCTATGCATGTGGAACATTTCACGAACCATAAAGTTGTTTAAAATACTGTAGGGAGATAAATGGAAATGTGAACCATATAAGGTGGTATTTTTCAGCGTATTTTTATGGCAAAGAGAGAAAAATTACCATGCCACTACAGACTAGTGGTCCATTTAGTCGCGTTGCCATAGGACTCTTTGCTGCTTTTACAGATCTAGACTACCCCTCTGATATCTTGTCTCTATCAATGCTGTATGCTTTGCAGGAATCCAGAAAACTGCAATAATGCACCCAACAGTGCAATACTATGTACCTTAGGGTCAGAACGAAATTTTCCCTATCAGGTGATAAACGTAACGCTGAAGCACAAGAATTAATAAAATTTAGACTTCTATCTTTGTAATTTTTAGCATAAATTGGATGCTTTTCTTATTCATAATGTTGTCTATAATCAAACAAACAAAAAACCCCTCAGGGCCTGCTCTTGTGAAGCAAATGTCAGTTTTGTACGTGCAAGGTCCATAGAAATGGGCTCTAAGCCATTTGCTTCAGTAAAGTCTTGTGGAGGTCTGTTTCTCACCCGAATAGTATGTTGATTGGTAACATGTTTTCTTTCATGTATTAAATGTATTTCCCTTTCAGTGTTTTCTTTAAGATGACAGGAAATGGTAATCAGTTACACCTGATTAGTCTTTTCCTAGTCACTCTCTATTTTCTGTCTGATACTTCGTTTAATTACAGCCTTATATTGAACTAGTTAATAGAAGAGTCCTGTCTGCTGAGATGTACAAATTCAGTGTGAATGTTTTTTTCATATTTGTTTGCAAATTTGCATATTTGTTCACTTCAGGTAAATTGGTGCTATTTTTTCTCCCTTCTCCAAATGTTTAAAATATCAGTGACTTCAGAAAGCTTGTGAGAGTGTGGAAAGTGTGTTTGTACAGTCCCATCATCAAATACTTATCATGTGGTTGAAGAGATTTTAGTATACAGGGTCAATTTCAAGATACACTTACATATCTGTGCTTCACTGAAAAGTGCCCTGTTTGCGTTTTGGAGGTTTTTGTGTAATTTAACTGCTCTTTTGTTAGGTTTTTTTTTAACCAAATAACTAACTATTTTAAGAACTTTTCAAACATCATTGAGAGTGCCTCATAAATCCTGAATTCACTGTCACTAATTTTGGGTGGTAGTAATTTCTTTAACATATAAAACTAGATTAGACAGGCGTGTTCCTGGCAACTGGTAGATAAAGTATCCATAGCACGTTTCATATAATTTCTATGAGGCCAATTTTCCTTTCTTTTTGCAAAGAATTTTTCTCCTGTTCGTTGCGAGTGCTGATGTGTTCAGGAAAGAATTGTTTTTTTTTTTTGTTTTTTTTTTTTTTTTTGAGTCCATACAGTGATAAACATAAAAAAAAATACATTTTTTTTGTTCTGTGTATGGCCACAGCTTGTTGCTGTTACCTTGACATTTTAGTTTGTATTAGGAGATATATACTAGAAAAGGAAAATATATCAGCACATCAGCTGCAAAAATTTCCCTGGGGGGAAAAATTAATAATATTGGAATTTACTTTTTTCGTGCAGGCCAGGGAAATATGATAAACATATAGGCGCCCTAGGGCACGTACAACTTTCACTGTGGTTTAGAAAAGGTATTTTGAAACCGTTGCTTCTAAAGGGTCTGCAACATTGAAGTCAGTAGGAGCTTTGCCCTGGCTGTAGTGGATGCAGGATTAAACCCCAAATATATAAGGTCATGGGGGAAAATATCATAAAATTATATTTCCAAATTCATTCAGTGATGCAAGTAAGATATGGAAGATAAAGGCTGGGAGAAATGCTCATTTTTTCCATTCCAGTTTATGAAATCATTAAATGTGCCTAAAAATTTGAAGAACTTTTTGGGGAGAGAAGGAACATTGTCTGGAATCTCCCTGTTTTCTCATTCTATTCCATTACTTCCTGGGGCTTGAACTGGGCCCCTGGCCATCTTCTCATGAGTAGGTTCCTTCCACTAATGAGTCAACCAGAGGGAGTTATTCAAGGGTGACTTGTTATTTCTTTCCTTCCTCTCCACTGTAGACTATGGGCCTCTCACTTAGTTGGTTTTATGTCAAAGTAACTCCAGTTACTTCACTGGAGTTACTTTGACATAAAACATAAGAGGAAAGAGAGCTAGGCACTGAGGTCTTCATCTTGAATTCCCCATACTGTAAATCTCCATGTTGATTTTGGAACACAAATATATTTTTCCTGTCTTCTGTTTTTGTAGAGAATTGTATGTGAATTGTATTGAATGTATTTTGCTTAAATTCAAATAAAATTTCAAAGCAAAAGCTATTTTTAAAACAAAACACTTTTAAGAGAGAAAAAATTAAGTGCCCAATCCTGTTCACAGTTGCTACTGCACATATATATATACTCCCATGCATAATCCCAGTGACTTCAGTAGGGCTACAAGCAGGAATAAAGAGATATATTCAATAGTAACTATTTTCACAATGGGGCCATTAGTTAGTAATCTTTTAATAGTATTCCGAAAATCAGGAATCAGAGCAACCATGTTACTTGCTCTTCCACAGTCTCTTGGTATTCTCCTTGTTACTTTTTTTAAACCTTTTTTTCCTTGTTTTTATTATTTTTTATATCAAGTCCGCAAACCTCTCTAATATGTTCTGTGTATCTAAAGTATTACTTGTGTGTGTTTACACAATTACATGAATATGATGTACTGTAATATGTTAATTATTGTCTTAAAATGTGAAAATAAGGGCACAAGAACAGTATTAAACATTTTTAATTTTATTGTATGTTTATTTTATTCGATTCTTTAGTATACAAAATAATGTACAGTATTTTATGCCTATTGTGATTTTGAGTCCCCAGTTCAGTAAGGTACTTAAATACATTGCCTATCTTTAACATGTTAGTTCTCCTATTGATTTAAAATTAGGCAGATGCTTATGTTACATACATTGCTGAATTGGGTCTAGAGTGAATTCTTGTTCGCTATCCATCTGATTAGGTTTTAAAATGAACAATTTATTGAAGATGAAAAATAAAAGCAATAGTCTAATGAGACAAGAAGAGGTATTAGGTGTGCAGATAAGAGGTAGTGATCCATTACTCTTTCCCAATCATGATTGGCATGTAGTAGTCATTCTTACTACTCTTATTTCATCCTTATTATTCCAAGTCCTTCCACATTAGCTGCTTTTCTGATGCACTGTGGCTTGAAGGGCAGGGTAAAAACATATCCTCTTCCTGTAACCTAAAAACACCTGCTTTGACAGCCTAGTGATTCTGACAGATTAAAAAAATGTAAACCAAATATTTTATTTGCATAGGCAAACATAAGCAAAATGATGTAATCATTTACCTACCTTTATTTGAGCACCCTCAGATACGTAGGATAAGTATCTGAGTGGATCCTACTGATACCTTTGGGTTTTATTTAGTCAGGGTCCTATATCCTTCTTCATATGCAGCTACTTATCATTTGTGGGATACTTTGTAAGGACAATTTGAGGATTGTAAAGTATTATAGAAAAGCATAACCACTTCCTAACTTTATTGGATGCAGGACACATACAATACATACCCATGTTGAAGGTGATAGCCCTTTTGATTAATTGTTTATTTTAAGTTTCAGAGTAGCAGCCGTGTTAGTCTGTATTTGCAAAAAGAAAAGGAGTACTTGTGGCACCTTAGAGACTAACAAATTTATTTGAGCATAAACTTTCTTGAGCTACAGCTCACTTCATCGGACGCATTCCAAGGTGCCACAAGTACTCCTTTTCTTTTTATTTTAAATTAATCATGCTTTGAAGGTGAATGGAACATCTGCTTCCTATTGGAGAGCTACATAAATCCAATCTGTCTGTTTATTCTTGTAAATGTTTGTGTGTGTGTGTGTGTGTGTGTGTGTGTGTGTGTGTGTGAGAATATATATAATATCTGTTCCTCCCACTCTAATTTGAGTATGACTAGAAATGTTTTGTGCACCAGAGCCTAAGGTACTATTTAAGTACCTTATTTCACAGAGAACTGTGATGATAACTTAAAGTTATTAGGCATGTTTGGTTAAAAAAAACTATCAAATTAAAAATAATTTTAAATAAAATAAAGCCTATTAATAATAGAAAAGCAACAGAATTGATATTTTGATGGCAACCATAAAGGAAATTTCTCTTTGTATGAGGTGTAATTGTATTTTCATAACACTGCACCAAGACCTTATACTGACTCTAACTTCCCAGCAGAAGTATCTTTCATCCATTTGATACGAATTTCTGTACATTTGTGCAGTCACTTTGAAATTGGAGCCAGGCTTGCTGTCAAAGTTGATGAGGGCCAGTCTGCCATGTATCTTTTGCTGATCAGTTCTAAACAAATCAACAATAATTTGGCTTGAGGTTTGACCAAAACAAAGTGTTTTGTTTACCAAGATAGGAAGCTGATAATTCTTTTCCTTTTTTGTAACACTGTTTTTTGTCTGTTTTGTTTCCACGTTCAGATCCATCATCTATCTGCCTTGTTACATCTGTAGGCAGAAGTCAGGTTAAAATTACCAGCTAGCATTACTGTGCTATCTATCTAGCTTTGATGCAAAAACAAAAATTTTAGGGTGCATTGGAAATTCATTTTCAGACAAATTTAACTATGACCAAGATGTAGACTGTATTGAAATTAGCTCTCAAAATCACTCCATTTAATGTAATTGATAAGCACAGCACATGCACACTGTAAAATTATTCCATCCCAAAGCTTAAAGGATGGGAAATGTGAACTGTCAATGTATGAAGTTCATAAGCAAACAATTTGTAGCAAGAAGTCTGTTTTAGATGCTTTCAAAACTTTTTCCTGATTTAATTATAATTAGAAACTGTTTACTTGTAATATTCCGCAACGTGAATGCAGGTGCTGCAGTGTCAGTCACATTGCATATTCATATAGCTGCAGGAACAAATGGAGTACCTACATAATATCCATATTTGACAATCCGATGGGATTTGCCAAGCCTAAGCTTTCATTTACGTTTTAACCTCTTCAGAAGATGGGTTTGTGATTTAATTAGGCAAGGGAGGCCTATGAGTTATTTGTATTGCATGTAAAACCTCACACCAGTGCTTAGATATTTTTGTGGTTTGGGAGATTTCTTGTAGGAATGGTTTGTTTTTTTTTTTGTTTTTTTTTTAACTGGATGCACTGTTCCTCAGACGTTCTTGTCAACTGCTGGAAATAGCCCTTGATTATAACTATACAAAAGATCCTCCCCTCCCCTCCCCTCCCCCCCCCGCTCTCCTGCAGGTAATAGCTCACCTTAAGTGATCACTCTCGTTACAGTGTGTATGGTAACACCCATTGTTTCATGTTCTCTATGTATATACATCTCCCCACTGTATTTTCCACTGAATGCATCCGATGAAGTGAGCTGTAACTCACGAAAGCTTATGCTCAAATAAATTTGTTCGTCTGAAGGTGCCACAAGTACTCCTTTTCTTTTTGCGAATACAGACTAACACGGCTGCTACTCTGAAACCTTTAATTAGTCTGTTTCTCTTATAGTTTTGTTCTTTTGACTGATTTTATTCAAATCCTTCAATGTAAGAAGCAGTCTTATTTTTATCAGTACTCTATACCAAAATGTAATGTATCACTGAGAAGTCCTTGGTTACTGTGGTACTGCATTGCAGTGAAGATTTTGTACTGTAGTGTAGATTATCTTGATTTGCTGCAAGGCAGCTAAGTTAGCACTGAACTATTGTGATTATGATACCCAGCTTTGACAGCAGCATATGATGATTTGCTTTCTGCCTTTTCTAGAAAGGGTTCTCAAGATATTACATACCTTAAGGCTTGAGTAAATTTCAGTGGAGAAAACGCCCTTCAATAAATGTTTTGACTGTTTGTAGGACACCTTATACATGAAAAGACAAGAATCATTTCATCATAGAAACATAATGATTGCCCTTTGGATGTGAGGATATTACAACCACACTGTCTTTTTGCATTTTTTTAATAGTGCACATAACTTTTAAAGTTTACCTGGTTAGCTACTTATGTTCAAAAGTTTATTGAAACAGGCTAAGCTAAGTCAAGATATTTTTCTTTTGCTGTTTATCTTTTTAAAATGGAATGTTATCACCCTGCAGTACTTCTTTTTGCCTGTTAAATATCTTTTTTTTTAAAAACTTTTCCTTAAAAGAATGTCAAATATATATTTAGACCCAAACACACACACGCACACATACATAAACAAAATGAAAAGAAATAAATAATTATAATACCTAACAAATGATTGAGAAATATTTAAAAAAAATCTAATTTAGCTCCAACTAATCAGGAGAGAGATCTTGGAGTCATCGTGGATAATTCTTTGAAGACATCCACAAAGTATGCAGCGGCAGTCAAAAAAGCAAGCGGTACGTTAGGAATCATTAAAAAAGGGATAGAGAATAAGACGGAGAATATCTTATTGCCCTTATATAAATCCATGGGATGCCTACATCTTGAATACTGCGTGTAGCTGTGGTCCCCTCATCCCAAAAAAGATATACTGGCATTAGAAAAGGTTCAGAAAAGGGCAACTAAAATGATTAGGGGTTTGGAATGGGTCCCATATGAGGAGAGATTAAAGAGGCTAGGACTTTTCAGCTTGGAAAAGAGGAGACTAGGGGGATCTGATAGAGGTATATAAAATCATGAGTGGTGTGGAGAAAGTGAATAAGGAAAAGTTATTTACTTGTTACCATAATATAAGAACTAGGGGCCACCAAATGAAATTAATGGGTAGCCGGTTTAAAACAAATAAAAGGAAGTTCTTCTTCACACAGCGAACAGTCAATCTGTGGAACTCCTTGCCTGAGGAGGTTGTGAAGGCTAGGACTATAGCAGGGTTTAAAAGAGAACTGGATACATTCAAGTCCATTAATGGCTATTAGCCAGGAAGGGTAAGGAATGGTGTCCCTAGCTTCTGTTTGTCACAGGGTGGAGATAGATGGCAGGAGAGAGACCACTTGGTCATTACGTGTTAGGGTCACTCCCCCTGGGGCACCTGGCATTGGCCACTGTTGGTAGAGAGGATACTGGGCTGGATGGACCTTTGGTCTGACGCAGTATGGCCCTTCTTATGTTCTTATGAGTATGACTGCTATTTGCTTTGTTCAGATAGTGCAGACATCTGTATAGTTAAGTATAGAGACTGAATCTAGATATGTACCTGGGGAAAATTTTCCTTCCAGAGTACAGCAACAGTAAGCATCTGATCCATTGCCTATTGAAGTCATTTGGGTGTTTTTCAACTGACTTGACTTAACTAAAATCAGTGGAGTTAGACCAGTATAAAAGTCTACTGAGAGGAGAATCAGGCCCAGAATCCTCTTCTCCTTCCCCTCTCCATCCTGCTCTTGGGTTGGGGGAATAAAAATGAGTAGGGCCCTACCAAATTCATGGCCGTGAAAAACGCATCACAGACCGTGAAATCTGGTCTTTTGTGTGCTTTTACCCTGTACCATACAGATTTCATGGGGGAGACCAGCATTTCTCAGATTGGGGGTTCTGACCCAAAAGGGTGTTGCAGGGGGTCATGGTTATTTTAGGGGGGGTTGAAGTATTGCCACTCTTATTTCTGCGCTGCCTTCAGAGCTAGGTGGCTGGAGAACAGTGGCTGTTGGCCGGGCACTCAGCTCTGAAGGCAGTGCCAATGCCACACCAGTAGCAGAGCTGAAGTAAGGGGTAGCAATACCATACTGTGCGACTTCTACTCCTGTGCTCATGCCTTCAAAGCTGGGCATCCAGAGAATGGCGGCAGCTGACTGAGGGCCCAGCTCTGCAGGCAGCAGCGCAGAAGTGAGGATGGCATGGTATGGTATGTTGTTGCCACCCTTACTTCTGTGCTGCTTCTGGCGGTGGCTCTGCCTTCAGAGCTGGTCTCCTGGCCAGCAGCCACCATTCTCCAGCTGCCCAGCTCTGAAAACCGCGCCGCCGCCATCAACAGCACAGAAGTAAGGGTAGCAGTACTGCAACCCCCCCATGATAGCCTTGTGACCCTCCCACAAATCCTTTCTGGGTCAGGACCCCTACAATGACAACACCATGAAATTTCAGATTTAAATAGCTGAAATCATGAGATTTACGATTTTAAAAATCCTATGGCCATGAAATTGACCAAAAAGGATCGTGGGTTTGATAGGGCCCTAACAGTGAGCCATTGACTAACACCACCCCTGTAAGAGCTTGCCTGTGTTTGGCTCTAAGCCAGCTCCTTCACTACTGAGTGCCACTACTGAACATTGGGGCATGCAGCCCTCACGAATCAGAATTATATCAGATGGAAAGATGGCAGACTCTGTGTGTTGGAACCCTAACCTTTCTTCCATTCACTTGAATGTAAGGTTGCTGCCACTTCTTGCCCTGTCACATTAAGGCTGAAAAAGAGTAGAAGGGAGTGGGCAACGGGGTTGGGTTACTGGAGACAGATTAGTGTGGGATAGAAATTCTGTGGGGAAGAATGGAAGCAGCAGAAAGGGCCTAGGTTTTCTGCCTTTGTTGAATGGAGAGGGAAGGAAGAAAGGTGGAACTTCTGTGCTATGGAGATTGTAGGAAGGAGCTGGAGTCTGTGTTAGGCTTAACTTTCACTGGATATGCACTTAAACAGCTTGGAATCAGTTGTGCTCTCTCCACCCTGTCAGGCCATCATTCCTGTTTGTTTATACTATGGAAATGTGCAGAGGCCTCAGTCACTTCAGAACTCATTATTCTAGGCGCTATAGAACAACATAGGAAGACTTAGTCCCTGCCACACAGAATTATTCAGAATAATTATTTGAAAGCCTTGATCTACACAACCAGTAACTGATGTGCGTAAGTGCTTTTTTCCCTTGTACTGCATCTAAAGCCCCTGAGCATATGTTTGAGGAGAGGTGAGATATAAGCATTTGCTTCCATTGCAAAAATGTAATTCAAGATTTGACATGATAGCTTCCTATAACCTGCTGCCACTGTTGGAATGTGCTCCTGAAATAAAGCTAAATGATGAATAGTTTCTGTTGAATATTAGGGTTCAGTTCTGCAAGGGTCGCATACTTTTGTGTTTAAGAAAATTGATAAAGAAAGTGACAACAAACGCAAACGTGCTTACAGTAGATTAATTCACTGTTCATTTAAAGGAAAGCTGAATCCCTTTGAGACTCTTTTCACTTTGAATAAATTGAAGCATAATTAAAAGTGAAGTATTTAATTTGCAGTTGTTACTTCTGAGCCTTTTAACAGTTGGTGGCTGGTTTGGTAAATAAAATGACATGTACAAATGCACAACAAAGCTTGTTCTGATTTTGTTTTGTTTTGTATTCTCAGGCTAAATTTTTCAAAAAATGGTGCCTAATGTAAGGCTCCCACAGGTGCTTTAAGAGGTGACCTGATTTTCAAAAGTGCTGAGCATCTAGGAGCTCCTATTTGGGGTGTGAAGCATTCCAAAGCACAAATTGCAGTTGAGTGCCTAACTCCCATTGACTTCAACTGCGGGGTGCTCAGCACTTTTGAAAATCAGGTAATTTATTTAAGTGCTTCAGTGTGAATATGGGAACCTTATTTTCTGTCTCTGTTTGAAAAACTTGGCCTGACTGAACGTGTCTTGCTGGTGTTGGAAGGTTTAATTTATAAGCAATATTAATTCTTTAGATTTTGATCTGAAAGCCATGGTTATAGGTCAACAACTCAGCATGTGAAAAGTTCAGTGGGACCACAGTACTAATATGCATAAAGTTACAAGTGTTCGTGAGACCAGGCTTTGGTTTGCATTGGATAGTGAGTAGAACAGATTCAGGAAATAAATAAATGTACACTGAAGCCTGGATCATGTATCTATCTGGGATCATGTTTTAGAATACAGCTTACATGGATAAGTATTTTAAATGTTAAATGATTAAATGTTCAACAGAAGACCAATTACTGTACAACTTAACATTTTGCAATTTATTTAATTTAGAAGTTGTCAGGGGAGAAACTTGCATATGAGAGGTATGCATTTATAGATGTGATTTCATATAGGACATTTTAGATTGATTGGATTCAGTTTTCTGATAATACTTAGAAGCTTCTCTTCTGCTGGTGGGGAAAATAATGTAAAACTTTTTGCTCCTTTAATATTGTGAATATTTATTAATACAATACACGAAAAAAATCCCCCCCCCCCCGCACACACCAGATTTTAGAAAATAGGCTGCCATTCTCTCCAATAAATTCTTAAGACATGAATCGTTGTAGAGAGAATTCCACTTCACAGAGCAATTCAGATATATAGATAATTTGTACAGGGATGGCAGAGAACAATATACTAACTATTGTACAGCAGAAAGAAAACATCTGAAAATAGCTTGTTCCCAGTATTGAAATAGAAAAGGAAGATATAAAATAAGTCAACGCTTTAATACAAAAATAGCATGGCTCCCTTAGTATTAAATATAATTATACAATAAAGCCACACTATATTCTGTTACGATCAGACTTAAAAATCAAAACTGGATTCACCAGTTGTAACACATATATGGTAAAGTGACAGAATATTGCCTACTAAACTACTTTCTGTGTCTTCAGCCAATAGACCTAAATATAAAGAATAAACTTCAATATGTTACTCCAATTACCTAGTTGCCTGGTAGGGAATATGTGACCATACAATTTATGTAAACATGATTACGGTGCCATGGTTTAGCTATAAAGCTCTGACTTATAAAACTTTACTAAAATTTTCAACTTTAAATGCCTAAAGTTAAGCATAAAAATGTGTGGCCTATTTTTTTAGAATTGATGAACATCTAAAGTTCCCATTGATTTTGTATTTCTTTTATTTCTTTATAGAAATATTTTTTATCATACACGTTCATTGACACCTCCTTCTACCCATCCAGTGCTAACCAATCAGCCAAAAAAGTAATTCATTACATTTAGAAACCCTATCTCAAGCAGAGCTTTTTATCCTCAAAAAGGTAGGCATACTAGAGAATCTGTGACCTCCATTAGTGATTTCACTATTGATTTTATGTAGAAGGTACTCAAATACTTCTGTAATGGGCTGCAGTGTAAAACTCATGAGTGGGGTGTTAGGTAAATGCTGAGCACTTCTGATCTGCTTCCAAAATCCCACTCTACATTGATAAAAACACAATGTATTCATTTGTATTTCATGCCTTTTCTTTTGGTTGTTATGTTAATAGTTTTCATGTTCCTAATTGGGCAGTTATCTTTTTTTTTTTCTTGATGTAAAAGCCACAAAGGGAGAATTAAGGTTGAAATTATTGTAAGAAACTACACAGCAGCTTGATTCTTACTCTTTCTGTTTATCCCCAAATCCCCTTCTAATAGAGATGACCTAGACACTAGAGTCCAAAAATTTTAAAGGTATTTAGGCATTGATGCACTCAGCGTTGCAATGCCTTACTTGTTTAGTAGGACATATGTCATTTTTAAAAGTGATTTAGGCACTTTGGAGCCTAAATCCCATTGAATATGTGCCTAAATCACTTATGAAAATGAGATTGTATGCTCCTAAATCAGTTAAATGTTATAGCAATGACTAAATATATTTTAAAATCTGAGCCTTGGGCCCTGATTTAGCAAGGTTTTTAGCTACATGCCTCACTTTAAGCACGAGTCACTGAAATAATTGGAATTACTTAGATGCTTAAAATTAGTTGGTCTGATTTAGTGTTTCTGTGTGCACAGCTGGTCTGAACCTTCAGATTTAGTGATCTTTGATGATGATACATGAGAATATGGACAACCTTAGCTCCATACCCCCTTTCCTAGAGACTTATTTGGAAGTCCAAGTTGTTCCCACGCAGAATCCTTCTATGACTCACGGTGAGCTAGAACTCACCCTCTTCAGTTTGGGGCCAGTCTCCATCTTAACTGTGTCACTTAGGTACATTTTGTAAAAGATGCCTTTTGAATTGACAATCCTGGTTTCTGTGTTGAGACTGGTGCCACCATTCCCTGTTCCCCAACACACCTTTAAAACTCCGTCACAAGAGAAAAATGATTGCATATGGTCTGAGTAAGCCTTTTCTGACATATCAGAATTTTGGCTCTATCTAAGTTATCTTACATAAATCACCATGATATCTACGTTCTTGAAACTCTCTTTATTAGATACATTAACACAAGTTGTACAGTTTTCTTGTCTGAATCCATAAATGCTTAACTGAATTTGAAATTGCTACTTTTTTTTATTCTATCCAGATTTTTGGCTATCTCAGATTCAGCTCAGCTCCAGTATTACACACACATTTTCAACACGTGACAGTGTTTTCCAAACTGGTCACTTTTTTCATTCATGTTACACACATCCATCCCCTGTTATGTATTGGTCATATTCCTACATAGAGTCCAGATTCTTGTGAATTAAATCTGAAATGTGACAGGTTTAATTTTAATTTGTCATTCATTCATACTTGATATAGTATAGAATGTAGTTCTCAACCTGAGTATGGGGTCTTGACCACCCAGTCCCTCCCATGGTGATAAATTGAAAGTTAGGTACTTGTTAGATCCCAGGAAGATTGAAAGGGTGTGGATGGGGTCCCATTATGGAAAAGAAGGTCCCAGAATGGATATAGGTTACCATGAAGGAATGTTCCATGGCAGTTGGGAAGGAGGATAAAAATCTAGATAGTTCTCTCTAAACTTTAGAGTAAAAGGTTTTCTTTTATTTAACACCCCATTTCCTGCAGTTCTAACACAGTAACCAGTGGAAAATTTATTTAAAAATTAATAGACTACTCAGTATAGGTTTATAGTAATAAGGAGTTAAGTCAATCTTGAAACCAAATGAATACAAATCAAATTAAAAGGCAGAATCAAGTCTTTCTGTCTTCTAATCTTGAAAGTTATCTATTGCTAATCGTGTATTTATAAAGACTTTTTGTTGTTGTAACTTATCAATGTAGGAAGGTTTTTCATGTTCTGATGAGACTTTCTATGGAAGTCTGAACAAAATGCTCCATCACTTACTCCAGCATGACTTTAATTAGGTTAAATCAGTGTCGTGTGATGAATTGCTGAGTGATGAGCATTGCTGGCTCACTTGAAGCTTTCATAAGTGACTATGCTTTACTTATTTAAAAGTGAAAGGCTGCTCAGGAAAGAGGGATGTGTCAAAGCTGTCATCAGATTCTCAGAATTGCTTTGAGTGGTTGTAATGTTCTCCCTTTAGTGCTGACTTTGGAAACTTGAAAAAGGTTACCACAGAAGGGCAAAAAAGTTTTTTTTTGATTATGCAAAGAAGGCTTAAAAGTAGGTGTGTGTGTTTCATTCCTTACTTGTTTTTTGTTTTACTCTGTGTAACTGGAGTATTGAGCCTTGTCATCTCTATTTTGTTGGGATGGCTCCTTGGAGAAATGTATAATTGGGATGGGAAATTTTATAGCCAATGAGAGTGTGTTGGGATGAATCTTTGACAAAAAAAAAAAGTAGTTCTCCCAAGTCAGCAGTTTGAATTAAATAGATGCATCAGGTTTTTAGCCTAGAAGTCACTTACATTCATATTTTTTTTTTTTTGTGCAGCTGCTTTTTATGCTTGCTATCTGCCAAACCCATTAAGTAAGGGAGGGAGGGGGCACTTTGGAAGCAAAGTGAGGTGTGGGCAGGGAAGGGGCCATGTTGAAGCAGAGTTCCACTGTGTCTTTTTCCTCCGCTGGTCTAAGGTTTTTTCTACACTACGCACCTTTTAGCGACACAGCTGTGCTGCTACAGCCGTGCCGCTAAAAGGCATAAAGCTGCTCTTTGTCAGCAGGAGACAGCTCTCCTGCTGACAAAAAAGTTTCACCCCCAAGAAGCGGCAGCAGCTTTGTTGGCAGGAGAATGCTCCTGCCAACAACATGCTGTTCACATAGGTGCTTTTTGTTGGTAAAACTTTTGTCGTTCGGGGGTGTAGCTTTTTTAACACCCCCGAATGACAAAAGTTTTGCTGATGAAGTTCCAGTGTAGACAAAACCTCAGTTAGAATAGGCCCCCTGTTGCTCTCTCTCCTGCCAGGGCCAAGGATTGGGGAGCCTAATTGTCTCCCCGCAGTTGCAGTTTTTTACCACATCCGTCCACAGTTTGGACGCAGTGGAGAATCAAGGTCATAGCTTTTAACCTACAAGGTAACTCCTATAATGCTAGTTCTGTACTTCACAGTTTTTGGAAGTATTCTTGAAGGCAAGTAATTTTGCCTTTGAATTCTTTTGATTCACATTCGTTCTCTGGCAGAATGAACTATGAAGAAGAGAGAACAGTAACTGCTGGGCTCTGTAATGTACCACAGGGCCAAGGACAGATGGAGGAAGCAATGATATTTCAGTGGCAGATGGCTGTCTTGTATGCCCTCTGACAAGGAAATTATATTCTGAGGCCAAGTGTTTCATTTAATTATTGATTCTGATGTTTCATCAGAAATAGGAGGTTATTTCCCTAGAGTAATTCATTTTAGTTTCCTGATATTTAAATGGGAGAGTGAAGAGAAGGTAGTTGAAATGCAGAAAGAGAGGTGGTGATTTTAAAAAGTATAAATTTTCAAGGTGAATTGAAAAACGTTGCTCCCACTGAGGACTGATATCAGAGTTCTGTGTTTCACCTTTAACAGGGGACAGAATCAGTTCAAGCTGTATCAGAAATTTCACTCCTCCTGTTTTAGGTGTTTATGACATTCCCTTCTATGGTGAGGGAAACACGTAGGGCCTTGTGCTGGAGGGTCCAGCACTTCCCCCCAACTTTGAGTCCAGAATCCTGATCTCAAGTTTTTGCAGCTAAGGAAGTATGAAATTGATATTTCCATTTTGTTTTAAAATTACTGTAATTTTAAAATCTATATGCTTTTTACAGATTTGGCATCTGAAGCAAAGCATTGTATTGACGTTAAAAGTGCCACTATTCAAACAGTGTTAGCAACAGAGCTGGTGGAAAACCAAGGAAAAGTAATCAGCAACCCCTGAGTGGATCATCATCATCACAAATTGAACTTGGGATCTCTAGATCTTAATATATGAGCCTCTGCTGCCTGAGTTAGAAGACCCTGGTGTGTTAGCCATGGCTGCAATAGGCTCATCAGTCTCTAGATGGCCTACCCACCCCTAGAGGAGGATAGCGTGCCACACCAAGTAGGCAAAGCTTATATACTTCCCCTGGCCAGGGAAGCATGTCTTGAGCTTCAGAAGTTTCCTAGTTCAGTTCCCCATAAGGGCCACTGCTTGTAATGCTGGTGCCCCTCAGTGGGTCGTTGGCCTTGGGGATTGATCATGAGATCTCTGGATCTTAATACATGAGCTGCAATAATGTGAGCTAAAAGACCCAGCTCTCTTAACCAAGCCTGTTGTAGGATCATCCATCTCTAGTTGACCTAGCCACTACAGAATGCCGCATCAAGTAGGCTAGCTACATATAATAGACAAGTGCTTTGAGGAGAGAGTGATGCTTGTTCACTAAAACCGTGAACTGTGTATGAACCAGTCATCTAGAGACAAAAGAATTACTGTTTCCAATTTCTTGAGTCGTGTTTCCCACAGTGTTTATCATCTTTAAATTCTGCCACCAGTCTATTTTGATGAATAATTTACTCAAAGCTTTCTGATGCAAAGTTTGACTTTCTCTGTGAAGAACTAGGGCAAAGTCTTTCCATCTTTAGAAAAGTTATAGTGTAGCAAACCTGCCTATCACAAAAAGCGTCTTGTTCTTTCATAGTATTAGTTTTGAATTGGGAAGTCCAAGCCCCTCATCCTGAAAAGGCTTATGAACAATCTGAATTTAGCATTGATTTAGTTGGGGCTACTTAGAATAAATTAAGTTTAGCACAGGCCTTTGTAGGATCAGGGTTCAAATTAGTAAAAACCTGTTCTAAAAAGTTTAGGCCCTGATTCAACAAGATATGTAAAGTACATATCTGTACCATATAGAAAGTGAATAATCCATGGGAATGCTTGCATGCCTTAAGTTATGTATGTGCTTCAGTACCTTCCTGAATTTTTATGTTTACATCCATATTTAATTAGACTAATGGTACCTTGTTTGAATTACAGAAAATAACTGTGCCTATGTTGTTAGTACATGTTCAGTTAACATTAGTGCAAATGTAACCCACACGCCTCCTGGGTGTGGTGTTCTGTCCCATCTAGTGGCCCTGAGACCACTTAAGAGAGAGCTAAGATGAGTCTTTTCTACAGCCACTTGGCTTCTAGCTCATGCAGTAGAGCTCATGTACTATGTTCCAGAGGTCCCCAGTTCAATCCTGCCTGCTGACAGCTGGGGTCTGTTGGCATTACACAAGTAAACACAAAGATGTACTGACAACATAGGCAATTACAGTGTATGAATGCGATATGATAGATAATGTCAGATTAATTTTTCTTTAATTTGTAATTGACATTTTATATATTAAATTAATGTCATTTAATTTTACATGTGGAACAAGAGTAATTTCAAAGGTGATTAACTCTCAGTAGATATTCACTTATGTATCATGTTTTCTACAAGATGCAGGGGGAAAAATATAAGGATATATTGATTGCTGGTACTGCTGCTAAAACCTTATTAGTCTTAACCTTATTAAAAACTGCATGAAAAGACAAAACATGGAACACAGGAAATTAATAAGGCTGAATTTATGGGGTTGGGGAGGAATGAAAACAAAAGTTCGACAATTCATAGTTAAGATCCCATGAACAACTTTCTTCGTGCTTGTACCATGGGTTTGGTGTGCATTACCCACCATAGATAGATTAATACCTACCTTAACTATTTCAGATTCTTTTCAAACTTTTATAAACCCTGTTTTTCCTTTGGTGTTGAATCACTCACTATGTAATGGGTTGAAGTGAAAGAAGAATGTGATTAGGCTGTACTGATAGAGCAGACTGACTAGAGATTCTGGACATACGGAAAGGAAATTGTTAAATAAACAAAATTAATGTAAGTAACAAGATTACTTTTTTTTTTACCATTTTGCTTCTCTGTTGTGTGCCTATTACTGTTTGTGTTTTCTAAGGTCTTCAGTACATAGACTGTCTCTATGTATTTATACAGAACTGAGCACAATGTTGCCCTACTCTCAACTGGGCCCTTTACATACTATTGGGATACAAACAATAAATACTCCTCTTTGGCCTTGATGTGGCACTAATAAGGTCACGTTTTGGTATTTTTGGGAATTATCATCTCTCAGTGCAGTGCAGCAGGGAAAGGGAGGGGCTAGTGTAACCCACATGACTCCTGGGTGTGATGTTCTGTCCCATCTAGAGAAATACATAAAGAATTCTGGTTTACTGCTACTGTTTGTAGCAGTAAATTGGTTCATGGTGGGAATCTTCTTTGGCTAGCTGGATCTTTGTTTGTTAGTGTTTGTATTTTTATGGAGAGCAGAGCAGAGTAGTAATTATGGGTTTTTGAAGATATTGTATTGATGAAATGTGAAAATACTGTAATTTCTGGACTGTTGTGAGAATATGGGAGAGACAGTTCTTTGATCTGTCTTGTATATAAGAAGGAACTCGTTGTAGTGGTCATCTTTGGAAGGGAGAGTTTTAAGGAGGATCTGTGGCTGAGTAGAAGGTTCCTGTAAAGTTAGAATGTAATTTGTACATCATTAGGTAGAATATAGGCTACTATCACGGGAATATGTAGCTCATGTTGGAAATGTATCAAAAAGTGTGGTATATAAGATTTAGTATGTTTCTGTAAGACTGAAGTAGTTATTCAGGATAAGAGGCAGTGTGCTAGTGTAATGCCGAAAGACTCTGGTCATTGGCAGGCAGGACTGAACCTGGGACCTCTGCAGTTTAGTGCATGAGCCTTTACCGCATGAGCTAAAAGCCAACTGGCTATTAGCTGAGGCTGTAGAGCAAACTCATTTATCTCTCTTTCTCTTTAAGTGGTCTTGGTGCCACTAGGGACAGAACACCACACCCAGTAGGTGGTGGGTTACACTAGCCTCTCACTTTCCCTGCTGCGTTGGTGCTCAGAGATGATAATTCCCATAAATTCCACCTGCAGACATTGTTTTACATCAGAGTCCATGGAAATTAAAAGGTCCTAAGGCTTCCATGTGTAATTGATGATGATTATTGATGGTGATTGAGGAAATAGGATAACTAAAGATTTATAGGGAAAATTAGACCTACTGATTAGGGTAAAATTTTCACAACAATTTAAATGATTTTGGAGCTTAAGTCCCAGTTTTAAAAGTGACTTGGGCATGGGTTGCCTAAGTGCCCAAGTCACTTTTAAAACTGGGACTTAAGTTCCAAAGTACTTAAGTGGTTTTGAAAATGTATCTTATGTATTTAACTGGTACTAATGTGTAAAAGATTTCTAGAGTCTTTAGGTGGAGCCATTTTGAGGTATTAGTGGAGCAAAACATTTTAGAACAATTTTTAAAATGTAAAAATATTTGTTCTAAGGCCCATAACTTGAAAATACTTTGTCTGAACAGTATCAGAATTTCACCCAAAACTAAGACTAAGCATACACATTTTTCAGTCCAAAAGGATGGATGTTTTTGTGAGAAAATTAGGTGTCAAATTTGGGCTTAGAAAGGAAACTGTCTCCAAACCAACTGTGGAATGGCAACTTCAACTCTCTAATGTTTTACAAACAACATTCTGACAAAACATTTTAAACTATGGTAAAATATTCTGTAACTTTATTGGCATTTTAAATAATTATCAAAGAAATCCACAAAAGTGTTCTTGCCTGACCAGAAGTTCCTCCACTTACACTGTGATCTGTAAATGCCAAAATGTTGTTAATGAAAAATTTCTATAAATCATGTACAGAAATTTAGAATATGGAAGGATGTCTTAATCTGAAAACCTTAAATATACTACTCTAGCAACTTCCTGGCCTTATACACCCCTTGATATTGGTTTGTACTGTTCCTTCCTGCTGAAGTTTAGATATTGTATTTCTTGTTCACCTTCTCAACATCTTTGCATGTTGTTGTAAAGGGTTATCTCTGACTGATAAGCTCCTTAGTTACTCTGCACAGGGCTTTTCTTTCATAATTATTCCTGGAAGTTATTTATAGATACAGCCTTTACTTGCATGCTTTCTTGTTAGACTAAAATGACTGTATATGAATGTTTGTTTGTTTGTTTTGCATCTTCATGTGGCTGCTGAAGAAGAAATACATTGCAAGATATCTATGTAGAGTCCTGTGAGGTATATTCCATTGTTCATGTATAACATAATAGCCTTGCCAGCTCTTCCTCTCTTTCTGGCACTCTCAAATCTTTTTTTTGGGGTAGGGGTGGGGGAAGCTGACTATCAGGGAGGTAAAGGAAAGAATGCAGGATTAGATGAGAGTGAATGATGAAGGTTGGAAATGGCAAGATGAAACAAGAATGTATAGTCGCTTGTGCTGTTAAAAAGCTGTGGAAATGTTATATTAGCCGTTTTGCTTTCTTTATGATGTTTTAGCATTAATTCTTCTTAGCAGCCCATGATCAAAAACTCCTCTTTGCAGCATGCAATCTCCTACAAGCACATATTTTGTTTCCTAGCTGGCAGCATTGAAATGATTTTTTTTTTAATTTTACCTATCTCATAAACATATTTATAGAAACTTTGTTGGCTAAAATCTGATAAATCATAAAATATCAGGGTTGGAAGGGACCTCAGGAGGTCATTTAGTCCAACCCCCTGCTCAAAGCAGGGCCACTTTCCAATTTTTGCCCCAGATCCCTAAATGGCCCCCTCAAGGATTGAACTGTCAACCCTGGGTTTAGCAGGCCAATGATCAAACCACTGAGCTATCCCTCTCCCCAGGAAAGGAGGAATTCATGACCTCAGATTTTAATTTCTTCATTTCATATACAGCACCATTTGTTCAGGGAAGACAATGATGTATTTTTCCATAAACATTTCTTTATTTGCAAATAATAACACTTGAACTGATGACCTTTTGGTGACCTTTAATGGAAAGGAACAACGTAAAATTTCAGTATTTTTGTTGTACTCAGTATCCTATAATGAATGATTGTTCTACATATCAAAATTCAAGGTTGGTAGCAAAAATGGAAATTGTAAAATCACTGAGTGATCTATTACAAGCATCTATATATATTAACATATATGCTAATATGTGTATGGATTAACTAATCTGCTATCCTTTCAAGATTACAGTAAATATAAGTGTTTTTTCTGCTTATCTTCGCTTATTGGACACATTTTGAACATGTACACTCTGAACATAAAGCTGAAGGTAGTTGTACTGCATAATTTGTACACATTGTCATTTGTATATCCCGATAATGCATGCAAACCTATTTCCATGTGTAAGTGGTCGTGTGGGAAGAAAAGACCTGCATTCAAGTTATTTCATGTACAAATGGAGGACAGAATGAGGAAAGTATTACCATGTAAAATTCAAATTTAGTGAGGCTTTTGTGGTATGACAAGCTATGCATATGTTGCCAAAGTGTGCTGAAGAAAAAGACACACACACACACGGAAAACACTCTGGAATTTGGCCTGTTGTGTCCGTTGAGAAATGCCTGTGGCCTATACAATTTAAGGTAATTTTCATGTTCACTTTCAAAGCTGTTACTCTGTAGCAGATAAATGTGTCTGAAAACCATTGTTAGTTATGGTGATTTTGGTTAGTTATGCGTGATTTTGTATGAAAATGCTTTAATTAATTACTGTTTCCTTGCTTCAGCTTCTCTTTCTAACTTCTCTAAGAAACAATGAGCTAATCTGCTCATGGTAGGCTATTTACAGGAAATTTATCTTGGCATTTTCTACCTTTTCTGCAAAGCCAGACGCTGTTTTATTTTTAATATTTTTTTTTGCCAATACGTCCCTTTTTGACTGTTTCAGAAATAAATGTTGTAGCTCATGCATGTTTTTTGAAACCATATGCCATTATTCATAGCCAGTGATTTAAGTTAGTAAGTAAGTTGTTGATGATGGATTGTAAATGAGTTATTGGACTCCATTTTGTAGATTTCTCATGCAGTCTTTCAGTATTCTAGAACTAACCATTCAAATGTGCATGGGAACAAATTTACCCATTTGAATTTTCTGGCAGAGTTCCAAGTTCCCACATGCATAATTATTGCAGGATCATGACCGTTCTACTTTATGCCCATTTGAGTCCAACCGTGAGCAGTCTCTCCCTCTACTCATCTAGAGGCTGAGCTGCCCTTGCAGTACTTCTAGCAAGTAACAGGGAGACTTTTTTTTTAATTGAAAGACATATACCCACCAAGTACATATCAGTGTGTGAGATACAACTCAGATGATATGATATAGTGACTTTGTTAAAGTTTGTGTTTTTTCCATTAATCGAATTCTGCATCATAGTTTGAGTCTGGAAACACAGATGACTTCTAATGATGGAGAATATATTTGAAAATAAACTAATTGTTTTACATTTTAGGTATGATAGTAAATAGTAAAAATAATAAATAATAGTGATATCAGCCGGTGTATAATATTTTTTGTTCATAATTTTTGTTATGATGAACTCTACAACCTTGACTTATCTATTCTGCATAAAAACAAATGGATGTAAGCTCTGGTGTGTGTCATCTCTTCAGATCATTTTAATTTTTAGACATATTAAAATGTTTCAATTGATCACATTAAAAATGAGTAAAGAAACTAGGCAGCTGAGAAAGAGATGACTGTCAGCAAGACATTTTGAAGTACTAAAATAATGGCTTCTAATCAGTTTATTTCAAAGAATAATTGGGAACTTTAACAGAAATTGGGAACTGCGGGGGCAGTGCCTGGAGACAGGCACAGCGCGCAGAGCCCCCTGGCCGTCCCTGTGCCTAGGAGCCAGAGGGAGATGCCGGCTGCTTCCCGGGGCCCTCCAGAGCTGCACCCCAGTCCTGAGTCCCCTTCTGCACCCAAACTCCCTCCCAGAGCGTGTACACGCACCCCAATGCTCTGTCCCACATTCTCTGTCCCCCTGTCCCACATTCCAAACCCCTTGGCCCCAGCCCGGAGCCCTGTCCTGCACACCAAACCCCTCATCCCTGGCCCCATCCCAGAGCCCTCACCCCCTTCTGCAGTCCAACCCACTGCCTTAGCTCAGTGAAAATGAGCAAGTGTGCGAGGGTGGGGGAAAGAGCAAGCGACGGGGTGGGGATGGAGTGAGCAGGGGTGGGGCCTTGGAGAAGGGGCTGGACAGGAGCAGGGGCAGGGCCTAGGGGAGGGGTAGAGGGTAGGGTAAGGGTGTTCGATTTTCTGCAATCAGAAAGTTGGCAACCCTACATTATAGATAAGAGGAGGGAGTTCCCTTTTTAAAACCAGATCAATTCCTCCAAAGGAAAAAAGGTCAACAACAACTTCCTCAAGAAACTTTGAATAAAGTCTTCTGCACAATTTATGCACCCAAGTGCTGCTGAACCGTGTTCTATTGGGGAAGCTGGGTTGGCACCTAATGCTGTCCTCCAGGTTTAATGGTAGAAATGTATGTGTTTTTAAAGGGGAACATTCCTCTGCTCTGTTTTGTATTAATAAGTGTTAGATAAATAGAGTTCTTCTTTCCATGCTTTTGTTTATATATTATAGAACAACTTTAAGCTTAGCTAAAAACAGTAGAATAATGTGAGTCTACCTAATCAGCCCACCTTTTCTTTTATCTTTTGTTAAATAAATGCTTAAGGTAGTGAAGACTAGTGAAATATTTGAGTTTTAGAAGTTTTGGTTTTCTTTCATCAGGATGTCTGTCTAGCTTTGACATCCCTGTAAAGAAACATCATCCAAATCTAAACTAGATGTGTCAAGCAGAAGAGAAGTCCTACAGCAATACAATATTAATGTTTAATTGAGAAAAGTACCTCTGTGTTATGAACTTGAGTCCCATCTCAATGTTGTTTGTTTTGCATGTACAACAATGATATTTAGTGTTCTATAAGCCAGTTGTCTGTGTTTTCACTGTAGCTGAGCAAATAATTTAGTGATTAACTTACTTAATGAACTAATGAATTCCACTTCCTTTTCTGCCTATGGATTATCAACTAGAAGATTGTCTTTCATAAATGTATTTGTAAATATTTTGAATATACCCAAACGTTTTTGTGATTTTTTTTTTTTTGTAAACAATAGTGATTGATCACATGCTATTTGCTGTCAGTATTTGATATCCAGTATTCAACAATGATGGTAAAGAATATATGATCAATTAATATTTTAAAAAAGAAACCCCACAAAGAAAAGTTTGGGTACAATCAAATAATTAATTAATACCAAGAAAATGCGCTCAAGCTATAGTAGATCAGAAATGTACTCTACATCTTTTGAAGCTGTTTTCTCATGGACATGACTGTAGTAGCATAACTTTCACTGTGACAGTTTTCTTTGCTGGCACATAAACAATATTTTGTAGATTTGGGAAAGCACCCTGGAAGCTGCCTTCAGTTATTTTACTGTGTCTTGATGTGCTAACCTGTATCTAGTGTTGTTTAGCGCTCGGCAGAACTCTCTGAGCTTATACCAGATGATTAGGGTCAGCCGATCAAAAGTTAACTCAGTTTCTGTTAAATGTTTCTGTAACATGGCCTCATTCATGTATTTGTTTTTCAGCCTGGAAGTCCTATTTATTTACTCTTGGTCTGAGGTTTGGATGAGATCCTGACCCCATTGAAGTCAATAGTAAAAGTCCCATAGATTTTAATGGGGCCAGGATTTTAACCCCTTGTTTTTAGTAATACTTGAATGCTCTTGAATTCCTTTGTCTTAATATTCTTTTCTCCAGTTGGGCACTAGACCTTAGGCCACGTATACACTACCCGCCAGATGGGCGTGTAGTGATCGATCTATCGGGGATAGATTTATCATGTCTAGTGTAGACGCGATAAATCGATCCCCGATTGCTCTGCCGTCGACTCCGGAACTCCTCCACGGCGAGAGGCAGAAGCGGAGTTGACAGGAGCGGTGGCCATCGATCCCGCACTGCGAGGACGCGAAGTAAGTGATTCTAAGTCGATCTAAGATATGTCAACTTCAACTATGCTATTCTCATAGCTGAAGTTGCGTATCTTAGATCGATTTTCCTCCCCCCCAGTGTAGACGAGTCCTTATTCTTTTTCTTAGATTCGGTAGATTTTTTTTTTTTTCTTTCAGTTCAAGTTTTTTACCAGGTAATATTATCTCTGTCTTTGTTTCCTGACTTCATCTCCCTTTCAGGCTTTTCCCTATTTACTTATGTCTTTTCTCTCTTTCATGAAGTTTGTCATTCACTCTGTCCACACAACTGTTACGTGCAAGTTCCTTAGATATTATACCAGTTGGGAAAATTTGGTGACGACAATTACAGATTTCACTTTTTCACATAAAAGAGTGAGTATTGGTGGCTGCTACTGCACCAATAGTCTGTTTTGTTTTTTCTTTTATTTTGGAGCCACTGACACTGCAGTTTTTCTTCCTTAACTTATTAAAGAGAGAATATTTCTAAACAGATTATGCAGATTGCTGAATTTGGAAGTTTGGGCTGCTCATTTTCTTATCTGAAAATTTTGGTTCTTGTTGTTTGGATCTGTCAGGCAAAGAGTCCTCCTCACTTTAGTCTCTGGAAAGTCTTGCTCTTTGAAAAAGAGAATTGTTGTCCATTTTATTCCTAACTTGTCAAAGAAATGATGAGTTAAACTGTTCATGTTAGGCTATGTGACTGGCAATCTTCCCCTTTAATAGCCCTGGAAGAGGTACGTGAGAAGCTGACCCTACCCCAGAGAGAAGCCCAGCAGAGTTGCTGGGAATCAGCTGATCAGTATTTTATGATTGCTGGAATATAAAGAAGAACTCAGTAAATGGTGAGAATAATGGATCATTGGAGCAGCTTACCAAGGGTCATGGTGGATTCTCCATCACTGGCAATTTTTAAATCAACAATGGATGTTTTTCTAGAAGTTCTGCTCTAGGAACTCTTTTGGGGAAGTTCTGTGGCCTGTGTTATACAGGAAGTCAGATTAGATGATCACAGTGGTCCCTTCTGGCCTTGGAATCTATAAGTCTATGATGATGAGTGAGGATACTTTCTGGGAAACAGAGCAGGAGGCTGCAGGCTGGTCTTGTGGAACCCTTTCCCCTGGGGTTAAAAAGGACCCTATTTTGTAGCTACCAGAAGCCAGAGGACCCCAGTCTTCATGTCTAACCAGAATGTTGTTAGTGTTGCTTTTTGTATCATTTTCTTCCTTTGTTTGGGAAAACAGTGAACAGACCCTTGAAAAAAGGGACAGAAACCTAATCTGGGTGTGGATGTCTATCTCCAGTGTCCCCAGCTGGTGACTAAGGGTATCAGACTACAGGCTATTTATAGGAAGTTTATTTTAATGTTTTCTACTTTTGCTGCAATGCCAGACACTATTTTATTTTAAACTGTCTTTTTGCAAGTGAAAGTTTATCAATCTATATTCCCTAATTGCAGAGGAATATTTGATGTGACACCAAAATTCTAAGCACCTTTTGGTTTACATTCTTAATCGTTCCTTGCCTGTCACATTAGGGTTGGGAAATCCATCAATGTGGATTGATGGAGCCAACCCACCTCCTCCCTAGCTCACCAATTATCAAATAAGAAAAGAACTCTTTGTATAGCTTTTTCACTTCATGTGTATAGTTTCAAAACTTCCAATGTAATGATTAAAACAATATTCATTTCTCTTTTGTAATATATTTAGATTAGATTTGGAATGGTGGGAGTCCAGGATATTTTTTCAAAGCATTAAAAAAGGGAAGAAATATAGGAAGTGAAGCCTGTTTGTACTGAAAAATGGCAGGAACTGAAATACTTTATTATGAGTCCCCTGCCTGAGTCCCCTCTACTGTGGCCTCTTAAACCTTTGAACTATCTAGTCTCATTTCTAAGCAGATGATTAATGCATGATGGATAACTCAATCTAACATATCTACAGTTATTAGTGGGCAATTTGAAAAAGCATCTCTAAATAGAAGTGCTATCTGTACAGCATCCAGCCTGTTAGAAAAACTGTCACAATGTAGACTAGAATCTTTTTGCTGAGTGAGATCAGAAATTAAAGAAAAATTCTTTAAACTGTTTAACATCTCGACTTGCAAAGTAAAACGGAGCAGGAAAATGGGAGGTACAATTTTGAAAAATGTAAGGGTGTTCAAATTTAATTGTGATTTTGAGGATGCATCAGTTACAGTCATTTAGAGTAGGAAGCTGAAGACGCTAATTTTAAACATTACTCTGATGAGAGATGGTGGACAAATAAATATTTAAAGTGTAATGCTCCAAAGGGGGTGAGGGGAAATGATTTCTCTTTAATTGTACACCAGTTAAACCAAAGAACAGTGGCTTTATATTAACCCCTTCTCTGCTGGTCTCAATCACAGCATTCATTGATGTTTTGACATTCCATGACAAACATTTGACAAACATTCCACTGTTTACACGTCAGAGATGGCTCAACAGAGTGTAGTTTTGTCACACATACCTCATATTAGGCAGCATTTATGTGGTTAGTAAAAACAAACAAAATCGTAACTTGGAAATTAGTAAAAACTATGTTAGTAAAGTCAGTTTGTCAGTGGAAGAGTTTACCCTGTGAAGTAGGTATGACAAACCTGGAGGCATTCAAGATGAGATTACATTTGTGATGGCAATGAAGTGGGTTTACCCAAGATGTCATCTTTGATTCTCTGAAGCCTAACTTGTTCTAACATGTTATCAAACTAAAACAATAGAGTTTACATTGTACAGATGTTTTGCCTTCATTTGTTTGCAAAAGACTTATTTTTAGTCACCCCAATTCAGGGCCATGCTTTTTCTTTGTTTCGACAACATGGGAGAAGTGAAATGTGATACTTGGATCTTTGTGAGAAATGAATGTGTGAGGATTTGTACAGCTTTATAAACTTTATCTATATTGATGCAACCAATTCCTGTGAAAAGTATCTAGTTCTTGCTTAGTTGACCTGTCTTTAAGTTGAAGTAATGCACTGCTCATCTTTCCACTTTTAAAAAAATATAAAGCTAATAAAGTCAGGAGTCATTACTGGAGAGCAAATTAATACACATGAATATAGAGCTGTTACAGGTATGATGTTTGTGGGAGGGGAAAAAAATCTGTTTCTGTCATACGTCCTCTGTTCCATCTTTTGCACAGCGTGATATGTTGAATTACAATAGGTTGTCACTCTTTCTTTTTAGATATGATGACAGATTCCTACTAGGAGTGCCTGGATTGCTTTCATCTGTAGAATGTTCCTTCTCAAGTGAAAGAAACAAAGTACAAATGCAGAAAGAATTCTTAACCTAGACTTGCTTTGTGGGAATTATCTAACTGAGCCCTATCTCTTGATAGTAGCATGCAAAGCCCCTTTGCTCAAGGTTTAAAGCTATTTGAGGATTTGACCCATTGATCTTGCTTTCTGCTAAGGCAGGATGGGCAATTAATTGGCTGAAGAAACCTGATAAACTTCCAGTTGCTTAACAACGTCAAAGCAAACAATAACTACCATGTGTCTTCTCTAAGCTCATTTGTATTTCAAATAGCCATGAATTGGCATTTGGGGACATGACTAAAACACTGTCCAGATAAACTATTTAGATAATTAAAGTTTGATTCATGCTTCATCCTGATGTTATTAAATTACAAACATATATTGAAAATTTCTTTTGGTAGTGTTAATTTGTTAGTGATAATAGAGTTTCATTTCTAGAGTGTTGAGCAATGTTTACATTGCTACCGTGGAATGTGTTTTCTTTGTACAGTAAATATGTAATGAGAACTGATAATCAGTTAAAGGAACAAACTGTGGCAACAGTGACTAATGGCTGTAAAGATGATTTGGAGATGCAGTACATTCTAATCGTGTATTCCTGTGGTTTTGTGGGTCACTCAAATGGGAATAATGAGAATGGCAGTTGATCAATCTAGTCAAGTAAAATTTGCATTAGTACTTCATAGGAAATAATGTTGGAAAATCAGTTCAAAGATCTTTCTTTTAGCTACATGAATTAATGTTGTTAGGACAAGTATTGGCCTACCTGTTGGGAATGAGTGATAAACAATGTCTTTAGGTGGGTATAGCCTAATGCGTTAAAAAAAAAAAATTGAGTTTCTGGTTAAATAAATAAATAAAGTTTACTGTGTGTATATGTGAGTAACATTTTTTTAGTTAAATAGGTGTGAGTTTGCATGCAGGGTTGTAGCTATCAGATTGAAATTTGTGGGTGGGTGGGGATGATTTTGAGCTTCACCTGGTTATCACACAATTAATCCTTTCTTGTATTTTGGGAATAGTTTTCAGCTAGACCCCAAGCTAACTGTATTTTTGTGGCCACAGTTTTGTGCCCAATTTTATACTCAGAATTAATTTTTGGCACATTAACACCAATTTCCTGATTTGTGCATGCAAACAAGTAGTTTTAATGTCCAATTGCTACCATTTTTGTTTCCAGATTTTTGCTTGTGGAAGTATTTTCAGGATGAAAATTGCACCTACAGAATTATAGGTCTAAATTTACTGAAGTGACTTCTTCTTGAAAGATCTATAAAAGGGTAGATTAATCTTTGCAACAAACTCGGGCAGGATTGGGATAAAAAAAAAACCAACCCTCCATTATATAGATTGGAAAACTGTGATATAGATGGCCAAATGTAGAAAAAGGAGGCCTAGCATCTAAGTATAAAAAATGAGTGCACAATTACAGCATTTGTACATATAAACAAATGAGTGTTTAGATGAATAAACATCATCATAAAAAATAAGACCATAAGAATTGTCATACTTTATCAGACTAATTTCCCATCTAGTCCAGTATCCTATCTCTTATAATGGCCAACTTCAGGGAGAGTGTACAGAACAGGGAAATTTTGCAGTGATCCATCTCTGTCTTCCACTCCCAGCTTCTGGCAGTGAGAAGTTTAAGGTTTAATCCCTGACCATCTTGGCTAACAGCCATTGATGGATCTATCCTCTGTGAACTTATTTAGTTCTTTTAATTGTGTTTTGTGTGGAAAAAGTGCTTCCTCTTGTTTGTATTAAACATGCTGCATATTAATTTCATCTGATGACCCCCTGTTTTTTGTATTGTGTGAGAGAGTAAATAGCACTTCTCTATTCACTGTGTTCATGCCATTTGTGATTTTTGTAGACCTCTATCATGCCCCTCATTAGTCTTCTCTTTTTCCAAGCTGAATAGCCCTAATCTTTTTAATCTCTCCTTGTACAAAAGCTATTCAATATCCTTGATTATCTTTGTTGCCCTTCTCTAAACCTTTTCCAGTTCCACTATATCCTTTCTGCGTTGGGGTGACCAGAACTGGACACAGTGTTCAAGGTGTGGGTGCACTGTGGATTTATATAGTGGCATTATGATATTTTCTGTCTAATTTTCTATTTTTTCCTAATAGTTCCTGACATTCCCTTAGCCTTTTTGACTGCTGCTGTGCATTGAGCAGAGGTTTTCAGAGAACAATGTGTAGTGACTCCCTGAGTGGGAACAGCCAATTTAGACTCTATCATTTTGTATGTATAGTCGGAATTACATTTTCCAATGTGCATTAATTTTCACTTATCAGTGTTGAATTTCCTCTGCCATTTTGCTGCCCAAACACCCAGTTTTGAGACCTGCTGTAACTCTTCGCAGTCAGCTTTGGACTTTAATTATCTTGAATAATTTTGTATCATCTGCAGACTTTACCATTTCACTGTTCACTCCCTTTTTGAGATCTTTAGTGAATGTGTTGGACAGCACAGGTCCCAGTACAGATCCTTGGGGTATCCTGCTATTTACCTCTTTCCATTGTGAAAACTGACTATTTATTTATACCCTTTCCTTCCTAGCTTTTAATCAGTTTCTTATCCGTGAGAGGACCGTCCCATGACTTTTGTCAGTTTTTGCATGACTGCTTAGTTTCCTTAAGAGCCTTTTGGTGAGAGTATATTATATTGACTGGGTCACCCTTGTCCACAATGCTTGTTGACACCCTCAAAGAGTTCTAATTGGCTGGTGAGGCATGACTTCTCTTTTCAAAAGCCATGTTGACTCTTCCCCAACATATTGTGTTTAACTGTGTGCCTTGATAATTCTGTTCTTTACTATAATTTCAACCCATTTGTCTGGTACTGAAGTTTGGCTCGCAAACATGTATTTGCCAATATCACCTCTGGAGCCCTTTTTAAAAATCAGTGTTACATTATCTACCTTCATTAAGTATTATCTCAGCACAAATGCTTGATTTGCATGTGCAATTGCAATCATTATGTGTAAATGCAGGCACAAAATTACATAGGAAACTTTGTGCTCCAAAACCATGTGTCTTTTTTTCTAAAAAAAAATGGCAGAGGAAATTGAAATTAATTGCCCAATACCATGCAGTTAGTTTGTGACATAGCCAGAACTACAATTGTGGACTAACATCTCCTAATTTCTGTGCTTTGATATGAGAAAAATTTTAAAACACACATTGGTTAAATAATTTAATTAACCAGTTACTGCTTCTACAATTTTCGTCTTTTGGATCTATGCTTCTTAGCTAAAATGCAGACTACAGAATTAGTTTAAATTTGAGTTTTATTAGCCAAAATAACTTTTAAAGCAAACAAGAAGTGACAGAAAAACAAAATAAAGATGGTTAGATGAATTCAGAAATTAAATTCTACATGGGATGTTAAAATTTTCAAGATACAATACAGACACAAAGTGGGTGAGGTGATCTTGTATTGTGTAAAAGATATTACCTCACCCACTTTGTCATCTTTTACACAATACAAGATTAACTCGCCCATTTTGTGTGTCTCATATCCTGGGCCAACATGGCCACAGTAACACTGCATACAAGAGATAATAAATCATTTTAATTAATATGGGGTCTTGTTACAAAGGCAAACATTTATCCAAGTTCTGTATTAGATTGGGCAGGTGATTTTGGTATCAGTCTAGACCTGTGGATCTTTGACTATAGATTCTTATTTACTTCCTGTGAAGATTATATTAATTTATGGGACTATTTGTGTCAGTTCAACCAAATGATTTTAAGTAGTATTTAGAAATTTAGACAGCCTACTTAATTATCAAAGAATGTCAGTTCAGTTCAGATGATACTCAGAGCCAAGCTTTGACACTTATACATTAATATTAAACCCAAATATAGCATGCTGGTAAGTATTTTGAAGCTATTCTAATTTATTTGGAGTTTCAGCAATACTGTGAACTCTTATGTCAATTTAACCAAAGGTTTGGATAGAGACAAAAGCTGTAGTTTACATCATAATTCAAAGCTTCTTCCTCTTTTTATCTGAGAAACTGTCAACTCTCTTGACCACAAAAATCTCTGTGATTTCTCGATAAACTCTTTGAAACCTCCAGAATGTCTCACAGCTAACTTCTGCTATGGGAAAGCACAGTTTCCTGCTACAGATGTACAGTACTAAGCTTAATTAGCATAATGAATTTTTCCAGTCTCTCAATACTCTAAACTGAGTTAGTGATTCAGTGTATTTTTTTGACAACTAAAACTAAACTTGTTAGTGAAATGCTAGTGTACATCATCCATTGAAATCATTCAGAGGGTTTTGACTTGGGTTCCTACTTCTTATAAACATTTAGTTTTATGTAATCAAATTATCACTTGGGTAAACACATGTATACAACTCATTTTGCTTATCAGTAGGAACTGGCATGAAGGTGGATTCTCCAGCTCAGCTTCAAAATTTCAATTACTGGTTTCTCAAGACAAATGACCACCGTATTCCTGTTCTCTTTCTGAATTTCACAGCAGTCTCCCTAGATAGATGTTTGAAAGACAAGAGTTTAGTGTTTCCAGCCATGGGGTGGTCTCCTGGCCAGGCAATGACGGTCAGTTTTCCTTGTCCAGATGTTTCAGTTTCAGGAACAATATGTTGAATGATATATAGTGCACTTTCTGCTAGATGGTGTGGCCTTGTTCTCTTCTTTGCAAAGTTGCCCTGGACCAACCAGAAAGTGACCCATGCTTCTGGCAAATATTTGAAATAACCATCCCGGATATGATTTGTGTCCGTTCTCACTATCTAATGAAAAAAGAGGCATCTCCTTTATGGGTTCTTGCAACTGTGTCTGGAAAATTCTAGTAGCTTCATGCGAAACATCTTGTGCCCCATTCCATTTTGTGTAAGTCTGGCCATATGTTGAACACTTGCTGGTTTAGCTCTGGTCAGCAACCTACTTTGGCAAGTTACTTTCTATGCTGTGTGGTCCTCTGGCCAACTTTGCACAATTCCATGTTCTTTCCATCAGCACTTTTAGCTGTTTTCAGAAATAACCATTATGAAGTTAGAAGAGTTTTTTTATGTGAAATCTCTTCATACTACTTGATGGTTCCATCCTTGTGTAGAAATTCATCATGCAGCAGTTAAAATCATTTGACTTATTTGGTTGATCAGTCACCAATAGGAGATCACAATTAATTTAACCATGCAAAAAAGCTCTACACACCTTTGACCCGTATTTAATTGTTCCCTACAATTCAGTGATAGAGTTAGCAGGAACACTTCATATGCGAAATTCTCTCTGTGCAGCTGCCAGTCATACAATTGATCAGGCTGTATGGCTTTATAACATGTTGGTTGGTTCACCTTAAAGATTTGCACTTCATATTGCCTTTTCAACATGCCATTTGAATGCACTGGCTTCTTTAATACAAATACTTGGTTTGCTTATACCTTTATTAAAGATCAGTTATATATATTGTATTGATGACATTTCAGTTTAAAATAGACAGCATGGTGTGAACTATTTGCAATATTTTGTGATAAGGTTGGCTAGGTCACAAAACTTCCTTAAACTGAAAGGGCCTGTTACAGAATGCCTTGAGACAGCTTTACTGTTCTGATATGGTTTCTTAAATCATAAATGACACCTGTTTAGATTTCTTTATCTATTAATAACATTCTATCTTACCAGACTATATCAAATAATATAGCTTGATATGCTGGCTGTCTCTCACAAATGTATAGGCATAACATATAGAAGAAAAAAGGTAAAAGAGAAAGTTACTTCAGAGCTCTAGCAAGAGTTTGTGGTTAAATCTAGCAAGTTAGCAACTCAGTCTGTCTGCTCTGTGTGAAACACAGAAACAGCATCTGGTGTTTGACATGTTTTAAAGGCTTAGGCTTAAATTATGCCAAGATGTGCAGATGTCTGTCATGTTAATAAGCTCCATATTTTGTGTCATCATTGCATTGGGTTTACTACACTATGCCGCCTTTCTGAGAAAGATACCATTTAGCTGCACTCCTAAAAATCTGAGTATTAATCTAAGAGGTAAAGAAGGACAAAGACCCTACCAGTCTGGTATGAGACATGCCACCCATCTACATCAATCGGTAGTGCAACTTGATGGGGCCAGTGGTGAAAGGGGGACATCCCAGTAGCAAGGGAGGGAGACACTCGCCAAGGGACAATACGTAGCTTCTCCTGGAAGTCTCTAGCATCCATTGACCAGCTGGGGAAGAGGTGAACTGATTGGCCAAGATTCCCGAGCTCCCAGGAATTAGCCCAGCACAGGGGCCATGTGGAGCCTCTTTCGGCTCTGTTCCACCCTGAACTAGAAATGGGAACCCGGCCTGCCAGATGCTGTGGGTCTAGCCTGTTTAGGGCATCAGGAAGGAATTTTTTGCACCAAAAAATCAGGAAGGAGTTTTTGCCTTCCTTGCAGCACCTTCAAGCCACAGAAGGTTGAGTAGGATCATGCTTAGTACCTAACGGAGGTACTGAGTTGGAGATGTTTATTCGTTGCAACATGTGGCCAGTTTCCAGTGTAGATAAGGAATAAAATTAACAGCTCCCAGTGGTAAGACCTCAAATTTTGGTGTTGGGCCTTGAATTCATGTTACAGGATGAAACTTTGTGGCCCTCGCGGGCAGAGGTTCCCACCTGCTACACCCTCTGTCCTGTGGGGAGAAGGATTCTAGGACTCAGAGAGAGAGCTGAGTCCTAGGGGGAGGGATGTAGGTTGGTGGGAGCCTACCCCGCATTATGGGTTATATGATCAGGAGCCCTCTAACCCTGGCGCCAGTTATGGGTTATATGGTAAGGAGCTCTGTAACCCTTGGAATGGAATCAATTCATAGAATCATCGAATCATAGAATATCAGGGTTGGAAGGGACCTCAGGAGGTCATCTAGTCTAACCCCCTGCTCAAAGCAGGACCAATCCCCAACTAAATCATCCCAGCCAGGGCTTTGTCAAGCCTGACCTTAAAAACTTCTAAGGAAGGAGATTCCACCACCTCCCTAGGTAACGCATTCCAGTGTTTCACCACCCTCCTAGTGAAAAAGCTTTTCCTAATATCTAACCTAAACCTCCCCCACTGCAACTTGAGACCATAACTCCTCGTTCTGTCATCCACTACCACTGAGAACAGTCTAGATCCATCCTCTTTGGAACCCCCTTTCAGGTACTATCAAATCCCTCCTCATTCTTCTCTTCCGCAGACTAAACAATCCCAGTTCCCTCATCCTCTCCTCATAAGTCATGTGTTCCAGTCCCCTAATCATTTTAGTTGCCCTCCGCTGGACGTTTTCCAATTTTTCCACATCCTTCTTGTAGTGTGGGGCCCAAAACTGGACACCGTACTCCAGATGAGGCCTCACCAATGTCGAATAGAGGGGAACGATCACATCCCTCGATCTGCTAGCAATGCCCCTACTTATACATCCCAAAATGCCATTGGCCTTCTTGGCAACAAGGGCACACTCTTGACTCATATCCAGCTTCTCGTCCACTGTAACCCCTAGGTCCTTTTCTGCAGAACTGCTGCCGAGCCATTCAGTGCCTAGTCTGTAGCAGTGCATGGGATTCTTCTGTCCTAAGTGCAGGACTCTGCACTTGTCCTTGTTGAATCTCATCAGATTTCTTTTGGCCCAATCCTCTAATTTGTCTAGGTCCCTCTGTATCCTATCCCTACCCTCCAGCCAGTTTAGTGTCATCTGCAAACTTGTTGAGGGTGCAATCCACACCATCCTCCAGATCATTAATGAAGATATTGAATAAAACGGCCCCAGGACTGACCCTTGGGACATTCCACTTGATACCGGCTGCCAACTAGACATGGAGCCATTGATCATTACCCGTTGAGCCTGACTATCTAGCCAGCTTTCTAGTCACCTTATAGTCCATTCATCAAGCCCATACTATTTTAACTTGCTGGCAAGAATACTGTGGGAGACCGTGTAAAAAGCTTTGCTAAAGTCAAGGAACAACACATCCACTGCTTTCCCCTCATCCACAGAGCCAGTTATCTCATCATAGAAGGCAATTAGGTTAGTCAGGCATGACTTGCCCTTGGTGAATCCATGCTGACTGTTCCTGATCACTTTCCTCTCATCTTAGTGCTTCAGAATTGATTCCTTGAGGACCTGCTCCATGATTTTTCCAGGGATGGAGGTGAGGCTGACTGGCCTGTAGTTCCCAGTAACCTCAATAAGAATTCTTTAAAATACAGCCAGCTCTCCCGGACTCCTATCCCCCTCATGTTATTCTCCTGCCCGTCACTTCCCTGAGATTGTCAGTCTGCTTTTCTGAAGTCCAGGGTCCGTTTTCTGCTGCTCTTCTTTCTTCCCTGTGTCAGGATCCTGAACTCAACCATCTTATGGTCACTGCCTCCCAGGTTCCCATCCACTTTTGCTTCCCTTACTAATTCTTCCCGGTTTGTGAGCAGCAGGTCAAGAAGAGCTCTGCCCCTAGTTGGTTCCTCCAGCACTTGCACCAGGATATTGTCCCCTACACTTTCCAAAAACTTTCTGGATTGTCTGTGCACCGCTGTGTTGCTCTCCAAGCAGATATCAGGGTGGTTGAAGTCTCCCATGAGAACCAGGGTTTGCGATCTAATAACTTCCATTAGTTGCCGGAAGAAAGCCTTGTCCACCTCATCCCCCTGATCTGGTGGTCTATAGCAGACTCCCACCATGACATCACCCTTGCTGCTCACGCTTCTAAACTTAATCCAGAGACACTCAGGTTTTTCTGCAGTTTCATACCGGAGCGTTGAGCAGTCATACTGCTTTCTTACATACAATGCAACTCCCCCACCTTTTCTGCCCTGCCTGTCCTTCCTGAACAGTTTATATCCATCCATGACAGTACTCCAGTCATGTGAGTTATCCTACCAAGTCTCTTTTATTCCAATCACATCATAATTCCTTTTCTATGCCAGGACTTCCAGTTTTCCTTGCTTGTTTCCCAGGCTTCTTGCATTTGTGTATAGGCACTTGAGATAACTTGCTGTTTGTCCTGCTTTCTTAGTATGAGACAGGAGTCCTCCCCTTTCACATTCTCCTGCTTGTGCTTCCTCCCGATATCCCATGTCCCCACTTACCTCAGGGCTTTGGTCTCCTTCCCCCAGTGAACCTAGTTTAAAGCCCTCCTCACTAGGTTAGCCAGCCTGCTTGCGAAGATGCTCTTCCCTCTTTTCGTTAGGTGGAGCCTGTCTCTGCCTAGCACTCCTCCTTCTTGGAACACCATCCCATGATCAAAGAATCCAAAGTCTTTTCTCCGACACCACCTGCATAGCCATTTGTTGACTTCCACGATTTGACAGTCTCTACCCAGGCCTTTTCCTTCCTCTGGGAGGATGGACGAAAACACCACTTGCACCTCAAACTCCTTTATCCTTTTTCCCAGAGCCACGTAGTCCGCAGTGATCCACTCAAGGTCATTCTTGGCAGTATCATTGGTGCCCACATGGAGAAGCAGGAAGCGGTAGTGATCAGAGGGCTTGATCAGTCTTGGCAGTGTCTCCGTCACATCGTGAATCCTAGCTCCTGGCAAGCAGCATACTTTTCGGTTTTCCCGGTTGGGGCGGCAGATAGATGACTCAGTCCCCCTGAGGAGAGAGTCCCTGACCACCACCACCCGCTGCCTCCTCTTCGTAGCGGTGGTCGTGGAACTCCCATCCCTAGGAGAGTACATCTCATGCCTTCCAATTGGCGGAGTTTCCTTCTGCTCCCTTCCCTCAGATGTATCATCTAGTCCACTCTCCGCATTAGTACCTGTGGAGAGAACATGAAAACAGTTGCTTACCTGTATCTGCGCTGCTGGTACATGGTCTCTCCCCTTTCTTCTTCTGGAGGTCATATGCTGCTAAATTTCTTCACTGTCCTCCTGTCCCTGCTGCGCAGCCTGCTCTGAATCTTCAGAACATTGTGCCCATAGAAGCATATCCTGACCTCTGTCCAGGAAATCCTCAGTTTCTTTTATGCAACACAGGGTTGATACTTGTTTCTCCAGACCTTGAACCTTCTCTTCCAATATGGAGACCAGCTTACACAGAAGTTGATTCTGTCCTGTGGAAGAAAGACAAACATGGCAGATCCAGTGCAGGTCACAACAGCTGAACGCTCCCCATCCATATTATCTTCCTTCTACGAGCTTCCTCAGCAGTTGTAGTAACTACTCAGAGAAGCCGGCAAGATGTAAGCCTCAGTGGGCTCTCCCCGGGTGAACTTCTAGGCAAACTCCGTCTGTTAGCCTCTCTGCTGTTCGCCCCTCAGCTGATTCGCAGCTGACTGGCTTTTTATAACAGTCAGGCCCACTCAAGGCTCACCTGGAACAAAGCACTCCCAATTCACACTTTTCAAGCAAACAACCAATCACGCACACAGTCAAACTGTCCCCACAACAGACACTCAGATATTTACCAACACAGCCTCCCTAATGCAGCCTCCCTTAGTGTACTTCCTCAGAGACAGATCCCAGGCAAACTCTCTCTGTTAGCCTCTCTGCTGTTTGCCGCTCAGCTGGTTTGCAATTGATTAAATGCCTGGTGTAGGAGAGTATGGGTAGTGGGCAGGTAGTGCCCCTCCCCTGTGTTTAATAAAGTTGTGGCCTGCTGCTTAATAACATTCATGTGTCTTTCCTGATTTTGCCACTATGTCCGCATCAAATAACATCAAGAAATTAAAATTGTAAACCATGGCATATTGCTTCCTAATCTCTCGCTTACATTTATCTGTTGATCCACACCTGACTTGCAGCATTTTTTACAGATTAGTTAGGAAGGTCATTAGAATGGCTTTTAAAATCTATGGTGTACTGTAAATTGAATGGAATGCTTAGAGAGAATTCAAGCAATCTAATTAAAGTATACCAGAAGGTCATGAATTATTGAAACTGTATCACCTGTTAAACAAATCTGAAAACTGTTTTATTTTTCATTTTCAGCTTTTATGATGGTAATAACAGTCAAGGGGGCCATCTTGGACTGTGATCTTGTGGGATTTCATTTGGGGCTGTGCTTAATACTTGCAGGGGAGACCTCTAAGGAAAACCTAGCTTCCTTCAGGAAGGATGAGAGTGATTTAGCTGTTCCTTCCCCACTCTGAACTCTAGGGTACAGATGTGGGGACCTGCATGAAAGACCCCCTAAGCTTTTTCTTACTAGCTTAGGTTAAAAACTTCCCCAAGGTACAAACTTTGCCTTGTCCTTGAACCCTATGCTGCCACTACCAAGTGTGTAAACAAAGAACAGGGAAAGAGCCCACTTGGAGACGTCTTCCCCTCCAAAATATCCCCCCATGCCCTACACCCCCTTTCCTGGGGAAGGCTTGATAAAAATCCTTACCAATTTGCATAGGTGAACACAGACCCAAACCCTTGGATCTTAAGAACAATGAAAAAGCAATCAGGATCTTAAAAGAAGAGTTTTAATTAAAGAAAAAGTAAAAGAATCACCTCTGTAAAATCAGGATGGTAAATACCTTAAAGGGTAATCAAATTCGAAACATAGAGAATCCCTGTAGCTGTGAGACTATTCCAACCACTGCCTTAGCATAATGTCAGGGGGGCACCTCTGGTCATCAAGTATCCCGTGAAATATTTTGTAAGGGTATAAGTGTTAGTCCAAGTAGTCTGTTTAAATGTCAACTTGGGAGACTGTATTCTGCCTAGCTAAGTACCTCCATCAATTCCAGTTAGATCATGTTTTCTTCTGCATGTCCCATTCTAAGGGCTTGTCTGCACTACCGCCTTTGTCACTTAGGGGTGTGAAAAAAAACTACCCCCTTGAGCAAGGTAACTTGCATCAACTTAAAGCGGTGTCTACACCACGCTGTCGGTGAGAGACGCTCTCTTACCTGCATAGCGTCTGCCTCTAGTTAGGGGGGAGTAATTACAGCGACGGGAGAATGCGCTCTCCCCTTGACTTAATGAGTCTTCACCAGACACACTAAATTGGCACCTCTGCATCGATACTACCACACTAAATCAGCACCATTGAAAAGACAAGCCCTAAGTGATTGAGTATGCTGTGAGCTGTTAAACAGTTGCAGCATTCCACCCAGAGAGGTAGGTGCATTTCAGTGGTAGGTGAAAGGATTCCTCTGTGTGGCACGCGTACACACCTCCCCCACAAACCCGCCTTGCTAGCAAAATCCAAGCCATATCCTAGTAGCAGAAAGCCCTCCTGAAGGGTAGGAGTACATGCCCATATCACAGGTATGGTCTGATCCCAGCAGAGCCTACAGTGTTGTTTGGGCCAGAAACAAGGGTGATAGCCTCTAGTGGGAGGGCTTTTAACGAGTTTAAAACTTTCCCCTTCTTGCATTTTCCCTGGGGAAGGTAGCACCCTTTGTATGAATCTCCTCATCAGGTTAGCTGCCTCCAGTAGCACACAGGGATTTTGCAAATTTTGTCTCCTCTGCACTTGTGGGGATTGACTGAAACACATAATATTTAAAAAGCACTTTGAAATGAAGGGCCCTACATTAGAGACTATTATCAGTAATTGGTTGTGATTATCTGTTCATTAATCTCCAAGAGAGAATCTGTAACTCATTCATTATTGCTAAATAATTATTCTGACAGTTTAAAGCTTGCAACAGTCTCTAGTCAATTATTTTTATAAGCAAAAGGTTATTTTCTCTTTATAGTGACAAACAGAATCTGTAACCTAGAGAACATTGTCATTTGGGAAGGTTGTAAAAGGAAATCAATGACACTCGGCCTATCCCATTTCATCCAATTCATGTCCCTGTATTTTTACTTGGGCTCCTTCCCAACCAAATCCACAGTATCCTTAATAACTCAGGCAGGACCCTTACTTCTTTCACTGTGGTCTTCAACTACTGTCTTTGGGTGCTTTGTTTTTTTAACATCTCCAGTTATTCTTCTTAAAAACCTATTTCTCTCTTGCTGTCTTAACATGGCTTTAGAAAATTTCAAAATTAATCACAAGCTCTGTCCCTCATGCACATCTCCTTGAACAACCCCTTGGGGGCTGGATGAGAGAATTTCTCCCCTTAGATTCTGGCATGAAGAAGCAACTGAGCTGCCTTGCAGCTATTGTATTTTCTTCTCAAAGCTGGGGGAGTAGATAGTGGTTCCATAATAGTTTTGAGCCCCAGTGTAAAAGCATATTGATTTTGTGCAGTCGGAGCCCTCCATGAATGCAAGAGTCTGATAGGAGGCAGGGTTTGTTGTTGTGTCTCATGTATTTGATACATGTATCCTCTGGGAAATGTTTGCAATCTTTGAAACCTTTGTCTAATAATGGTGGTTTGAAAGCAAACCACTTTCTAAAAGAAAATACAAAACACAAACCAACCAACCCAAACAACTCCCTGGTTATGGGAAATATCCCCTTTTAAGAAACCAGTCAGATTACCAAATCATTTAATGCTTGCTGTGTTGTTGTAGCTTGTTGGTCTCAGTACATTAGAGAGACAAGGTGGGTGAGAAGAAGAGCTCTGCGAAAGCTCAAAAACTTGTCTTTCATTAGCACCAAAACAAGTTGGTCCAATAAAAGGTATTATCTCACCCACCTTGTATTTCAAATCATTTAGATCCGTTAACATTTTCCAGGCTTTAGCTATTTATCCTTAATCAATGATCTCCTTGATACTGCTTTTTTGTTCTGAAAGTAAATCTCCCTGGCGAAAGAGCAGTCCTCCTGTGCTAAAGCTGTTAAAACTTAGTTTGATTTTTTTTTCTAATATTGTTACAATACATGTCTTTATTTTTCTTGGTGGCACGTTTAGAAACCTCAGTGACAGGCACCACTCTAACACATGTTGTATGTATAGGGAAAAACTACTCATCTTAATTTTAACCATTTAAAAAAACCTGTGGGCATAGATAATACATATGTCTGAGTAACTGTCATATGACTTTACATACATACACATTTGTATTTTCTCCCTTGAAGATTAAGCTTGGCCCATTTAAATGGCCTGACCCCTTGGATGAGGAACATGTCTCAACATTAATAGTGTACTGTCACCAAAGGCATCTGATCAGAGGGAATAGCCATGATCCTACAGCGACTGGGAAACAATGGTAACTTTTTCTGAATGAAAGGTGAACACAAGACAAATAATCTCAAACCTGCTGTGCCCTTAAAAGGACAGATTCAGAAATCAGTTCAGAGTCTGTCAATACAACTTAAAAAAAAAAAAAAAGGAAGAGGCCCATTTATTGCAGTTGAAATCCTTTTTGTAGTTTTAAAATAAATTTGCACAAAATACAGCAAACTTACATACAGTAAAATGAAATATTGCAGTTTAAGTATATTTCTCCTCTATAATAGACAGGAACAAGTGATCTGCATTTTCACTTGTATTGTGTTTGGGGTTAATACAGTTCAATGGTATTGCCTAGGCTTGTGATGTTAGGTCTGAGATATGGTATTGAATTATTTATACCTAATTTGAATCCTAGATGTTCAAAATATAGAAAAAAAGTTCTGTGAACATAGGACCAACTATCCTCCTGCAGCTATATCTTCTCACTGTCTTTAAGCTGTTAATGATAAATTCTGCAGCAATTAATAATGCAGAGATTTCAGACATTGAAACGACTCTGTAGAGTAAGTACAATTATTGATTTAATTTCTTTTCATTGGTTGTGGGTTGACTGAGGATGAAGAGGGTCATCATATTTTTGCTCTGCCCAAATGCAACTCTAGGACTAAAGAGGAAATGTTAGTAAATTACACTGAAAGTCATGGAGGGATATGAGGTTTATTGTTTTTGTATTTTGTATTTTGTTAGGTCATATATCTTCACAACATTGTAAGGTTTAGATCAGGCGTCGGCAACTTATGGTATGCATGTCAATTTTTAATGGCACGCTGCTGTATGCCGGACCCGTGCAGCACTAAAAATCCTGCCCGGCCCGGCCTGCTCTTTTCCGCCCCCCTGCCCACTGCTCTCTCCTTGCAGGGCAGGCAAGCTTCCCCCTCCCTGCGGCCAATCAGCTGACGGCTCTTGCTGTGGAGGGAGAGAGGTAAAAGCGGAGCCGCAGGGTGCTCTCTGCTCCGGGGACCTTGGGGAAGGAAGTGGAATCAGGGCATATCTCCTCCAGCCCCCTGCCGTGAGCCTCTCAGGGCGGAGGCTGGGAGAACCCCCACAACCCCAGCCCACACCCCCAGCCCTCTTCCCTGACCCCTGCACCCCAACCACACCAGCCGTGACTGGCACTCCCCACCCATGTCAACCAGGGTTCCGGCTGCAGGCCCCACTCAGTCCGCTGCCGGCCTAGGTGAACAGAACCCCAGGCTGGCAACGGACTGAGCGGGCTGGCGGCGTAAGATCAACATTTTAATTTAATTTTAAATGAAGCTTCTTAAACATTTTGAAAACCATGTTTACATACGACAATAGTTTAGTTATATAATATATAGACTTACAGAGAGAGACTTTCTAAAAAAATATTAAAATGTATTATTGGCACGTGAAACCTTAAATTAAAGTGAATAAATGAAGACTCAGCATACCACTTCTAAAAGGTTGCCGACCCCTAGTTTAGATCAAGCTGTTCAAACAAAAATATAAACCTGTAGTGCATAAATGAGAAAAACTTTATATTCTTATAACTGAAAAACTGCTAAAACAAATTATTTTAAACAAGTCTTGATCACAAACAGATCTGCAAGACTAGGTATATCTGCATCAGGTCAATTCAGTGGTTGAGTTCTGTGTGTGCAAAATTCTTGGCAGGGGACTTTCAGTCTTCTGTGGGGGGCTGGGGGTTTCAGCCTAAAAAAAGGATTTTGCTGGGCAAGGTATCTGAGGAATTTAAAAAGGATATTATAAAAGTAGTGGAAACTTGACCTTAACTACTGCAGCTGCTACCATTTCTGCTTTGAAAAAAAAAGTGTGTGTGTAATATATATGTATATTAATGTACACTACACCTCTAGTGGAAGTGAATTGCAGAGGAATGTTCAACAAAGAACTAAATTAAAATGGTCACTGACCAATCTCCAGTGTTATATACTAGTACATGAAGTCATGCTGAGAATAGATATGAATACTTTAAAAAACTGAAGAATGATGAAACCTCTGACTGGCTGGTGGGAAGGGTGAAAAACAATATGGGTCTGTTTTTGTTTCTGTTTTCAGATTTTCAGAATGGTTTAATTGCTTTTCATTCTCACTGTTCTTAAATATTCAGAAAAGTATATGTTTATGAGAAAGCAACACATGAACTGATGATTTTGTGTAGAGAATTCTGCCTGTAGTAAGTTTAACTCAGTAATGTAGTTAAATGCCTGTGGCTGTGGACTCTGATTAGGCACAGCAAAATTTAATTTGCATCACCTTAACTGACTGCCTCTTGGAGTTTCAAATATTGATATAAGCACTGTGCCTAGATTATCAAAGTTAAATAAAACCCAGGGGCTGAACTGAAGAAGGAGATTCTGATTGTGGAACTGCAGTAATTTATTGTATAAAACGGTGATTCTCAAACTTTTTTACTGGTAACCCCTTTCACATAGAAAGCCTCTGAGTGTGACCCCCCCAATTAAAATGCTTTTTTTATATTTAACACCATTATAAATGCTGGAGGCAAACCAAGTTTGGGGTGGAGGCTGACAGCTCACAACCCCCCATATATGAGCCTTGCGACTCCCTGAGGGGTCCCAACCCCAGTTTGAGAACCCCTGGTATAAAATGGCTTTTCTTAATTTAACATTCTTAAATGTTCCTTCTTCTGCCTCCCCAACACTCGTTCTGCCTTTCTCAAATCACATTTTCTGGAGTCTTGTAACTTTCATAAACTTCACTTGGAGCCTGACATTTGTAACCTTTGGGCAGGCTGAATCATCAAACACATCAAAGTGTGATGAAATGATGCAGATTCCAGTTCGCCAATTCCTTGAGTTGTCATGTCGTCATTATTTTGATCTGTTGCTGAGTTGTGATTCACTGTTGTGATGTGGCATCTCAAAACTCAATGTATTTACTGTATTTGTATATGCAAATCAGTAAGTTGTTCAGTAAATGTGTAGTAAGGTCCTGACTTTCAAAGTTAGGCATGTGCAAACAGATGCATGCAATTGTATGTACCTCACTTGGAAAATCTGGTCCTGGTATGTTGTTCACATTTTAAAATGATTCCTCTGTAGAATTCCAGGGTAGAGAATACTGCTTGAGCTTCTGCATTTAGCACTTCTCCAGTAGTACTGGCAATAGCAGAATTAGACATTCTGTGATAGAGTGACCAACTCTAGTGTATTTCACTCTTCTCTGCCAGCACACCTGGAGAAAATCTCTGTGTTGGAGTTCAAGCATGAATTGTGATCAGTTGCTGGTACTATACCATGTATGTGATGGGATTGCCAGAAAGGGAAGGATGATTAAAAAGAAGGGGCTGGATGGGGTGGGACGGGGACACCCACCCACCCACATGGAATCGGAAGGGAAGAGATGACTCAGTTTTGCAGGCGTGTTTTCCTAATGCATCAGCATTCAGGACCAATCTCAATACATCATTGCAGTGGCAACAAGGGCATCGAGTGCTTAGCCTCAGACTGGGAGGTTTTTTTACATCACTGACTAGTGGCTTCATATGGCCAACTGGAAGAGAAACATACAATTTGGTGAAAGCTATGTCCATCCCTTCTTAGCTGGAGGACACAAAAATGGAGACCTGGTTCAGGCTTGATTAAAAGCTTGGCTCTGCATGTCAATGCTCATCTCAACTTTCAGTCTTTAAAGAAAATTTAAATTTCCACCCCTTTTAATGGGTAACATTGGCTTCAAACTTTTAAGGGATATTCTTTGTTCAAGTTCATTGATGATTCTTCCTAAAAGTGATTTCTTACTAACAGTCCCTGCCATTCTCATCCAAAACTTGCAGGTTAACATTTTCTAAATTGACTAAGTTCCATTTTCAAAAGTGACTGAAATGTCCCATTGACTCAGTTCCATTTGGCTCTGCCCCACAGGGAGCTGAATCATTGAGTAAGGAAGTGCCAAGATTTTTTTACCTAGTTACTTTTCAGACACAAACTGCAGTTCCATGGTTGGGAACTTCCAGAGCTTTGAAGGCTGTGGGCAAAATTGTCTAAGTGACAGAGGACCCCAAGTCCCATTTCCAAAAGTGACTTAGCCGTAGAGGGTATGTCTACACTGCGGATCGACACCCGTGGCTGGCCTGTGCCAGCTGACTCGGGTTCGTAGAGCTCAGGCTGTAGGGCTGTTTAGTAGCAGTGTAGACATTCAGGCTCAGGCTGCAGGGCAGGCTCTGGGACCTTCCCACCTCGCACTTTCCCACCTAGCTGGAGTCCCATGAACCTGCGTCAGCTGGCACGGGCAGCTGTGGGATTTCAGTTGCAGTGTAGACATATGCTCTATGGGTAAGTCAAATGTGGGTGCCTAAAGTTAGGCTCCTAAAAACTATATTTAGGTTCCTAAATATAAGTAGCCTGATGTTGCAAAGATGCGGCGCTTCTGCAAGTCTCATTTTTATCGGCAATAGTCAAGTCAAAGTACACATGCTTGTGTACACGTTGGCCAAAGTTGCATGCATAAATCAGAATAAATATGTGCTCAGTTAGGCTCCTGATTACTCTGTAAACAACTTACTGATTTGCATATACAAATACAGTAAATATTCATGCAGCTACACTTCTGCGTACGAACCAGTTTCTACTTTCCAAAAAATTGGTTCTGAATGTCTATGAACATAACCTAATCTTGATCTCTCACAAGTTCTGGAATGAATTATGTACTGTATAGACTACTACTTCTTTTTAAATGAAACTTGCAATGAAATCTGTGTGTGTGTGTGTGTGTGTGTGTGTGTGTGTGTGTAGCTATATAGATGGTTATTGTGAAGGTTTTAGTACATGTCTGTATGTATCTCTCTCAAATTAAACTCCAATTTGTTTTGTAATTGGTTTTGTCAGATTGTCTTGTGCCCTTCCTGTTGTTGCGTTATCTCCCATGTTGGACTGAAGTACCGAGGGGTGGTTGACACGGGAAACAATGCCGAGCAATGAAGGGTTGTTACCATTGAATGACTTTGACCTGGCAATGCTATAGGTATACTAAAGAGCTTGACCAAATCTGCAAATGTGTTTTTCATTCTATAATCCAAATGGGCAGTAACCAAGCAACTGATCACCTGGTGGGAACTTGATCACCTGATGGGGGCTTTGAGGCTGACCAGGAGGGTCACATGACAGAGGAGAAAGAGAAGGTCTGTTTTAAGTGCCTTTGCCAACCAGGACAAGAAGGTGAGAGTGGGCAGGAGGAAGGAAGGAAGAGAGGAGGGTTCTGGGAACTAGAAAGGACACTTACCAAATCCCCAAGGATACTGATGGTGGTGAGAAAATTGAGGCAGAGTTTTGTGTGCTGTTGTGTATTATTTTGCCTAGATTGGTGTATCTTTTGTAATTTGTCTATGAGTAAAGCATGTTTAGTTTAGAAATCCCTCTGCAAAATGTCTGTGTTACTTGCTTTAACTATCACATGTCCCTGAAGGGTTAAACTATAAATTGGATTATCCATGTGGATGGAGCTCCAGGAAGGGGGTGCATAAGTTAATGAGGAGACTGGGGAGTTCAGCATTAGGTCCGGGAGTCCAGGGCAGTTGGATCATAGTATCCTATTTCTTACAAGTGATACCAAAGAAGGGAGTCTGTGTTTGAGAAATGTGTCCAAGAGGCCAGAACCTGTCCAGACCTGGGCACAGAAGCACACAGATCCAGTATGTGGGTTCAAACTGCTGTCTGGTGAGACTCCATTAGGGAATTTCAGCCTGCAGTGTAACAGATTTAGATAGATTTAATCCTTGTACCTAGTATAACAGTCCAAAACACAAGTAATCAAGCTCCACCCTGAAGGAACAGTAAGAACACTCTAAGTATTGGGAAAGGATTTCTACCAGGGTATTACCGTTGGGCTCTGCTCACACTGGTATGGTAGATGTCTTAAAACCTGCAGCTGCTTGAAGGGAGAGTTTTCTGTAACTCTGTCCTTTTTCCATGACCTTCTGAGTTTAAGGGCATAGGGTACAGAGTACACTGTTATGCTACCTCTCCTCTGTTTTTTGGGGGTCCTCCACCCTGGTAATAACTGATTTAATTTCTTCTCTTGGCTGCTGTTCATAGCTTTCCCAAACATGCAGTAGTATTAAAAAAAAAAAAAAAAGTAGTACTTGTGGCACCTTAGAGACTAACAAATTTGTTAGCCTCTAAGGTGCCACAAGTACTCCTTTTCTTTTTGCAAATACAGACTAACACAGCTGCTACTCTGAAACCTGAAGCAATAGTATGAAATTGACATGCTTATTGTCAGTTTAACTTGCTGCCACTGGGGTTTAGCATAGCAGTGTTGAAACTGTTCTAAGTCATGTTAATTTCACTCTTAGAATTCTTACTGCCTTCTTGGAGCTAGTCAACTATAGATACAGAAAACGACACTAAATATAAATTAGTTTAGTTTATATTTTGATTCACCTTTGGAAGGTTCTCTGTGCCTGATTTTCTGTGTGTGTGAGAGCGCAATGGGGCATGCCTCCCTGTAGTGCCCCCTGATGGCCAAGTCTGGCACTGCTGGTCTCAGTGCCCCACCCCTCAGCCCAAGATTTTCTGTCCCTTCCAAGGGTTCACATGGCTCTGCCCTCCAGATTGGTCACTCTCCATACCTAACCCCTTTTGGAGTAGCGAAAGTTCAAACTTAAAAGTCCCAAGAAACAAAAAAGTTTCTTGGAATGATTTGCACATATGCATTCCACACCTAGTGTCTGTGCACCTAGTGTACGGCTGTCGGAAATTTTTCCCTCATCAGTACCTGTGCTCAAGTGCCCTCTGCTGTCACATGCCTGAAAGTGCCTGACACTGGAAGCAGCGTGGGCCAAGGGACGTACTGGCTGCCGCTTCCAGCAGCTCCCATTGGCCTGGAGCAACGAACCGCGGCCACTGGGAGCTGCGATCAGCCAAACCTGTGGACGCAGCAGGTAAATGAACTGGCCCGGCCCGCCAGGGGCTTTCCCCGCACAAGTGGCGGAACAAGTTTGGGAACCACTGATCTAGATTGTTCTGAGTGGTACCAGATGACGGAACAAGGAGTAATTGGTCTTAAGTTGCAGTGAGGGAGGTTTAGGTTGGATATTGGGAAAAACTTTTTCACTAGGAGGGTTGTGAAGCACTGGAATGGGCGGTGGTGGAATCTCCTTCCTTAGAGGTTTTTAAGGTCAGACTTGACGAAGGAAGGATGGCTAGGATGATTTAGTTGGGGATTGGTCCTGCTTTGAGTAGGGGTTGGACTAGATGACCTCCTGAGGTCCCTTCTAACCCTGATATTCTATGCCAGTGAGTGCAGGTTTAAAGGATAGAGCCAGCCCATCCCCCCTCAGTTTCTTCCTACTGCTCCTAATGGTACACAATAGAATTGCTTTCTATTGCATTAGCAGTATATCTCAGCCTTTGTAGAGGTAGTTCTGTATTTAGATGTAAATAGTTTTAGAAATTTTAATGAGTTATTTAGTAGCTGTTACTTAAAAGAACCCCAAACCCACCCCTTCAAGACCTGTGCTTCTAGAAGAAAAAACCCACACCCATGCCCATGAGCAACCTGCAGTACTCCTATCTCAAGTGCTTGGGCAAGACTCACATAAGGGACCGCTGCCAAATTTGTCAGGACTTTAAGCCTAAGGCAAAGAAAGACAGGGAGCCTAGGCTGAAGTTCCTGCTATGGAGGCGGCACTGAGACCACGATTGAAGCCATCCCAGTCTGAGTAGGTGCTGAGTGCTGCAGTTTCAGTCAGAAGTGCACTTCTGAGATTGTCCCATTCCCAGCACTGATATCTTTCTTCAGTGCCTAGGAAGAGGCTTCTAAGCCTTCCAAAGGGGCTTCAAGAAGAGGAAGATTATTACCCTCGAAGCCAGTTAAGCGGGAGGAATGGAGTCAAGTACATACTAGTTCAAAGCACTCCTTCAGGTCTGTGGCAGCACTGGCACCATTGACTCGGACGACATACAGGCTCCGTCAAGACATACGCCAGAAATGGGACTCTTGACTTCAGTGGCACTAAAGCCATCAAAAATAATCTCAGTGCCGACTACATCTGAGGCATTTGCAGCAAGACACCTTCTAAGCCTGTCGGTGCTGGTATAGTTCTCCCAATGCCCTCAGACCACTCGGCACCAACTCCTGCACTGCAGTGTTCAATATTGCACCACTCTTTGGGTTCTATGTCTCTCTACCCATCGATACCAGCAAGGGGGAAGCCTGCTATAGTGGTGAATCTTCAGGATCCCAGCACAGATCCATGGCTTTGATGGGGTCAGTCCTTCCATGGTCAGTGGAAGGGAAAATACTCCAAGTAGTCGTCTCCAAACTCTGATTTGAGACCATACATCTCCCAGCCGCCAAGCAAGACTTGCCGTTCTCCCCTAATTCTTACCCGTTCCAGGGTCACTGGTGGTTGAAGCAGCTAATGAGCATATCTGGCCTCCAACAGACTGGCAGGAAGCTTTTCCTAATGTCCAACCTAAACCACCATGCTGCAATTTCAGCCCATTGCTTGTCATCCTGTCCTCACAGGTTGAGGAGAACAATTTTTCTCCCTCCTCATTGTAACAACCTTTTATGTACTTGAAAACTGTTATCATGTTCCCTCTCAGTCTTCTCTTCTCAGACTAAGATATATCATTGCAAGAATGTTTCAGTACTTGTTATCTACCTGAAGAGACAGACAATTTCTACTAATTTTTTTAGCTTAGTGAAGTTTTCCTTTTGAAAGATTCAAAGAATGGAAGGGTAGTTTAGGTAGAACTTTTTAAAAATATAAAAATGGTTAATAAAATCATCTTGAAGTAATATTCTGGAACTTTCCTGTTGGAAACTTATTGTTTAATTGTGTGTGTTTTACTGTAGCATGTTGCTTAGACAAATTCTCTGGTTTTATACCCCTTTGGGACTCATTTAGCAGTGCACACTAACTTGGAAAAGATTGTTCAGCACTTCACTGTGGACTGGGCACACCAGGACAACCAGCTTTGCTAAAACTGGAAAGCTTTCTCTGCTAGCTGATGAAAACTGAATGATATTGGTTTGCTCAGTCCAGCTAACCTGATTTATTGAATTTTCTAAATGCAGGCTCTAAATTGTACTTTCATTTGACTAGTCCTCAAAGTCTAACACTATAAATGCAACAGATCTCCTTCTCTGTTAGAAGTCGTGAGAGTTTTTAATCTTTCATGGCAAATAGTCTTTACATGAACTCTTATGAAGTGGTTTTTACAACAAAGTATAAATATGTAGCACTACCTTCTAATGTCTAGGAGTGCTCCATTGACAAAAGTTCTTGCAAGTGGGTGAGGTTTTTTTTAAGTTAGTGGAGGTGAAATGGAAACTAAATATAAAGTTCCCCTGTAGCACCACAATAAGACATCATTCATACTCCCTCTGCTCTTACCAATTTTTTTGATGTTTTGTCCTCTTCAGTTTGCTCCCCCCTCCGCCATCCAATCCTCCTTTTGCGCTTTACTTTTAGGACAGTAGGTATCTCTTTACAAAGTACCTCTTTGACTTATGCCACTTTACAAGTCACATGGAGTAATGATAAGCAATGAGCACAGCAGCCTTTCCTGAGATGCAGCAGGCCTTGAATTTTCTAGTATATTGCATTAACACAGAGATCGGCAACCTTTGGCATGCAGCCAGCCAGGGAAAGCCCCCTGGCGGACTGGGACGGTTTGTTTACCTGCCGTGTCCACAGGTTTGGCTGATTGCGGCTCCCACTGGCTGTAGTTCACTGCTGCAGGCCAATGGGGCTGCGGGAAGTGGCAGCCAGCATATCCCTTGGCTCACGCTGCTTCCCGCAGCCCCCATTGGCCTGGAGCGGCGAACTGCGGCCAGTGGGAGCTGCGATCGGCGGAAACTGCGGAAGTGATAGGTAAACAAGCCAGCCCGGTCCACCAGGGGGCTTACCCTGGCCGGCTGGGTTCCAAAGGTTGCTGATCTCTGCATTAACATGCTGGCACTCTGGGTGTTTAAATCTTTAAAGTTGCCTGTGTTTCAGTGCTTGCAGCAGAGCCATTGACTTCATGGTACACGTCTACCACTGTCATTGTTCTGTTTTAAAATGCATTTAAATAGGAAGGTGTTTCCAGAGTCAAACCCATGTTCCCTTTCCTTTTACTGGAATAGTTATCTGTAATACCAACAGGTCTGCTTGATGGGTGGTGATAAATGTGCTTAATTTTGCAGATGATGATTTTATGAGCACATCTAATTATTATTTATTATTATTATTACTTTGGGTGTGGGAATGGGTTAGAGGCCATGTGGTTTATGCAGCATTAGTTTTCTGTGTCGTTATAATCAGAAAGGGAGAGAGAACTCTGATTTAGGAAGGTTTGCTCTATCTTGTAGTGAATGTTTTGTTGTCTTGTTCCTCTGCTGGAAAAAAATTGACTATTGTCAGCACTGCAGATCCAAAAACATCTATGAAGCTATTCTCTGTTTTGATAGATTAGCTAGCCAAGTTTTAGTAGTAGATTCTTTATTGCTCGCCGTGATGAGCAAGACAAAAAGGGTACTACTTGACATGTAGATCTTAGACTGCCCCACAAACTCAACCTATTAGATAAAACGTATTTTTACTTGTAAACTGAACAAATTTGATACAGAAATCAGAGTCACAGTCAGCCTGGAAACTTATAATGCCACTTGTATCTTGGTACAAGGTCACCTTTTTGGTATAAATTCTCTTCAAGTAGATATGTGGTATCTGCAATATGGTCTAATGGTTAGAACATTAGACTGGAACTCAGGAGACCTTGGTGTTTTCTCCACTCTGCCACTGCCTTGCTAAGTACGTTGGGCAAATCACTTGACCTCTCTGCTGCAGTTTCCTCATTTGTAAAATGGGGATAATGATACTTTAATAAAAGTACTTTTTTATTAAAGCACTTAAAAATCTACTTATGCAAAGAGCCATATAAGAGCTAGGCATTATTTATTATTATTATTAACAAAGGAAATCTGTACTCAACTGTTTTTCTTGTTTTGTTTTTTGGAGGAGAGGAGGCGGTAGTTGCTCTTGAAAGCATGCATATTGATTTTTATGGTAGTTTAACCAATAACTAAAGTGGCATAAAATCTAGGCTACTTTAACCCTGCACTTTTCCTCCCAGTGCTGTAGTTTAATTCATACCATCAGTATTTTCAGTGATCATGCAGAATATTAGGTACAAGAATTCCAAAGTGTTATCTATAAGGGTGTGCTCCTATAATGTTGTAATCTGAAAACTTCTGGTAATTAGTATGGAATAAAAGCTGTTTGAAGGCACAGCACAGCAGCTCTGCTAATAAATCTTAAAGCTTTATATGTATGTGTACCTGGATTTATCTTCTATAAGACTGTGCAGTATAGTGTTCAAGTGTCTCTTCTCTGGATATATGTTGTTCATCCTGCGGCAGTGAAATGGGCTGAATCCAGGTCATTCGTATATAATGTTTAGTATTCCATATGGTAGTCACATGTTGGACCCATTTACAAATGTAGAGGGGAAATTTTTAGTGGCACATGTGAGCTGCAAGCCCACATTGTGTTTCAGTGGTAGTCAGGTACCAGACTGCTCTTTGTGACTTTGAAATCTCACTCACAATTCCTAACCTGTGAGAGATCTCTGAATGCAAAATCTCCCACTGTAATCGAGAATTCTCTTATCTGTCTAGGTCAGAGATTCTGAGAATCCTGGCAGTATTTTCATACTTTATTTTGAGAGACTGAAGTTGTCTAAACAACAACTTTTTTTCCAGAGCTATAGAAATAGTTCTTCTCTTTCCCTGAATATTTTTTGTAACTAAATTATGTATGGCTCATGTGTCACAATAATATTCAACTTCTCTTAAGAAAAAATAGACTGTGCACACAAAGAGAATAAAGTCAGTTTGGTTACAAATAAATAATATGGTAGCATGTTGTCACAATGGAAATGTGTGAACTTCCTGTTTTGGTAGTGAAAATCAACTGACTGTAGTATGTAGATGTATGTGTTTAGAATTGGTTTCACTATGAAACTGCACAGTGAGTTTTAGTGTCCATCTCAAAGTTCCTCTTCTGTATGTGGCAGCACACTTTGCAACAGGCACAGAAAACTATTTCATTGGACAGTGATATAAATAGAACAGTGCTGCTGAAAGTCCCTTTGAAAACTTTTAATGTGCCTCTTTTTCTGTGATAAAGCTCTATGGTTTTGCTCATATGGTGAAAATAGTTAGACATTTTGCATGCTGGGATAGTTTCGCTGCAGTTCTGTCAAGTGGTCACAGTGTGATGTGAAATCTGGTTGCTAGACAACAGGTGGCATGGTGGATGACTGACTGCTGCCATTGCTACTTTTCCCTTAGCTTTAACATAGTGTCCATGGGAGACCTCCACAGTGCTGCAATCCTATTTACTTAAAATTCATTAGCTTACGATACTTAAAATTAAGTAGATTCACAGCCTGATTCACCTTTGTGTCTTACCCATCATAGACTTGAATTAATCCTTGTTGTTTATATGGAAATGTGACTAGACTACTCCTTATTGCCTTTTCTACACCAGAAACTTTTCCAGTAGCTGCAAATGGGTGTCACCAATGGGTGCAGATGAACTGGGTGCTGAACATGATTTAACTGCAAGTCTACATTTGGACAAATCATGATCAGCATTCTTTCAGAAAATATGGTTTTCCTGCTCCATGACTTCTGAATTGGAGTTGAACATGTTAATCCTGGTCTACACTTGGAGTTAAACCATGTTCAGCGCTAGGTAAGCTGCACCTGTGACTGACATCCTTTGTCACATCAGATAATTTTCCTAGTTAGACAAGGCTTATGTTAGACTTCCGAGCAGGTCCAGTCCAGTTTCCCCAAACCAGCAAAGAGTCAGTTGTAGTAAGCACTCGGTCAGCCTTTCTTTAACCAGCCTGCCTGTTGGGTGCTTGCTAAAGATAATGAGCATCGTGGACTTAAGTGGGGCACCCAAAACTTGTATGTAATTTACCAGTGACCACAGCCTATAGAGTTGAATCAGATGCATCATTTGAGTATCATAAAGTGTCCTGACAATCATAGGATGATAGAACTTTGTCTCAATAAGTAGATACCTAGTATGCAGTCTATGACTTACCTAGGTATTTCTCACACCCTGTGTCTAATTGTTTGTATGTGAAACATAGTCGTCTTTTGTTCCACGCGAACACATTTCGATCCCATTTCTGGAGGGTACTTAAGCATATGGGTAACTTTAAACATATGATAGTCCTGTTGACTTCAAAACCTTGTATGTCCTTAAGTACCTTCTTGAATTGGGGCCTTTAAAAGGAGAAACTGAAAAATAACACTGCAGAAAGAGCAAAACATTTTACCCAAGCTGAAATTATCACAGTGCATCACCGCAAATATCCTCCTTCCCCTGCATAGGCAGGCCTGACTCCTCCTCCCCTTCCACACTCCAGTTTTAAAGTCTTAGAGAAGATTGATAGTCTTTTACTACTTCATGGAAAAAGAGATTCTGTGCGTATTCCTTGTTGACTAGTGAAACATCCCCACTGTAACATGTCTTTAAGGCTGGCAGTCCTCTGCTGGAGTCACTTGTTCCTGTCTTGTTATCTTGGGATAGCTGCCCCTGGTGGCTACTCACTGCAAAGATTTCACAAACAAGACTCAGCTCAGATAAATGTTCATCAAATGCGTTTGCCAAAGGATTTCTAATAAGGAAGAATTTGTAAACAGTGATCTGTTTACAGACAACTTGAGACCAGATTGTAGGGTTAAATTCCTCAAATAAATTGTCTGGAAAGATTAGCTCATCCAGCTCTAATGCACTGGATATATCAGTGTTTTGGTATCAGACCGGCAGTCTGTGAATAGGCCTGTTAATAATTATGCAAGATAATATAAGGTTGAAATATAGCTATTTGTTCTATTCATTTATGCTCAAGAATTAGAGATTTAATTAATTAGAGTGTTGTCAAATTCCAGACAGAGGCTTCAGTAGATTTTCATAGTGATGGTGAAAGTGTACAGATCTAGGAGGAGATTTGGATTTTTCCCTCTTCTTTAGTATCCTATCCTTTTGTCCCCTTTGTTTTGTCTCTTCGTTGCCTTCCCTTCTCTTCTGGTAATGTGGGCGTGGTGCATGTCTGTAAACTGTCAGCCCACTCCTCTCCTTCCAGTTAGTCCAATCACCTGCATTCTTTGCTGTGCAGCGCATATGTCCCTGTCAAGGAGGTGAGATCTAAGTGAGGGGTTTTGGTGTATTAGAGAAGTTTCCCTTGCTGTCTGTCAGTTCTTATCCCCCATACTCAGGCCATGTGTTTCAGAAGTAAGGGAGGGAAAGGAACAGACTACCAGACTGGTTTGAACCAGTAATGAGGGCAGGAAGCTGCAAAGAGGCTGGTAATGAAGTGGGGCCATAGTCCTAAATCTTTTGTTTCAGGCAGACTTAGTGGACATTAGCACTACACTTGTATGTGGGAGGACTGGAGGCCATGGCCAGGCACCGAAGGGAAACCAATGTCAATCTATTATGTTCTGTAAAATGCTTTGTTCCTCATTTAAAGGAAATACCCTTGTTAGACATACATAGCAGTTACTAGCTTTTGTTTTTCAACTATATTAAGCAGTGAGCCTGAATGGGTAGTGAATTTAATTAGTATTTGTCAGTAACTCTTGCTCTGATAGCATAGAAAAGTGATTTAAAGTAACGGAAGACATGAATGTGGTCCGAGTCTGTCATCTGAGTAAGGTTTATGAAGATATCAACTCTGCCACACCAAAAACATGGTCCTGAAAAGCTACATACAGGAGTTGGCAGCACCTGCAATTTAGAGTGAAGAGTTTTTCAATTTTTTTTTCAATTTTGCTTTACATTATGCAGTAGTTATATTAGAGGCAAATATAATGCGTTTTTCTCCATGGGAATGTTCCATTTCAATTTTTTTTAGTTTATTCATTTATACTAATGGCATTTGGATGTTTATCTTCAGATAGCAAAGCAGGAATATTGTATGTTTATAACTCTCTCTGGAGATCTACATCTATGGAAAAATTTACATGTGCTTGAAAATAAGACTTAGAGGCTTAGCTAAATGCTCCTTCTGTCATAATGGTGACCCACCTGACAGTCTTCAAATAACGTCTTTTTGCTGATTACAGCTGACTCTATAGCCCCCCCCCACCTTCCTGCAAAGGGAACCACATAGGTGCAGGCTCTGCCAACAGAGTTCTCACTGCAGAATTGGGGTTTTTTGTATACTTCTCAGGGCAGGGACCATATCTTTCTACATTTCTCCACTGCAACTGTTAAAGATGCTTAGTAAGAAAGAAACATATTGCTTGTAACCATCCAATTAAAAATAAAGAGTAAGGAAGGGATATTACATGGATTTTACTATGTAAGAAAAGTAAAGGCGAAGTGTATTTTAATATGTTTTGTAAGCACTAGGTTAGGCTATAAAAGATGGGGATGTTTGATAGTGTTGCTGCTGCTTAACTGGCTTTTAAAAGCAGCTGAATTTCTGGCTTTCTTTAACTAGATCCTGTGAAAGAAAGGGCAGCAAAAATTTTTAATGGCCCTTTCAGTATAACGTGGACATACTATCCCAGGAGACACTTTGTTCACTTTGTGAACTGTCTCTTGGCAACATATATAGATACTGTTATGATAAAAGCCAGAATGTAGGATGTCAGAGTAAATTTGAATTAGACTTGAAAATAATAGTATAGCCAAGTTTCTGTAGAGTGACTCATAATTTACTAGCTGTGGACCAAATACTTCAGTGACAGTTTTCCCAGAGTAATGACTGAAGTCACTAGCAGGTTTTTGGTTTTTTTTGCCCCGGGGGGGGGGGGGGGGCGCGGGAAAGGAGGAAAACCTTTCATGGTGACAAGCAAGGTAGGCTATTTCCAGCAGTTAACAAGAATGTGGTCACCCCCCACTGTTCCTCAGATATTCTTGTTAACTGCTGGAAATAACCTACCTTGCTTGTCACCATGAAAGGTTCCCCCCCCCACCCCGCTGGTGATGGCTTATCTTAAGTGATCACTCTCCTTACAGTGCATATGATAAACCCATTGTTTCATGTTCTCTCTCTGTGTGTATATCAATCTCCCCTCTGTTTTTTCCACCAAATGCATCCAATGAAGTGAGCTGTAGGTCACGAAAGCTTATGCTCTAATAAATTTGTTAGTCTCTAAGGTGCCACAAGTACTGCTTTTCTTTTTGTGAATACAGACTAACACGGCTGCTACTCTGAAACCTTGTGGCACCTTAGAGACTAACAAATTTATTAGAGCATAAGCTTTCGTGAGCTACAGCTCACTTCACGCTTGCTACTCTGAAACTCTGAAACCTGTCATTGTAAAGTAGATTCTCTTCTGCTTTATGTGGTGCTGGAATGGGAGAGTTGTATGAAGGACTGGATTACTGCTCCTTAACTCTTGAGAGCTGCTTCAATCCTGACATGCATTAGAGCTGCTGCCAGTTAGCTGCCAGTCACGCAGGTTTGTTGTCCCATGTTGGAGATCTGTTTTGCTATTTCCCCACCCCTTGATACCACTCATTATACTCCTTTTTATGCTAGGATTAGACCTGGATCTGGGACAGCTGGAACAGCACTGAATTCCCTTCCAGCAGGAGAATTCTCTGCTGGTAACTTGCTGACAGAATCCATCTCCTTTATGCCACAGAAGTGACTTGTAGGGGGTGGATTCCAGAAGTGAATCTAGCTCATTCTACAGGACTGTTTGATATTACTGTATGTGGTATTCACTCTAATGCCTTAATATATTCTGACCCATCTTCAAAGTTAGGAAGTTATATGCTGATTTTACCAATCTTCAGGAATAATCTAGTTTACTTGGCTGACTGGTTGGGACCAACAAATACCCAAGAGAAAGCAGGTGGCTCATGCAGATAAATTCCCGGTTCCATGCACCTGATCTGTGTGGATTCAATCTGATGTGCTGACCATGAGGGGTTACTATTTTCCTGCAGTTGTCTAAAGACCACCCTCTGCAGCAGAGAGAGGAGGCTTGGTGATTGGAAGCTCAGGCAGAGTCCCTAGCCTAGAGCATTATGTAGTGGTGAGTTGGGAGATTACAGGCTCTCTTGCCCTTACCCTGATTCTGATTGCCTTGGCAATGAAACTCTTTAAACTGTCTTGCTAGTTGATAGCGAGGCTTCCTTGTATTTATAGTTTATCTAAGTTTGTAGAAAGTAGCATAATGCATGACTTTAAGTTGTTATACATTTGTTTGGAAAGCTGATGGTACTAGTTCTCACTGAAAGATTCAAAATGCATTTAAAACACCTCAAATAATTTTTAGTTATCAGAGTACAAAAAAACCATATCCTAAGGTGTCAGATTTCAGAATGGTAGCCGTGTTAGTCTATATGAGCAAAAACAACAAGAAGTCCTTGTGGCACCTTAGAGACTAACAAATTTATTTGGCCATAAGCTTTCATGGGCTAAAACCCGCTTCTTCAGATGCATGGAGTGAAAAATACAGTAAGCAGTGTATATATATTACAGCACATGAAAAGATCGGAGTTGCCTTACCGAGTGGGGGGTAGTTTGGCCCTTTATAGAGCAGGAAATAAGAGGGAAGGTGTTACATTGATTCTGCTGCCCTTTGAAGTGGCAAATGAAGAATTTGGTTCACTGTCAATTCAGAGACTTTTAGCTGTTTTCATCTTAGCGAAGGTTTTTCCACTCACTGTTTATTATTTTGCTGAAATGTAAGTTACAAAGCTTTGGGCTATTAGAATTCAGTTTTTTATGCTGATCCCAGAATTTTCACTGTTCTGACTTGCAAAGTCACAACTGTGGACGTGTTTGGTTGGTACATCCTTTTGACAATCAATCACAGCAATGTTTGGAACATCAGCCATGAGACATGCAGATCTTTGACAGAGTGCAAGCAACATTTATGCTTCTTCCCAGCAGCATGCCAGGAAGAAATGTCACCATACATTTTCTACTCCTGAGGGCATTCTGTGCCAAAAAATTAAAAATTCTGTCTGCAATACTTTAAAATTCTGAAAATTTTATTTTTCAAATAAATGTGGAGACTCCAGCATGACATTGGGAACCACAGGCCACTGGCTGCACAGAGGTGGGAGATCACTGTGCAGCTTCCTCTGGGACACAGACTCATCAGTGGGGCTGCACCCAACCCTGACACAGCGCAAGGACCAGGCCTACCTCAGAAAGACCCCAGGGCCCTGCCCCAATGTACCAGGCACACTAGGTGTGGGCAGGTAGGCTCAGCAATACAGGATGTGTGGAGGGGCTCTGCGTTGGCAATCTGGGCACGGGCAGCTCAGTGGGGGATCTGGGTGTGGGGAGATCTGGATGTACAGGAGCTTGTTGGGGGGTGTGGATGCAATGGTAATGGCACTTTGCGAGGGTGGGGGGTCCAGGTGAAGGTGGTTGGGACTCAGCACGGGGAGGGGGGTCAGGGTGTGGGAGGGCTAGAGCTTGTCGGGGGGGTCTGGTATGTTCAGTGGGGGGTTCCAGATACTGGGGGAGCGGGTCTCAGTGGGATGGGATCCGGGTGCAGGTGGCTTGTCGGGGTGGTCCAGGTGCATGGGGAGTGGGACTTGGTGGGAGGGACTAGGTATGAGGGAGTCTGAATGCATGGGGGATTGGGTGGATGGGGGAGCAGCTCCCTGTACAGGGATCCCTCTCCCTCCAGTTGAGAAGTGATGGGCGCAAGAAGCACAGCAGACATAGGGGAGAGAATTTGCAAAGCTTCCTACAGCCAGGGGAGAAATCTGGGGGTGGGTCTGACAGTGTCCTGGATGCCGTGCAGGGAAAGAGGAAGTCCTGTCCTCTCCAGCCCAGCCAGGACTGGCAGCTGAGCACAGGGTAGGAGCCACTAGACGGGTCTTCTCCAGTCCCGCCCCCGCCCCACAGTGATTTACCTCTCTGCCGGCTGCCCTGGGCACCCAAAATGTACTGCTGGGGAGAGTCATAGGATCGTTCTTGTGGCTTCCCTTTGCTTCCCTATGAGTACATCATTTTTCTGTGGGGAAGCAAAGACATCTGTGAGGGACATACATTCTGCGCATGTGCAATGGTACAGAATTCCTCCCCGAAGTAATTTTATGCCTATTGATTAAGAACAGAGCAGCATTTAGCCGAAAAGATTTAACATCAATATCAAAAGACCAATTGTTTTCCAGTTCCTATAAAAGCATCATAAATAATATTGAAAACAAACCACAAAATAATTTGACAATGTCCATTTTTCATTTTCCTTCATGATCTTTTCAACACCTTGAGAAACACTTAATTTTAATACTACCATTAAATATAGAGACATGAGATGCTTAATAACTGACTAATCCATCTGTGGCACGAGTTCTCATTCTGAGGGTCATAACCAACTGCGTTTCCCAATTGCTTATCATAAGTGAGGGGACTTGGCCAAAAAAGAGGAGAGGTTCCGAGATAGTGGTATGCAAAAAGAGGTTTCAGTGTGGGGTAAAGTGTTAGAACCCCTGATCTATGTCAACCATAGAGTGTGAATCATCAGTCTCTCGTTTTTATGTAGCTATATAGTGTGTAACTATGGTCAAGTAACATTTTACATTGAATTTTAACTAATAAATTCAGTTCAGAGTTAAAGATGAACTGTTCTTAACGGAATGAGCCCATTTAAGCCTCCAGTATTACCAGGGGATTTTTGAAACGGTAGGTGATTTGTACATACTGTAGGTGTACCTTCTAACTCTTACATATTAGTTTAAAGTCTGTCTCTGTTTCCCATCCTTGTGGGGGTTTTTTTGTTTTGTTTTTTCCTCTTGAGATAGGTTTGAATAATGTTGTGTTTAAGATTATGGTCAGGATCACTGTTTCCATCTTCATCTCCAAGAATGACTCCACACATTGGCTTTTACCAACATTCCTTTGTGGCAATCGTCAGATCTGTTGGGTGGGATAAACCTGCTACAGACACTGAAAAACAACTGATTATCTTATAAGCTACTTTCCTTTCACAGTGTGCTTTAATGACAGTTACGTTCTTCTGAACAACACAGGCAGCTGAAATAGGCTGCAGTGTGCCTCTCAAAGCTGAAAACTTAAAAACTTTCCAGCTGTGTGGTAGATAATGAATGACATTGAAATATATTTTTTTGTTTTTTCTTTTCTTTCAAATCTTGAAGAGCCATGCTGGGGTAAAGCAGAAATAGTCACTCTGCTCTATTATTTTATAAAACTCTTTGTAGACCTGGCTATAGAAATTTAAGGGCAAAGCAAGAATGTTGCTATGTGCTTTTCCATACATGTACCTAGAATCCTTTTCCAGCTCACACAGCTGTGTTATGTGTGCTACTGGATGTGAGTTCCTGGAATTAACAGAAAATTTTGTGGTCATGTACAGTATATGAGTAATGAATCTTTGCTCTGTGAACTTAGTGTTATATTGCTACTTTCTCCATGGTTCTATGCCAGAGATTTAATTAAATCTGGAGGTTAAATTCTCTACCCCTCCACCTTCCTGAGGTTCAAGAGAAGACTTTTTTCTCTATAGTAGTTTCAGCCAATATGAATGTGTATTTGGTGGATAGAATATTGAAAAGAAATTAAACTGCTGTGGGGGAAACAAAACAGATTTCTTTTGGTTGCCTAATACAGTGGTTCTCAGCCTTTCCAGACAACTGTACCCCTTTCAGGAGTCTGATTTGTCCTGCGTACCCCAAGTTTCTCCTCATTTAAAAACTACTTGCTTACAAAATCAGATATAACAATAAAAAAGTGTCATAGCACACTATTTCTGAAAAATCGCTTACTTTCTCATTTTGACCATATAATTATAAAATAAATCATATTTATGTTTCAGTGTGATACTTGAGCCTGTTTTTCACTTGTGAGCCTTTCATTCTGGGAGGCAGTTAATTTTTTCTCCCCATCCTACTCTTAGGGCTGGCTTTATGGGGTGATAAGCAGGGCAATTGCTGGAGGCTCCACGAAGCTAAGTTGCTCAGGCTTGGGCTTTAGCCCCATATGACAAGACTCTGGCTTCAGCTTTCTCCCCTGGGCCCCAGCAAGTCTAACATCTACCACCTGCGGCTGAAGCTGAAGCTCAAGCCCCAGTGCCTGGGGCTGAAGCCCTTGGGCTTTTGCTTCTGCCATGGTCCCCAGCGAATCTAACACTGCCCCTATCAAAACCAAAACCAAACTCGTAATCCACAGTTTGAGAACTGCTGATATACTATAGAGAGCAGCATAAACAAGTCATTTTCTGTATGAACTCTTAGTTTGTAATGACTTTGCTAGTGATTTCTATATAACCTGTTGTAAAACTAGGCAGATACCTAGATGATTCCCTGGGAGACCTCTGGTTGAGAACCACTGGCCTAATGAATATCTTTATAGTAGCACAAAAAGTATTCAGAAGCGACAGTATTTCTGTGAAATACCCTTTTTTGTTTATGCAGCAGGTCCTGAGGAAAACACATTATTGGGCAATTAGGACCTGATATCCAATGGAGAAGGATTGGGCCCTAAAACACCATTTTTCTTTCATAAGTGTACCTGCTTAATGTAGGGACTTTTTTTCAGTATAATAATTCAGAGCGGAGAAACTCTTTCCCTGGATTCAGGATTCATCTTCTTTCTTTCCACCTTCATGATGCAAGATTCCGGAACAAAATTGAACTCCGTGAGGTCTAGTGGCTGAATCCCAACTTTCTTCAATAAATAGGATTTGGCAGTATAAAAATACCTTACATTTATAATCTTTAAGCAGAGCGTTAAATATTCATTACTTAAAATAATGTCTTTTATCTTTTGAAACATTCATATTAGAATACACTTTTAGCAACATAGGTAAGAATGTCTGTAAATATAATCAGTGTTCAGAGTTTCATAAGTTGTAGTATGAGCCCTGAATTGTCATCTGTTAGGCCAGTTAACTGCCTGTTTTCAATCTGAAATGTTTTTTAAGATTTTGAAATAGTGTATAGTGGTGGTCTTTAAATCTTACGGTTTTACCTTTTCAGCTAGATAACATTATAATAGTTTTCAGTGTTCCATACATTTCCCTATACGTAGTATAGAGACTATTGCCTAGATGCTAAACATCTTATTACATACATATTATTGCAAAGGTAACTGAAATTTAGTTTTTCATATAATACTGCATATCAGTATGTACTTCAGCTTTATTCCTGAATGCTGCAGGACCAGAGAGCTGCATGTTGTTTTAAAAGACTGAATATATATTTAATCCATAGATAAGAATTAGGGTCTGTCTATCTGGTGGGGTAGCGCACTCCACTGGGGTGTGATTACGCACTAGTGTTTTATGAATTAATTGGTACATGTAAACCCTGCTGGTGAGCTTGAGGGCAATACAGGCACTCACCCATTAAAGAGGGAGATGAAATGAGAGACTCATAGATTCACAAATTCCAAGGCCAGAAGGGACCAGCACGACCATCTAATCAAAGCCTCCCCCGCAGGTGATAGAATTTCTCCCCGAAGCTGGATTAAAGAATTGGGCTTTTCCATTGTCTTAATGAACAGAGAGACTAAGTCATTCTTCAATACATCTTTTCATTTATTTGGTGTTTTAGATTTTGTAATCTACTTCTACAAGCACATATGCAGAATTAATACATGCTAATATAAATGACAAAATATTGATTGACCAATTCACTCAATCCATTAACTTCAGACAGAACCTCTACAACTCAGTGAAAAGTGCAATAATGGGTACCCTCTCTTAAAAAACTACAACAAATAAACAAACACAAATGCACAGCAGACCACAAGGCAAAACTTGTGCAAATAATGGCACTTGTAATGTGTCTGGAAGGTCAGCAAATTCAGGGTAAGTTGTACCAGTGAGAGGTATAAGGAATGTCAGGTTCAAGGAACCTCCTTTCAGAATGACCTCCCATCAGTTCTGGATTGTTTATTATTATTATTTGCAATATCATAGCTCCCAGTTATGGGTCAGGGTCCCACTGTGCTGGGTTCTGTACAAACATAGAACAAAAAGACTGTCCAGGGCCCGAGGAGCTTACAATTGAAGTATAAGACAAGAAACAACAGACAGATATAGGTATGTCTTCACTTTGAGCTAAAGGTAGTTGAGGAGACATACCCATGCTAGCTCTGATTGAACTAGGATGTTAAAAATAGAGTATAGCCTGTGGCAGCATGAGCAGTGGGAGGAGCTAGCTGCCCTAAATACAAATCCAATCTGAGACACTAAACATATACTCAGCTGGTAGCTCCTTCTGTCATTCACATTGCCATGGCTGCTGGCTTTAGCTCTCTAGCTCACTCAGAGCTAGCACTGTATATTCCTCGAGCTGTGATTTATGCCTCCAACTCAAAGTGTAGACATACCCAAATGAGGCAGTATTGGTCAGCATGACACACTGTGGTCTCAGCACAGCAGCAGCCTGACCATTGTCAAGTTTTTAGTGGGCTTCACAAGCGAGAAGAATTTGAAGGGGAGATTTGAAGGAGGACAATGAGTTAGTTTTGACACTGTTTTACTGGGGAGCTTCAAGTGTCTCAGCTCATATCTACTGTTGGGATAGGGCATGAGGAAAGATAAGCACCGGGTGAGGGAAGGGTGTCCCTGAAGTAGACAGGACCAACCCATTAAGGGCTTATATGTTAAAAACTAATAACTAGATATGTTTTCAGAAGTGAAATGGAAGCCAGTACAGGCTCTGAAGCATGTGTGTTACAAAAACCGCCACTAAGCAGTAGTTGTATTCTGCAATAGTAGAAACTCTCAAGCATCGAATTAAAGAGCATTTCAGTAATTTAACCTAGAGTTTCACTGTGCATGAATAACTGTGACCTTTCTTCTCAGGTGAGGGCCTCACTGCTATCTCCTTGACAAACAGCCTTGGTAAAGTGGACAAAGTATCCTAAAAAATTACCAATTTAGATGAGCAAATTGAACTGCCTGAGAATCCTGGACTAGGATTTGGGCACCACATAATAAAAATGGCAGAGGATTTTAAACTATTTGAAAACTTAATCCATGTATCAAGCTGCTTCTTATGACTAAGTCAATAAGCAGTATATCTCCTCCCCGCCCTCCAGTTGCTGCCCCACATAAGAGGTTAATGAGTCTGCTACAGCTGCCAGCTAAGGGACTTATTCTTTTTGTTTAAAGGGTGCAGGCTCATGCTTTTAGATCACAAGGTTCAATTCCTTAAGGTGAACTGACTGTTAAAATAGAAAATCAGATGAAGAATACAGAAAGATTTATCCAAATCCTAGGCATCTCTGCAGGTAAAGACAAATCTGGCCATGAGTTTTTGAATAAGCTTCCACCATTTTAACTGAGAGTATTATCTAAAGATTTTTTGGAGTTACCTTGGTAACACAATGATGACATAATTTAGCCAACAGTTTCTTTACTACTGATCATGATTTTAGAAAGTGAAAGAAACCAGCTTTAGTTTCTGATCTATACCAAGTTTGCAAGGCTGGCTATTAACAAAATTTCTTTTTAAAAAATTTGTAAATAGAGCAAATCTAATGTGGGATTAATGAGATGTTATTTTTAGAGTTACTTTTCATAATAGGAGTATCCTTAGGTAGCTCGGAAGGTTATGACTCCAGAATCCTTATATCAAAGACTGCTGTAATGTAAAGCCCATAATCCTTGTGAAGTGATTGTTTAAGTACCATCTCTTAGGAATAGAATAAAGCTTTAGGTAGTTTAAACTGCAGTTTATGTTCGTGAATAGATTTTTGGAGATTTTTCTATATTTAAGAGCAAAGATTTAGCATCCTGGCAATGTAACAAAAATATGATAAAGCGAGTTAGCCATAATATACTTAATTTTAAAAGGAAAGATAACAAATTATTATTCAATATGGAAGTCTGTTTGATCTGATTGTCATGATTGCTGAAGAGTTTTATGTGGAAATAGATACCTGTCCCTGTGTGGGTTTTTTTAATCTGCTATTCAGTAAATATTGAGATTAAGTCAAATGATTTTTTAGTAATTTGTTTTCATAGTACATGAATATCTCTGTTCCTGTAGCATTATCAACATATTAAAAGGAAACACCTTATGTATTTAAGTACTTACACAGTTTTAAAAAAAAACAAACACTTGGTTGACACACACTTTAATATTCCCAGCTTTTTGCCTTTGTATGAAAATTCAGACTTTGATAGTGTCAACAAATTTCCTTTTAAAGCCAGACTAAAATTGCCAAACCTATGTTTTTGTTCTTATCATACCTGTTCCTCGTTCTGTAATTTTCCCCCCATAAAGGTGAAAGTCTACTGTTCTGTCTGAGATAATCATCACTGAGTTGAGAGAGGTTTGCATAAGGAAACAAAAGTCTCTTGGTTTCTGCATGTTTTATCTCTGCCCTCTGCGGGAATAATATTTGTCATTGTGCATTTTATTTTTAAAGTAACAGTGACTACAGAAAAGGTGGTGGAGTTTACTTATTTCTTGGAGCAATCCCAGGGAAGTAGTTGTACTAGGTTCTCTGGGCTTTATTCTCATTTATACTAAGACCACACTTTACACTGTTGTAGTCAAGTGGAGAAACCTAAAAGTTGGGTGTAAAATATACTTTATTCCCTTTAATGCCTCTTTATAATGCCAGAGGAGTATAAAGTGACTTTGATGAAATTAAAACTCATTTTGTTAATTTACAGGTTGGGTAATCTAGCTCTTTTGAGAATGAAAGAACACATCTATGAACAGATTTGGGTCAGATAGATAATGTAGATTTCCTTTGCTGCTTCCCAGAGGGCAGGAATCAGATGACTTTTTTTTGTTTCTTTAAGATCTTGGCTTTCACATCTGGAAACAGATGTCAAGAAAAGCAATTTATTGCCAATATAGCTAAGACATCCTCAGGCTTTTGTTTTCAGTGGTTACAATCAAAGAAGAAATAAAGGGTACTGGCCTGACATGACTTTCTGGGACCCACCCAAAAGAGAGCCATTAAACCTAGAAGAGAATGTTTGGCATTTTGGTAATACTCTGTCCATTCTCCCTTTGCCTGGACAATGAGATTACTGAGATCATCTTTTGACTCGGCTCTATCGGGTCTCTCTCTGTTCTTTTGTTACATTTGTGCACTCAAAGCTACCCATAGGCTGCCAGTGAATTGAATAAAAACTCACACATCATAAAGAAAGTGCACAAATATTAAATAATGTATGGCAGACCAAATGTGTCACCATTAATTCAGTGAATTAATTTAGCCACAAATGACACAAATGTGTTTTTAGAGTGCTAATCTAAAGCATAAAGAAAAGGAGTACTTGTGGCACCTTAGAGACTAAAATTTATTAGAGCATAAGCTTTCGTGAGCTACAGCTCACTTCAAGCTTATGCTCTAATAAATTTTAGTCTCTAAGGTGCCACAAGTACTCCTTTTCTTTTTGCGAATACAGACTAACACGGCTGCTACTCTGAAATCTAAAGCATGAAAATCTTTCCTATCCCAATGACCTTTAACAGGAATATCTGCAGGTGAACATTTTTCAACTGTTTCCAAAACCAATTCCCTGTAAAGATGATGATGCATTGAGAAATATGAAGGAGAGTTGGCCATCTCGATAGAGTTTAGAACACATACTGTCACCAACTCAAAATAGCTTCATTATTTCAGTTCTTTATATCACCTTTTAACTGTGTTCTCCTTTTGCTTCTATGGTGACTTCTTAGGATGGTCCCTAATGATGAAGATAAGATCCAAGTTCCCCCTCACAAATGACTAATACAATTCCTAGTTCTGGAAATAACATCTGCGCAAAAGATGCAGCTTAGTGACACTGTGATATTTATTTTTAGAACCAGAAATGAAAAACTTGAGGTCAGATTTACAAATTATTTCCTGAAGCAGGTTCAAAACCAGAGATTTTGCTCATGTTCTATTTTAGAAAAGTGATTCTTGGTGACTGTTTTAATTGTAATGATGATTCACTTCAGTCATCACTGGCTAACAGTCAGTGGATCATGACTCATTTCAAGGTATAAAATGACCTGCTACTGTAAATCATGTACAAATGTGGCTACTAGTGTTCGTGACTGATATGGTGAGCTGCAGGTTTTTTTTGTTGATGAATTATTGCTTCATCAGGATTTGGAAGGAAAATACACTGTTTCCTTTTAACTGTAGACATATTGGGGAATATTCATACCTAGGTATCAGTATGTGTTTGTTAGCCAGCCATGTACTGGAGTCACATATCAGATGAAGGGAAGTATAATTTTGGAGCAGGGAACAACTGTGGTCCTATTGAGCCCAGCAAAAGTTTCCATAAGAGTGGTCAGGACTTACTTCCGGAGCCCAGAAAGCAGGATGAGCAAGGCTGTCTTTTTCCCTCCAAGATAAGAAAGGAATTGGTTGTGTTCCATGCTGAAACATCACCCTTTCCTGAGGCTAACAGACTTCTTGTGGGTAGGTGAGGTGACTTTGGGGGAGGCTACTCTGTTTAGAGTCTTTGGAACAGAGCTGTTGACATGCTGTTGGGTGGGAGCTCCTCTTATCCCTTCCTGATCACTAGAACGTGACCCTTGCCACGTGCTAAACTAAGCCAGAGTGAAGCTGTTGGGGCCAGGGGGAGCTATCTGGGAATGAAGTGAGTTCTTTCAGAATGAAACATGGCATTTATCAATTCAATAAAATTCCAGTGCTAATCTTGGCTTTGACAGTGAATTCCAACATGGCCTTGGGAAAACCACTAAGGGTAAATATGGCATGCAGTATGCAGCCTAAGTAACTGGATTGTGCACCAGGGAGGGCTGCAAGGATCTAAATGAAGAAGGTGGGGAGAATCCTCCCCTCTTCATCACAGAGTAGAAGCTGATAGTAAATCCATGTAGCTCTAGAGAGGTGCTAACCCTTACCACATCTACTGTGCAAGTTCTGTAGTCCTGGATCCACCACTCCATTTCTTCTCCAGTCTACCCCAAAACTCTTCTGTGTGCCAGAGATGCCAGAGCTCCTGTGGGGCTCAGCTCTGTGAGACAGAGGGGATGTAAATTCCTCTAAGTCACAGAATCCTGTCCTCCAATTCCTGTGCAAGCAGAATCTGCCCTGTTGACCTGCAGTTGGGGGCCCCCTGTGGGTATAGAGAAGGAGGGAGAGTTACACTCTATAAGGTGTGTGGGGTGTGGGTGGGTAGCAGAAGAGGCCACAGAAAGGAGTGTCCTCACTGGGGAGGCCTGTACTCCTTGTACACTCCAGAAGCTTCATCTCTGTGGAGGCGGTTGCACAGAGTACAGATGCGCTGGGAGAGGTTGCAGGGATAGCCCTTTGATCTGCAGCTGAGCAGATCCACTGGCCAGACTCCTCTGTGTGAGGAGGATTGGATGGCTGTGGAGGTTATTGAAGCAGCTGTAGAGTGCTTCTTGAGTGCTCTGCAACCTGTGGAGGATGATTCCTCCCGTGCCCCTGTTGGAGAAGCCCTGTTTACTAGGATGGATGATTTGGGCATTAATCTCTAACTCATCTTCCCCCACCTGTTAAACTGACGCTCATGCTTGCTTATCTCACGGGTGTTGGGAGGATTAATTAGTTAATGTTTGTACCAGGCTTTGAAGATGAGATGTGCTGAATATTACTGCTGTTCATCTTCTCCGGTATGACTGTAATGATTGTCCTTTTGCCATATTCTCCCACTGATTGGAAATTGCTGTTAATGTATCTTGATTTATACAGTTCCTACACATGGCCATAAATGCATATGACATATGTTTAAGACTTATTCATATAAGTAAGAATAATATTAACACCTCTCGTCCTTCCTAAAATAACCAACCCCAAATGGCAAATCAAGCCCACCCGTTGTACCCTCCCCTCGAAGGCCTGGGGAAATATGTGGCTTTGTACTGTGATCTAAAGATTCATCAGCTTCAGTTTCCATTCACATCCAAACAGGAAAGGAAAGGGATGCAGTTCCATCACAAATTGCAGTGTTGGCCTGTGCTATGCTTGTAATTATCAGTTGCTCAACATATTTTTTATACTTCTATATTTTTTAAATAAAACAGTCAATCAAAGCTTGAATGTTGAGGAATGGCTATACTTGCCCTATATAAAGCAATGGATATATGAAAGTATAAGCAGGTAGGTGCATTCGGTAGTAAATAAAGCATTCGGCTTTTGTATTGTATAGCACTTTTGAAGTAGGTGCATTATCGATAAGATTTATGGATCGATGGAGTTTTCTAATTTATCACACATTCTCACAGCATCCATTTTAATTACACAATGGTTAATTTCCTAATTCAGTGTGCCATCATGAGCATACAAGTGCTAGCTCGGATTTTTGCTCAGTGACTCAGTGAATGGTGAGGACAGCACCTGCTCCAAATGCCTCTAGATAATAATAAAACATGACTGTATCTTTAAGATGATGTAACTAGTGTTCACTTCTTGGGCGCACGTTCTCACTTTAGATTTCTTATTCTTCCAATCATTTATCTAAAATATAATTCAGATGACGTCAGTACCAGTGCCCTAAAATACTACAATATATAGCATTATCCTTCTCTTATTAGCATTTAAAATATTGATTATATTAATGAGTTGATTGTAAATCACTTGCACTGTGTGTGGGTGGGATGCTGTATGCAGGCATTTGGGTTGTAGTGAGGATTTTTTTTTTTTTTCAAACAAGGAAATTGGTACCTTTTTGTCTGAAAATATACATTCCAGTAAATGAAATTCTCTAGTTTAGCCTTGCGCGTATTGGGTTTAGCACCTCATCTTTATTTCTATGTAACACACCTCAACAATTTATTGAGTAAGTCAAGTGGTTGCTCGGTAGCAGGATTCCACAAATGCATACTATTCTGCAGACTAGACTAGAGGAAACAAAAATGAGTTTCAAGGATTTTGGTTTTCATTTAATTTCTTCTCATCCCACAAGAAAACCCCAACAATAACAACAACTACCACCACCAGCCAACCCCCAAACAGATAAAATAACTACAATAGAACCACAGAGTTACAAACTGACAGGTCAACCACACGCCTCATTTGGAACCAGAAATACACAATCAGGCAGCAACAGAGACCAAAAAAAAAAAAAAAAACCCAGCAAATCCGATACATCACAGCACATAATTTTTGCAACCATTATTCCTATATGGGGACACGTAAAAAGGCTCAGAGTCAGAATCTTGCTAAGAAATGAAGTACAGTTTCAGCAGAAAATACTAATTGCAATTACAGACTATATACTAAGATGGCTCCAAAAATTAAATCTAAGAGACATGATTTTGGATTTTCCTTCATATTATTCCCCCCAAAGGGCCTTTTTCAATCTTAAATCTTTTCCTAATCCTTCTTCCAAAATCTTAAATCTGCACAAACCAGGTATGCAAACTGAAACTTGAATTATTCACCTTTCCATATTCCTTAGTAAAACTTGAACAATTAAATCCACTAATCTCTCTCCCCACCATACATCATTGATGTTGTAGGAGTCAATTATCCAATCTTCGTGCCCCCCTGCCCACCTCCCATTCAAATAAAATCACTTACAAGAGCTCTGAAAACACTAGAACAAATTTAATATGGTTACACTATCTAGTGCAGTAAATACTGAGCCCTGGTAAAAAAAAATAAAAGGAGTACTTGTGGCACCTTAGAGACTAACAAATTTATTTGAGCATAAGCTTTCGTGAGCTACAGTTTACTTCATCGGATGCAGCTGATGAAGTGAGCTGTAGCTTACGAAAGCTTATGCTCAAATAAATTTTAGTCTCTAAGGTGCCACAAGTACTCCTTTTCTTTTTTGCGAATACAGACTAACACGGCTGCTACTCTGAAACTGAGCCCTGGTGTAAGTGAAAACAACTCTCATTGATAATTCCCAGAGAATTCCAAATAGATATGTTACAATTGTTTCACCCACTTCTGAGTCTGAATCTTTACTGGATTATATTAGTCATATATCGGTGTAACCCCACTAAAGTGGAGTAACATTGATGCAAAAGTGATGTAGCACCGTGGAGACTCAGGCTCAGTGAATGCCAAATGCAAGTGAAAGTATTTAGTCGGTTACACTTATTTTCTGATGAAATTACACCAGATACTTAACTTTGTGTATAATGGTCTCTCTCTCATCACCTCAACTGTACATCTCCACTTCTGACTTCTTACTCTCTGTCCGGCCTGCATCTCTTCCTATTTTTCCAATATTTCCTTATGGAAGACCTAGCCCTTCTTTAGCCTAAACATGGCAAAAACTGAGCCCATTTTTCCTCCTAAACTTTTTCCTTTACTTCCTTTCTCATCTCACCTTTGCCAATTTTATCATTCTGCCTATCACTCAAGCTTGCAGCCTTGGAGTTGACTTCTCCCGAGCCTTTTCTCCTCACAACTATGCTTTTGCCAAATATTGCCACTGTTGCTTCTTTTTAGACTGAGCTTTTGTATGAGCTGGTGTTTTTGTACGTTTGTACAACAATGGCTATTACATAGCCATTTCTAAAACACACCCTGGTCCTTTCTACTGCAAAAACTCTGGCTCCTCGTTGTTCTTTCGTGCTTGGATTACTGTAATCTCCTTCCATAAAGCATCCCTGAGTCTCTCCTCTATTCCTTCCTCAGGCAACATAAAAAAAGTCATTTTGTCCTAACACTTAAACCACGTCATCTCTCCTCAAGTCCCTTCACCGGGTCCATTTTTTTAATTTTGAAAGCAGAGCACAAGGAGTTCTTTTCTTTTGTTTGTTTGTTTGTTTTTAAATATTCCTTTCAGTTCTACATCACTGGTTCAAATCCAGCCCACGTCAGTATTTAGATAATAGGCTCTTTGGTGATCCTAATTAGAGGCCTGTTAAAAACCTAACATAATTTTGGGCACTGCCAAAGAAAATGTAAATATAATAATAGGAATCACTTTTGGTTACTATTTTGTCTTTGCTCAGTGCTCTGTGTCAAATGTGTTCGTTGTTTCTATCCAATTTTTAGAGGACGTGTGTGTGTGTGTGTGTGTGTGTGTGTGTGTGTGTGTGTGTGTATATATATATATTTAAAAAGAATTTAAGTCTCAGCAGAAATACCAAAAACTGAACAGAGACTGAAGTACCCTTTTGCCCCTTCGAATTAGTGAGTTGAAATCAGGGTTGAAGTCAGGTTGCTTTATAGGGTGGTTTGGATAAGCCTCTGCCTGTGTCATACCTGCTTTGTAGATAAATAGAGGTTCAGTCTCCAAGTCTATTAATTTGGCACCTTTTATGAAAGCTAAATATTAAAATAGAAGATGGGAATAAAGCCCTAAAGAAGCACTAGGTATCTGAGAATGTGTTTTCTTGTCTGTTCCTATTGTTGGAAGCTTCTGCAGCTGAGCACAAATTTGCTTTTTTTTGTCTTTATGCCTTAAAGGTGAATTTTGAAAGTCAACAGGTGTTTATTTGTTACCTACTCAGTGATTACAAAGCATCTTGAATTAATATTGTACATTTTGTTTGCCCTTCTTCAAAAGTCTGACTGAATCAATGCTCATATGTAGAACATGCCTACAGATATAACTGAGGGCAAACTGCATACTCTAATTTCTTGTCTGATGCTTTTGACCAATGGCCCAGTAACGAGATTAGACTCCGCTGTTTCCCATTATTGCAGACTGGCGTCCATTATGGTTTGGAGTACCCATGGAAAAGCTGTTTTTACAATAATGGCCACTTGGCAAGTGCTTACAGTCAGGAAGTATTAGGAAAGTTGGGTTCAGTTAAATGCTTTTCTCTTAATGTCTGTAGTAGTTTTATTTCGTATATATATTTATTATATTTTATTATATATATTTGTGTCCCACATTTGAGCTGTAAATGCCAGTGAGAGAAGAGAAAATATTGAATTTCAAATGTTTTTCCAGGAATAGGGAGTCGATGCTAAATAATTTGATTTGAAAAAGAGCACTATTTATGAGAATTCTAAGAACCAATATTCTGCTGCATTTGCTGCCGTTTTAATGATCAATGGGGGGTGGGGTTGTGGATCTGTCTGTTTTTAATCATTTGGGTATTTGAATTCCACTAGTGGAAAACTCGGAGGCTTGCTAGCTGTTAGGTGAATTACTGTGGTGTTTTTGAATTCTCATATAGTCTACAAATGACTGTACTGCAACATGTGGAAGGTACTTTAAATTATTGTCTCTTCCAAATTAACAAGCTCAGGCAGGGGCTTGGTAGCATAGATGCTCTATTAGTGATTTCAGCTCATGTAAATTATTGGTCCTAATTTTAAAAGTGGAATTAGACCATTTTTCAGAGAGTATTGTGGCTGAGAAGAGTCTTCAAAATATATTTAATTTGATGCTCTTAAATTACATATAAACCACAATTGCTTGGTTTTGAACAGGGTCAAAGCAGATGAAGGTGACAGCAATTTCAGTCTTACACAATAGACCCGCAGGCCATAAGTATTTACATTTAACGCTACCCACAGTGATTCTCTGTGGGTTAACTCCTAGTTAACTCCTTCTGTGCCATTGCTGTAGAGTATCTTTTGTAGGTAGATCTCTTATTCTAAATTATTTAGTGAGAAGACGGGATATTGAAGTGCTCCCTTTCATAAGTGGTAGATGTCACAGACTGATGCTGAAGTATTCTACTATAAGTAGTTTTTCTCATTTCTTACAATATGGCTGTGTTAGAGGGGGAAAAAATGGTTCTCTCCACCCACCATAACATTCATAAAGTCTTATTCAATTGATGGTTTCAAGTGATGGACAGCTAAATTAATAATCTACCTCTACAATGAGCAACAGCTTTGTGACTGCATGGTTAGAATATTGCAGTGTACCCTAAAAGAGATCGTTCCATAAATCAACGAAGAAAATAAAGCTTATTTAGAATATAGCTGCCAACTTATTAATTAGTGTTACTTGCTTTGAGTGCATGCCACTGGTAGTCTGGGATCTGCACTGTGTGGATGATGGATTGTGGATGGAATTTAAGGTGTTGGTTCTGACCTATAAAATCCTAAGTGCCCTGGGACCTGCCTGTTGAGCCATCCCATTTTTTCCAGTGCAATATTGCGGAAGTTGTGGCAGGGTGGATTTGATTTAAATCATGATGTCGTCAGGAAGACTTGATGTAATCATGGATTTCTACATAAAAATGCATTCTTGTTGATTGATTGTTATAACCTTTAATGCATATTTTTCACAACTCAGAGATAGATGTAGGTTTCATTTTTAGAAGGTACACACTATACATTTTTAAAGTGATTTATTTTGAAAACTTTTCAGATTAGTTTTACAGCTATATCAGAAAATGAATGATTGTTTGGTTATTTCATTTACCAAAGGTAATTGAAACAGATAGTTCACCTCCCAATGACTTCATAAATATCTCCAATTCAATTCAATATTCATTAATATTTGGAGGATTTTCTTGCCATGCTTTATTAGGAGAAGAACATCACCAGACAGACATTTAAATTGTTTTATTTAACTAAAACAACAACGTTATGTATTCTGGATTTTTTTTCTTCAGCAGCAAACATATAATATTTTAACAAAACAAGCATATACATTTTTGAATTTAGTTAAACAGTCAAGTTTTTTTAAAGTCAGGTTTGTTTTTGTAAAATTGTTTTTAACTAAAATAGGTAAGTGAAAAATTTAAAAAAAAATAAAAAACAAAAAATTAAATCGACAATGTCAATCAGGTCAACATGAGAAATTTAAAATATTGGCTTCTGCAGCTAACTCTGTTGTCTTCACCTTCATTTCCATTTATTCATAATCTGGAAAAGAAAAACAAGCTTACCTTCTTTTTCACGTCCCAAACGATTTCTCAATTTGGAATGAATTAGTCCAAAGGAAGAAAATATTCTTTCTACGCAGGCAGAAGAAGCTACTGCTATTAAAAAATGAGATTATCACTTCAACACTGAATCTAAGTGGTTAAGTGACTTCCATCAGTTCACTGCTGTGCCTTGCTTTAAAACATAATCAGCAAACATATATTTCTTGAATGGTTCACACTTAGCTCTGAAGTTTATTATAGTTGGCATTATGGAGGAATGATTGCACTGCAACTGTATGTTGTTAGCTTGGGACTCTCTTCATTCTCTTCTAAATTTCTTCTCATCTTGGATACGTTTGCAGCATTGTCTGTGACCAAGCTGCATACTAGACATTTGAATTTTTTTCCCAGTTTGTTATAGCTTTACTGCTCCTCCTTGTAAGTATTCTGCTGTGTGTACATTTCCTGATGTATCAGTTGTTTCTCTAAGGAAGATATTTCCTCCTTTTGTTGTCACACAAGCACATACAACACGATCATTGTGGACATTGCTCCACCCATCAAGACTCAGGTTAACAATTTTACTCTCTAGACCTTTTGCACACTGCTCAATTCCTCTTTCATACACTTTATCCAGCAATTTGCCTTCGACATCTGCTCTGTTGGGTGGACTGTATCCTGGTCTTAATGACTGAACCATGTTAATGAAGTGTGGGTTCTCAATCATGCGGAAAGGAGAGTTTGTTGCATAAACAAACTGGGGTAATTTTTTCATCAGTTACCTCTTTTTGTAATCTGCTAGTTCTTATCACAAAGTTATCTATGGTTGTTTCTGGATGAGGGAGGTTTTCTTTCTTTTTGCTACAGGAGATATAAGGTATCATGTGACATATGGCTATGTGACATACAAGATGTGTCTGAAACACTATCATTGGCAGATAACTCTGAAGCTATAGAAAATGATGGTGATCTTGAAGGTGGATAGTCTTCAGAATCCTGTATGTTGAGGATGGATTCTCCCAAACAAAATAAGTCAGTGCAGATAATTAATTATTATTACCATACTGCTCATTTAGTATTACTCATTGCATTCACGGATACTCAGTACTACTTTAAAGGTGAAATTGTAAAAGGAAGATCTGCCCATTTCAGCTATTTATTTTTATCACAACTGCATCTAAAATGGTAGTACCATAGAGTATCAACTATATTTTTTGCTGAAACATGAGCATTCAAGAATAGTCCAGAAGGAAGACGGGCAGTCCTTAAGAAAGAAGTATGAAATAAAAAAGTTTACCAACCTGAAGATCCTGCATGTTCAGAAATGTTCCTTTCATCATCTTCAATGCAGCTTCCTCCTGAGAAGGAACACTTCTCATCATGTAGTTTCATTCGGGCAACCAGGCTTTGTTCCATTTCTTTGTTGCACTGTTTGCATTTAGCACGCATGCCTGTCTTACCCACAGGTAGAGGAACTTCATTAAAATATTCCCAACCTGGATCTCTCTCACGGCCTGCTGCCATTATAGGTTTTCCCTTCTAGTGAGAGAATGGTATGGTAGATCTCACATCAATGAAGGCTGCACTCAGAAAGACCTCAAGACTTCCGGAATATGCTGCTCAAACAGTTTCACTTTTTTTTTTTCTACTGCCTGTCCCTCCCTTCTCACATTTATCTCCAGACTTCTTCTCCTTGTCCAGATCTATTCCTCCCCCAACAATCTTCTATTCATTGAACTTTTTGAAACTTTGCACTTTTAGAGAGAGGTAAGGGATTGACTCTGTACACAAATTTGCAGAGGGACAGTAGGGTTGAGGTCTGTTTCTCACCTCTGGATATTATTTTATTTATTTATTTATTTATTTATTTAAAACATTTTGCTGTTAACAAGCATGTTACCTCTGGAGACACAAATCCACAGTTGGAGAACTGCAAAAACATCTCTGATGGTATCTTCTAGACTGAGCACTGAGTCCCATTGTGTAGATAGAAAGATTAACCTAAATAATCTATACAAAAGCCCCTGGAACCCTGTATGATTGGGTCCCTAATCCATGAACTATTGGAACTCATTTACAAAACTTTTCTTAAACATTGTATATTGTCTCATGCTATAGAATTAGAATTTATAATCGCTATTCCATGATAAGATATCTTTGAGCTATAAAATTTCTTAATTAAAACTATCTTTAGATAGGTTTTTTTTCCTCAAAAAGCATTTTATTAAAAAAAATCCGATTTTAAATAAAAATATCTTTAAAAAAATATTGATTTTTATCCACCCTGAGTTGTGGTCAATGGAGGTGCTTATGTTGGAGTTCCCTCATCATAAAAGAGAAGGAACAGTTGGTATGGTGTTCCACATTAGGGTCCTTAACATTGGAATTTACAAGTCCCTCTTGCTTAAAAATAACCTAAATTAGTTGACCTTTGAATGGAACTATGCTGATTTATACCAGCTGAGTATCTGGCTCTGGTTTTCCCCAGAGTATATTCTATCAAAACTATTAAAAACTAATAAATAGAAAATCATTTCCTCTTCTAGATACTACATAGATCCTTTTTTACCCTTTACATGCTCTGAGACACATACTGTTAAAGAAACAACCTTTTTTTCTTCAAATTGACTTGTGAATATAGTTTAAAAATTAGAATTTTAAACATTTATGAATTTGTATAAGCATTACAAATATTATGGCAAAGCTTTGTCTCATTTGAAGAAACATTAGTAAGGTAAAAAGTTTTTTGTAACATTTTTGAAAAAAGATAGGTGTTCTGTTTAATAGAATCGGATAGAATTTATTTCTAGAAAGAAAAAAAATATATGCTGAGTGACATGTAGCTAATGCTAATCAAAAGAACCTAAAATTAGAGCGAGAACATTAGAGCTAGTTGGGGATATATTCTAGCACTTCTGCTTTCAAATTGTAGTTACTGCATCCTCTGATTTCAGTAGAAGAACCCAGTGGCTTATATTACACAATAAAACATAAGCTCTGTTGTGTCCTTTAAGATGCTCATATACTTGAGTTCTGTACAATGAATATAGGAGGCATAGGTTACGTAAACCTAGTCTGTCATTAGAGGTGTGGGGTCCCTAAAGTGAACTACAAGGAAACTGACCAGCAAGTGTGTTGTTAATCCTGAGAGAAGCGTTGATATCAGGGAATCAAGTCTGTATGACAACCTCATGCTGCTTCTTTGCAGTTGGCCAAACCTATATGGCAAGGAATAAGAAGCAGTCCAAAAGTTTAGAGCAGAAGCTGTGAAATAACTTCAGGAGAGACAGTATAGTGCTTTTGTGTTTTTACTGTACAATGAGTTGAAGATTAAGGGACAGTGAAGTCAGTGGATTTACTATAGTGTTGTTTGTTAATCTAAGATAAAATAAATTCATGAGCTTTCAGCTGTTTTGTTTTTAGCTATCAATGACATGTATAAACATCTCACCCCTAATTGTTGTACCTAGATGGTTGGAACAATAAAGGTATTCTCTGTGGGCAGATGTTGGAAGGGTACTGAGCATGTGTGAAAGAGTGGCTTCAGTGAGAAGCATACTGGCCTTCAGTGGGAAATTGATAAGCTTGAGGTTTTCCTCTTGGCTGCCCCATGAACTCTGCCTCCTTCCTTCCCTCCACCCGAATCTGGTTTTTCTCATGCTAAAAAGACCTGACTTCAAGGTTGACTTTCAAAAGTGACTTTTAGTGGGACTTGTGCTAATGAATTAATGAGTTTTGAAAATTCCAACCTAATGGTTTTTGTTTGTTTTTTACTTTGTTTTTGTTTTAAGTCAAGAAAATAATTTATCTCAAACTTAGATCAGTTTTGAAAACAATGATGCTCAAAGATTCAAGATCTGCTTTCTCTGTAGCTTGTCTTGGAAAGGCATATCTCATTCATTCTTCTCTCCCTGCTGCAGCTGTGTCACTGATAACAATGGCTGTATCCAAAGTCCTGAGATTTCGGAAGCAGTCCTGGGTGTTACAACTCCCAATCACTGGGTATGGTGAGATGATACAGCAGAGTGAATGATGTAGAAGCTTTTTCTGGTTGCAGATGTACTACCTACCAAAAATAGCTTGCACTTTTAAAACTGTCATAGAAAAGAAGATGATCTCTCATTCAGGCAACCCACATGGTATGAAGAAAGCCAAACCAGGATCAAACAGTTGGTTGGGTTCCTTAGTCCAGTTGATCTAAAGGTCTTCGGAGTCTTTCTTTGAAGTCCTGCAGTTGGCTACGGTTAAAAGAAAGGTTTCAGAGTAGCAGCCGTGTTAGTCTGTATTCGCAAAAAGAAAAGGAGTACTTGTGGCACCTTAGAGACTAACAAATTTATTAGAGCATAAGCTTTCGTGAGCTACAGCTCACTTCATCGGATGCATTTTCATCCGATGAAGTGAGCTGTAGCTCACGAAAGCTTATGCTCTAATAAATTTGTTAGTCTCTAAGGTGCCACAAGTACTCCTTTTCTTTTTGGTTAAAAGAAAGTGTCAAATACAGATGATCGTTAGAAAGATGAGTGCTCTGTGAACTGCCTGGTTGATTTTAACTCAAGCAAATATAAATTTTTCTCAATAAGTGGCCTGCCTACTGTTGGCGAGGACTCTGGAATGTAATAACAGTGAAAAGGGGGAGGGAATTAAAGTTAAGAGCCTCATGACGATGGAAACATATTATTCAGTTGCCTCAAAGAATACCAGTAAGATCAAGTCATTTTATTTAATAAATAAAAAAAATAAAAGGCAAGCAAAGAATAGTGATATTTGCGTAATGCAAGATGAAGCTCCATCTGTAGTACTTTATTCAGTTTTGGGCACACTGGTTGCATTGGGGTTGCATTCCAGGATGCACCACTAAATTTATCAAAGATCCAGAGGTCTTAGCAATGTTGAGGATGAAGAATTTAGGTTCTCAGATTGTGTCCACTGACCATGATGTTGGTGTTCTGCATAGCTGCTTGTTTCAATGGGGACACATCCACACCTGAAATAAGGAGTTCTTATCATTCTGGAAAGTTTATTTTGTGCTTTGGGATTTGAAGTGCAGGATACTATATTAAAAGGAAATTTAGGCTAGGACAGCAGTTCCAATAGCTCTTACAAAATGTGTTATGGCTTCATCCAAGGAATTCATATATTCAGTATAAATAAATTAAATACTTCCAAAAATTAAGCTTTATCTCCCCAAGACTCTCTCCCCTCAAATTCCTCCATTTATTTGCCTGTTTATTTCCAAACAATGGAGATTTCTTCCACAGAAATCATATATCAAGCTCAAGATATTGCCTATCTGGAGGAAATAACTACTGGAAAAATCTACTGTCAAGGATACATGGTAATAGTACAACCTTCAGTTCCTAGTAATCCACAATGAGTTCAAATCTGACCATTCTACAATCAGTGTCTCAAATTCAGTGTTTCATATTGTATATTTTTCCAGGTTTCAGTGAACGTCATTAGTCGTGATAGAATCTGAACATGTTGTCATATACTTCAGTATGTTCTTTCGCTACACGTTCCATTACAATTATCTACATATAGCTGCAGGAAATAGTATTTTCAAAGAAAACCTTTTCCATTTATAAAATCTTACTGTTCCCATTGCTTCTTTCCTCTAAATCATTTCAGACCCCATCATGTTGACTATTTGTTAGTGTGAATAGATGTCAGTAGCTTGTATACAATAGCAGAAGGAAGAGATTTGCTTTAATAAAAAAAGTTTAGAACACAGGAAAGAGGTCTGGATTTACCTTACTGATGTTTAAGCTCCTTGCTTGCATTTTGAGGGGTTTTTTTGAAATGAAACTCAAAACAAATAACTGTCCTGACTGTTTTCTTGAGTTTGAGTTTCTCTTATCTTGTGTGTGTGTTAATTTTTGCCATTCTATCTCTGTTTTGTAGCTTCTCAGGTGGAAAAAATATGAAGGTGGTAGACAATTATTTTATAATTGGCATATAGACAGCTAAATGAGAGAGAGAGAGAGAGAGAGAGAGAGAGAGAGAGAAATAAGAATATAACTTTCTTGATGTGTTACATTTTTGATTATATGTTTGGCCTGATTTTTCTCTTGCTGCTCAGCTCCTCTTTCCCCTCATATTGGGATGTGTACATGGTCCTAGCACTAATGCTTTATACACTGTCAACATGAGATGAATTCCTTTTTTAGTTTGCAGTAATTTGGGCCTTCAACTACATTTCTTTCTTTGATATATTTTATGCAAAGATTTTCTTCTCAGTATGGATTAAGCTTAAACATTTTATAGCCACTTTATATTTGAAATCTAACATTCTGCTCCACTCGTAATAGGAATTTGGCATACTTGTACTATTTTTTTCTATTCTAGGTTCCTGTTGTAAATCCAACAGGTTTATTTGTCTTTAGCCCAATGTCTGGCCAGAATAGAGCATTTCAGGCTGTGTTTCTTACACTTCTCAGTATCCATATGGTCCTTGTGGATTATGCTTAGCATTCCAACCTCATGCTTGTCCAATATCTATAATCCCATCATATTCAGTAATCCACTGGGTTTTTAAGAACTTTTTTTATCAGCACAATCGAATGATGTATAAGAGGTTTAATATTTCTCTCATAGGGTTTGTCCAAGCTTTTCCATTATTGTGGTAATTCTAAGGAGCCCCATGCATGTCTCATTTTCATTTACATTCTCTATTTCTAATTACCTTTTTGCAATTGCAGCCATAAACTGGTTTCTGATGCAGTAAAACCTGTTGAGAGCGACCACTCATGGGAGTTAGCAAAAGTAACAAAAGTTGCTTGTAAGAGGTGGTCTCTCTTCAAAGGTTTGCATCCCAGAGAGTGGTGGTGTTCCGTGACCTGTTCAAGTAGGTTGTCACATTTACAAAAGCATGTTGTTCTGGGAAGTGTTGCACGCAGGTCATTGATGGATTTGTAAGCCTGCGATGTCCCTTCCGCTTCCACTTCAATTTATATAAAATCACCCCTCCTTAGGGTCTGGTTTGTAACAAAATGCTAATTCCAAAACTATATCCATGAAACCCCAGGCAAAGCCGCCTTCTCAGGTTTCAATCCCCCTGTTTCTCCCAGTCTAAGGTATCTTCCCTGATTTTCCTGCACTTGGGGTTTCTTCTCTCAGGAGCCATCTTCCCCAGCCCTAAATTTGTCTCTGCCTGAGGGCTACACTCACCTTCTTTATAGCTGAACCCGTGAGTCAGCAAAACCCTGTTAACACTTTCCAGCAAGATGATGACCTGTTTATATGTTGTGGTTCTTCTTTAAGTGCTGGTCCCTATGTGTATTCCACTGTGGGGTACTGTCAACACATCTGGATGTGGCCTATGTAGGGGTCTCAGCTTCTCTTAAGTTGCCCTCCACACTTTGTTTCCAGTCTGATCAGTTCCTGAACGCACACCTTAAACTGAGTCTATCAGCCCTTGAATTCCAGAGTTGCAATCTCCTTTAGCCTCCTGGTTGCTTTCTCAGAGGCAGCCTGGTGCAGGGTTGTCATCCCTTTGGTGTGTCAGGCCTCCCTGCCTCCTTCTCCCACTTCATTCTCTCCCCTTTGTAGCAGGTCTTGTTTTCTCTGTTGGCCACAGCTGTAGGTCCCTGTCTCAAGGATTGGCAGTTCTGGCAGCTGTGTGCGGGGGTGTGATCAAGCTGCTTGCTTTGTAAGCAGGAAAAGACTCTCTCTCCTCTCCCTTCTGCCTATGCTCAGTATGGGGTTTGTAAACCCCTTTACAGGTACACATGAGCTCCATAGGCCTGGGACCAGAAGGATTTTGCAAGCAGTGTCCGTTGGTCCACACCTATGCCCTTTCTCTCCTCATGTGTCATACCTAGGACATAAAGGGTAGTGCAGAACACCCGCCTCTCCAGTTCCTATTTACCACTACATGGTTTGAGAGAGAACCCTCCAGTGTCTGGAGCTGATTCTTTCTCCTCATTTATTTTTTAAAATATTTAAAGTTTTGTATATAGTTTACAGAGTTTTATCAGGATAGTTAGTTGTCGGTAATCTTCACTGCAGGTAATTCTCCCTGCCTCCCCGGTGCAGGGTTTAGATTTATGCCCCAGTTATCAGGGTTTGAAAACTGCGTCTTCTGTCCTTGCTCCTTCCAATCAGTGGTGACCACAAATGCTGCCTTTGCTGTCTCGGAGATTCCTGAATCTCTTCTATGTGCAGTATCTACTGCTCTTTTCCCAGCTGAACGCAGCAGGCATAAGAACCCTGTTTAGAAACACCAGTCCTCATTAGGAAGACTCTGAGACCATCAGGTGTCAGGAACTCTGAAAGAAGTCCTCCCCCATCCCATGTGCTGGCAACAGTATGGACTGCACCGCTGATGAAAGTGGACCCAACTTTTTCATTGTCGGGGGAATTGGATGTACTAGAAGATAGGTCCATCAATGGTATTAGTCAGGATGGGCAGGGATGGTGTCCCTAGCCTCTGTTTGCCAGAAGCTGGGAATGGACAACAGGGGATGGATCACTTGATGATTGTCTGTTCTGTTAATTCCCTCTGAAGCTCCGGGCATTGTATCCTGTTGGAAGACAGGATATCGGGCTAGGTGGACCTTTGCTCTGACTCCGTATGGCTGTTTTTATATTCTAAGTCTCCTGCAAATGTCAACTCATGTGCCTTAAATCATACAATACACTTTCCTTTGTTTTTCTCAGTGTCTCACATCTCTGATGAATGAAATCTCTTCTGCTCCTTCTGTGTGAGATGTGCATTAGCTTTTTACCTGCAAAAAATGAAAATGATCAGAAAGTCACCAACATTATTCATTGCTATAGCGGAACAAATGAGAAGACAACCTTCATCCCTTCAGAGGACCTCTCAGTGCTGTATCCTACTTTATCAGTTGGTGCATCTCCACCACACAGGGCGAGAGCTCACCCCACCTGAGCAAAAGAAGCTTCGGTAGCTTCACTTCATGAGTGGCCTACTTGACATTTGCAGAGCAGCAATGTGGTGCTCTATCCATATGTTCACGAGGTGCTACAGCCAAGTTAAAGCCTCCACAGATGATGCATCCTTTAGGGTGGCGATCCTACAAGTTACTATATTGTCTGCACCTTCACACCCTCCTCCTTATCTGAGCACTGCTTGTCAGTCACCCATGTAGGGACAAGCACTCAAAGAAGAAAGGGAAGCTACTCAACTTATTGTAACTGGAGTCTTCGAGATGTGTGGTCCCTATCTGTATTCCATTACCCACCCTCTTTCCCCTCAGTTTTGGATCTTTTAAGACCATGTCTACACTATGAAAGTACTCAGATTTTATAGAAGTTGATTTTTTGGGAACAGATTGTATAAAGTAGAGTGCATGCATCCACCCTAAGCACATTAATTCGGCGGTATGCATCCACAGTACTGTGGCAAGCGTCCGCATTCCAAGCGGTGCACTGTGGGTAGTTATCCCACAGTTCCCGCAGTCCCTGCTACCCACTGGAATTCTGGGCTGAGCTCCCAATGCGTGATGGGGCCAAAAATTTGTCGCGGGTGATTATGGGTAAATGTTGTCAGTCAACCCTCCCTCCCTCTGTGAAAGCAACAGCAGACAATCATTTCACACCTTTTTCCCTGGATTGCCCAAGCAGACGCCATAGCACAGCAAGCGTGGAGCCCGTTCAGCTCACTGCAGCAGTTATGACCATTGTAAACATCTCGCGCATTATTGTGCAGTTTATGCAGAACCAGCACCTGAAAAACCAGGTGAGGAGGCAACGGCAGCACAGTGATGAGGACATGAACACAGATTTCTCTAAAACCGCAGTCCCCAGCAATTTGGAGATCATGGTGTTACTTGGGCAGGCTCATGCCATGGAAAGCCCAATCTGGACCCGGGAAACAAGCACAGAGTGGTGGGACCGCATAGTGTTGCAGGTTTGGGATGATTCCCAGTAGCTCCAAAACTTTTGCATGCGTAAGGGCACTTTCATGGAACTTTGACTTGCTTTCCCCTGCCCTGAAGCACAAGAATACCAAGATGAGAGCAGCCCTCACAGTTCACAAACAAGTGGCAAAAGCCCTGTGGAAGCTTGCAATGCCAGACAGCTACCGGTCAATCGGTAATCAATTTAGAGTAGACAGATCTACTATGGGGGTTGCTGTGATGCAAGTAGCCCATGCAATCATTAAGCTGCTGCTATCAAAAGTAGTGACTCTGGGAAATATGCAGGTCATACTAGATGGCTTTGCTACAATGGGATTCCCTAAGTGTGGTGGGGCTAGACAGAAAGTTTATCTCTATCTTGGAACCGGACCACCAGGGCAGCCAGTACATAAACTGCAAGAGGTACTTTTCAATGGTGCTGCAAGCACTGGTGGATCACAAGTAACATTTCACCAACATCAACGTGGGATGACCAGGAAAGGTTCATGACGCTCATGTCTTTAGGAACTCTGGTCTGTTTAAATGGCTGCAGGAAGGCATTTACTTCCCAGACCAGAAAATAACTGTTGGGGATCTTGAAATGCCTATAGTTATCTTTGGGGACCCAGCCTACCCCTTAATGCCCTGGCTCATGAAGCTGTACACAGGCACCCTGGACAGTAGTCAGGAGCTGTTCAACTATAGGCTGAGCAAGTGCAGAATCGTGGTAGTGTGTGCATTTGGACGGTTAAAGGGTCGCTGGCGCAGTTTACTGACTCGGTTAGACCTCAGCGAAACCAATATTCCCATTTTTATTGCTGCTTGCTGTGTGCTCCACAATGTCTGTGAGAGCAAGGGGGAGACATTTATGGTGGGTGGGAGGTTGAGGTAAATTGCCTGGCCACTGAATACGCGCAGCCAGACACCAAGGTGGTTAGAAGAGCACAGCAGGAAGTGCTGTGCATCAGAGAAGCTTTGAAAACCAGTTTCATGACTGGCCGGGGTACTGTGTGACACTTCCGTTTGTTTCTCCTTGATGAAAATCCATCCCCTTGGTTGCCTCTAAATTCCCTGTAAGCCATCCGCCCTCCCCCCTTCGGTAACAGCTTGCTTGCGAAGGAAATAAAGTCACTATCATTTAAAAAACATGTATTCTTTATTTATTGATTATAAAAATAGGGAGATAACTCACAAGATAGCCCCGGGTGGGGTGTGGGAGGAGGGTAGGAGGGAAGGAAAAGGCTACTTTAAAACTTCTTGAATGACAGCCTTCTGTTGCTTGGGCTGTCCACTGGGGTGGAGTGGTTGGGTGCCCGGAGCCTCCCCCCTCCCCCCGCATTCTTGGGCGACTGGGTGAGGAAGCTATGGAACTTGGGGAGGAGGGAGAGCGGTTAAATAGGGGCTGCAGCAGCAGTCTGTGATCCTGCTGCTGTTAATGAACCTCCACCAGACGCCGGAGCATGTCCGTTTGATCCCGCACTAGCCCCAGCGTTGCCTCATGCCTCCTCTGATCTTCCTGCTGCCACCTCTCCTCACGTTTATCGGTCACTTTTCTGTACTCTGCTGTTGTGTCTCTCCACACATTCTGCTGACCTCTGTCAGTGCCGGACGACTGCATGAGCTCAGAGAACATTTCATCGTGCGTGCTCTTTTTTCACCGCCTTCTCTGAGATAGCCTTGGGTACGGAGGAGGGAGGCTTGAAACATTTGCAACTGCTGGAGGAAAAAAGGGAGTGAAATATTTAAAAAGATGCATTTTCCAGAACAATAGCTATACTCTTTCACGGTGAACAACACTATTCACATTACATAGCACATGTGATTTTGGTGCAAGGTTGCATTTTACATCTTATATTGAGTGCTTGCAGCTTTGGTGTTGGAGATCACACACACAGTGCCAGGCAACAGAATTCAGCTTGCAGGGGGCCATGGTAAGCCACAGTCTTTCAGCTTCTGCAACAGCAGCACCCTCCTCTCCCATATCAAGCAAAACCCGTTGAGTTGGCCATTTAGTGCTGCAGTTTTCCTGTTAACGTGCAGCAGCAGAAACCAAAGTAACCCCCACACCATTCAATTCTCTGGGATGATTGTTTTACCGCTCACCCCACCGCCTGGCTGGTATCAGGGAAGATCCCTGCTCGCCAAATGCGAACAGCTCAGCGCCAATGGCCCCCACACCTCTCACTGCGTGGCTAACTGTGGGAAGGATTTCTTTTCAGCCACAGGCAAACAGCGCAGTAGGAACGGCCACCTCTGAATGTCCCCTTAATTAAATTCCCCCATTTCAACCAGGTTACCATGAACAGTATCACTCTCCTGAGGATAACACAGAGAGAGAAAGAACAGATGTTGCTTGAATGCCAGCAAACTCCGGGACCATACGCTGCCAGGTTTTGTTTGTCATGCAGTGATACCAAATTACTTGCTACTTGCATGGCGTGGTAAAGTGTTCTACCATGGAGGACGGAATAAGGCTGCTCTCCCCAGAGACCTTCTGCAAAGGCTTTTAGAGTACCTCTAGGAGAACTTCATGGAGATGTCCCTGGAGGATTTCTGCTCCATCCCCAGACACGTTAGCAGACTTTTCCAGTGGCAGTACTGGCCACGAATACATCCCAAGTCCTCAGGGCTACTTAATCATTAAAAAATGCTTGCTTTTATAACATATATGTTATATTTTAAAAGGTACAGTCACCAGAGGTCCCTTCTCAGCTTGGTTGGGTTGGGAGGGTATTTCAGTCAGAGTGATAAAAAGATCCTGGCTGTCGGGGAGAATGGTATGCTATGTGGTCTCCTCAAGCTTGTCGTCCTCCTCATCTTCCCCACCCGCAAAATCCTCAGGCATGGTGGAGAGTACCCCATTATCGGAATCCACGGACAGGGGTGGGGTAGTGGTGGCGCCCCCCCAGAATTGCATGCAGCTCAGCATAGAAGCAGCATGTCTGGGGCTCTGTCCCGGAGCGTCCATTTGGTCACTCAATTACAGACCTAAAAGTTGAATTCTTCAAGAAAAATACTTCAAAAATAGACTCCAATGAGAGACTGTTGAATTGGAATTAATTTGCAAACTGAATACAATTAACTTAGGCTTGAATAAAGACTGGGAGTGGATGGGTCATTACACAAAGTAAAACTATTTCCCCATGTTTATTCCCCCCCGCACTGTTCCTCACACGTTCTTGTCAACTGCTGAAAATGGTCCACCTTGATTATCACTACAAAAGGTTCCCCCCTCCCCGCTCTCCTGCTGGTTATAGCTCACCTTAAGTGATCATTCTCATTACAGTGTGTATGGTAATACCCATTGTTTCATGTTCTCTATGCATATAAATCTCCCCACTGTATTTTCCACTGAATGCATCCGATGAAGTGAGCTGTAGCTCACGAAAGCTTATGCTCAAATAAATTTGTTAGTCTCTAAGGTGCCACAAGTCCTCCTTTTCTTTTTGCGAATACAGACTAACATGGCTGCTACTCTGAAATATCCCCATACAGCGGTCAGATCCAGTACCTCCCGTTCAGTTCATGTTGGAGCTCTTTTTCGATTCTTGGACTGCATGGTCACCAGTGCTGATGAGCTCGCCTGGCCAAACAGGAAATGAGAGGAAAAGTTCCCGGGGCTTTTCCTGTACACCTGGCCAGTGCATCCGAGTTCAGAGCGCTGTCCAGAGCGGTCACAATGGTGCACTGTGGGATAGCTTCCGGAGACCAATACCTTTGAATTGTGTCCACGCTAACCCAGACATGCCGCTTCTATGCTGAGCTGCATGCAATCGGATGCATGCAGTGGAAAATACAGTGGGGAGATTCATATACATAGAGAACATGAAACAATGGGTGTTACCGTACACACTGTAAGGAGAGTGATCACGTAAGATGAGCTATTACCAGCAGGAGAGCGGGGCGGGGGCGGGGGAAGAAAACCTTTTGTAGTGATAATCAAGGTGGGCCATTTCCAGCAGTTGACAAGAACATCTGAGGAACAATGGGGGGTGGGGTGGGGGAATAAACATGGGGAAATAGTTTTACTTTGTGTAATGACCCATCCACTCCCAGTCTCTATTCAAGCCTAAGTTAATTGTATCCAGTTTGCAATTTCAATTTCAGCAGTCTCTCGTTGGAGTCGGTTTATGAAGTTTTTTTTGTTGAAGAATAACCACTCTTAGGTCTGTAATCGAGTGACCAGAGAGGTGCCACAAGTATTCCTTTTCTTTTTGCAAATACAGACTAACATGGCTGCTACTCTGAAACCTCCCTTTAAGTGTTTATTTCAGCTGTCTTTTTAGCACATAAGGTGCTTTATTCTGTTACAGGCATAGCTCTCTCCCCACCGGCACTGTCTTCATTAAAATGCACACATGCCTGAATCCATGTGATTACTAAAGCTAGGCCATTCAGCTGGTGCTCGTGGTGTTGAAGAACAGGACTTGGAGGAGAAGGATAATATGAAGAAACCCTTTGACCACTAATAACAAATATGCTGCATCTTGTTCAGGCCTATACAGAAAACCTTTCAGTGATTGCTTTATGTACACACAGCAGGCATTGTATTTTTTGATCACCATTTCAGTTCATTTAGTAAGTGGGGGCCAAAGAGAGAGAAAGAGAGAGAGCTAGCCTCAGTGGTCGGGAGTTGATTCCACTTGGCAGACAGACAATATCAAAGACAACCTAGAACTTGTGTCAGTCAACAGCTGTTTCTATCTTACTTTTTTCTGGCTCATTTGACTGTACTGCAGTTAATTTTCCCTTTTTCTGCATATGAGGTCAGCAAAGGGGAGGCTTGGAGTGATTCCATTTTCCAGTTTACTGTTTATCTATTATACTCATTATATTTTCCTTTGTCTGCCTTTTCATATTCCCTTGAACATCTGCACACTGGCTTATGAGGCCAAGCCACAGTGAGACTGCTGCTAAAGTGGACTCTGCTGTGGAAGAAAGATGAGGCTATAACACTTTGTAAACATGATGATGATGACATTAAAAGCTCTATAGTTTTTTATGCGCCTTAGTTTATATAACAACATTGTTGCCCTTGAGCACCAGCATACTGTGTGTAAGATGCTGTTGATGTGACATCCAGTATTTGTGAGACAGATGTTGATGCTCTTCTGTTTCTGATGCTGTTGTCAGAGATGTATAATTTAATTTGTTGACCTCAAGTTGTGTTCAAAGATGTAGTCATATTGTTATCTTGTTACTCCACAGCTATAAAACAATTGTGCTTTACATCATTCTACTACAAAAACACAAACAAGTAGAGGAGGAGGGATTATGATGAGGAATTGGTCCATATCAATTAGAAGGAACAAATGAAAGGAATTTCCTTCCATTTGTCTCTTTGGAAGTTTTTCCCTACATGACCCTGAAAGCAAGATTACAAGGTCCATCAGAAAAATATATTTCTCCAGCCATCTGATATCTATAACTTTTTATGAACAAGTTCTTGTTTGTTTGTTTGTTAGGCTGTATTGGCCCACAGGGACCATATTAGAGCAGGGATCGGCAACCTTTGGTACGCGGCCCGTCAGGGAAATCCGCTGGCAGGCCGGGACGGTTTGTTTACCTTCAGTGTCTGCAGGTTCGGCTGATCGCAGCTCCCACTGGCCATGATTCGCTGTTCCAGGCCAATGGGGGCTGCAGGAAGTGGTGGCCAGCACATCCCTTGGCCCGTGCCACTTCCCACATCCCCCATTGGTCTGGAACGGCGAACCACATTCAGTGAGAGCTACGATCAGCCAAACCTGCGGATGCTGCATGTAAACAAACCATCCTGGCCCACCAATGGATTTCCCTTATGGACCACATGCCAAAGATTGCCAACTCTGCATTAGAGCAACCCATAACACAGAAACACCTTTTAAGAATAAATGGCATAAGAGCATATGTTATCCTTAGGCTAACAGGTAATCAACTTAACTGAGAAGTAGTGTAATGTAGGAATTGTGGGGGGATGCTGCTGTTGATCAATTAGCTACTTAATCCTCCTACAGCATCATTGTGTTGGTAAAAAGAAAAGGAGTTCTTGTGGCACCTTAGAGACTAACAAATTTATTAGAGCTTAAGCTTTCATGAGCTACAGCTCACTTCATCGGATGCATACAGTGGAAAATATAGTGGGGAGATTTTATATACATTATATATAGATTTTATATGTTGGTAGAATGCCCTAACATGTTGAAAAGTGTTGTCTTTACAGTGGAATATTAGCACTTCATTGGTGATGTACTTAGTACCTTAGGCTGCACTGAAACACATAATAGTCTAGGATAAGAATTCTTCTAAAGATTCAGGACTGTCTTCATTCTGATTAATTCTATAATCATAGTTTATTATCTGATAATTATAGGTCATGGTGTGAATATGTCCCATCTCCCACTGAGAAGGCAGCTTGATTTTCTAAAACCACTATAAGTTGAGCAGCTAGGCAAAGCAAGGGGTGGATGTGGTACCTTGATTCAGTGTGGCATACAATTTAAATGTACAATCATGGTGATTCTAAGTAGGAGAAGGAGGATACATTTTAACGACCATGTCACATACTGTACCATATGTTTTTCAACACTCAGTACCATATAGAATGATGTGCCTTTTCATGATTAAACAAAAAAGTTAAGGTTGTGTTTCTCTTTCTTGCAGATCATCAGAAATTGGAAAGGGAAGCTAGAATCTGTCGCCTTTTGAAGCACCCTAATATTGGTAAGAGAATGTAATCACTTTATGTGGTGTGTGTCAGAACAGAGAAATAAAAAGAGAATACAGAATAGCTTCATAGAGGTAGAAAGTTGGGGGAAGTTAAACGAAACAACTGGCAAAGAAGGTTCCTTTATACAGCGGAGTTCCTTCCAAACTCATAATGCTTCCCTGAGATGCGGTGTCCTATGGGATGGTCACTTCCAACCATCCGTACTGACTTCATCTCCTTGAGCTCGTGTTTGGTGCTTTTGTGATTTGTGTCACTGTGTTGAAGATGTATATAGAAGAGTAAACCCTTTCCTCTCCTCACTGTTGTGTCCCTGCATTCAGGCATTCACAGTAGAGGCTGGCGAAGATTTTGATTTAGGTTGCTTGTTGTCTTGAAAGTATGAACCAATAGGAACTGATAATAACTTTGTAGGCCATGAGGAATCACACTCTGAGGATGACTGAGACCCTGGTTTATCTGCCAGCAGTCTCAGTGCACATCTATGAATCTTCACCTGAGCCAACTTTAAGCTACCTCAGTAGCCCAGCAGCAAAAGTATGATTTTTGTCTCATACTCATTAATGTCTCCTCTCCTTTAATGGCAATGACAAAGTGTAAAAAAACAAAACATACAAACAAAAAAAACTCAAAAACCACAGCTCAAAATGGAGATTGGAATCACTCAAAAATCCCTATCAAAATTTCAAACAAAAAGGAAGGTCAAAGATACAGAAACAGGAGGACTCCCTTGAACTTGCAACTCCCCTGAACATTTTTCAAACTTTTAAAAAGTTTTGGTTAGATACAGTTTGTTGCTTCTTTACTGTTCCCAAACCAGTTTGCCCATCCCTTGCTATAGTAAAGCAATGCTGAAGCCAAGAAAGATGATTAAGAAGAAAATGTAAACAGTAATTACTATGAAATAAGAAGAGCTAAAATCCACAAAGGACTGTAAAATATATGACTGCATGTGATTAAAATCTTTTATTCCATTGAATAGTTTGAACCAATATTATTATTGTATGCTGTCCAGCTGTTCTATTAGAGTTATTATAGGAAGTAAACATACAGTTTGAAAACACAGAAGGGTTGTAGTTGTTGAGGAAACACTGTTGATGATCAATAAGATACCACAGAGGAAATTCCATGCTGTGCAATCTACTCTGAAATAGGTAATTCAGTCAATGAATCACACAATAGAATACACTTTTTCTTCTAATTGGCTGTTCAGTTTCAGAAAGAATATCAGGATTCAGAATCTTATGAGAGAGGCTGTTTGTTATCATGCTGTAGAATCTCCATGAACACTATCAAGTCACTGAAATGTATCTACTCCCCTTTCCCTATAACAGAATATCCTGCTGAGCATGGAGAGTGTGTGTCTGCCAGAGAACTAGTTTTATATCCATCCTAAAAGCTCTCAAGTATTAAAGTATCTTGTTTGTACAGCTGAATGAAGAAGTTTGCTTTTAGGTCTGGTCTCTGTCTTGGAGTAAGGTCATAGAGGTAGTTTCAAGAGTAGAAAAAAATTCTGTACATTTACAAAGACTCTGATATTTTCAAAAGTGGGAGCCTAAAATTAGGCTTCTAAATCCACATTTAGGTATCTAAACTAGAGGTTTGCACACTTCATTGCTAAAGCAGGCCAAACTGTAAACCCAGCTGGACCCCATGTCCCCTCCCCATAAGTATTTTGAGTACCTGTTTGGCGAGGGGCCTGACTAATGGGAGAGAGAGGCCTGCCTGGGCGGGGACAGGCCAAAATAGGAAGGGGTGAGGGATCGTATGAGGGTCAAGCGGACTGGAGTGGGGTGAGGATTTTCTGGTTTTCCTGTTTTCACCAAAATCAATAGGCCCAATGAAGCCTAGAATGTTCCCTGAAATTTTGGAATTGATCAGATAGAAAGTTCAAAAGTCATTGTACTACATGCAGACAGAAAGGCCATCAAGTTGAAAGCAAGGCTTTCCTTCCTTGACAAATACACAACCTCATTCTCATATGTGCTTAACAGCCAGCAGCTCCCATAGACGACAGTCTCTGTTCAAATCTTTTGCAAATCAGGCCACTTATTTGAGTGCCTAAATGGAGAACTAGGAGCCTAACTTTAGGGTCCTACTTTTGAAAACTTAGGTGCAAAGTTTCCAGAAATCATAATATGTGGAAATCCCTTTTCTCTTCCTGCTTTTTTGGTTTAGCAACTGTTGATTTAAACATTGTTGTTCACATTACTTAAAAGTAAATTAAATACTCTAAAATGCTCTGAATTGCAATGTTACAATGCAAATGAAAGGTGGGAGTTTCAAAGGCATCTGAAGGACTTAGGCATCCAACTCCCACTGACTTTCAATGCGTGCCTTACTCCTTAGGTACTTTTGAAAATCCCATTCAAAGTTGTAATGTGGATGTGACAGACAGACACTGTAAAATTGGAGAAGTCTCACTTACATTTATATTGGCAGCCAATCTTACTTTTGGGCCTATTACTATCTGAGGTGGGATTTCCAAAAATGTTCAATGTTAGCCTTATTCTCATCCAATTGAAGTTAATGGTAAAACTTCAGTGGAAAGCAGAGTTAGATCAGTTCTGAGTGCATGATCTTCTAAGTTAGTCTAGACTTATGTCCGTAACTGAATATGTCCGACTTATGTAACTGAAGCTGCGTCGTGTTTAGAATGTAACAAGATATGTTAATGACATATAACAAAACATATATTGTATGTATGCTAGACTGAATCTTTTAGTTTAAAAGGAAGAACTGCTGCCCTATGTACTTAAAAATATAAACTCCTCATGCTCAGGCTCCATTCCTTTAGTGTTCAGCGAGCTTTTTGGCCTTTTACCTGTAGAGAACAAAACACCTCAGAAAGTCTTCCGGGCTATTTGTCGCCATAGTGGAAAGAATTCAGGGTCAGGCTATATCCTCTCAAAGAATCTCAAGATGGATTTTGGGCTGTATTTTGCTCTATCAGATGTTTTTATTCTTCCTCCCTCCATGGGGTAAGGGCTCGTTCCATGAGGGCACAGGCTGTGTGTATGGCATTGCTTCAAGAAGTGCCTCTACTTGATAATGGCAAAGCAGCTGTGAAGATCTGTCTACACATTTATAAGGCATTATGCTTTAGTTCAGGACCATATCATTGATGCATCCTTTGGAATGGCGTTCCTTCATTCAGCTCTGCCACCTGCATCCTCGGACACTCCTCCTACTTGAGTACTGCTTGTTAGTCACCCACAGTGGAATATACATAGGGACCAGCACTCAAAGAAGAGGAAATTACTTACTTTATTTATAGGAACTGGAGGTTCTTCAAAATGTAGTCCGTATGTGTATTCTGCTACCTGCCCTCCTTCCCTGCTGCTTTGGATCATCTTTTGGCTCACAGCAGAGAAGGAAATGGAGAGGCGGTGTTTCCGCCCCACCCTTTATCTCCTCAGTCTGGGGCACAAGGTGAGCCAAGTCGCATGTGCAAACCAATGGATACTGCTTTTAAAATTCTCAGGTTCCAGGATCATGGAGCGCATGCATAGCCACAATGCAGTAAGATAGGAATCTCTCATCTCCGGTTACTGTACTTTATGGTAAGTAACTTCTATTCTTTGGGGCTCTAAGTCCCTTCTCCTGCACCAGTCAACCAAAGATATTCTTTGGTGCTCCCGGTGTCCTCTACTCCCCTCCATAGCTTCTTTTTTAAGGCTCCAGGTTCCTTCTATCTGCTTGTCCCCCACCCCACCACATCATTTTAAGGGCGTCAGGCCTCCCTTACAGCGTCTTGCAGAAGAAAATCAGATAAAGGGGTTAATTCTCTTTTATTAGCAGAGCTCCGGCAGTTTGCTTTATACATTAATAGGTTGTACACTAGACTGATCTACAGCAGTGCTGGGTTTCTCACCACAATATGATGGCCTGAGTCAACTCATCCCGGTGAATTTAAAGTGATTTTAATGAGTATCTCAGATCAAGGCCTCAAGGCCTTGAGGGTTCTACTAACTAGCTGAACCCATGGAGAGCCCACAGCTCCCCAAACAGTTACCTCTCCCGCTGTAGTGTCCTCACTCTTACTGCAGATGTATTATTTGGGGAAAGCCAGAAGCCAAGAACCAGTAGAGTTTCTGCTCTGCAGCCAGATCTCTTTCTGTCACTGCCCTTTTGTGCAATAACTTAATAAGGACCCCACCTTGCCTCAGAACTTTCTAAAAAAATAGTCCGGCAGGCAGGCAGAAAATCTTGCTTTGTGTTTCAGGACATTGGATCATCAGGACTGTTTGTAAAAATCTAGGACTGTCCCAGACAAATCAGGACCACACGCTCGTTCAGAAACCCCCCTAGTTTATGAAACTGGCATATGCTGTTTAATCAGCTAACAGCAAGCCAAACCAAGTTGGACAGGACATTGTTTGAAACATTTGCATAACAATAGATTTCTTGTCATTGACCTTTTACTTCGAAATTTCTGCTGTAGATCCAGTTTACACCACAAGATAGTACTTCTAATCAGACCACATCCTTCTGAAAGTGCTTCATGGACAGTGGAGCCAGGGACAAACAACTTGTGTTGGTGTTCTGCAAAGCAAAAGATTTCCAATTAATATGTCATGAAATTCGTTGGTCTTAAGTAGTAGAAATAAATCCTGACTATGAAAAATGTTAAGTGAGTGAGAGATAAGCTCTTGATATTCAAAATTCTCTTGCACATGTGAACAATGAAACTTTAGTTTTAGGTATAAATTTGCCAAGGTTGTAAATTTTCAGTGAAGAAAATCTCAGGGCTGGCAGTTTCACTCTTTTGAAAAAGAAGCAAGTCTGAAAAAATTAAATGATGCTGAAAAATTAAATGATCTTCAGATCATTTGGGAATACTGGTTAGTTTTAGCTGGTATTAAAGCTATGTAATAACTAATTTTTACATATCCCTGGCAGTTCTGAAAAACTGAAAGAAAATATTGAACTAAAAAGTAAAAAAAAAAAAAAAAACCCAAACATATTTTGGGTTGAACAAACATTTAATTTGACCCAAAACAAAACCCTTTGTGTTGATTTTTATATTTTTTATAGATTTTTTTTAAATAAATTTGAAGGAAATTTTGTAATTGTCATTTTGAATTAAAAAATTTAAATGTGTCACTTTGAAAATGTCTAAATAAAACAACTCAATTTTTTCAGATTTTTTCAACTAAGACAACTTGGCAAATTTTACACAAATTTGAGAAATGTTTTGGTCAACTTGAATCTGCATTTTTCTCCAAAATAAGTTTTGGTGGAAACATTTATCTCAGTGCTAGCTGGGATTAATTTAGTAGGGATGCCTTTTTTTTTAAACCATATTGATAAAATAAAAAAAAAGTCTGTTTTCCAAATCTTTTATTAGGATTCACCTCCAGGTATAAGAACAGAACATTATCCATTGAGCCCACTGGATATTAGGGATGATTTGTAATATTTATTTATAAAAATCTGGGAAACCACTTAAGTGTTATCTCATACTGTTCATTTCAGCACCTAGCTGATAAGTGCTGAGAGGTGCATTAGGGCTTGTCCACACAGAGACTTAATGCACAGCAAGCTGGGGTGTTTATGAACAGTGCACTAGTCTGACATGTATTAGCTAGCCATGTACTGAAAGTTCCATAGTGTGCTTTGACTTATTGCTGTTTCAAACTGCACTACAGAACTTACAGTGCATGGTAACAGGGTCCACATGGCAACTTAGTGCTGCGCAACAGGCTAATACACTAGATTTACTCCCCGTCTTGATAAGGACTAAGTGTCTGTGTGGACAAGCCCTTAGAAATGCCTAGATAGATTTCTTTTCAATATCAAAATGTTTTGTATGGTGTGATGAAAGTTTAATAGCATTCAACACTATCATTTCATCTGCCTTTATCTGCAGGTTCCAAGGTTCCATAATGTCACCTACAGAAAAAATTAAATCAAGTTCTTTTTAGTGAGTTAAAAGTAGTATCAATTCCGCCTCCATCCTGCCAACCTGCACCCCTACGTCCCTGAGTCCCATTACCATTTCATGTGGTTTTACAGCCACATTTTCGTATTAAAAAAAGGGCCTGTGTCTTCTGTTCAATGAAAGACCCCTAGAAATCAAAGGAGAAATGGACTATGGTGGAAAAAACTATCACAAATTGTACACAAAATAAATTAGAAGGGAAACTGACTTTAGGAATTGCATAGCCTACCCCAATATTTTCTCCTTTCTATGGCTCTGTTTTAAGGCAACCTGTCACCTTTGGAGTTGTGGGCTGGGTATAAATCTCTCTGCAGTCAGAGTATAGCCACTTGGTCAATGTGGAAGGAAAACTCCCATTTCACAACTCTTTCTCATGCCTCTTTCCTTTCTCTCTCTGATAAAATAAATTAATCTGAGCAGATTATCTCTGTAGCACTCTCAGATGCATTCTCATTTCCCAATTGAAGTTGGGAGAAACAGTCTTGGAAGCATTATGTGACAGCATGAAACAGACAGACGAGCAGCACAACCACAGTTTTATTTGTTTTTATTACACTTTCTCAAAAATGCCATCAAGGATATTGTTGCATATTCTAATGGTTGAAAATGTATGGTATTAGTGAAATTCAACAAATCTAGGATCATAAACCAGTGTGGGGCAGCTTTCCATTACAGTAGTTATTATGTACCAGAAATCTTTGAATTGGTTATAGGACTGGACAGTGCAGGACGAGGTGTTATGCTTATTGTGTTAATCTATCCCTCCACTTGTATGCTCAATCCTGTGAGGTGCTGAACTCTTCCTACAAAGTGACTTTGGACGATCATGTTCTGCGTGATCTTGCTAAACTGTCATTGGATATGTTTGAGAGGAGTGAAATGTTTTCTTGAACAGATGTTCAAGAGGACTGAATTGGTCAGGAGGCTTTTAAGAAGATAGTAAACCTTTCATTGCTACATCAGTGGTTCAAATCCAGCCCATACAGGCAAAGAAATGAACATCTGTACAATGAACACTCAGTAGTCTATGTGAAATTAGAATAGTTGCTCAGGGCTAGGAATCAACACCCCAAACCCCATGACCCTTATTGATAGTAATGGGCCATCTTTGGTGGGAGTTTCAGGAAAATGGAAGATCAGCAAATAAACAATTATGTTAACTTAACTATCTTCTCATACCTAAAGTTGGTCCTTCTAGGTCATGGTAACAGATGCTCCAGATCACAGTAACAGACACAGTGGCTTCCATCTGACACATTTCACAATCACTAACATTCTTCTGTAACAGAATGGTGAGACCCAGCACCTATTGAAGTCGGGGAGGTGGTCGATGGATGGGCGCAAGCCTGCCTATATCTGAAGTCCCCTTCTCCTACTGGACCTGGGATTCAAATAATGATGGAGGACAACTAATGAACAACAGGGTCAGGAGTGAGGGTCATAGGTACTGAATCAGGGATCCAGAGGGGGACACTGAGCAGAGAACCCAGGACAGCGCCCAGTGCTCCTCAAAGATGTCTAGGAACCAAGTGGACGCTGCCCAGAGGAACTCTACCAGGATGCATGAAACAAGGGAGGAATGGAAGTAGGTCCCACATTGGTATGAGAAGACAGGAGCAGAGGGCCATGTCCTGTCACATATTCATACAATAAAAAGGAGGTGTGATTATTCCTCTGTAAAAGAAATGTGTCCCCAACTCTGAGAAGTACAGCACCCCTACAAACTATTATAGGAAGTATACTACTGTATATATAGTATTATTATTTTCTTCCGACAAACTACTATAGGAATACTATAGTATACAAGGTTTGTTGTTTGTTACAGCAAGCTAATGTGATCGTAAACTTCCAAAAGAGACTCTATAATATAGATTAAGACAGCTGTTGGGGGGAAGCTTTTTTAATTTTTATATACAGTTACACTTCAGATTACATTAAAAACAGACCCATTATTGAGCAAAAAGCCCACAAAGGACTTGTAACAGTTACATTAAATGGCACATTTTTAGCTGTTGCATATACCAATGCTTCCAATTTTGGAGGAGAATAGGACCTGTAGCAGAAATTCTGAAAGGAGAATAATCTGCTCTTAATAATGAAGGCTACCTCTTGCCTTTCTGTTTTCTGGTCTTTAACCTTTCAGTAAGTGCCGAATACCCAACCCTTGCTTAGCAATCAGAGAGCTCAAATCTTGCTGTGCCTCTGATTGCTAATCTGCATCTCCTGAGACTTTTGCTGGTATAACATTATGCTGGCACTCAACTCTTTGTTTCTTTTGGTGGTGATTTAGAATCCTGTGGCTCCTTTAATTATTCAGATGCATCTTCATCCTTGTCTGCTCTTTTTAATTTTGATAAGGCTTAGCTTACACACCACAGTAACTAGTTACAGCACAGAACCTGTTAAATGCTGCATGAGGGAAGAAGAAAAAATCATTTATTTTTACCTCATTATGTCTCTTCAATTGAGAAAAAACAATATTGTGTTAACAGGGTGGTTTTTTTTTTTTTTTTTTTTTTTTTTTAGGAGATAGACCTTTACTTTTAAGTTCAGAATGTCTTTGGTTACTATTTGTATGAAGTTGTGCATAGCACTACATTCAAATACACATTGGTAATATACAATAAATGTTAGATTTTTTTAAGCCCTACAGCAACTGATAGACAATATCTGACAGAGATTGACTTTAAAAAAACAGCCTAATTCTGATTTTACAGTAGCATAAATTATGAGTAGCTTGACTGATCTCATAAAGTCTATGTGTAAAACTCATGAGATTTAAATCGGTGTGTTGTGTGTGTGTGTGTGTGTGTTTTGACTTGAAATCTCACATTTCCTTATTTTCCAATTCATTACATATAAAACAAGTACTGACTTTAGGAATCAAAATGCATTATCCCCCTTCTTCCCTCTATAAAACAAAATCAAACAAGTCATCATTTAGATATATACTATATATGCTGGTTTCAGGAATATGAGAGAGCATTTACTCTTTTTTTACATGGCAGTTTTAAACCATGGGCTTCGGGCATCCATGAGATTCTAGTTTCACCTCCAGTTGCTTCCTGCGAGTACCTATGGCAGTTAAATGGGGTGGTCATTTTAGTAATTCTAGATCACCTTAATTCTAATAAATTAACAAAATGCTGTATCTTCCTTGATAAATAAGATGTTTAATTTTCTTCTGGTGATTTTTTAAAATATGTAATATGTTAAATTTCCTACTTAATGTAAAAGCGAGTTAAATATGTGGTCAGAATAGTGCAACTGGTGTTTGAGTTGCTAGTTAAGGGGTGGCAAATAAAAGGAGGATTTGACTTAAGATGATTGACAGGAAATTACTTTGGCCAAACGTATTAAACAGTAGCTGTGCGCTTTCCCTTCTGTAATAGCAGCCTTATAAAGGGGGCAGAGAGAGCGAGTGAGTAGGAGAAATGGGAGAAGGATCAGGCCTCATCTGAAGTGAAAAGATAGTCCATAATAAGAAGGTTTTACACTTTATTTAGTGCCTAGATATTACTGCTTTGAGGAGGGGATTGGACTACATGACCTTCTCAGGTCTCTTCCAACCCTAATCTTCTAGGATTCTATGAAATCAGGAAAATAATAAAGTGATTATTTTGAACAGTTTTGTGCTTACCAATTTGTCTGTTATTTTTAACACTGTCCCAACCAAGTATGATATGCAATTTTATAGCGATAATGCTGTGCTCTGCCTCTCTCTAATTAGTTCTGGGGGTAATGTGTAGAGTGCACAATACAGTAATATCTAGGCACTAAATAAAAGTGTAAAAACATTCTTATTGTGGACTTCCTTCATTTCAGATAGGGCCTAATCCTTCTCCCATTTACTTAAATAGGAGTAGGATTGGACCTTTGGATTGCGCTCCAAAGGGTTATTCCAGGAAAAAAGTATCTAGGAGGAGACAATGCCACAAGCCATTTATAGCCTCTCTTATAGTAAGAGAAGATGTGTGCAAAAAGGAGCATCCTGCCTGTAAATCCAAAAAAACCCACTACGTTATTGTTGTCTTCAATAATATAGAGATTTATGGAGTCCCTTGAAGCCCTCTAGAAAAAAGAAAATAGCCTATCCTGAGCTTACAACACTTGTGCCCTTAGCTGGCAGCCACAACATCCTTGGAGATCACCACAGTATTCTTTGTGTGGTATAGAAGGTAAGGTGCCCTAAAGTTTGCTACCAGTTGTGCCTTTTTCCCCCTGCACAGCACCATGCATACTGTAGTCATATGTATCTGATGACTAAATATAAACCCACATGAACTAAACTTTGGAGGGTTTACACAGCCTACTTTTAGCTACTTACTGTAGATACTTTTAATTTCAGAAACTGTTTTCATAACATTTCTCATTTCTTCTGCAAAGTTGTTTTTTTCTTTCCATAAAGCCAGAATAAAATTGTATTACTGTAGCCACTGATTTTAAATGTAAAATAGATTAATCCAATGTACATAACTATCTTAAAGACCCTGCTGCAGTTGTGTAAGATCAGGAGACTCTGAAAGCTGTTGCACTTCACTTATAATTTGTTTTATTGTTTTGTTTACCTGGTATATTCTCTTAAAAAAAAAAAAAAAAAGCAAACCCCTCATATTGCCAATTGCATTGTAAATTTGAGTGATAAAAAATGATTTAGTTCAATATTAATTGCATACTTGAACATTCAAGAAATCTTTACTTTTGAAACTTTGTATGAAGTTTTATTTGAAAACGGTTCATAGTGAATTTGTGACCACATGTTCTACATATGTGTAGACATCATGGCTCCTAGCTAAACCACAAACATGCAGTTTTCTCTGGACCTTTTCCTCCCAAAACACGGGTCTCTAATGCTCTAACTAAAAGGAGATTTTTCTTTCAACTCATTTGGTGTAGTGGGTTATGTTTTGGAGTAGAAGATTCTGAGTACTGTATCAGATTGGTGCCCAACTGTTAGAGTGAAATCTTATGTACTCTACATGCTTTCTATTAAGGCGGAGGACAAGCTGTATCTAGCTAGCTAGCATGGATGTGTATGAGTGCTATCGGCTTGCATAGAATTGGGGCAGGTCAAATATTTGTGACTAAGTTGCCTGCTAGTAGCCGTCCCACAAAAATATAAGCCCCAGTACTACTTTAAAGATAATGAAGAGTCTCTGCTATTCTACCAAAGGGTAGAAACCTCTGCTTTTTGGAGAAGAACGCTCCGAGTTCTATTCACTATAAAGCTTTAGTGTGGTTTTCTGGGTACTGTGGTGTCTGTATGTATCATTTCATGATTTATGTATGTTTTGTATTAGCTTTCAGTAGCCCTTCTGAAAACAGTGCAGGCCCATAAACGCTAGTGAGAAAGAATTTCAGGTGCTGTTTTACCTGCATGGAATCTTTGTTGAGCAGATCTTGCTTTCTGCATGCAGTGGGAACAATAGTTAGATGGTTTATAAAATGTTAAGATTGTAATGAACAGATAATTAATGGCACTCATTATTTTTAAATGCAGAAGATACAGGTTATGGCAAGGAGTTGTTTGTGTGCTATGAATTACACATTTGAAAAATAAATTTCCTACATTTTTCATAATAGATCTCTGTAAAAGCTTCTGCAGACACAAATAATTTTGAATGCTGTCTTGTTGATAAAATATACTTTCCTTAAAAGATGCAGAATGGCATTCTTACAGTAACTGGACATGAGCAGCTATATCATTTTGAGGTGTTTTTTTTAAACACAATCCATTTTTTTGCTAACCAGTGGAAGAGGAGGTAGAAACAGTGAAATACAGAGTCTTGACTACAGCTGTAGCATCCTGGCATTCTTTTGTTTGTTTGTCAGTGGTAATTGTAATGATAAAATATTCTGACATTAATTCTTGGTGGAAGTGTAATTTAATTAGAATTTGTAAAGAGAATGCCTGGCGTCTCTGAATGTACTTTCCAACTGATTCACAAATGGCTTTCGTGTGTGTGTGTGTGTGTGTGTGTGTGTGGAAGTTTACAGCCTATGGAGTAACTTGGTTTTTGGTTTGTGCCATACACAGAACTCCCTTTTTCTCTTTTTTAAAAATTAATATTACCCTTTCAATTAGGCTCTGTCCCAGAGTACACATTTCATAAGAGGAATTAATGGGGGACTCTAGTGTATTTGGGAGCCAGCATATGAAATGGTGGCTACTGGGTACAAAAAAGAAATATACACAAACTAGTGAATGACTCAGTGTTTTTACTATTATGAAAGTGGAAAAAATATTTTGGAAGGGAACATTTCCCCCTGCCATATTTTCTCTTTCTCCCACCCTAAAAAGGCTAGGAAATCCATTTCATTATGAAGTGACTAGTATAAAAGCAAGTGTGTGTTGGTTTCTTAAGAGATTTTTGTTTTGCACTCTTGGATTTGCATTAGAATTTAGTATAAGCAAAATAATCTAACTCTTTTATCTTGGTCTTCAGCTCTGCTATACTCTAGGCTTTTGAGCACAAGCTGCCCAATGCCACATAATTGTTGGTAGCAATTTTCTGCATACATAACACATACTTTAGTGGTAATTTTATCTCTATCAAACACAGTAAATTATAAATCTACTGCCTTTCTTATTTTGAAAAAATAATCTCACTCATTTGAGGGTAATCTGTGTTTCCCCAATGGCCTGCCATTGTGCCCCAGGTTGTCTGGATGGACAACCTCTAGGGAGACAAAGCATAGTACAGTTTCCATGTCCACTCAGTCTGTGACCATTGTGGTGGTGGTTTTTGTGATGTGGACACCTGTTCACTAGAAACTGCAGTACATTTCAAAAAAGTCAAGCAGTGGTTGGATTTTGAAGACCACCTTATCCAAGTCTACATTCACCCACCCGCAACCATCCTCAGGCTATTATTTTTTTAATAACAATGAAAATCATGGATTGGGACCTCATCCCAAACTACTTCGGAAGGAATATCATTCTCATTCTGTTTGGAAGTTGAGCAGTTGTAGTAAGTGTTCCTATTTCTGTACTTTCTGAGATAATATTTGTGTAGCTGAGCTTGTTTCATATATCACATATAGGGTAATAAGGACTCTATGCTTGTAAAACTAAACAGGCTCTTTGAGACTGGCTAATGGAACTCTGTTTCAGTAGCTTAACAGGCTGCATGTGGGGCGGGGGGGGGGGTCTATTTCTAACTTCACCTCTAGTTCCTTGCAATATGCCCTTATATTCTGGTTAGAATGCTGGACAAGTCTCATACTGGAATCAAACTGTTTATCAATCTAAGAGCATAGTTAGAAATCTGGCAGTTTGAATAGCTGGAAGACTTTTGCCATGCATGAATATTTTGGGTCTTTGGATCTGCCCAAATCCTATAGCAGATATCCTTCTCCTCATTGGAAGCTTCTATGTCCTCAGTCCTTAAATGTACCGCTGCATTTTTCTTTTTGGGGAAGCTGTGGCATTGGGACATAAAGTGATTATGTTGCCTACATTTCTTGCACAACAGCTAATTGGATGTACATTTTTCTTTCAGTCTCATACTGCACACTGGACCATGTATGCCTACATTTTTGGTCAATCTCTGTCCTATTTCCTGGATTACTTGAGCCAGTGTACTTGTTTTATGCTAATGGCTATCATTGTTTGCATTATCTGGACAGCTGAGCTATCCTTTATATTTGGAGGCATTTCTTTAGTGTTATCTGTTTTCTCTATGATCTCTCCTATAAACTGGAATCACAGGATCCTTTGTGGAATACATAATTTGGTTTCAGAGTAGCAGCCGTGTTAGTCTGTATTCGCAAAAAGAAAAGGAGTACTTGTGGCACCTTAGAGACTAACAAATTTATTAGAGCATAAGCTTTCGTGAGCTACAGCTCACTTCATACTTAATTTGGGAATCTTTAATGTCTCCAAAATTACATGTGGGTGCCAGAATTCCCAGCTTTGCTGACAAGTGAGGAAAAAGTATAAATGATAAAGTATCAGTACTAGTCAAGTGCAGACTAACAGCTGTATATTTTAAAAATTGTAGGTGAAACTTTTTCCCCTGATTTTTTTTCACTCCAAAGCTCCTAGTTTTATAAATATTACATGTTTGAGAGCTTTTATGTTATGATAATTAAACAGGCAAGTCCTATATTATGTGAACTCTTTCCTTAATATGAAGTAGAGGATTTTTAAACTGGAAATGATTGGAATGTAGAGACCTACCCTCTGTATTATTTCTTGTCACAAGAGATTCTCTATGCAATATCTCACTAAGAAAAGAAATGCAGGGAAAGGAAAATAGCATAACTAGTCATTTTATGCTATATATAGTTATGGAAATTTACAAGGACAGCTTTACCTCTGTTTCTTCTTTTGGTCTCCCAGAGTAATCCCCAGGAAGTGGTTGTTTCCAACTCCACTTTACAATGGAGAGATCCTGCAATCTGAGTGCTATTAGACTAAGCTCACAAATCACATGGGGCCGGCTGGACCTTGTGGTTGGGAGGGCAGGGTGTGCCTACTTGTCATCTCTCTGCAGAAACAAGGGATGGGGAATTCCCCAGGACAACTAGCAGTTCATTCTTAAAATAAGTTATTTTATTTAAAGATGCAAAAGAATAGGTGAAAATTATTAAACCGCTCTGAATGTCATATGAGCTTTAGATTTCTCTGTAAATTAAGCTAGATAAGGCTATTTCATTTTATACTTCAGAAAACGATGACCAAACTTTACATTCTCACACAGGCTAAAGGCTTCTGTGACCTCTTTGGTTCTGCTGGTCAGCCTGTTCTGTTGCTTGGCTGTAGACTTCCCCCACCCACCTGAGAGCGCTTTCCAGTCATATGCTAGAGAAAGTGTGTGTCTGTCTCTCTTTGTGTTCCTTAAAAAGTCACAATATCCATGTTGGGTTAAATCCTTTAAGATAATGACTTTTATTAATATATTGCCTTATATCTCAAACCAGCTCAAGCAAGTCTAGGGAAATTCCATTCTGGGCCATCAAAAGTGATTGGTGCAGGTGATGGCTGTTTGGGTGAATGGGAGCCACAGAGTTTTAAGGGTTCATATGTAATTCCTGAGTTTGGAGTTAGATGTTATATTTTGTGTGGGCAAGGATTTCCTTATAAAATAGCTTTCCCTTTACCAAGAGTCCTCAAATACAATTTTAGAAATTAAACATATAAATCCTAGTTCTAGCACAATATGTACTTCAACAGGGTTGTTACTAAAGATCATGTATGTTTTTAATCATGCTTGATTGTACATTAAAATATTTCAGTACTATAAACAACTTTTTGAACATTTTACTTACATTTACTATTTCAAATTTAGAAATAGAAAAACAAACCCTGAATGATTTAGCCTGAATCATTCTATTCTTTGAGCTATCTGCTCTGTAGATACGTTTCTTTGTCTGTCACGCATCACAGTAGTATCTACGCACATACTTTTATAATCTGGCTGTGATTTTTACTTTGTAATGTAACTTGTAAATACATGTGGCAATTTCAGCAATGGTGGGAGACTTCAAAATCCTTGTTTGGATGTGTATTCTTAATTATATGGTCTGGGCATTAAAAGGAAATCTCGGTTAAGAATATCAGATACTGTGGTGGCTAGAGAAAATATAGAGCCCCTAATAGTTAAGGACAGAACATTTGGGAACTAATGAACTTGATTTTCATTTCAGCAAATACAGTATCTTCATTAATTACTTGTGTACTGTAGTTTGTTTTGGAAGTTTTACAGTTTAAACAGACAGGTTTGACACTTCTTTAATTTTCATCCCCAACCTCTTGCTGGCTCCCCTCCCCAATGTGCTCACTGTCATGTATGTTTTCTGAGCTCTTATTAGTTATTTTGGGTTCAGTAGTGGGGAAACAGGAGTTGTTGGTTGAAGCGATGTGAGACTCACCAGTGCGGCACCTCCTGCTGGTCATCTTGGGAATTAGCTTGCTTCCAGCTCAGAGTGCTGGCTGCTCACCTGCCTCAGGCTCCCTCCCAGACCATGGTGCCCCTTACCTTGGGGTTCTGCCCTCTTCAGTACTCCCACTCTAGGTCTCCCCTCCCAAGGGAACCCCCAACCCTCTTACTCACCTTGCCTCAATAGCTACTGCCGGTCATCATCTAGCCCCCTTTCTCTAGGGCAGATTTGCAGTCTGTAATGGCCACGCATCACTGGCAAGGAGGTTGAAGCAGCTGCCTCTGCCTATATCTGGGCTGCACCTCTCAGCCCCACTACGTGCATAGGCCTTTACCAAGGCCTCAGCCTGTGGAGTTGCCAGGCTGGAGCTCCCCAGCTCCTCTGGCCTTTCCCTAGCCCTGCTCCACTCCAGGTACCCTTTTCTCTCAGGCAGCCAGGTCCTTCTCTCTCCACAGCTAGAGAGAGACTGACCCAGCTCCTCCCTGAGCCCTTATAACAGGGCTAGGTGTGGCCTGATTGGGGAAATAGCCACAGCTGGGACCACGTCCCAATCAGCCTAGCCTTTTTTCTAGGAGCAGGGTAACTGCCCCGCTACATTGGTTTTTTGGGCGGGGGGTTATCCCATAATTGATGGGACATATGTGTACTTCATTGCCTTAAGGGCAGTGTCTCAAAATAAAATATGCTGACACTTATTTGTAAATAGAACAGTTAGGTTTTTGTTTGTTAGCCTGTAAGGTTTCCATTGTTGTTATTCCTACACTCTTACTAGCTGATTCTTGAAAATAATGTAATGTGATTGTTTCTGGATATTACAATATCATGCATCATTTTGGAACTAGAGACCTGCGCTGATACACAAATGTGTATCTGTATACGATCCGCAAAAATGATCTGTGGATGCAGATATTTGTAAATATCTGTGGGTTTGTAGGGCTCTACATCGGAGCCTGGTAGGGGTAAGACGCACTAGCAGCTGTGTGGAACTGCGGCGGACCCTCCACCTGCCCTGGACAGGGGGCCTGAGCAGTCCCCCACCCAGTGTCCCAGCCCTTCCACCCAGGACAGGCGGAGGGACCCCAGTTCCCTACAGCTACCATTGCGGCTCTCCCCAACCCGGCTCCGGCCAGGGCAGCAGCTTGGAGCCTCAGTCCAGCCAGGGTAAGAGTCGGGCAGGCAGTTGTGCAGAGCTGCAGCAGACCCTCCACCTGCCCAGGGCAGTTGGAGGAGCAGTGCTGCGATTCCTCACAGCTGCCTGCCCACTCTTACTATCAGAGCCCTGTGCGGATACAAAATTTGTATCCCCATCTGTTCTGATATTCACAGAAATGATCATGAATATAAAGTGACAGGTTTCAGAGTGGTAGCCATGTTAGTCTGTATCAGCTAAAAGAACGAGGAGTACTTGTGGCACCTTAGAGACTAACAAATTTATTTGAGCATAAGCTTTCGTATGCTAAAGCCCACTTCATCAGATACATGCAGTGGAAAATACAGTAGGAAGATATATATGTACAGAGAACATGAAAAAATGGGGGTTGCCATACCAACAAGACTAATCAATTAAGGTAAGCTATTATCAGCAGGAGAAAAAAAACTTTTGTAGTGATAATCAGCATAGCCTATTTCAAACAGTTGACAAGAAGGTGTGAGTAACGGTAGGGGGAAAATTAGCATGGGGAAATAGTTTTTAATTTGTGTAATGACTCATCCACTCCCAGTCTTTATTCGAGCCTAATTTAATAGTGTCCAGTTTGCAAATTAATTCCAGTTCTGCAGTTTCTCGTTGGAGTCTGTTTTTGAAGTTTTTTGTTGAAGAATTTCGACTTTTAGTGTCCAGGGTGGTTGAAGTGTTCTCCAGCTGGTTTTTGAATGTTCTAATTCTTGACGTCTGATTTGTGTCCATTAATTCTTTTGCGTAGAGACTGTCCAGTTTGGTCAGTGTACGTGGCAGAGGGACATTGCTGGCACATGATGGCATATATCACATTGGTAGTGGATACCCGTGGATTTGCAGGGCTCTGTTTGGATCCTCAAAGATGTAATGGCTTACCTATTGTATATATAAATGTATTAACACCATGGAGCAGACAGACAAGAAAAATGCAGATCATGGTTTTCATTGCTCATAGCAAATATCACTGTCAGAGACACAGGATAAGAGATTAAAATAGCCCTTTGTGCAAGTCAGTTTATTCGTAATACTGTTTTTAGAATTTGGTGGTGCTTTTAATCTAGGATCTCTACATACTTTAGAAACCTCATAACACGTACTGCTTTGGAATCTGGTATGTAATGAATTAAAAGAGTAGCCTGTTTCAAGGCTTAGGTGTTCTGTATTAGAGCTGTATTAGAGGAAAAACTTCAAATTTTGAAATTTTTTGACAAAAAAAGGACAATTTTTTCTGACATTTTCCCCATTTTATAATGGCTATATTGTGCACACCCTTCATAGGCCCAAATCCTGCAAGCATGTATTTAGCTTTATACATACAAGTAGTTCCTTTGAAGCCAATCAGACTATTCGCATGATTAGTTGCATCTTATTTTTAAGGATGTGTCCAGGATCAGAGTCTATGAAAAACGTGCCAAAGCAGATCTCCCTGACTGGCTCTGCAGCTTCTCCAGCCGCTCACTTCTACCTTTTCCAAACTTTGCCATAAAAAAGGGCCAGTTTGGTGCAGTGCCTTTTTAAAAAAAAAATTGCAAAAATACATACAAAGATCAAAATACCATATTTTTAAGGTCTTATTCTAAAATGGATGCCTTAAATGAGATTTTATGATTTTATAATGTCCCTAGCAAATTGTTCCACACTGGTCTATCTTGTATGGTGGTTTTGTATTCCTAACCATTTAGTCTCTTTTTGTGTACACTTAACTTTGTTGTTCTGATGACTTAGACATTCATTTACTCTAATTGGAAAATTCATTAAGTTGCATATTGATTTTTGAGGCATACCTTGCTTATAGAATTCCATGAACTATTCCACTCAAATTTTGATTTTTAAAGTCTGTTTTTCTCAGACTGGATGAATAAAACTCTAGGCTGAATTATTTATTTATTTTATTTGTATTGCTTCATTAAAAATGTATCTGCAATAAATGCAGAAGGTGTATGCATTGTCTTTTCAAGAAGCAAATCACAAAAACAATTATTTCTGAGCTTTTCTTCCCTCCAGGAGTATGATAGTATGGTAATGAGGTTTCTAGGAGACTGATAGAATGCTGCTGCCTCTGTTCAAAATAATTTTTTACCTTAATAGTTACAGTTAACCTACTTCTTGCAAACCCTGTAAATGACAAATTTACGGCCTGATGCTAAGAAGTGCTTGCTTACCTCATTTCCCACAAGAATCAGTGGGAGATGAGGGTCCTCAGCACCTCAGTATCTGCAGGACTGGCAAAATAATCCCCCTCTTCTGTTGAAAGGCTGCAACAAGAAGCTGCTGTGCCACTAATTGCTGTTGAAGTTGCTGCAGCTCTCCTCTCTCACATCAGTGATTTGTCTTGGATAAAAGGTTGTGGAATGGGAGATCACTGGAGTATTTTCTTCTGCCAGGCTAATTTCTGAGATAGAATTTTCCTGATAACTTTAGACTGCAGCCCTCTAAGATTCTTCTCTTCCCATACATGTCAGAAATGCTGCCCCAGGAAATAGGGCTGAGGCTGTGGAAAACAGAAAATTCAAGGACTTCCATAGACAAAGAGCTGAGGAAGCTAACTTCATTCTGGATCACATCCTAACTTTGGCTGAGATGATCACTGGAAGGTGAATGAGAGAACGTCAAGGTCTGTCTGTTTTCCTCAGGGAGTGGAGAAGAGGGATACAGTAGGGCCAATTCTCCACTAAAATAGCATCCCTTTGCATTGTTCAGGATATTTAAAGGGGAGAAAAGAGCCCCCATGATGTAAGTGGACTCCTCCGCCAACATAATGCTGTTGGCATGGGGCTGTATTGCGGGCAAGGTGTAGAAAGAAGAGGGCAGGCATTGGACAAGAGGCCTGGAGCCATCTTTTCCCTATTCCATTATTATAGGATAGACTAACAGAGAATTGGCGCCATAGATTGTGCAGAGGTTATCATCATGGGTGGAAAATGGCTTACGAGGGGCTGTCTAGTTTTAAGTAAATTTTGATAATGTAGTATTGTGGTGAGAGTTACTAAATGGCGCTGTTACACAGAGTCTTCCAAGTGGCAGGGGAGCAGTGTAGTCTTTGAAGAAATGCTGTATTGTTGTTAATTTTGTGAAGCAGTTTCTTGTTTTTTTTAAAAAAAAAAAGCTGTTGCAAACAGCTGAAGAATTTGTTCTCTGCCTTGATGTTTCTAACAAGAGCCATTTTGGGGGGCAGAATTGTTTCCTGGGAAGCAAGCCATGGGTTAAGGCTGAGATTTCTGAAAGCGGGATTTTCCTGTGTACTTTCTGTGGTCACCTCTGTTCAAGGACTGTGTGTATGGTAAATAAAATGAGCTACTCTAAGCAAATCGCTGGACTGTGTGCCGTGGATTTCTCCTCCAGTGAGAAACTGACTTGCAAGGCCTCAAAGTTGGCTACTATTGGGCAGACGGGCGACATTGGTAAATTAATTGTAAATGATGCAAAGACCCACAGTTAATGAGGTGGCTGGTTTTTGTTTTACAAATCAAACTATATAAATAAATAAGGTTGCTAACCTTAAAAAAAGAAAACAACATAGTTGTCTTATATTGTAGATAGCTTCAACATTCTGGTCATGTATCTCTTTTTTTTTTTTTTTTTTTTTTTTTGCCGTCGCTGGAATGAAAACTACCTGAATTCACTGATCCCAATGTATTAAGGAATTGTTTCCATAGAAATAATTAGTGATCCTTCTTATTTTTATTTTTTAAAGCTAATTTACATAACAATTGTAACAGCTAGATGGAGAATAGAATAACAGGACTGAGGGACTGGGTATAAGATGGTACAAAGTCCAGAATTGTGGGCACAGATTCTGAAGTTCCAGCACTTGCTATGATCAAAGCAGTAATGCAGGTTACTCTTAAATACTCTTCCTGTTAGGATTATTACTGTGTGCATAGGGGTGACCTTTTTTTAGCTTGAAATCAAGTTGCTAGCAAGAATCTTAATATTATTCATTTATTTCACTAAATAATTTATAAATTACCTGCCAGAAATGTCAGTAGAGAGGAATAGCTTTGTTTTTTAACAAAGGTTCTAACTGTTCTTTCCTTGCAGTACTACAGCCTATAGTTGTGTCTATTACAAATCATGGTGTTTTGTTTTTTTTTTAAACTTGTCTTTAACTCAGAAATTGTAACGCCTTTCAGTCTTTCTGCGTGCATCTTGAAATGTAAAAAAGTATAAGCATATTTAGCAGGACCATGTTGAAAGGAACCCCTGTTCAAATACAGAACCATTGCTTTTGAAAAATTAGAAAGTTAATTGTACTTCTTCCTGATTTGTGATAAACTAATGAGAGAGAAACTAAATTATGAGGTTGAATGGCTCTAAAAAGGGAAAGTCACAGGAAATTTATTTTATCTAATTGCTGATATTGGCTAGAAGTATACTTTGGCCAAGATTTTTCAAACATGACTAGTGATTTAAGGTCTCTCAAATGTTGAGTTACTCATTTTTGAAAATATTGAAAATAGATGGTTTAACGCCTGCCATACATCTTTTGAAAAGATCCAGTGGAATGGGGAACACTTCATTCTGAGTTTCATTTACATTTACACCATAGGGTTAAGATTAGCGGCTCTCTTTTTGTGAGTAATTAAATCCAACTTCTCTTTTTTCATAAGCTAGTGTTTTAAGATACCCTGAAAACCAGATCTCATGGAAGTGGGACACCTTGTAAATAGGTAGAACACACTTCTCACTGGCAATGATAAATAAGTAAAGCTGTTCTGTTTCTCTTTCTAAGATATTTCAGTTGAGAAGGGAAGACAAGAGGAAATCCTAAGTGTGCTTGGCTGATTAGAGCCACAGTAAACCAATTTTCTAGACTTAGAAGGTCATACACTTGATTATCAAAAATAGATCTGGATTTAGTGCTGAAACCTTCCGCTCGCAAGCTTTAAAGTGGTGTGAGGGCGGGCCCTTCTAGACAGGTAGGAAATACTATCTGATTTTATTGTGTTGTTCTGAGGCCAGGATCTAGTTGAAGTCTGCTTTGGATTACTCCAAGGAGTTCCTGGACAGAGAGTTATTAAATGTATTTTAAGTATAGCTATACATAAAGTGATATATTTTAAGGGCTGGTGTTTCCAGTCTGTTTCTTTATTTTTTGTTGTACACGTGCGTGATGCTATACCCCATATTCTTCATAGGATATTGTTATGATATTATTATGGCATAACTATGATATATTTTATACAAAATAGGTCATGTGAGATATCATATGATTATCCTATTTGTATGCTTGTATCATTTTGATATCTGCAATTAGGAATATTGTCTATGCATCTGTTACAAATGTGTTTACACCTAGGGAACACCCACTAGACAGAGAGCAATCCGCCTGGATGGCTGGCTGGGAAGGGCCATTAGGGAGAACAATAGGTCTAAGAAGATGCTAATCTCCCACCAGGAGCACAAACAACTTCTGACTCATGGCTCCTATGGCCCTACAGAGACATGTGGCCAAGTCACCTGATACTGGACTCCATTATAGAATACCGCTGAAAGGTGTGGGAACTAAAAAGTTGGAGACAAAGGGTTCCCACCATATGCAAAAGCTATTTAAGGCAGGGCCGTGACATCATCATGGTGGTTCTTCACTGACTCGCTGCCCAAGATTACTTCTGGAAACACCTAAGAAACAAGGTATGAACTGGGGGAGAAGGGCTGAACCCAGGCTAGAGAGATTTCTAACCTGTGAAAGCTATACCTGGGGTTTTAAACTGCAAGTAAATGCAGCTTGCCCTCCAGCAGGCTGGATTTAATTTAAATCAAATTGATTCAAGCATGGATTTCTACATAAAAGAATACTTGTTGGTTGTTAGAACCTTAATACGTATTCTTCACAACTCAGAGATAAATGTATACACACTATATTTTTTTTAAATGATTTATTTTGAAAACTTTTCAGATTAGTTTTACAGCTATATCAGAAAATGAATGATTGTTTGCTTCAGTTACCTTTGGTAAATGAAATAACCAGATATTTATGAAGTCATTGGGAGGTGAACTATCTCCAATTCAACAGGTTAATCATTAATATTTGGAGGATTTTCTTGCCATGCTGTATTAGCCGGAGAACATCACCAGACAGATATTTAAATTGTTTTATTTAACTAAAACAACGATGTTCTATATTCTGGATTTTTTTCTTCAGCAGCAAACATAATATTTTAACAAAACAAGCATATGAATTTTTGAATTTAGTTACAGTCAAGTTTTTTTTTAAATCAGGTTTGTTTTTTGTTTTGTTTTTAACTGAAATAGTTAAATGAAATATTAAAAAAAAAATTAAATCGACCATGTCAGCCAGGTCAACATGAGAAACTTAAAATATTGGTTTCTGCAGCTAACTCTGTTGTCTTCACCTTCATTTTCATGTTTTTTCATAATCTGGAAAAGAAAAACAAGCTTTCCTGCTTTTTCAGGTCCCAGATGACTTCTCAATTTGGAATTAATTAGTCCAAAGGAAGAAAATATTCTTTCTGTAGAGGCAGAAGAAGATACTGCTGTTAAAAGTGAGATTATAACTTCAACAGTCCACTCTGAATCCAAGTGGTTAAGTGACTTCCACCAGTTCACTGGTGTGCCTTTCTTTAAAACATCATCAGCAAACGTATATTTCTTGAATGGTTCACCCTTAGCTCTGAAGTTTATTATAGTTGGCATTATAGAGGGATGATTGCACTGCAACCGTATGTTGTTAGCTTGGGACTCTCTTCTTAATTTCTTCTCATCTTGGATACATTTGCAGCATTGTCTGTGACCAAGCTGCGTACTAGACATTTGAAGTTTTTTCCCAGTTTGTTATAGCTTTACTGCTCCTCCTTGTAAGTATTCTGCTGTGTGTACATTTCCTGATGTATCAGTTGTTTCTCTGAGGATATTCCCTTCTTCTGTTGTCACACAAGCACATACAACACGATCATTGTAGACATTGCTCCACCCATCAAGACTCAGGTTAACAATTTTACCCTCTAGACCGTTTGCACACTGCTCAATTCCTCTTTTATACACTTTATCCAGCAATTTGCCTTCGACATCTGCTCTGTTGGGTGGACTGTATCCTGGTCTTAATGACTGAACCATGTTAATGAAGTGTGGGTTCTCAATCATGCGGAAAGGAGAGTTTGTTGCATAAACAAACTGGGGTAATTTTTTCATCAGTTACCTCTTTTTGTAATCTGCTAGTTCTTATCACAAAGTTATCTATGGTTGTTTCTGGATGAGGGAGGTTTTCTTTCTTTTTGCTACAGGAGATATAAGGTATCATGTGACATATGGCTATGTGACATACAAGATGTGTCTGAAACACTATCATTGGCAGATAACTCTGAAGCTATAGAAAATGATGGTGATCTTGAAGGTGGATAGTCTTCAGAATCCTGTATGTTGAGGATGGATTCTCCCAAACAAAATAAGTCAGTGCAGATAATTAATTATTATTACCATACTGCTCATTTAGTATTACTCATTGCATTCACGGATACTCAGTACTACTTTAAAGGTGAAATTGTAAAAGGAAGATCTGCCCATTTCAGCTATTTATTTTTATCACAACTGCATCTAAAATGGTAGTACCATAGAGTATCAACTATATTTTTTGCTGAAACATGAGCATTCAAGAATAGTCCAGAAGGAAGACGGGCAGTCCTTAAGAAAGAAGTATGAAATAAAAAAGTTTACCAACCTGAAGATCCTGCACGTTCAGACATGTTCCTTTCATTATCTTCAATGCAGCTTCCTCCTGAGAAGGAACGCTTCTCATGATGTTGTTTCGTTCGGGCAACCAAGCTTTGCATTTCTTTGTTGCATTGTTTACATTTAGCACGCATGCCTGTCTTACCCACAGGTAGAGGAACTTCATTAAAACATTCCCAACCTGGATCTCTTTTACGGCCTGCTGCCACTATAGGTTTTCCTTTCTAGTGAGAGAATGGTATGGTAGATCTCAAATCAATGAAGGCTACACTCAGAAAGACCTCAAGACTTCCGGATTATGCTGCTCAAACAGTTTCACTTTTGTTTCTACTGCCTGTCCCTCCCTTCTTCTCCTTGTCCAGATCTATTCCTCCCCCAACAATCTTCTATTCATTGAACTTTTTGAAACTTTGCACTTTTAGAGAGACGTAAGGGATTGACTTTGTTTACACAAATTTGCAGAGGGACAGTAGGGTTGAGGTCTGTTATTTCTCACCTCTGTATATTTATTTATTTATTTATTTTAAAACATTTTGCTGTTAACAAGCATGCTATCTCTGGAGACACAAATCCACAGTTTGAGAACTGCAAAACTAAGCATCTCTGATGGTATCTTCTAGACCAGGGGACTCAAACTCAGTTTACCTTAGGGCCAGTGCCCATCCTCAAATCCTCCCAGCAGGCCAATAATGTCACTGAAGATGGTATTCAGAAAAGAAAACGTTTATATTGTATTTTTTTTATTTTGAATTTCTTAGAAACAGTTGAAACCTTCAGGATTGCAGCAAGGTGTGCATCAGTTGTGTTCAGTATTTTCACTTGTTTATATTCATTGTGGAAAAAAGTTTCTCAGAAATGCAAGTACTGCCAAACAAGGACATGATTTTTCTGAAGGTTTTCCAAAGATTTGGGAAAGATGATGGTTCCTGTCTGAAGAACTCTGAGACATCCTCAGTTTCTCTGAATTTTGTCTTTAAAGATGTGTTGCACTGCATATCAATGAGTTCCATTTGTAAATCACATGTAAATCACTGTTTCCACATCAACAGAAAATTGATTAGCAAACATATCGAAGCTTTCTTTGTGCTTTCTGAAATCTGCAAACCGCTGATCAAATCCTTGCAAAAGCAGGTTAAGCTTAGTAGTGTATTCAGAACCACTAAACTGTATTTCAGAGCTGAGCTCTTCCACAAGTGACTTACATGCTGGGAAATGAGTGAGAATACACTGAGACTTCCAATTTTCCCACAGGTTTAGTTTAGTTTAGTTTAGCTCTCACATTATCATACACTGCTGTCACCAGCTGGTCTGGACCTTGCAGCTTCAGGTTTAGGATATTCAGCTCTTGTTTTTACAGCGACAAGAAAAGCAAGATCTGTCATCTATTTGTGATCTTCAAATTGTGGTACAGGATTTTAATTTCTTCCATGAATTTTCACCTCTGTTTTCAATTCAAAGAATCTCTTTAAAGTAGAACCCCTACTTAGCTAGCACACCTCAGTGAAGTAGAGCAAGTCACCATATTTAAGATTCAGTTTCCTCCAGGAAAGCTTGAACTGTCTGTGCTGCAAGCCCCTTTAATGAATGTAATTCACACATTTCACAACTGTTATGACATTTTCAGATTTCAAAGATTTACTGCACAGTGCTTGTTGGTGAATGATGCAGTGTAACTGTCATAAATATAAAGGGAAGGGTAACCACCTTTCTGTCCACAGTGCTATAAAATCCCTCCTGGACAGAGGCAAAACTCTTTCACCTGTAAAGGGTTAAGAAGCTAGGATAACCTCGCTGGCACCTGACCAAAATGACCAATGAGGAGACAAGATACTTTCAAAGCTGGAGCGGGGGCTGGGGACGGACGGACGACAACAAAGTGTCTGTCTGTCTGTGTGATGCTTTTGCCGGGAACAGATCACGAATGCAGCTCAGAACTCCTGTAAAAAGTTAGTAAGTAATCTAGCTAGAAATGCATTAGGTATATTTTTGTTTAATAGCTGGTAAAATAGCTGTGCTGAATGGAATGTATATTCCTGTTTTTGTGTCTTTTTGTAACTTGAGGTTTTGCCTAAAAGGGATTTGGGTCTGTGTTCACCTGTACAAATTGGTGAGGATTTTTATCAAGCCTTCCCCAGGAAAAGGAGTGTAGGGCTTGGGGGGATATTTTGGGGGGAAGATGTCTCCAAGTGGGCTCTTTCCCTGTTCTCTGTTTAACACACTTGGTGGTGACAGCATAGGGTTCAAGGACAAGGCAAAGTTTGTAACTTGAGGAAGTTTTTAACCTAAGCTGGTAAGAATAAGCTTCGGGGGTGTTTCATGCAGGTCCCCACATCTGTACCCTAGAGTTCAGAGTGGGGAAGGAACCTTGATATGGTGGCAGAGAGGTGGGATCATTTTGAGATCATTTTTGAAACAGAAGCACAGCAAGATTTTAAAAGGTTTTGTAAAAGAGGATTGCAGCTGTAAATTCTATGTCTCTGCCTGGGGGGACAGAGCAGCAGGCATAACAAAGGGGTCTTTCTTTTTTGAGCTGGAGTTTTCTCTACCTAAAGGCAGAGTAGTTAACCTTATGCAGGGAAATTCACAAGTTTTTCACAGACCCGAAGAGGTTTTTTATTTTTTTAGATAAGAGCAGCTAGAGGGGTTTTCTGTCTATTTGCCTGGAGACAAAGGTGTTAGTGTTTTTTTTTAAATGATTTTTCTGTAGGCTGAGACTAGCTATCAAAGAACATAGGTATCATATTACAGCACAGCAAAATTTTACAAGCCAGGTTTTTGTGATTTTCTTTCTAATTCTTGGGTGTAAAATTAGTTAAAAACAGAGAGGCTAAGATGACAGATCAAGGCACAACACAAATTGGAGTTAACCAGGCTGGAGGCAGCAAAAGCGGCAGAAAAAGCCGTAGAGGCTGTCCACAGAGGAGCTATGGAGGCAAAGGACAAAGAAATGGAGGCAGCAAAAGAGGCAGAAAAAGCCATAGAGGCTGCCCACAGGAGAGCTATGGAGGCAAGGAACAAAGAACAGGGAAAGAACCCACTTGGAGACGTCTTCCCCCCAAGCACTACACCCTCTTCCCTACGGAAGGCTTGATAAAAATCCTCATCAATTTGTATAGGTGAACACAGAGCCAAACCCTTGGATCTTAAGAACAGTGAAAAAGCAATCAGGTTCTTAAAAGAAGACTTTTAATTAAAGAAAAAGTAAAAGAATCACCTCGGTAAAAATCAAGATGGTAAATACCTTACAGGGTAATCAGATTCAAAACATAGACAATCCCTCTAGGCAAAACCTTAAGTTACAAAAAGACACAAAAACAGGAATATACATTCCATTCAGCACAGCTATTTTTCCAGCCATTAAACAAAAAAAACCTAATGCATTTCTAGCTAGTTAGTTACTTACTAACTTTTTACAGGAGTTCTGAGCTGCATTCCTGATCTGTTCCCGGCAAAAGCATCACACAGACAGACAGACCCTTTGTTTCCCCCCCCCCCAGGCTTTGAAAGTATCTTGTCTCCTCACTGGTCATTTTGGTCAGGTGCCAGCAAGGTTATCTTAGCTTCTTAACCCTTAACAGGTGAAAGAGTTTTGCCTCTGTCCAGGAGGAATTTTATAGCACTGTGGACAGAAAGATGGTTACCCTTCCCTTTATATTTATGACAGTAACACTATTGGTTGCTCGCGTCTTGCTCGGCCATCTTTCTTTGTACTAGTGCTACCAATCCTTTTTTTTTTTTTTTTTTTTTTTTCACCAATGATTGCTGGGCCCCTCGACAGTGGTTAAGCCTGCTAACAAGTGCCACGGCAGACTGTGTTGTTCCAGTGCTTCTGACAGTGAAAAATTTCACTGGCTGTTCTACTGAATATTCTTGACAAACTGAGCAATTCTTCAGTTACTGCAGAGTTTTCATCAACGCCTCTCACAAATATGGCAAGCTGTGCATTGTCAACCAAGTTGGTACTCTCATCAATTGAGATTGAATATGCGTGAAAAGCTGTGCCTTTCTTGATGAGCTGCCCATTGATATCTTTAGAGAGCTCAAGAATACGCTCTGCTACTGTATTTGGAGATAGGCTGATATTGCTGAAATCATCTCTCCTATCTCACTGACTTTATTAAAGAATTGTTAAATAAATTCACCATCATACTTCCCATACTTAGCCATTTTCTCCCTTTCTGAAAAAGCTGCTGCTGCTTTTTTTCAATTGTAAGACTGTATTCTCTCTCTTTTTTCTCTGATATTTATCATATTGCTGTGCATGTTTTGTAGTGTAATGTTGTTTTATATTCTAGTCTTTTTTTAAACAGCAACTTTGCCTTTGCAGATGAAGCATGAGGCAGTCTGTTGGTACTCTGATGAAATAATGAACTGTCCACTTAAGTTGGAATTGGCAGTGTTGAGGCATCTCTCTGTAAGGCTGTTTTTTAGGCTGAGACATCTCTCTGTAAGATGCTTACAAGCAACCTGTGTGTGTGTGTGTGTGTGTGTGTGTGTGTGTGTGAGAGAGAGTGAGAGAGAGGGATGGGTTATTATCCCTGTGTGACAGCTGGGGAACAGAGGCCTTGCCAAAGACCACACAGGATATCACTGGCAAAGGCAGCGCCAAGAATAGAAACCTGGTCTCTCAGGGACCACCAAGATCATCCTCCCACGAGGCAGTTCCTGCTCCACTTTCGCACACTCCACGCTCTGCTGACAGCAGGACCTTGCTGGGCTGGGCCTCCTTGGGCACAAAAGAAGCTGAGGAGGAGGCACAGTCATGGTCTGCCCACTGGTCAGATGCAGGGGGTGAGGAGCATGGCTACTACCCTAAAGAGATGGGGAAGTGTGTGGTTCTATCCCTCCCTGGGATTATGCTCCCATCAGGTTCAGTGCCTCTTGTTGCTCCTGCTGAGATGGCCTCTCCTACACAATCTACCAACATTACATGGGACAGTGGATAAAAAAAGTAAATAAAGGGCATTTCATTACACAGACCTGCAGTGCCAACAGCTAGAAAGAACCTCTTTCCTTTCCCAGGCCACAGACCTCAAAATTTTTATGAATGACATGCTGCCGAGTGCAACCCCTGGGAAGATCCCAGGAGCAGCAGGATGGAGCAACATTGTGGGTAGGGGCATGTGAATCTCTCCTGCCCACTCCCCTCCCAGCCCCCTCGGCCGGCAGCCACAATGACCAAATGAAATCACTTTTTAAAAAGTTTCCCCGGGCTGCAGTGGGGAGGTTCTCGGGATGCAGATGGCCCATGGGCTGGGACTTTGAGACCCCTTGACTGAGCACTAAGTCCCACTGGGTAGATAGAAAGATTAACCTAAATAATCTATACAGAAGCCCCTGTAACACCATAAGATTAGGAGTCTAATCCATGAACTATTGAAACTCATTTACAAAACTTTTCTTAAACATTACATGAATGTAGTGTCTCATACTATAGAATTAGAATTTTTAATCCCTGTTCTGTGCTGAGATATAATGTATCTTAATTAAAACTATCTTTAGATAGGATTTTTCCTCAAAAAGCATTTTATAAAAAAAATCTGATTTAAATAAAAATCCCAATTTTTTTTATTTATTTTTTTTTAAATCATTGATTTTTATCCACCCTGAAACTGAAAAAAAAAATTGATATAGAATTCAGAGTCACAGTCAGCCTGGAAACCTATAATGCCACTTGTATCTTTATCCACTCTGCCCTCAAGAATCTCTGCAAACTGCTTGTATCATCACTTAGAGTGAGACTCTGCTATTTATATCCAATCTATTTCGTATATTAAGCATAGATAGTGTTTTTGTTTATTTGCTAGGTAAGCTTCTTTGATTCTTTGCTATCCCTTAAAATCACTTAAAATCTATCTTTTGTAGTTAATAGAATTATTTTTGTTTTTTCTAAAACCAATGTGTGGAAATCATAACTTGGGGGAGAAAGCTGTATGTATTCCTCTCCACCTTGAGGGAGGGGGTGGATTTCATGAGCTTGTGCTGTACAGACCTCTTGTGCAGCCCAAGATGGTATAATTGTGAGTTTACCCTCCACAGGGGTGTGTACACTTCAGTAACTAGGCAGTTCCTTAGCTGAGCCATCCCATACAGAGCTGATCTCAGCATCTATGTTCTGCTGCAGCTGAGTGTGTCCCTACCTGTATGTGTGCTGGAGGGGCTTGAGAGCCTGTCAAAGCAGTACAGTGTAAAGGGAGCCCAAGCTGGTGGGTTAGGCGGGCTCAGTGATACCCCAGTTCCAGGTGGCACCCTGTGGGGAACCCCTCACAAGGTGTTCCAACTTTTTCACCCCATATGGATATGGTAAAAATATACAATGGAAGGAGAGAGAACCTTATCTTCCCATTGCAGTATCTAATGGGTAGATTTGGTCTATCTGAGTATCATATGCAGGAGAACTTGTCCATTGCAGTAGATTTCATCCAGTTTTTCATTCTGTCTTTTGCCCCCTTCTTCAGTGAGCTTTAGTTGTCAGTTCTGTACTCTCACTCTTCATAATGGGTCTCTGCAGCTGATAAACCCCAGACCACATGATGATTCCATACTATCCAACCTGAAAAGCAAGGGTCATAAGGTTCCTTCCAAATCCATATTTTCTATACCCTAGAAAATAGAGCTATCCAGCAGGCCATCAAGACGGACAAAGCAATGTACCTTTAATTAGTGAAGGATATAAAGTCTGTCCTTGCATATGGATTTTTAGTTTCCACTATGGTGTGAGAAATCAGCGCTAGAAGATGTTCGAACATTTTTACCAAATATAAAGGCCTTTTTATGAGAAGGCATGATGGGGAGACCAGACATGTTGAATAGAGACAGGTAATGTGGTAGGAAGGGGTGATCTAAGCGAGTCTTACTCGAACTTGAAAGCTGAGCCCTGCCTTCAGTAAAGTGAAACCAATTGCCTTCCCTCTCTTTAGTTTTGCCATGTGGTGTTCAAAATCTGTTAATCCTAATTTATACATTTTCCTTGTCCTGTACTTAGTCCTTCACTGGTTAACACTTCTAGAAATTCTAGTATAGACCATTATATTATGAGACATCCTCTCTTTGCTTACATACTTTCATGAGCAATGAAATACTTTAAATGTCAACATTTTAAGCTATCGATATTGGCATCTGAGTTAGCACTTTACACCTCAAAGTTATTGTTTCAGGCTCTCTGCAATCTCAGGCAGACATCTTTGATTTTGTTACATTCTATTCAAATTTTGAAGGTTTTCATTGTAATTGTCACAGCTAGAGATTTACTTTTATTTTTGTCTGCGAGCATTAATCTTGGGGATCACTGGTCTAAGTAGTCTTCAAGATTCACACAAGGTAAAATCTGGACCCGTGGAAGTCAGTGACAAAGCTCCCATAATCTTCAGCAAGTAAATGGACCATATTAAAACCTCAGATTGAGTATATTTTGGCTTTAATGCAAAAGGTGTACATATTTCTACTTACCGTTTTGACTGCTAGGCAATCGGATTAATCTTGATTAGAAAAGAGAAATAAATAAATGCAACAGTGAAGGAAGTGAAAAGGTAAGGCATACATAAGCACATAGAGACTGATTTTATACATAAAAAGGACAAATTCTGCTTTATATACTCATGCAACTTTTGATTTCATTGGGGTTGCAAGGATGTAATTAAGATCACTAGGTGTTGCTCAATGTCTCATTAATCATAGGGTAAAATTTTGCCCTCCGTTATACTTGCAAAAGTTGAAGTTGGTGGGTCTCATGGAAATAATGGAAAACAGAATTTGGTCCAATGTTTAGAAACCAATCAAAAATATAGAATATAAGTAATTATTCAAATACTTGTATAGTGTTCAAAAAGTAAAATGCTGCCCAAATAGAATACTGACTTCCTTCTGCAAATGCATATAAAAGTGCAGTTATTAAACACAATAGGCCAAATTCTAATGTTCTTACACTGAGTAGTACCTTACTTCTCGAGTATTCCCATTCAAAGTGGATTCATTTAAATCAGCAAGTAGGAAATCTTGTTTTAAATAATCAATTTTAATCTTCTTTTGCATTTGTACATCTTAGTTGTTTTCCTAAAGAAAGGCTGATTCTCATTGATTGGTAACCATTAAAATACAGTATGTTGACATACTCAATATAGTAAATTTTATGCTTTTTGCTGATCAGAATACACTATATTTATACATATATTCAGATCTTAATTTTTACAATTTTTATGTTAGAAAATGGTAAATGATTAATTTCTTTTTTATTAAATGATTTTTTGTTTACTTGTGCTTTGTGTAAATCTCTGTTTGGATTGAAATTGAAATTCAATTAAATATACCCAAAACCAGCATTTTCAAATTCTTTATTTGTTAAATAAACTACCTTAAATGTGATGGATGCATAAGAACAATAATTTATCAAAAAGTCTGTAAGAATATGTTTTGCCTTTAAAACTAACTGATTTATTAAAGAAAGAGTATCTGTAGTTTATGAATTGAACTGATTGTTTCTGGTCACTAGGTCCTTCAAGATATTAGAACTAATAAAGCTCGTGCACTCATACCTAGTTATACATAGATGGGAAGAAGACAATAAACTTCCCTACTTTTTCAACTCCCATTGATTTCTTAACGTTGGCTGAACTAGACATTGAGCTGATCTAGTTGAATAAACTTAAGTGAAGAAAATATTCTCTCCACATCCGTATGAAAGGCTACTGCTGTCAAAAGCTGGTTTATCACTTCAACAAACTCGGGTTCTTAGCCAATGACTTCCACCAGTTCAGTGGTTTGACTTTTTTTTTAAATATGGCACCCAACATATACTGCTTAATTTTTTAAAATGTATTTACTTTAAATGATTTTAATAGATTGTAGTAAATTTAGGCCTGAACTCAGATTATCATTTCAAATTTAATTTTAAATAGTTTTATTTTAAAAACATGTATTTAATTTAAACGAACAACTGATTTATATTTTAAAAACTGTATTTTTAATTTGTTTTTAAACAATTGATTTTATGCCCCCTGTTTCCACTGACTTCAGTGGGATTTCTAATGAAATAAGGACTACTCAACATGAGTAAGGGTTTAAGAATGCAGTTCTCTCAGAAGCTGTGTGAGTATGTATATGATGTAGACTGAACGTACTGAACAAAATGAAGAAAAAAAAATGTCTGGGTAGTCGCAGCTATTCTCCCTGAAAATTTCTCACATACCATAAGACCTCCCGCAATGTCTGTCTGTATTTCATAATTTATTTGTTACGTCTTCCCAAATCAAATTAAATTCTAGCAGATCGTTTTGCAACTTGTGGATCAGGTCAGATGAGGTCCTATGGCCAAGCTCCACTCAGTGCAGACAAGAGTGCCAGGGAGCTGGTCATGGCTCCCTGATCTTAGGAAGAGGTGTGGAGCTGCTTTAACTTGCACCATTAATGTAGCATCTCAGAGGGTTCCTGACCACACAACCTACTTGCTTTTTCTAAAACCCTCTGTTCTCTGATATGCACCCTACATTTCAGCAGTGGTCTGATGCAGGCTTTCCATTTGTCAGCTTTATGGCAGCAGAGACTTCTCATGCACCAGGGAAGTTCCTGGCTGGTCATCTGTGGCCAGAATTCAGCGCCTTTGTGTGACTCTCAGTTGAGTATCTGGCCCAACATTGTTTTCATGAGTTCAATTCCACAAATTCTATGTGCCAGGATAATTTTGTATTTCTGCCTGTATCACAGGAGTCTCTTGCCCACGTTAATGTAGTGAAACTCTATTTTTGTTTAAAAGTGGTATAATTCTGTTATTGTTGAGTAAGAGTACAGAATTTGTTGGAGACTCTAAGTAGAAATATTTCTGTCATTTACTCAGGATACAGAAATTTAGCCCTCTGTCCCCCAACACTTGGCTGTTAGTCACAATTGAGTATTTTTAGAATAGATGGAATTTTGTTCATACAAGTTAACATTTACTGATACAGTGCCTCTGGGACAAATGCATTCTGCCCAATTATTAAAATGCCCATTTAATTTTTTCTGCCTTTTCCTATTATACTAGTGAATATGCATCTTAAGAGAGTTGTTATCCAATTGTGAACACAAATGACTGTGAACTTGTGCTGTAATAAAAAGTTGTTTATCTTTTGAATGAATTTGAATGCTGTACAATTCTCATACATCAGTGCTGAAGATAGGTTCATTTGCAGCACTGCAAAATAAATGGCTTTTTGCAAACAGTAGTAAATATTTTAATATACAATATGTGTACCTTTTCAGCATGGTGGAAGATTATTTTAGATACACAAAATATCACACTATAATCACAGTGTAAATATCTTCCAAAAATCAGTTGTTCCTGAACATTTGTATCATAGCTAATCTCTAAATTTAGATTAGCCTCAAAATATCTCAAATCCCTTAGACAAGGGCCCTCATTAACTAATGCTTGTAAAGCGCTATCTGCTGTAAATGCTAAATAGTATTATTAGAAAGCAGCAAATCTTAGTGGACTCAGATGAGTGGAATTACAGGATGTGGCAGTAAAAAAGACATTGTAAAGGGCAAATCCCTATTTTAACAGTATTGGCAAGTTTCTCAACCGTACTCACTGGGTTTCAGAGGCTTGAGCTGAGGAAGGAATTCTCCCCTACACGCAGTGGAGTAGTGCCAGTCAATCGTGCTGGAACAATTTTTATAGTGAGGTTGCTGAGATCCATTGAACCCAACTCTAAACCCTGTATTTGATGGGAACCACTTCAAGTCAGGGAGTGTGGCAGCACACCCTAGTTCCCATGGTGCTAGTCACCAGTGAAACCCAGAGGGTGCTGATCTGTGGTAAATGCACTTCCCCCTCCCCTTCCCCCAGTTTGGGGGTGTAAGGAAGTTGCCAGATATGTTACCTCAACTATACAACAATAACCTGGAGAGCTGCCACCTCTATTCCACAGCACACATGCTGCTGCTATGTGTTTGCATCTTGGCTGTGTCTGATCCCGACCAAAATTGAGGCCTCAGTATGCTAGGCACTGTATTGCCCTACAGTTGTGTTAGGAGGCTTTAGCTGAGCTGAAAGACAAAGGAAGGAAGAGATGATATTGAAGGAAAAAGTGGAGCACATAGGGCAGGAGTGAGGCTGAAGTGAAGTGACTGTGTCAAAGGGTGGACAGGAGGTGGCTGGGTGGAGCAAACAGTCAATCAGCACAGAGGCGAGAACTTTAGAGTGAAAACTGTCTAAAGCAGTCTGATGTCATCATCTGTTTCAGAGGGCTTGTCTACACTGCCAAGTTGTTGACAAAACTTGTGTCTTTCACAGGTACTTGAAAAAGCCCCCCCCCCCCAAATATAAAAGTTTTGCCACAGCAAAATGGCAGCGTGAACGCAGCTTTGTCGGCAGGAGTGCTCTCCTGCCAACAAAGGGAACGCCGCTCACGGGGCTGAAAGTATTTTGTTGACAAAGAGTGTTTACACACACCGATATTTAGTGACAAGGCTGTGTCGACACAGCCTTGTCGCGAAAAGCTGTGTGGTGTACACAAGCCCTGGCACTGCTGCAACTGCTGCTGTGTTGTTTCGTGCTGGCTCTGCTGAGGAGACTTTCTCTTCCGAAATGCATTTGGTAGGGGGAAGAGTCATGCCATGGTAATTCTAGAGAGGACATGGTACAGTTTGAGTCCTGGAGGCAAAGAGACACACCAAAGCTTTCCTTCCCTAGCAAAACCAGATCCACTGAATCTGGATCAATCTTTGTCTGTGGACTAGAGGGCCTGAAATTGTTTTTAAGCAACTATTTGAAATGTAACAGGCCAAGTGATATAGGCCAGGTAATACCCCAGAATACTGATCTTAGGTTTTGAAATGATTTCAAAAGCCAAGTCTCTGATGAATGAGAGGAGTATTGCACTGGCTTATCTCATAGTTTCAAATCCAACAACTTGTTACTTGCCCGCTGATTGAAAGGTGGTCATTATGGAATGATTTGAGCTTATATTAATAGTGACAAGTATCAGGGGGTAGCTGTGTTAGTCTGTATCCACAAAAACAACAAGGAGTTCGGTGGCACCTTAAAAACTAACAGATTTATTTGAGCATAAGCCTTCGTGGGTAAAAACCCCACTTCTTCAGATGCATGATGCCTGTATGTATAATTTTCACTCCATGCATACTTGTCACCATGCAAGGCACTAAATTTAGCTGTTTGGAGTGGAAATCCATAAACCTCAACAAAAAACTCGCACAGATACAGACATCATCTTCCTCTCCAAGTGCAAACAGATGGACATCATAGCAAATGGACTGAAGGTAAAAAATCCATTGCAATCGACATACTACACTGACTATGGGGAGAGACTGTGCCACACACTCTCAAAGAAACCGAGGAACCACCTGATCAGTATCTTGTACAGCAGAGGAGAAGATCAAGAATGAGCTCTCAAAACTGGAGATTCTCATACAAAACGAACCTTCCACACAAACATCCACGTGGCTGGACTTTACAAAAACGAGACAAGCCATTTACAGTGCACACTTCACTTCTCTACAGAGGAAAAAGGACAGTAAACTTTCTAAACTCCTACATGCCACAGGGGGCTACAACAGTGGTACCCTCAACTCACCTAACAATATTGTTAATCCATCCACTTAGCCCCATGGAAGAGTCTGTCCTATCTCGGGGACTCTCTTTCTGCCCCACCACCCCCAGGAACATGATACAGTTCTGTGGTGATCTGGAAGCCTACTTTCGTCGTCTCTGACTTGAGGAATATTTTCAACACACCACTGAACAGTGCACTGACCCACGGAACCCTCCTACCAACACTACAAGAAGAAGAAGAATTCTGCATGGATTCCTCCTGATGGTCAAAATGACAGACTGGACTTCTGCATAGAGTGCTTCCGCAGACGTGCACAGGCTGAAATTGTAAACAGACAGCATCACTTGCCCCATAACCTCAGCCATACAGAATGCAACACCATCCACAGCCTCAGAAACAACTCTGACATTATAATCAAAGGGACTGACAAAGGAGGTGCTGTAGTCATAATGAACAGGTCAGATTATGAACAGGAGGCTGCCACGCAACTCTCCAACACCACAGTCTACAGGCCACTATCCTCTGACCCCACTGAGGAGTACCAAAAGAAACTACGCCATCTGCTCAAGAAACTCCCTGCCACAGCACAGGAACAAATCTACATGGACATACCTCCAGAGCCCCGACCAGGGGTATTCTATCTGCTACCCAAGATCCATAAACCTGGAAACCCTGGACGCCTCATCATCTCAGGCATTGGCACTCTTACAGCAGGATTATCTGGCTATTTGGACTCTCTCCTCAGACACTACGCAACCAGCACTCCTAGCTATCTTCGAGATACCACTGACTTTCTGAGGAAACTACAATGCCCTAAGATACAACCGAATTTGCTCCAATCTCTCAGACAGAGACAAACACCTACAAGATCTTTATCAAGCATTCTTAAAACTACAATACCTACCTGGGGAAGTGAGGAAACATTGACAGAGCGAGTCGGGTACCCAGAAGTCACCTACTACAGGACAGGCCCAACAAGGAAAATAACAGAATACTAATGGCCATCACATACAGCCCGCAGCTAAAACTTCTCCAGCACATTATCAACAATCTACAACCTATCCTGAAAAATGATCCCTCAATCTCCCAGATCTTGGTAGGCAGGCCAGTCCTCGCTTATAGACTGCCCCCCAACCAGAAGCAAATACTCACCAGCAACTACACACCACACCACACCACAGAAACACTAACGCAGGATCCACTCCTTGTTGCAAATCTTGTTGCCTACTCTGTCCCCATATCTACTCTAGCGACACCAGCAGAGGACCCAACCACATCAGCCACACCATCAGAGGCTCATTCATCTGCATGTCTACTAATGTTTATATATGCCATCATGTGCCAGCAATGCCCCTCTGCCATGTACATTGCCCAACCTCGACAGTCTGTACTCAAAAGAATAAATAGACACAAATTGGACATCAGGAAAAGTAACATATAAAAACCAGTAGGAGAAGACTTCAATCTTTCTGGATATTCTATAACAGATTTGAAAGTAGCTATACTTGAAGAGAGAAACTTCAGAAACAGACTTCAAAGAGAAACAGCAGAACTAAAATTCATTTGCAAATTTAACACCATTAATTTGGGCTTGAATAGGGACTGGGAGTGGCTGGCTCATTACAAAAGCAGCTTTGCCTCTCCTGGAATTGATACCTCCTCATCTATTATTTTGAGTGGATTACATCCACCCTGATCAAATTGGCCCTGTCAGCACTGGTTCTCCACTTATGAGGTAACTTCTTCTTTTCATGTGTCAGTATATTTATGTCTGCATCTGTAATTCTCACTCCGTGCATCTGAAGAAGGCATTTTTACCCACTAAAGCTTATGCTCAAATAAATCTGTTAGTCTTTAAGGTGCCACCGGACTCCTTGTTGTTTATATTAATAGTGTAACCCTGAAAAAATTAAAAAGAAATTTAGGTTATTAGACAGTAGAAATCTCTGTGTTTGGGTTTTTGTATTTTGTTTTCCCTGGCATGCTGTTGGGAATGGTGAAAAAGGAGAGCATTGATAGCTTTTAAAAAAAGTGTACATCACTCTTCCTAGATCAGGGGTGTACAAACTTTTTGACTCAAGGACCACATCTGGGTATGGAAATTGTATGGCGAGCCATGAATGCTCACGAAATTGGGGGTTGGGGTGCAGGAGGGGGTGAGGGCTCCAGCTGGGGGTGTGGGCTCTGGGGTGGGGCCAGAAATGGGGAGTTCAGGATGCTGGAGGGAGCTCTGGGCTGGGACCAAGGGGTTCGGAGGGTGGGAGGGGGATCAGGGCTTGGGCAGGGGTTGGGGTGCAGGAGGAGATTGGGATGCAGGTGCTGGATGGTGCTTACTTCAAGCAGCTCCTGAAAGCAGCGGCATGTCCCTCTCCTGCTCCTAGGCAGATGCGCGACCAGGCGCCTCTGCGCTCTGCCTTGTCCACAGGTGCCGGACCTGCAGCTCCCATTGGCCGCAGTTCCTAGCCGATTGGGGCAGGGGCAGCGTGTGGAACCCCCTGGTTGCCCCTACATGTACGAGCCGGAAGGGGGGACATGTCGCTGTTTCTGGGAGCCGTGCGGAGCATGGCAAGCCCCCGACCCTGCTCCCTGGCGGGAGCTCGGGGCCACATTAAAACATCTGAAGGGCCGGATGTGGCCCCTGGGCTGTAGTTTGCCCACCCCTGTCCTAGATACAGGAAGGAATGTACAATACTCTTTAAGGAAATGGCTGGGGGTTTCCAACAAACATACTTTGCCTTCTTGGTCTTTTACAGCTCTATGTTCATTACTGATGAATGTGCATGTGCCTTTCTAGTAATACACTAATTCAGTGAAATTAAAGCTCTAACTTGATCTACACTGATGGCTGGTAAGCGACACACCCTGGAATGGGCAACAGCGGGGACTCTGGGGATCCTGATTCTTATTTTTTTATCTCCACATTTAAAATAAGGCTGGAAGTATTTCAATGTAATTGAAGTCCTATTAATTCCCTTCCATGCTGTATTAATAAACAAGGTGACTGGAGAAGTTTTAGAGCATCTTCTTTAGTAGGAGGGACCTCTGCAGTTTCACTCACACACTTTCATTGTCTATGGCACATAGTTTATATTTCATTCAGTCTTAACAAGTGCTGCTCCTCTCTGTGATGTGTGTGGCAGACTGACAAAATCCTGTAATATCCTGAATGAACTTTATTGAATTAAGTTAAATCTTATTGAATTAGGGTTAATACCTTTGGAGTACATTGAATTAGAAATGCAAATGTTTATGTACTATTGTGAGAGTGTATGGAACTTCTTTAGCAGGAAGACAAGATTAATGCAATCTCCTCAAAGGTCTTTTTGGAACAATATGTCTGAAGTACCTTGGGGTAAAGGGAATGCAAATTCTCCCCTCCAGAGCCAACCTTTTGAAGATAAGTGCTGGAGAGGAGAGACCCATTGTGTACTAATTACCTGCTTCTGGAAACTCCAGATCAAAGACCCCTGATCTGTATAAAAGGGTCAACTAAATATGTTCTGAGTGTGCTTTTTTTGAGCTGAAGCTGTGATGAACTGGAAATCACAAAGACTCCACTAGGTTGGAGGGTGGAATGACTTGTCCTGCCAGAAACCACGTTAGGATTAGTGTTATTCTGGTAAGTTTATGTAGGATACGTGTGTAGGATACTTAATATTTTTTAAAAAAGAAAAGGAGTACTTGTGGCACCTTAGAGACTAACAAATTTATTAGAGGATAAGCTTTTGTGACAGGCCCAACAAAGAAAATAACAGAACGCCACTAGCCATCACCTTCAGCCCCCAACTAAAACCTCTCCAAGGCATCATCAAGGATCTACAACCTATCCTGAAGGACGACCCATCACTCTCACAGATCTTGGGAGACAGGCCAGTCCTTGCTTACAGACAGCCCCCCAATCTGAAGCAAATACTCACCAGCAACCACACAACAGAACCACTAACCCAGGAACCTATCCTTGCAACAAAGCCCGTTGCCAACTCTGTCCACATATCTATTCAGGGGATACCATCATAGGGCCTAATCACATCAGCCACACTATCAGAGGCTCCTTCACCTGCGCATCTACCAATGTGATATATGCCATCATGTGCCAGCAATGCCCCTTTGCCATGTACATTGGCCAAACTGGACAGTCTCTATGTAAAAGAATGAATGGACACAAATCAGACGTCAAGAATTATAACATTCAAAAACCAGTTGGAGAACACTTCAATCTCTCTGGGCACTCGATCACAGACCTAAGAGTGGCTATCCTTCAACAAAAAAGCTTCAAAAACAGACTCCAACGAGAGACTGCTGAATTGGAATTAATTTGCAAACTGGATACAATTAACTTAGGCTTGAATAGAGACTGGGAATGGATGAGTCATTACACAAAATAAAACTATTTCCCCATGGTATTTCTCCCTCCCAACCCCCCACTGTTCCTCTGATATTCTTGTTAACTGCTGGAATTAGCCTACCTTGCTTGTCACTATGAAAGGGTTTCCTCCCCCCCCCCCCCCCCCGCTGGTGATGGCTTATCTTAAGTGATCACTCTCCTTACAGTGTGTATGATAAACCCATTGTTTCATGTTCTCTGTGTGTGTGTGTATATAAATCTCTCCTCTGTTTTTTCCACCAAATGCATCCGATGAAGTGAGCTGTAGCTTACGAAAGCTTATGCTCAAATAAATTTGTTAGTCTCTAAGGTGCCACAAGTACTCCTTTTCTTTTTGCGAATACAGACTAACACGGCTGCTACTCTGAAAAGAGAACTAACTGTAGCACATACTAGGTTTAAAATAAAGTCTTTCAGGCGAAGGTTAAGTTGAAATTTCTTTTATGTGTGGCAGTAGTTTCTTATCTTAGTGATATTTGGCTAACAAGAATGGATTTTGATAAGCAGTTATCAGAAGAGAGGTCTGGCTTGGATATAGGAGGCTGGAATATAGGAGAGAATTAGCTATCAATTTAAAATACAAGAATGTCACTCACAGAGCACCTTTTTAGTCTCTCAATTTGTGAGGCAAATCAAATTATTTCTTTCATTGTTCTTGGTATAATCAGAAGCTAAAAATGAATGGATTTTTTTCAAAGTGATTTGTCTTTCAGATATGCACTTTATCATTGTTCTCTGTTCCACATACTATGATCATTTTGTTTAACAGTATGACAAAAATAAATCTAGGCACTACTTTTTAGATGTGATTATTTTTCTTTATACAAGAGAACTTTTTGGGGACTAATCTACTGTCTGACTTTATTATTCCTATCAAATTCTGGATTCTTGAAGGATGTGATTGTCCATTGAAAGAATAAACTCCTCATTTCAGTAACACATTTGTTTGGGGGTAATTTGGGGTAATTTATTAAGAGAAAAAATGAGGAGTCTTGTGGCACCTTAGAGACTAACAAATTTATTTGGGCATAAGCTTTCATGGGTTAGAACCCACTTCATCAAATGCAGGGAGTGAAAATACAGGAGCAGGTATAAACACATGAAAGGATGGGGGTTGCTTTACCAAGTGTGAGGTCAGAAAATATAGACTCCAAATTCTTCTTTGTGTGCTCCCAGAAAGCCCCTTTTTCTCAACAGGTTCCCATCGGTTCTCCTTCCAGGGGACAATGGAAATCTCTCCGAAGAAACCTCCAACTGCTCCTGCTCTCTCCTTCCTTACTGACAGCCCAGTTCTTTATAAGGAACACCTGTCTCTTCTTCAATTGCTTCAGATAAACAAACAACAATGGCTGGCCCAGGTCCCTGGCTCTTAAAGAAGCAGAGCACCGGGTCACAGTAAATAACAAACAGAAATAACTATAGGCCATAAAGGTACTCTGAAAAAATCAAGCCGATGTGAGGTGCTGGAAGATGAAAACTAAGCAGTCTTTAATATCCAAATTTCCTCCTGTTTTTTGTACTGTTGGTGTTTAAGTATTTTTAATATCCATTATGTTTTATAATTTACATTTTCTTGAAGTTGATATTTTAGTTCTTATGTTCCTGCCTTGGCTATGAATGAATAGATGTGTGTTACTGGAACATCTTCTGTGTCTACACCGTTCATGGCAAGCAGTGCATCTGGAGCAAGAGACACTTAGTTTGCAGAACCAGACAAACTATCCATTCCTTCTGATTTGGACCTGCAGACTTGGCTTTTCTGATTCAGCAGAAGTTCTGGGCAGAGAGTCAGCCAACAACTGGTTTTCTCTTCAGTATTGTATAAACACAAGATGTTTCCTAAAGCAAAATGTTACTAAGTAAAAAGTCATGTTTATTTGATTTCTCTATTTAAAAAATTTCATATATGCATGGAAATTTTATTTAATATATTAAGCTATCATCTGGGGAAATCTGAAAATCCTCCTCCCATGGTTGCTTCATAAATTTAGGCCTGGGCTACAGTGGGGGGGGTTCGAACTAAAATATTCGCGTAGCTGAAGTCAAAGTATCTTAGTTCGAGTTAACCTGACTGTCCTCACAGCGGCTCCCCCGTTGACTCCACTTACTCCTCCTGCTGAGGTGGAGTACAGGCATCGATTCGGGGATCGATTTATCGCATCTAGACGAGATCACTACCTGCCAAGCCGGTGGGTAGTGAAGATGTACCCTTAGTTTCTGAATACAAAGTGGTTTTGGGGTAGCTTGAGTCTGTATTTGGTTCTATGAACAATGTTGTCATTGTTCATTGAACCATTGACGCCAATACAGTTTATTGTAGTGAAATTTGCTTAGGAAATTGTCACATCATTTTAAGTAATAATAATAATAATAATTAATAATTAAAAACACGTAATTGTTTCACACTTCTTCTGCAATGTGATTTAGATGGTAACACAATTTAAAAGATTCTGCAGTTGACTAGCTGTGATATTACCCAAGGTACGATCTGGACTGTTGAACAGTTGTGTCCCCTCAGCTCTCCAACATGGGGTGTCTTTTACCCTGCTTTACTGTGAGAGCAACCACTCCTGGCCTGCTCTCATACAACCTCCAATGTGTAAGTTACTCCCAGCTATACTTCAAGAGTGTTTTAGCCAGCCACCTTGAATTATATTATAGAACGACTCCAGCAAATTCCCAGTCCCATATTTTCCCCCAGAAATGTGCATCTTGTACTGCCCAGCACCTTCCTGGACAACACAAGTGCATATAAAGTCTGTCATTTCATTAATAAAAAATGATATGCACACGCCTTGTTATCTCGAATAGTTTCCCAAACACTTCAGTCCAAATACACACTGGTTTAGATAAGCTTTACATACAATGTTGCCCCACACATTTTACCAGGACAATAATGTTAAGCAGATTATGAGTTTTAATGATACCTCACAAGGCATACTTTGTACAAAATTTATCATAGTCTTGTAGAAAGGGTAAACATAAGGGTACAGACTGTCACACTAGTTCATTCTTCTAGAAATCCTTTCTAAGATATTTTGGCAGAAATTAATGAAAATAGTATTTGGTGGTCCTGTGTGTGTCTTCAAATTAATTTGAAGGAAGGTAAATGGTTTTGGAAGAGTTCCTGAACAGAAAAAAATAATATAAAATTTTACATGCACCTCTTTAACTAGTAGAGTACTGTGGATTAGTGAATAGCACGAAGGAAATTACAAATATACTCTCATTCCCAGGCTCCTCATCCCTCCACTCTTCTCTGGTCCTAGCTAGTCTTTTAGGAATCTCAAAGTTTTCAGGATTTCACTCCTCAAGGTGATTTTATGGGAGGGTTGTCCTGCTGACACACCATTTCCCCAGACATTGCTGAAACTAATCCTCTTGGTTGTCCTGGTTGTCTGATCTGTAGACGCCTGTAAATCTGCCTGAACTCTGGTGGGTACAGTTGGTGTGTTCTTCCTTCCCTTCTGCTTCCTTTACTGCTACATTCCTCCACTGCTACTGTCATAAATATAAAGGGAAGGGTAAACACCTTTTAAAATCCCTCCTGGCCAGAAGAAAAATCCTTTCACCTGTAAAGGGTTAAAAAGCTAGGATAATCTCACTGGCACCTGACCACAATGACCAATGAGGAGACAAGATACTTTCAAAGCTGGAGGGAGGGAGAAACAAAGGGTCTGTCTGTGTGATGCTTTTGCCGGGGACAGAACAGGAATGGAGTCTTAGAACTTAGTGAGTAATCTAGCTAGATATGCATTAGATTATGATTTCTTTAAATGGCTGAGAAATTAGACTGTGCTGAATAGAATGAATATTCTTGTCTTTGTGTCTGTCTTGTAATTTAAGGTTTTGCCTAGAGGGATTCTCTGTGTTTTGAATCTAATTACCCTGTAAGGAATTTACCGTCCTGATTTTACAGAGGTGATTCTTTTTTACCTTTTCTTATATTAAAATTCTTCTTGTAAGAAATTGAATGTTTTTTTCATTGTTCTTAAGATCCAAGGGTTTGGGTCTGTGGTCACCTATGCAAATTGGTGAGGAATTTTATCAAGCCTTCCCCAGGCAGGAGGGTGCAAGGTTTTGGTGAGGATGTCGGGGGGAAAGACATTACCAAACAACTTTTTCTCAAAAAATAAACCCGGACGTTTGGTGGTGGCAGTGGAAGTCCAAGGGCAAAGGGTAAAATAGTTTGTACCTTGGGGAAGTTTTAACCTAAGCTGGTAAAAGTAAGCTTAGGAGGTTTTCATGCAGGTTCCCACATCTGTACTAGTTCAGAGTGGGTAAGGAACTTTGACAGCTACTATGGAGTCCTGGAATAGATTTGAACTCCATGATCTGCCAGTACTTTGCTTACTCACTTGTAGCCCTTCATCACTTGTGTCTGAGGCGGAAAACAGGTAGGAAGAATAGACAATATGAGAGAGACAGACTGAGACGTCTAAGTAGGGATATTGGGAGCCAGGGTTTTGGTTTTTTTTCAGGGGAGGCGGAAAGAAACTGGAACAAAGGACAGTAATTACAGGGGGTGTGACTGATTGCTGGACCCAGTCTAGAAGTAGACTAGTCTGTAAAACGAAGCTTACTGTGTGAGGATTTTATCTGTATTCAGTTTTATTACTGTACTAGACTTAGACTTGCATGTTTTGTTTTATTTTGCTTTGTAATTCACTTTGTTCTGTCTGTTACTACCTGGAACCACTTTAAATCCTACTTTTTGTATTTAATAAAATCACTTTTTACTTATTAATTAACCCAGAGTATGTATTAATACCTGGGGGTGGAGGCAAACAATTTGAGTTTACTCTTTATAAGCTTCATACGGGGTAAAAAGGATTTATTTAGGGTTTGGACCCCATTGGGAGTTGGGCATCTGAGCGTCAAGGACAGGAACACTTCTTAAGTTGCTTTCAATCAAGGCTGTAGCTTTGGGGTAGATGGATCAGACCCTGCGTCTGTGTTGGAGCAACCTGGCGTGTCTGGCTCAGCAAGACAGGGTGCTGGAGTTCTAAGCTGGCAGGGAAATCGGGGCAGAAGTAGTGGTGCCACATGAGGTGGCAGCTCCCAGGGGGTTTCTGTGATCCAACCCGTCACAATGTGCATAAGGCTGCACTGCAACTGTATGACTGACCACATTTGTGATCTTCATGCATTTGCACCCCAACTACTGCTTATTTGTCACCCTTGCTAGTCCCAGCTAAGAATCCCGTAAATACTTTTGCACATAAATAACTTTACTTGTGTGAAGGGTTCCAGTAAGTTCAGTGGGATTCTGCGTGTGTGTAAAGTTGTTAACCTGTATAGGTGTTTGCAGAATCCTTCAAATATAAACACTTTTCTGGTACAGATCACATCTCTTTTTGTCTGCTGTGAAGCACCTAGCACAATTTTGGGTGCAGTAAAATAAATAAATAATAGTATCATAGAGAAAACATGACAGAATAGGGTAAATATAATATATATTGAAGGATGCTCCATATCCAAAATCTTTCCTCTTACTGTAGCAACTTTTCCTCATCCCCTAACCCCTTCCACACACAAAAGGACAGCCTGTCAGCAAAATATAATATTGATTTCTATGAAAACGGAGAGAACACATTATACTTATATACTCTATAATTATTGGGGGGGATAACATTATAATCAGATCTTGTTATAATTCTACCATTTATCTTTATCTTTATTCTTTTTTGTATGCTTGTCTTAGTATTAGTATTATGGCTAAAGAGTCTTTGTAGGGCAAACGAACTAGCTATGAACCATGATGTATTTCTGAGGAACTACAGCATATCCTCAGCTACCTGATTTGTTGTCACAAGTTTGTTCTTGTTTCCTGTTGATTTATAGGAGGAGAATGCACACATACAATTATAGCTTAAGAGAATATCAGCCTTTTTGCAGGCTAGTTCTTCAGATATAATTTTTTACCCACTTTGCCTAGTAATCACTACTTTATAAAAAAAATAATAATAATAATTCATTTGAACCCAACATAATGTAACTGGTGAGTTCCATTAAGCTCTCTATATTCTATAAGATTTCAGAAGAGTCCATAACAGTTCATTTCATCCCAAACAGGGACCAATTTCACAAGTTTCATTACGAAATCATAGCAAAATTATGAAACTCAGGCCTTTCAAGAGACCGAAACCTGTTCATTTTGCTGTGAGTTTCAGAGAAATATTTGCAGTCCCAAATGTCTACTAAAGTAATTTTTGTATCTGATATTGGCAGTTTTTCATATTATTTAGGTTGCATTGTGAAAAGTTCATACAGCTCTGGGGATATAAGAAAATGGGAATTACTATACTGGATCAGATCAGTGGTCCATCTAGTCCAGTATCCTGTATCTGATAATGGCTCATACCAGTTGCTTCAGAGGAAGGTTCAAGAAATCTTGCACCAGATAATTGTGGAAAGACATCCACAAAGTGAAAAATTATTCATAAACCTCATTAGTTAAAATTTGGCTTATACTCTGAAGCATCTGTACCTCCAAAATTTTATTTTGTTTTATTTGTTAATCTTTACCAATAACACTTTTGGGTATTCTGGGATCCATAGATCTAATCCCTTTTTTAATCCAACAAAGCTCTTGTTCTGAATCATATTTGGTAGCAATGAGTTCTGAAGATCAGCTGTGCTGCTCTATATTGCAAATATCATTTGGGATACTTCAGGTTCAGTGTCTTTTGGGTGCCAGTGTCAGCCTGTGAAAAGCTGCTGTATGTATCACAAGGTATGCCTGCACTGCAATTAAAAAAAAAAACATGGTGCTGAGTCTTGAGCCCAAGTCAGCTGAGACCCAACCCCCCTTGCGGGGTCTCAGAGCCTGGGCTTCATCCCAAGTTCAAAGGTTTACACTGATTTTATAGCCTCACAGCCCAAGCCCCATGAGCCCAAGTCAGCTAACTTGGGCCAACTGTGGCCATGCCACAGGTCTTTTATTGCAGTAAGATGTACCCACCAGTGTTGCAGAGTCTTCAGTGGCAGTGGTGATCTCTGTCATCTCTTCGCTTTTCTGTTTAGAAAGGCAGAGAGAAAATGAGTTCACACCAAGCCATACCCATTTCATTCAGAAGAGTGCTCCATTAGTACCTCAAGAGCAAAAATATTTATACTGAACAAAAATGTGGATTTGGAAAGGAAAATGTGTTGTATTTTTATTTGATAGGACTTGACTTGTTGTGTTGTAGAGTGCAATTACTTATTTCTTAAATCAGATCTCTTTTTTTGGACATTTTAAATGAGGGTTGGACTGAAACTGTTGGCACTTAATTTAGCTAGACTTTGAGAAACTGACAAGAACAACACAATAAATTATCTGCATAGGCAACAGTTTTGTATTTAACATTGGCTACCTTCTACTTCCATAAAGCCAGTGCCTCGTAATATTAACTGAAGTGTGTGGGTTTATATTTTTTTATTCATCTCTTTTATGTAGTCAAATGCTGTTGATTTATTCACAATAAAGCCTGCAAAAGAATGCTTCCTTGTTTCTCTGCCAGTTATAATCCCCTGGCATATATTTGTGTCTGGTTATTGAACATTTTAGTTGTTAAAACAATGTTAGAATAATTTTTTTTTTTTGAAATCTAGCATTAGTTGACACTTAACTATTTTTATAGTGCATTCCTGGTTAATGGTTTTGAGAAAATAACCCTTATTACTAATACCGTGTATCTAACACAGTTGAAGTTCAGCAGTTGGGAACCTTTGTACACTCTTATTTCAAAGACTGGTGGTCAGAGAGTAATTGTCAAGGGAAAGGAACTAGTTGGTCGGCATTAATATTAAAGTAATATATTTTCAGATGGTGTTTGCAGAAATTCTGTTGTACACTAAGGGCAGAGGCAAAGTGCTGCTCGTGCCTGCTGCTGTATGTGTATTGTCGGGAGGGAGGATAGGAAGTGATCACAGAGTGCTTCTCTGCCATAACACGGCACCCCTAGAAATAAGTACAGAGTGAATTATATAGACAGTTTTGTTTCTTATCTCATCGAGAAGAAAAGCCCTAAGCAAAAAAAGAACAACTCGAGAAAGGGTTGGGGAGAGAGGGTGGAAGAACAACACAACACCAAAAAACCTGGGGTAGAGCGGAAAAACAGAGAGCCATGTGAGATAAATCTGTTTTTTTTTCTTCTTTTAATAGTACGGCTTCATGACAGCATATCAGAAGAAGGATTCCATTACTTAGTCTTTGATTTGTAAGTATATGCCTTTTGTATGCTTGTATAACAAAAAACACACCGGAGACCTGATGTTCAAAATTTTTAGGGGCAAAAATAAGCTCATAAAATGATGTGCATGCACATGGCCAGGATGATGCATAACTGATCAGTTGTGTGTACATATCTGACTTGTATATGTCACTGTGATAACAGCATGTGCAAAGCTTTGCATATCCAAATGTTGAAAACCCTCCTCAGTGTATTTTGAACATCAGCTTAAACTAACACCAAACTGCTATACGTTTTGCAGTTATTAATCAGTTGTGATTATTTTCCCCATAGCGGTAGCTGCTTAAAGTTCTGTTTATTTTAAATTTGACTTTTAGCAAGTTTACTAAAGGATTTTCTTCTTGAAATTTAGTAAAGGATTTTCTCATTATCTCGGAGCTTATCCTGTTATTATTATCTGGATTTTACAATTACTATAAATGTATAATGTGTAATATACTAGTCATATAATAAATGTTATTGGTTCTGTACATTGAATACTGTATTATAGATGGGACTGGTAGTGTCACCTGTCATTAAGGTTGCCCGACACTTCATGTTAAAAGATCCTGTTTTCAGTTGCTGATAACTGTCAAACTTGAACCATTCGGGCTGAAATTTTCCATGCTGAGAGTCTACCTCAAAATGAATTTTGAGGGAGAATTTTAGACAAAACAGTTCAGATATTTCTAAGAATCAGACTAGAGGAAAATATGTTGTGGTGTTCATGTTTAAAAAGTTCTGGCAACCTTTTATTTTTGTTTGAGAAACTCTAGTGCCTCCATGCTTTGAAGCAGGTGCTTGAAATTTTGAAGGAATGAGGGCCTTTGTGGTAGGGATGTGCCTTTTACCATCCCTGTGGCAATCCATGAAAATTTGGCCAAAATATTCGCCTTTGAAAAATTTCAGTTTGCACATGCTCAGTAGAGACTTGCTAGAGCTTTTTAACTAATTTCCCTGAATCCATGCTTGCTGGATATGCTCCAGCCAGGGCTGCTGCTGGCCAGGCTGGGACCATGCACCAGAACTGAGAGCAGTGAGACACTCTCTCCTGTATTTTCACTGATGCCCCGGTGAACCCAGGCAGTGTGGAGGAGGAAGCTGCCTGGCTCCAATACAGAGGGGACAGACAAGAACTGGATTTGAGGGTGGGTCTGGAGGTCCTGGGACTTAGAGGCTGGCCAGAGGGGGGAAACTGGGACTTGTCATTGAGAATTGTTGAAACTGAGCTTGGATGGACAAGGAGACTAGGACAAGGAATTGGGGGAAGTACACTGAGGTTGGATGAGGAGCCCAGGGATGGATGCTGAAATGGAAGCCAGTGGGGATGAGATTCATGGGGACAGGCATTGGAGGCAGGTGGGAGAGAGAGATCAGATGAGGAGCTGGGAAGTGGGATGGGAACTGAGAATGGCTGGACAAGAAAACTGGAAGTGAGGGAGGTTGGAACCAGAACAGGGAGTTCAGGTTGGTGAGAATAGGACTTGCTCAGCAAGGCGACTTGGGCTGGAATGACACACCTCACCAGAGGAGACCAGGACTAGTTAAGTTAGGAGAATGACACTGGGTGAGGAACCAGGAGCGGGGAAGAAACAGGACTCTGACAGGAACTGGTTGGAGGGGACAGGATAGAAGGAACCAATCTTGAGGGGAATGGGTAGAAGAATCTGTGCCCACTAGAGCACATGCCCACCAGAATCTGGAATGGAACCCAAGATGCCTAAGTCTCACCATTCCTCTGCTGTTGACAAATGTCTGTGAAACCACTGGCAAAGTGCATGTCTCGTCCCCCTTTGGTGCTGATCCACATAAAGTAATACAGCCTGCTACTGCTATCGGTTACTCTGTTAGCTTTAAGTGGCACAGCTCTGTGCAGCGGAAGCTACTGATGTCCATATACTATATGATGGAATTTCTGTATTTTCAGTTCGTGTTTTTAAAGCCTGGGAAAGTATACCCAAAAAACCTGTGTTTAAAAGAATGTTAAGATTGCAAAGTCAAGCACTCAAAAGTTAGGAAATGCCAAAATTAAGGTTGCCTTTGGAACTCTACCTAATTCAGCCACCTTGTGTGTGTACGTTATGTGAGATAGTGCTTAATTACATGATCATGTACTATTTTTTTCCACAAGACCACGGCCTCATTCAGTGCAAACAATGGACATGCTCTGGAGGCAAATCAGTCTTGTTCAGTGAAAGAGGCTGTGGTCTGTGGGATCCCCAGCTTCATTTGTTGCAGAAGTTAGAAGGTTTGTAGTGAGTGAGGCAGGGATTGCAGGAAGAGAAAGAGTGGTCTCATGGTTAAAGCAATTCAGTGCTGCCCTGGAGAACTGCATTTTATCCTTGCCTCTTCAGAGAGTTTCTATGTGAATCATAGAATATCAGGGTTGGAAGGGACCTCAGGAGGTCATCTAGTCCAACCCCCTTCTCAAAGCAGGACAAATCATAAATGCAATATCAAGCTAATGTGAATTCCAAGCTGAAGTTCACAGTGTTGTATACTTTGTAACTATCATTACATTTCTATTTTTGTCATACTGATAACCTCAAAAAAAAAAAAACCCTCTCATGACATGAGTTTCTGCTGTGGAATTGACTGAAAAACAGTTATACTCATTTTTTATCCATAAATATTTTGTGTTCCAGAATATTAATCATTGTGGAAAAGAAAAAACATTTAAATAAGGACTTTAACACTGTAGCAAATTACATAGAACAGGACATTTTAATACAAGAAACGTACATTGCCAGTAATTTTCTATATCTCCTTTGCAACTGCCGTAGATATTTATATCTGAATAAAGATTTCCTCACTATCAACTCTTCCTTCTGCTTAATCTTGGAATGAAATCAATATAATGTGTTTATGAACACAGTCCAGGTTTAGCCTAAGTTTACCTCCACATTTTTTGCCTTGGAAAAAGGCTCTGTAAGATTCTTGGGTGCGGTGAGTGTCAAGACCAAATTTTATTTTAAAAAAGATAATTACCTCTTTAGAAACAGGTGTGTAATGCTGGTTTTAGCCTTGAACAGCTTCCCCAACTTCTGCCTTTTCCAAGGGCAGAGTAACTCCACTGAACCTCACTGCCATTAGTGCACATTTTTATGTACATTGTTATTTAATTAACAGACACACAGTTTATACAAATGAGATATTTAGGAAGCCAAATGAATATATCATTCTGAAATGTAAGTTTGCTGGGAGGAAATTGTCAGCAAAAGGAATCATACCAAAGTAAATAGGTAGAGCTTTTGCTATTTACAGGAAAGCTCTGTGTTTGCTAGGCTGAAGGATAAACCTGATTTCCTGAAAAAGACGAAGAATTCTCTGTATGTTTTATTCCTGATGTATAGCTTTTACAGCCTGGAGAAGCAGCTTCATTTGAACATTGTTCCAGTGGAATTCAGAATGCACAGCATGTATCCAGGAACTCTCTTATTATAGCAACACTAGTCCTCCTTCAGATTGCCATTTCATTTCAGTAATTGCAAAGCTGAAAATCCTGTGCACCCTCTAAAAAGAAGGTTTACTCTTTGAGGCCATATGCCTCCCTGTTGATATTCTTTTTGCATCTGTATATTTATTTCATTATCATGTATTGTACTATTAAGAAATAAAGTAATTCTAACACTGACAAATTGTATACATTACAACTAGTAGAGACAAAAGCTATTGCCGAAAGGTTGTTGTCACAGAGACTAAGGGTAACATTATCCAAAAGCAGCTGTTTATATCCTCTGCCCATGCTGATCCTATATTGTTCTCCTAAATGCTCCTAGATTTCTCTAACTAGTAAAGGGGGAGTGGTTGGTAACTTGATCTATGTGAAAACAAAATTAAATATACTGATGTCACACATTTCTTCTCTGGGAAGGACAGATTTTTCCACCCATGTGAAATGTTATTGCTGTCAGTTCATGGGTGCAGACAGATATGCTACAGTATATAGATTTAGTTTCATGAGGGTCATCTCTGGCAGACGGGCTTTTTTGTATTTAGCTCTTTTATTAATGTATTTTTAGAAGCTATATCTACTGTAGTTTTAGTTGCTGTGTTTGTGCAGTATATTAGGTGTATAACAGAAGGAATATCTCAGCAAAGTATAGGTACCATGTGGCCAGGACAGTTGATCAGTATACAAATGTCAAATAGCTCTTTGCACCCCATATCTATAACTTGGTACAGATAGCACAAAAAGAGAGTCAGATTCTGCTGTTACACCACTGCAAATGTACATGAATTCTGTTGACTTCAAAGTCAGAGACACTCTCTTGCAGAGACAGACAAGCTTCTGCAGTGTATGGAGCCTGTGTGTGTTATAAGAAAAGGAGTACTTGTGGCACCTTAGAGACTAACAAATTTATTAGAGCATAAGCTTTCGTGAGCTACAGCTCACTTCATCGGATGCAGGGACCAGACAATCAGAATCAGCCTATGAATAGCCTAAGGGGCTTGCAGCTCACTTCAGGGAAATAGTTGGCAATGTGTATTTCAGTTTATGTGGTCCTCTTTAAGAAGACTGGATTGCAACATTTATTTTATGTATTTATATGTTTGTGAAATATGCCATCTGTGAGTCAGAGAGAGTAACAAAAGAAAAGAAATCCTGCAAGGTGGGGAGATAGGTTGATTGTGAGGTCTCTTAGAAGGTGGGAGCAGTATGTGTTTCATTCTTGTTTTTAGTGGGGATGGAGTTATTTTTATTTTTACTTTCCAACTAAAAAATAACTATTTCTTTAGAAGTGCTCTAAATCCACTGATGACATGAAACATTACATCATTTGAACAGTTATAAATGTCTACTTTTAAATGCACTTTGGTGACTTGTTAGAAAAATTAATGGAGGTAAAAGATTTATAATGTTTTATATCACACAAAAATGTCCTTTCTATGTTTCTTTAGTATGAAAACAGCGTACTTGGTTTTTTTTAAAGTGATCTCTGATTGTGGCATAACACTGCCATACCCCACCCCAGCCCGAATCATTCATTTATCTTAATAGTTGCTTTCAAACTGTGTAGGATTAAATACTACCATATCTTTATAAATTCCCTTAAAATTGCATCCTATCCAAGGAACTGGGGGGAGGGGAGGTTTCTATTAATAGAAAAAGGGATAATTTTCATAATCTGAAGATTTCTTTACAATGACTGTTCTAGATAAATTTGCTATTTGAAAGGAAAGTTTGCTGGTTCATTTGTATACTTTAATTCCTGTCATGCTTTGATTTGAACCATTTTGGGTGGTATATCTTTTGCATAAGCTTGCATGTGATGCAGTATAATTTAAAAACAAGAAGGAGCCCTTCTGCCTAAAGTTTTTATGTTAAATCTGCACATTTAAGCATGAAATTGCAAAAAAAAATCACTTTTATTCTGTTGTTACATGAAATAATACCCCAATAGATATTTCACTGTAATTCACTGGTTGAGATTTTAATTGCACAGAAATCCAGGAATTCAAAGTGACAGTTCTTCCAAGTGTATCTCCTCCTACTTGGATTTATGCAGAAATGTGAAGGACCCCTTGTAAATCATGCTGCAGATCCCTGCTAGATGTACTAATGTAACATAATAATGTGCCCTATTTATTTTTGCTATGTTGAGTGTTCAAATCTGAGCACAGGGATTTAGACACTTTGGTGGCAATGTGTTTTTGGATATTTTTCTCTAGCAGTGCATGGTTGAGTGATTGCCTTGTGCCATGGGTAAGGAATTGAATTTTTATTCTACTAGGAACATGGGTCCTACCTCTGTCAGAAAATAATATTGAGTAGGTTGTGGTTGCTGCTATGATACTCTTCCCAGGGGTAGAGTTCCAAGGCTGTTCCTTCAAAAAGGTATAGCTTTCATGGGGAGGTGTGTCAGACCTGGGACTGACAAAAAAACACTTAAGAATACATGCTAGCTCTGACTATGCAGACATTCACTGGTGTTTACTGCTGAATTTAAGGTTGGAGGTCTGAGCCTCCTCTTGCTGAAGTCAGTTTTATACCACTGAAACTCCGCGGACTTTATTGAAGCTAGTCATGATTTATACTGATGTATGTCACGGGAGGGTCCCTCTCTTGTGCGGGTAAGTTGAATGTTGTTTACAATCCTTGTCCTTCTCTGTCTCCTACATGCCCTTGCACACACATACATATGCAGGGCATTCTAGATTACATATGATAGTTGCATGAGCCAACGTGCAAAGTAACACCAGGTCACTGAAATTACTTTTTGTTCCCTTCCACCTCACACATACATATGCTCACATGCATACACATGAACATTTATTTTTGAGTTATTCTATATGTAGGTAGCTCTTTTTCAGCCTCCTAACATTTTTTTGTTGCTCTTCTTTGAATGCATTCAAAGTTTTCAATGTTGTTATGGTAGCGTATGCCAAAAACTGAATACAATAGTCACATTATGGTTGAACTGAAGCAGTGTAGAGATCAGAGCTGGTAACAAATTTTTGAAGGAAAAGTGTTTTCAACAAAAATAGTCCTTTTTCAAAATATTTTTTCACAAAATATTGTCAACATAGTCAAAAATTTTTACTCAATGAAAAAAATTATTTGCAAATTTTGATCAAAAACATTATTGTAGACATTATTAAAATAGTTATAGAAAATTTGCATTTATAGAAAAGTTTCCAGTACACAAAAAAGTTCAGTAACCATTTTGATATTTTTTGATAAAAATTTCCAATAAAGTATTGAAATGTTTAAAAACCGGAAATACGTCAAATCCTTCAAAATTAAAACCATTTCAATTTTTTTCATGAAACTAGTTTTTCATTTTTTTTTGACCATTTGTAATAGATACAAATCATTACTTTTCTGTTCCACGATTCACTTTTTTTTTTTAATCTCCTTGCTTACACTTGTTACTTACTAAAATAGATTTCATTGACAGATACAAGGGGGGGAATAATAGCCTTCAAATTTCCATGTGTATGTGAGATGAGAGAGGTGGGTAGATACAGAGAAAATCACATAGGGCAATCTTAATGGAAGGAGAAATGGTGGAAGGGGAAGAGACTCGTATCTGGCTTTCTTAGAGCAATTGACTTACTGATTATAAAATTCATTGCACTGAATACAAATGCCCTCAAACTGAACAATGAAAAACTGCTAACTGCTGTTGCTCTTTTAAGGTGAAATGGAAGTAACTGAGCTTTATGTGGGAAGTCCTCCCTCTTGTTCCCACATATGCATTCCCACGAAAAGATGCACATGGTGTAGAGAGTTTTGACAATTCAATATGATACTAATACTCTGTTTTGTTTTGTTTTTAAAGTAAACATGTTTAATTTGTCATCACTGTGATGCGCTCTTTAGAAAGTTATATACAGAGGACAAGAACAGAAGAGATATCACTGGCATGTGCAGAATGCATTGGGAACAGAACAATCAAATCAAACCCAGTGTAAAATAATAACTCATGACACATGCCTGCTTAGAAAGTGTATGCTACCTGGTGCCACAGCAAGATAGTGTAACTTGCAAATCCCTACAAATAAGAATCCAGCGATTTCCATATTGACCATTGTTCCCTTCATTAACACTTCATTAGGAGGAAACAGACAGAAGTGCCTAACTGGTGAGCAAACACAGCACACCATTTTTCAATCATATCTGTCTGTAAAAGAACATTAAAGCGTTTTCTGGATGAAAGTAATATACAGGTGTAATATATTAGTAATATATTAGCTCTGGTGAATATCTAACCATGAATGAAAACAAGCTCTACCTTACAGAAATCATCCATAAGAAGTACTTGGTTTGGTTCTTTTGTATTTTTTTTTTAATCTAGAAGATAATTTTCAGTTGGTTTGCTGCCACCAATCCACTACTTTGTAGAGTTACTCAGGAAAAAGTGATGACCTCCATGTTATTAAAGGTTGAACAATGTTAAGCTCCTCCTCCTCCATGGTTACTGATTCCTTATACAGTTATCAAACACACATCAGAAGGTTATGGAAATTGACAGGTTTATTACTTTTACTAACACCTATGACTATTGTCAAAGTAACAAAGGGGAGGAATAAGATTTATATATGGAATACATACCTGTATACACTTAAAGCACTTTTTATAAAGAAGTCAATGTAAATAAATACTGAATGCTCTTTCTCTAAATCAGTGGTTCTCAACCAGGGGTACATAGAGGTCTTCCAGGCCGTACATCAATTCATCTAGAAGTTTGCCTAGTTTTACAACTGGCTACATAAAAAGCACTAGCAATGTCAATACAAACTAAAATTTCACAGACAATGATTTGTTTATACTGCTCTGTATACTGTACACTGAAATGTAAGTACAATATTTATATTCCAATTGACTTATTTTATGAATGTGTATTAAAAATGAGAAAGTGAGCAATTTTTGTCTGATTTTGTAAGTTTTTAAGTGAGATGAAACCTGGGTGACACAAGACGAAAGGGATACTGAAAGGGATACTGTACTCTGAAAAGGTTGAGAGCCACAGCTCTAAATGAACAATAACTATTAACTTAAATATACTCACACAGTCTCTCAGATTACCTAAAAGCCTTCATCCAGTATGTCTACATAGATGATTTGGAAACCCCAATAGTCTCCTTACTTTTCCCGATATTTAAGAGGAGATGTTCACCATAAGACCCCAGTACACCCTTCTTGAAAGGTGACCACGTTCTAACCACACAGTATTCATTCACAATATCCAAGGAGCACAACTTCTTGGCTCAAAGCCACGTTAACTGCAGTGGTGCATACCGGCTCAGCTTGATGCCATGCCTTACTGAGTCATCTAAATAGAGACCCCTTGATACCAGGAGTGCAGTGACTGAATTCCAAGGCAACTCAATGGTATCACACCTTTAATGTCACCAGCCTGAAGCTAATATTCTAAATCAATCACAGCGCCTATCTAATTTTCTACAGGTTCCACAAAATATAGGACCTGATGCTGCTCTCACTAAAGCAATAATAAAACTGATCTTTGTGTGTTCAGGATATGGCTTACAGCTTGTGATATAATATGTGATTACTTCCCTTTTTCGGCATTCACTGGCATTGGAACAATTTTTATAGTGGGTGCGCTGAGCGCCATTAAACAAACCTGTAAACCCTGTACATGATGTAAAGCATGTCAGCACTTCTAGTTCCAGTGCTCCTGCCACCATTTCAGCCCGCTCCTCTGCCACAGCTCCGTCCTTTCCGTACAAAGATTTAACATGACACAGAGTTACAGTTCTGAGAGAGAAAGTGTGACCTGCAATTTGTCAAGAAGTAACAGTTAATAAGCATGAACAACCTGCAAGCAATATTTGAAATGGTTGTGACTATTGCATCTCATCAGCAGCAACAGTCTTCAACTCTCACAACCAGTGATAACTACCAATCTCCTTCTCTGGTTTACAGTAAGATAGGTTGCACACTGTCTGGATCCAAAGGATTTGCCACAGTCTTGAGACAGCTCTAATCCCTGCATCGTTTAGCTGTTGAGTTCTCCCTGGCTTGTTCCAACTTTCCCTATTTTGTAGTCTTCTCACTGAGCTCCAGTTGTTTGAGCCTTCAGATGGTGACTATGGGTATGTCCTGCAATGAAAGCTTTTTATATATCTTTGAAATGGCTACTGAGAATGTTTAGCAATGGCTACATCCTTGATTTCTGGCTCCTGCAGGGGAATATCGCACCTGGCTCTGGCAAATCTGTACACACGCATAGTCCACAAAACAAAAAATTATGTATCCACCCTACTTTGTTTTCCCTTACTTATGCAACTAAATGGAGCAGTGTATGCATGTGGGTTACACTCGTGCTTCCAAAGTGACTGAATAACCATTTATAGATGAATCACTGCGAAAGTAATTGTTTCCGCCCAATTCACTTCTTAAACAAAACTAATTTAGGGGCAATAATAACACCAGAAAATACAGCTGCTTGGGCAGGAACAGTGTACCCAGTTTTCAGAAGGAGGGCTTCAATGAAATCCCAATGGCGTGCTTATTCTTATCACAGCTCCTTTAATAAAAAGAGAGTTTCGATGCATAGGTTTATGATACACTAGGATTGTCAGCATAAGGAGGTAGTTTCTTTCCATAAATATTGTGGATTCAGAATTAGGGACAGATCTGGAACATAATCCTGGGAGACATTCCACTCCTTCCTCCACATCCTCTTGACTGACCACACCCCCTGCACCTAAAGATCCTGCTGACATTCATGCCTGTCTAATTGCTATGGGAAGTGAAGAGACAAATCCTCTTTGTGTCTCCCCTTTCCTGGCCTTCATACTAATATAAAAGCCTTTGGCCCTTATGTAGTAAAGGTGAAGAAATATAGCTGCCCTTCCCTGCAAGATTCCTTCCCTCTAAAGCTCGCCACACTGCATTCTATGACTGTTAACCATAGTCATTTCTCAGGGGGACTGTGGCGGCACATGTAAGATTTCAGGCAGATTGGTTTGATTTTGTGCAATTATGAAGGGAGGAGGAAGTCAAAATGGCCTAATGGCCAAAATGGTCAAAAGGCCTATGTTTTGTAGGCCTTGATGCTGCAGTCCTTGTGTACCATGCAGTATGAAGTTCAAGGTTATTGTGTTTCAGTGCGAGCGCAGTGCAAATGAAACATAGGTACAAGTAAGGTCGAGGGCTATACATAGTCATCCACACTGAAAGGCAATAAATATCAAGCACCCAGCACCAAAAATAAGGATGAAATTAGTAATACGTTAGGTATATCTGAGGAGAGTGGTTTAAGTGTGAACTTTATTATGAGGCACTGATTTTTATTAGTAGAAGTGATAGTATTTGTATTGTGACATTGCCTAGTTGCTCCTTCGATCAGGGCCTCCTTGAGCTGGGCACTGTCCACACAACAAAAAAGCCCCAGCCTCTTGCCCCAGCCATGTGTTTCCCTCCTAGGTCTCAATTGCTGCAGGGAGTGACTTAGCAGCCATTCAGCAGCTTTCTAGTGCAGAGTCAGAATCATGTTTGCTCCCTTTTTACAGTTTGCTTATGCGTGCCACACTCTGCGCCTGCACAGTGTGAGGTCTAGTCCGTATCTGGAAGCTAGCTTCAACCTTACATACATAACCTAATGTCTATACATGATATATTTCCTTTCTCCATTTTCCTTTCTTTGCAGTACTTTCAGTTTTTCTCTATTCAAGCACTAAAAAATGGTTAAACAGAAGATCCTAATATTAGTAAGTTAATGTTTTAGATACGGGCTGCCCTAATTTTCCTCTGTATAAATTGATTTTAGAAATCAACCTTAATTATTTCTGCACTTGATGATCAGCACTTTGGAGAGCTGATTTCACCCGGTATTCCTGTATAAGGCAGTTGGAAGTTTTCTACCGTAACAAAACAATGTCAGTGAAGCAGTCAGATGTATATTGCCAGGGTGAGAGGAAGGGAGCAATTAATGTTAATTGTTCTGCTTATTATTGTCCTATCAATGGCCAATTACACTCTGATGATGATGAAGGTTCCCTAAGAGTCTAATTCTTTTCTTTAAGAGGAAGGAATGCAGGAATTTCTGGCTATTTGTTTGCTGTCAGTAAAATTTCACCTGTATTTTTCTTTCTTTTGTTGTTCATCTCATAGCACTAGCTATGGATGCCATGTAAACATCCAGTGTCAGTAAATATGTAGCCATTTTCCCCTTTTCTTCAATTTTGATTAGAACAAGCAACATTTTGGTGTACTCTTTATTTAAAAACTGCTTTGATTAAAAGCTTTTTCTTTTCTTTTCGTTTTGGCTTGGATCTAAAGAGTTTGTTCTAGTGAGGCACAAGATCAAAGGATTTTTTGTTGTTGTTCATTTATATTACAGTGAAAATTAAACCTTTTCTCTTTACCAAAGACAAAGCAAACAAAAATATTGTAACAGGAGCTACCAAAGAGAATTAAAATATGCATTTATCAAGTATTTTTGTGCCTTAACAACCAACACAAACACCTGGAGGGCAGAAGACGAAGAGAAATGAGAATTAGGCAACCTGTCTGTGAATGTAATATAACTCCTACAGTTTTTGCTACAGACTGTGCTATGAAATAATATTCTGTTATATGAAGTAGATTGCTCTCCAGAGTCCCTAATATGTTAGCCTCGAATATGGGGGATTTATTCCAACCAGCAAATGGACACTGGAAAATAAAAATACAATTGGCAACAAACTGCCCCAACAAAGGGGGCTTTACTTCTTGCTGAGCAGTTCATTCCTGTATCTCAGCTAATTACTTTTATTGTACTGAATAACTAATGTTTAGTCACAAGTAACTACTACAGCAATAGAGAAATAAATATGCAGTTTTGTAGAATTCAGCTCCCACTACCTGTTTACTTTTTCACATAAAATACAGTTAGGTTCTGCAAATAAAAAAATGCAGTTCAGTATACTTAAGTGGTTTGAAAATCCATCATTTTAATACAAGTTTCTTATATTCCATTACTGCTTAAGAGGGCTTGTTTACACAGTGCGTTAGTTTGCACAAGAGGGATTTAAATTCTAGTGAGCATTGGCGTGTTGCACACTAACTGGCCTGTGTGGACACTACTGGTGCACTAAAAGTTCCCTAATGTGCATTAATATAGTACACAGGACTACATTAATGTTCACTAGAGGAACTTTTAGTGTGCACCAGCAGAGTCCATGCAGGTCAGGTTATGCGCAACATGTTCAGATCAGGTAATGCACTGGAGTTTACACCCCTCTAATGCAGTCTAACGCAACATGGAGACAAGCCCAGAGCTAAAATTTCTAGTTTGACAATTTACTAACACAGTATGCTATAAGAAGCTTCACTTGATTCATATATATGATGAAATGTGACCTCTTTGAAGACTTGACATCCTGGAATCACCTTATATGCATAGATCACTGGAGGCAAGACTTTTAAAAAATCCAACAGAAAGGGCATGCATATAACTCAAACTTCTTGCAAGGGGTCCTTTTAGGCTCTATACAGCGATGCAAACTGAGGTGAGATTTTATGGTGGAAAGGGCAGAAGCAAGTAAAAGTAAGTAGGCTTCTTGTAAAATTTAAAATAAATTATTCTAAATACTCCTTTGATACAGTAGTGTATTTCTAACAGACATAACAATTAATTCAGGATTCGTTTTGTGGTAGCAAAGGATCTTTTAAGGGTGCCAGTGGGGAAGGCAGCAGCATATCTTTAGACTTCTGTGTCATTCAGGCCTGCAACTGGAGGGAGCACAGAACTTCTCTCAGCGTAATGACTGGGGCAGAACCTCCACCAGATCTGAGAGGGCCTGCCATTTAGTAATTATGGCTTAGTGGAGAAGTCAGTACGTTTTTGCTATATTAAGGCTCTGATTCTGGAGGGCCTTTAACTGCATGTTTAACTTTAACACCCTGACTCTTAATGGACTATTCATGTGGGGATAGTTAAACAATATACTTAAGTTAAACAATATTGTAAGTGTTCTGTTGAACTGGTGGCCATTAAAGTACATTGGGGATGTTTGTTCATGTTACCTGTTGGTGCATACCCTGATTTAATAAGCTGGCTCTTTTTCCTAGAACATACTCAACATCATTGTTCATATGGGTTTTTGGTGAATGGCTGGATTTGAACTTTTTTTTTAAAGAACTCTATGACAAAATTAAGATGATCTTATTTGTGCTTATATATACTTTGTATTAGTTACATTTTGTATATTTATCCTGTGTCAGTTTCTACAACAAGATAAATACACAAACATTATTGCAGCCTGTACATGTTCATCTTTTGTGTTTTTTTTTTCCGGCATGGCATGAGTCAGATCAAATTCACCCCAATGTAAGCAGTTGTAGCTCCTTAAAATGAATAGGGTTGTACGTGCTTTATACCAGCTGTAAACTTAGCTGGGAGTGTCTGGCATTGTAATAAGGATAACCACCTGTTTTACACACACACACACACACACACACACACACACACACACACACACACACACACACACACACACGAAGAATGGCTATATCCATAACGATAACGTAAGATACTTTTTTGCCACATTGCTTCTGACCCTAACGAATCATTTGTTTTCACAGAGTCACTGGAGGTGAACTGTTTGAAGATATAGTTGCAAGGGAATATTACAGTGAAGCAGATGCCAGGTAAGTGCTTGATTTCTAAAACGTTGTTTATTGCTAGATTTTAACAATTACCTTTAATTATGCTAGCATATTTACTTATTTTGATGTTTACTTATGGTGTTTGGCATCAGTTAGAACAGAGCAATTCAGCCTTCACCTATAGTTCCCATCAAGGCTTTGTTAGATTTGGAGGATAGACATGGTCTAGTGGGTTGAGCTCAGTTTAGGTGATGGTAAATTTCCCATTGCCTTCAGTAGAACCATGATTTCACCCCTGGTATCATAACCTGATTCTGACACTCACTGTGTCCTTAGTAAAGACACTTTCTGCCTCAATTTTCCCATTTGTAGAATGGAAATAATACTTTAATGTGACATAACGCTTCTAATACGCATTAATTTTGGAAAGCTCTACATATTTAATATTACTAGTGTTCTGAATCCAAAAAACTTTTCCTTCTTTTGAGATACATTTTTCTCCCATTAACAAACAGTAGTAGCTACTGCATGTCTCTCAGTCAGTGCTCAAATTGTGGAGCTGCAATTATTAGCTGCAACTGCTTATTGAAAAAAGAGAAGAAAAGGCTGAATCTTAACATGATGCTTTAGAGATAGGGGCATCCAGGGTACCATAGACTTTCCCCAATTCAGTGTTCTGCTGAACTCATGATGTTTCCAAATCTGCAAACACTCTGGTCCATTAGGTTCCCTAATGCACCTCTTCATATTTGTCTCATTGCTAACTTTGTAGGAAAATTCCTTTTAAAATAAATTTAACGAGATATTTTGCTTCTATATATTTATAATATCCAAATCACATAGAGATGCCATGTAGTAATATAACATTCAGTCAGTACTTTACAATGGTAAAGGTTGTTCTTTTAGACCACAGTCACTTTATGTTAAACACATTTTTGGGAGAGTTTAAAATAACAGCGCAAATATTCTGTCCTTTAAATTTCATTTAGCAGACAGAAAGAAAGACATTAGCAGTGTCCCAAGTGTGTATAACAAGTAGTAATGGGATGATGGTGAGCAAAGGAAAATCTGGGCTGGATGTTAGGAAACTTCCTGACACTTAAATTGATTAGACTGAAAAATAATCTCCTAAGGAAACCTGATCGCTCAGGACATTTAAAACTAAGCTGGACAAAACATGCTGCAGAGGAGAAAATTGGATTAGCAGTTGTGGAGAGCTGACTGAATAATTTTTGCATACTCTAATTTCTTTAGTTCTGTGGAAACAGTCACATTTTCCTAATGCTGATGCCAAATGCCACAAAGTGGTTATGCTTTTTTTTTTAAAGAAAAGAAAAACTGAGGTGATCATTCTGTTTTAAAAGTTATTATATGATGCAAAGCGGTGCATACAAATATATACTGTATTAAACAAATGGAGTGTTTAGGAGTATTGTGCATCTATGTATATGTTTGTGTGTGTCCTTAGAAATAGCTAATGAGCTTTATAGATGCATGATCTATAATAAAAATAGGTCTTGTTCCTTCAAACCCTTACCTAAGTAGTCCTTATTCATGCAAGCAGTTTGTTTAATGTCAATAGGACTACTTAAATGAGTTAGACTACTCGTGTAAGAAAGGGTTTTCAGAACTGGTCTCTACTTACCGATTTATGACTGTCCCTAACTACTGAATTTCATGGCAAAAACATTTAATATGATCAGCATCAAATCCATGGCCCTTTGACAAGTACAGTACATATAGTCCCAGATTTCGGACCCAATGAGAAGTAAAAATGAGCCCTTCTCATTGGCTGTAACAGTGCTAAAAATGTCTGAAAATCATTCTGTTGCTGTACAAAACCAAAGTTTTCTGCTGTGTTTTTTTGGCACTGTAGATTGGCCAAAAATTTTAAATTGCATGTATAAAACCATGCTGCTAATTCCATATTTTAAGCACCTAAATAAAAGTGGCCTGATTTTTCAGTGGTAATTATTTCAATGCAAACTATGGGTTCTCAGCATGAGCTGTAGCTCACGAAAGCTTATGCTCTAATAAATTTGTTAGTCTCTAAGGTGCCACACGTACTGCTTTTCTTTTTGTGAATACAGGCTAACACTGCTGCTACTCTGAAACCTGTCACTTATGCATTTAGAAACCTATATTCATACACCCATGTTTGAACATTTTGGTTCTGGGCCTTTAATGCTGATTTCCATTTTACACGTGGCTACTAACCAAATTATTGTTGTCACTGCTGTTTTAAATGAAAATGTATACTTCCTTATTGAAACATTTACATTTATTTTCCCATTAATACTTTCTACAAGAAACCATTATATTCAAAATGATAAATGTTGTTTTGTTTTTTCTTGTTTATTTTTTTAAACTCTTTACTCTTGTTTCTTCTGTATCTTTTCATTTTTGTTCATTTCCTTATTTCAACACTTGTGTGTTAATATTGATATCAGACTATAAACTTTCTCAGAAAGTACATCAGAAACCACTTAAGGATTTCACTGCCCTCCCAAATTTTTCCTGTTTTTTTAAGATTTGTTATGTTCTTTAAAAATCTCCATGCTGCTGAATGAAAACACTGCACAGATTGTTCTGTCTGATGATATCACACTTTAGATGCTAAATGTTTTTTGTTTGTTTGTTTTTATTTTTTATTTTTGTTTGTTTTAGATATGGAAATATTTTTATATTCAGCATTGTTTTGTTCCAGTTCCATGTGCAATTAAGATTCGTCAGGAAATGTAACTGTTTTTGTTCCTTATTTTTTTTTAAATTTTATTTTATTTTGTATTTTATGTGATTATGTGCCTTTAAAATGTTCTCCCTTCCATTCTGCCCTTGTATCTTTGCAGTCATTGTATACAGCAGATTCTAGAAAGTGTTAATCATTGTCACCTAAATGGCATAGTTCACAGAGACCTGAAGGTCAGTATCTGGTGCCCATAAATTGGATAAGAGTTTTTTTTTTACTTTGAAAGGGCAGAGGGTGGGTTGGCTGAGATGTTCCCTTGCTTATCCTCCTCACCCTCAAAATGACTAATTGAATAAATAATGCATGACACCTCTTTCCAGTTTGCAAGTCTACAGGCCTAACATACATCATGGCAAAAGGGGAAGTAATTACTTTAAGATTGAAACCTGTAACCTTCCAAGGTGTTGGATTTATCCCACTTAGTTGAACTTGGTTGGTATGATACATATATTTTGGAAGGGATTTCATTAATCATTCTGTATGCATCTGGAGTTGCACTTTGACTGTGATGTATGTCAGCCTGCAGATTTAAACACCACTTCTGTTCTGAGACCATGGGTTGCAGTAGCAGAACAACTGGTCACACATTGCTCCATTCGAGTATGACAAATTCTCAGGCAAGAGATGATGATTGTCAACTAAATTAAAATATGAGAAGTTAATAATTAATCTAAAATACATTACTTATAGTAATTTTACCTTAATGGCTGCTATGATTTTTAATGCAACGGAGAGCTCTCAGGAAGTAAGGGAGGAAAAGGAACAAATACCACTAAATATTTAACATAACTTTTTAAAAAATGATGTTATCAACACATTTTCAGTATCAGTACTTGTTGCATTTTTAAAATACAGTAATCTCCACAATAGCATATCCCCATTAACAGGAGTTCTCCATTAAACCAAGTGGAGTCCACGTTGACCTTCCTTCTTCCAAACTCCCTGTACAGATCAAAATGGGTTAAAATAAGGTAAAGCCTTCACATGGCATGGTACTTCTGAGATAGTAGCTGCTCTGTGTGAGTGATGTGTGTACATTTCTGAAGGTTGTGTAAAAACATCTTCAGTTGTTTGCTAGTTTTGCACTTTAACCCAGTCTCGCTGAGGGTATACAGACAGTGAGTGTAAGCTTGGAACTAACACACGCCCCCTGGTGTTTGCATGCAGTCATTGCATTCAGCAGATCCTGGAGGCTGTGCTACACTGTCATCAGATGGGAGTAGTCCATCGGGACTTGAAGGTGAGTAATACTGTTGGAGCAGATCTCACACCACACAGCTCCTACTTACTGTTCAGCTGCAAATGTGCATGTAAAGGCAGAAGAGATGAGCATGTCTTTTTGCATAAACTTGCTTGTAGACTTTACCAAACTTGGAATAGCTAACCTAATCGAACAAATTGTTGCTGTTTAATAGAATTTCAATTTAAAAAGCAATTACGGTAACCAAACTTGTCCAGTGAAACTGTAAATATTTTCCTTTTCCTCCTCAGTGGCAAAAATAGGAGTGAACCTCTAAAATCCTCTCAACCTACTCAGGAATCTGTTAGTAACAGAGAAGAAAAGGACAAAATTTATTTTTCAAGTATTTGAGCACGTAATGTAATTACATAAACAGTATGCCACTCTGTCGTCCCAGAGCTGTCTGGGGTGGGGGTGGGAGGGGCAGCAGAGGTAACAGCAGAGCCAGGATCAGAATGTTGTCTTCCCTCTCCTTGTCTCTCACCCCTAGCAAAGATCTGTATAGTTACTTTATTTTATTTATAGATTTCCTTAATGTTACACTAGATAAATCTAAGGGATTGTAATGCAGGAAAACATGAATCAGAAAACCTAGGGGACGTGGTGGATTCCAAAAGCATAGACAGCATCCTCCATTTTGCCCTTATGGAGCTCCATATTTCATATTTTGGACAACATTACAATGCCAAGTCGCTGTCCAGTCTACAAATCCTTCTCAGCAGCTGGATAACACATGTCTCAGTCAGCACCAGCTTTAAATGAAAGATATGAAATTTGACCAGCTGCTTTAAAGATGCCTGTTCATACTGTATATACTGTACAATCCACCGTTAAAGAAACTGGGGTGTAGCTATATACACTGAGGGGATAAGGAATGGTTTGATGTACTGTTCATATAAAGTGACATTTTCTTCAGAGATGCATGAAAAAGAATGATCCCTTATGTAACCCAACTGCACTCTCTCCACCCCAGCCCACTTGTGGACTTTTTTTTTTATTTTGGCAAATCCTGAATGAATTGGAAGCAGTAGAGAAACTTTGTTCCTATCACCCATTAGTGCTTAATTTTGAAATAATTTCATTTTCAAGATGAAAACTTGAGGAAACTGAAAATCATCCCTCTTCTGCCCCCATGGAAGTGACACAGAGAAGGGAATACATTCCAGGGCCATGCTGAGTTTTCCACAACTCTCTCCACACAAGGATCTGGCAAAACTCCAGCAAGGAAGCCTGGAGAGGCTACTTATAACTGTAGGAGGCCAGACAACTAGGGGGGATGGTCTTGGCCTTGTGAGGGTTTGGAGGTATCTTTTTTCCTCAAACCCTGTCCGTATCCTGACAGCATGCTTACAAAATGTCGTTTCCCATTTGGTGTGAGAGGGATGATCTAGCTCCATTTTAGGGAAGTATACATATATTTCTAGCTCTTTTTTAATGCAATTGAGCAGCTAGAAATGAAGACGTAATCTGGCATAATATGACCACCAGGAAGTGCTCCATGGAACACTGTTTGGGAACCTTGGTGTATTGGAATGGATCTAGAACCTAATCCAGAAAAAACTATCTCATAGGATTTTTAAAATTGCTGGTAAAAACACTTACTAGTGGCTGCCTTCTTTCACATAGTTCACAACATTCTTGCATGTAGAAATTTCAAGATCTAAGTTACATTGGCTCTGGCAATCAGAGGTAATGTTTCTCTTGAGAATCTAAGCTGATTAACAACCCCCACAGACTCCCATTGTGAAAAAAATAATCGAGATCAGTCTCTAAATATATTAAAACCCACACAAAACTTTTATGAATAAAGACGTTTCCACACACAAGCCATAAACTCAGCTCTGTGTTAATTTATTTACAAGTAACTTTTAAAATCATCACTGCTTTTCTACATGCATGACTGCAGCTTTCTTAGTGCAGAGTGCAACTTTTTGATCCAGACTGATTTGTTAGTTTCATGGATGACACACAACATTATGCTGTAAAATTTCCCAGTTCCTCTCCAGTTATGCATATATGCCTTAGTCATTTGAAGTTCATGCATAATAAATATCTAGTGTGTTTCTTGTTATTCTGAACTGGCAGCTGCATGTTCTTTAAGGGCATAGTGCCACACTGTACTGCCTGGAAGGCTGTTGCTCTTATCATAGGAGTAAATATGCTTCTTTTTTTATTGAAACGTGCTTATTATCTTATGACGATGGTATTTGCTTAAAATACTTTAATCCCATTTAATAGAGAGATTACAGATTTCTAATTATATAAAAAGGGGGGAAAGACTTTTATACCATTTCACAATGTGATCCCATTCAAAATAGGGTATGTGCTTCATGAATTAGGACTTGTATGTCAACAGGTAGTGCATGAAATTTCACTGTGTTGGATTGTTGAAGATCACAAACAAATAGGACCATCAATTGCCTTAAGTCGTTTACTGCAAATTTCTTTGTCTGTTTGATTGAAAACCTCTAAAAATGTTAGCTATACATTGAAATAGGTATGAGGAAATAACAGACAATGTGACAGTTTATATTAATATTTATAAAACATGTCAAAGTTGAACCATTTAACATTATTTTTTAAATATTGGGGGGGTGTACTGTGATTTAAATAGATGGAAATAATTCAAGTGAAAAATAAATTAAATTTTATTCTGGGAAACCTTAATCTTTATTTTAAATAAATGTATTGACTGAATCTCGTGTATGTCATGGTTTTTAACATCATAATTGGTAAGATCTAGCATATATGGGGCGAACGTTTAGATGACTTTCTCATGTCTCTTTTGGAAGTTAAATGTTTCCATAACAAATACCAGAGGTGGGTGGCAACTCTGCTGAAGAGCTACAGTTATATTATAGTTTTCATTATTACTAGACCAGTTTTCATATAATCCCAATCCCTTGTTTTCAATGCTTAGTAATTGCTTAAAAATGACTAATTCCTTTAGGACTGAATTTCTATGTTTGGTCTCAACCCAGAGTTGATTTTTTTGCGGGGGATAGAGAGAAGATGAGAAGTCAAGGAAGTTTCATTCAACCATTTTTAAATTCAGTGAGGGTGAAAAAATACTTTTTGATTAAACCTTTTTAGATACAGCTACCGCAAAAATAGCAAGAAAAAGAAAAAGAAAAAAGTCTGTTGGTGTAAATAGCATTCAATGAATAGGTAGTTCTTTGCTAGGTTTTTGGTTCATGAAAGTTGTGTGTTACAGGAAAAAAAATAAACTTCTGAACAAGATTTTAGAAGAACCTAGTAAGAAGCCATTGTTGTTTATCATCATAATAATCACTTCAATGCCTAAAGGCCCTGTTCACATTATGGTCCTTTTTGTGCTAGGCACTGTACAGACATATACTAAAAGACAGCCTCTCCCAAAAAGCTTACAGCCTTAGGCCCTGATCTTGCAAACATTATTAACCTTGAGCATGTGTATAGTCCAACTGAAACCGATGAAGTTGCTCACATGCTTAAAATAAAGCTCACATTGAAGACTTGGCAGCATTGGGGCCTCACTTTAAGACAGGATGTAATGATTTGGTGCGCTATTTTTAACATCCCTACATAAGAAATGCTTCAGGTAATTAGTGGGATAAATTTACAGGAGGGAGATTGTAATTAAAGTCAACATAGGGCATGTCCTCTCTTTTTTTTAAAGAGAATGTATTAATGTTAGGGGAAGAATATTGGGTCCTACAGTTAGCGTCTCTGCTATATTTTTTCTGAATTCTACAATATTCTGCAAATTCTAACAAAAACTTAACTTTGCTCTAGCAGCCTTATCTTTGCAAAGATTGATGTCCTGTATATTCTAAGGGGTATATTTAACAGCATACACAGACACATTTTAAACTAAACACACTATTTGGAATGCTAACTTTTGCATTTCCTTAGCATCTGTTTTAAATATGTAAAGTTAATGTTGCATTTTAATTCATATTAGAAATAAATCCAAGTACCTTACTTACAAAATACCTCATCAAAATACTTTAAGCATACTTTTCTGGTTTCTTCTGAAACTCATAAACAATCATTAATAGTGTTCTATCTAAATTAATGATCATTTCCAATAGTAGTAGATATACCTATACAAAAAGAAAGACTCTCGTATTCAGTGTACAGCAATTGTTCAAAAACATTTATTTGGTTAAAAATAGTCATTTCTTGCTGTTTCCTAGAATCTAACTTGTAATTAAAAGTGATGACAAATAGCAACAACAATAACAGTAGCTATTATTACTATCCTTGCCATTGATATTTCTGGTAAAACAGACCATGTGAGGCACTATGCAAACACAGAAGGTACAGTTCCAATGCTGAAGAGATTGCACTATATAATCTATTTAATATCCATTCTCTAAATATATATAAAATCATGACTCTTACTGTAATTATTATATGACGCAAAGCACGTTTATAATGTTGCTGCAGATAATATACTGATCCTGCAAAAATTCTGCATGAAGATCAGACCCAAGCTATATTTTTTCCTGCAGCTTTTTGTAGGTAAATTGTGATTGCCAGCTTTGTGTCACAAAGGCAGATGCGAAACACTTATTTGATCACACAGGTCCCCATAATCCCTTCAGTAGGTCTACACATCTCTTTTAGTCTTGCTATCATGCAGGATTGGGAAGGCCATTTGCAGGCCAGGTGGTCCTTTAGAATGAACGAAATGCATAGGTTTCTGTAATATTCAAGGGGAAATGCATTTTTTTTCTTCACTCTATAAAATAGTTTTGGACTTTTCAGTATTGCCTATCATTGATTACTGTACTGGAAAATGTAAATGTTGAAAAAAGTTACTTACAATGTGTTCTCATCTCATTTCCCCTCTCTCCTCCTTTCCTCTTTTGCGCTCTCTCTCTCTCTCTCTCTCTCTCTCTCTCTCTCTCTGAATAAAGCCTGAGAACTTACTTTTAGCTAGCAAATCCAAGGGAGCAGCTGTAAAATTGGCAGACTTCGGATTGGCTATAGAAGTTCAAGGAGAACAACAGGCTTGGTTTGGTAAGTGAACCTTCTTTTATTTTTTGCTTATTGTTTAACATCACATTTCTGCCCGTCCTCCCAACCCTTCCTGTTCCAACCCTAATAATAATAATGGACAATCATACATAGTAGAGGTGAATATGTAGTGGTTGGCTATTTTGTTTGTACTGTAATTCAGTTTCTACATCTTACTTCACTTTGGGCTTCTTCCTGCACAGTGTTAAGCATCCTGAATTCTTATTACCTCAGCAGAGTCTGGGGAGCTCAGCATCTTGCTAAAAACTCAGTAGGTAAGATTTTTAAAATCACTTATGTGACATAGGAGCCTAAGTCCCATTTGCAGATATCACTTAAGGACTAAGAAGCCTAAGTCCCGTTGACTTTCAGTAGGAGGCACAAAGCTGTATTGAAGGGTGAAGTCAAATGCATCCTTTGACTTCAAAAAGAGAAATTTCTTACTTCAAGTCATCTCCTAGATCCTTCCCTCCCCCCCCGAAGGAAGATGTACACTGTCAGATTGTACCCTCTAGATCATGCAAGAAGGGGTCAGGTAGAGTTCTTTACACACATTCTGAGATCCACACTAAGGGTAGTAGGTGGACACAAAGTGTGCAAGGGGAGTAGGATCACTAGGGGTGGTGGACATGCATTGTTCCCTTCGCGCTTCAGAAAAGATAATACAGCTCACAGATAACTAATCAATAAGTTCATCCAGGCCTGATTTAATGTAGAAAACATCTGCAGATTGGAAATTCATTATTGTCATTACCTGAAGATCAAAATAAATAAAAGTGAGAAAAAGAGTTGCTTCTCAATTTTTAAAAAAATGCTAAGGTATGTATGAATAAGGTGTTTGTAACTCAACAGATGTCAAGCAAAAATAATTAGGACTCCAAAGGAACAATATAGCACAAAATGGTTGTAGCAGATACCATTCACATGTACAGTAGCTGGAAAACTATGTTTAAAAATTATGTAAAAAACCCGGAGTTTGCTGTCAGAGTAACAGAATAAAAGCAGTAGGTTAGCCATGCTAAGTTTCTGAAGAGTTGGGTACATATGTACACATTTGTGCATAACAGCATCCTTATTAACTAGTCCAGTGTTTTAAATCCCGCTCTGTTTTATAGTGGATTTCTAAAATCCAGAAGACACAGAGTTGCACTGGGGACCTAAATATCACCACTGTATATAACTGGTTAAGCCAGCACAACAAGACTTGATCAAAAATAATACAGAATGAAGTTGGTGTGTATTAATGGCAAAAACAGCTGGCAAAGCAGGAAAAAAAATTAATCAGGCTGAGTTTTAATCCTGAGATATTTTAAATGGTATTTCAGTAATAGGGTGAATTCAGAAGAGTGCCCAGGATTTTGCCATCTCTGTGGGTCTCTCTAAAAAAAAATTCTGCACTTGATCCTATGGAGCTGTGATGCATTTAAAGTAAATGTTCTGGGCCACAAGTAATTCAGCGGGGGCTGACACAAAAAACTTTAAGAAAGGTATAATGTAAGAAATTCTGTACATTGCTGCGTCGGTTACTGAAAAATGAACATTATTATACAATTTAAAAATGGAACCAAAGTGGTAAGTGACCCAGGCCTCTGGTACCAAAGCAGTAAGAGTAGGATAGGCCCAGTATTACTCTTTAATCAAACAACACTGTGGTGCTGTAGAAATTAGGGAAGGACAAAGTGGTTCTGAATTACAAAAAGAACCAGTTCAAACCTTCACCCAGCTGTTAAAAACTTCCCCATCTTGATAAAGGAAGTGTGGGGGAGTTGTAGGGAAGATCACAAGGAGAGGAAGAGAGTGTGAATGGATTTGTTTTCAAATATCTTTGGTATGGATTCAGCTGTTAGCAGTGGAATGAGGAAAGTAGCATGTTGTAACAAAGCAATTTTTATTTGTTTTTCTATTTGGGGATGAAGGGTTCTGTGCCTGTTTTGGAGCCCTAATTTTTTTCCCCATCCCTTTCTAATAATGTTTTAAATCCCCTCTTTTTCCACCTACAAAGCCCTTGTGTAGTATATAATTAGGGCTTAATTTTCCATTGACTTTCATGGAGTTACTTTTGACTTACACCACTATGAGTTCAGAGTTAGGCCCTAGTCTGCTACTTATACTGGTAAAAGTCCAAAGCCCATGATGCAAGGATGGTTTGTTCAGGTTTTTGCAAGGAACATGCATGGATCATGCCTAATTAAATGCAGTGTTGAATATTTGTGCATGATGTATGAGCCTTTGGGATGGTTCTCTGAAGAAGAGTAACAAGAAGCAATTCCTTTTGAGGCATGTCAAGTGCCATTCTTCCTATAGGGTATGTCTGCGTTGCAATCAAAAGTGGGGGGCACTGATTACAGCTCAGATAAGCATACCTATGCCAGCTTTAATTTAGTGAACATGACTAAAAATAAAATAAAAGCCCACTGTATTTTCCACCAAATGCATCCAATGAAGTGAGCTGTAGCTCACAAAAGCTTATGCTCAAATAAATTTGTTAGTCTCTAAGGTGCCACAAGTACTCCTTTTCCTTTTTGCAAATACAGACTAACACGGCTGCTACTCTGAAACATGACTAAAAATAGCAGCACATGTCTCAGTGTGGGCTAGCAATAAAAGTAGGTACCCAAGGTTCTGAGCAGGCTTGTACAGCCCGTGCTAAAGCCTGTGCTGTTGTAGCGTCACTGCATTTTAGCCATGCTAGGTGGATTTAAAGCCAGCACAGGTGCGTCTATCTAAGCTACAGTCACACCTTTGGTTTTACTGTAGATCTACCCATAACTAGCCCTACAATGAAGAACTTGAACTTGCAGGGCCCTGTATAGTAATAGCATATTGAACTTTCTCTCTCTCCCCACTTCCAGTGGAACTTTTGTTATCTGGTGGATTTTCCAGCACTTAGTGACTCACAAATACTACTTATAGCTCTGAACCAATCAGGAACTTTTTCTGTGTATTGTGAGGGACAAATTCTGTCCTGGCAGAGTTGCACTGAAGTCAGTGGATTTATGCTAGCAGAGAATATGGTCCAGAACATATTATATCCTGTTTGGAGAATGCAAGATATTTTCCTATTTTGCACATTTGTTAATCAAATAAGCTTCATTTCTGTGTAGCTGTTTGTAAAAAGCTTGGCAACGTTTTCCCAATACACTCCACCCAGTTAGCAGGTGTTTAATCTACTGGAAACCCGTCAAGTGGGCTCTGCTGACTCACTGAAGCAGGTGATTCATTACCCCATATTAAAGTCCATGGAAAGATCCTGTTAACTCATTGGGAGTTGGATTGAGTTGCACCTTGTCTTAAATTTAGAGTTACCATATTTCAGGTTCCCCAAAAGAGGAAACTGCTGTGGAGGGAGGGGAAGGGGCACAGTGGGGGGCGGGGAAGATGCTGGAAAGATTACAAGCTGAGGCTCTATAGACACTATTCAGTGAAATGGTCTTAACTGGTCTTCATAGGCTCAATTGCATCTCTTTTCAATTATAGATAGATAGATTAAAATATTCTAGCCAAGTTTGCATAATACAGTAACAGTCACCAAATCAATATTCTGGTCATTCAGGCAGTCTTATAGGCAATAGTACTTCATGGCCATTGGCAAACAGGACAGATTCCATTAAAACTGTGTTTTAGAAAAAGTCTGAGATTATTCATCTCTCAGAATTCATTCATTCTAGTCATCTATTACTTTCATTTTTACATAATGCTTGGCATGTTATAAGAAAAAGGGGGCAAAAGATTATTTTTGGTGTCTTCCATGCCTCCATTCTGTGTTTCTCCTAAGAGGAAAACAACATTGTCTAGAATTTAAAGAATACTAGTAAATTCTATGAGCCAGATTCACTATAGAGTTTGGGCCAACTTTTACCTGGAACATCCCCAGGGGAGCACAGGTGTGGTAGTAGAAAACTCCCACAATGTCACTTATATCAGAGGTGACATGTAAAGGGCCGGCACAGTCTGAAAAGTGAATGGCAGTATTTGGAAAGAGGCTGCAGCCTGATTTGATTTCTACTATGAGCAACTGCCACTATGATGCTCTGGTGGGAGCAAAAACTTCTACTCCCCTCAGCTCATTTTCCAAAGGAGGGCAGTGGTAGTAGCACAACCTGGCATTAACTGGGATGAATCCCCACTTTGAGAGAAGGGGTTTGGATAACATTTTGTAATATACACTGATCTACACTAGTTTTCTAATTCTGGTCTTACTTATTGCTTATACATTGATAAAACTTTCCATGGGATCCAGGTGCATTTTATTCATGCAGTATTTTCACTTTTTTAATATGAACATGATACTGTAGCTTTACTCTTACTGTATTCTGTTTGGACAATAAGTGCACTTGATACCACTGAAGTATAAAATATGTGATAACATTAGTAACAAATCTACGTGGATGTCAGTCTGACAATCCACAGAATGGATAGATGGCTGAATTAAAGGATCCACAGGAGATGATTTGTGATTCCTAGATGAGCTCTACTGACATAATTTCTATAGTTTAGGGCTTATTTTATGCTAACTCTGATCAGTCTAATAGCGAACAACCAGCAAAAATGTTCATATAATCAGGTAGGTACACCTTCCTTTCCTCTCCTCAGACACTCACGGGCTAACTACGTCACTTAGGGCAGGTCTTCACTACCTGCCGGGGATTGATTTATCGATCATCTAGACGCGATAAATGGATCCCTGAACTCGCTCCCCATCAACTCCGGAACTCCAGCTCGCGAGAGGCGGAAGCGGAGTCGATGGAGGAGCGGCAGCGGTCGACTCACTGCCATCCTCACGGCCAGGTAATTAAGACGCCGACTTCAGCTACGCTATTTGCGTAGCTGAAGTTGTGTATCTTAGGTCGACAACCCTCCTTCCCCCCTCCCAGCGTAGACCAGTGCTTAGGAGCTGGCCTGGATAAAATAGAAAAGATACTGCATTTAACAGGAGACGGACAGGAAGATATAGTAGAATTTTCCCCTCTGTAACTTTTATGATTCTGTGACACTGAATAAATGCACTGCTTATCATTGCTGGAGGCCTACAATACATTTACTGTAGTACATAAATCAGGAGAGTGTCTGCACTGAATCTTTATGTGAAATCTCGCACTCTTGCTCTTTCATCAGTGTAGCTCCACTAGTAGTAACAACAATGGGATTGCAGATGTAGGCAGGTGGCCAATGTTATTTTTACTATCATACCTCTACACTGGACATGGTGGTGTCCTGTCTACACCAACACTCCCATTGTCACCTACTACCTGATGAGCTGAGCTGCAGGTGTCCCAAAGGTAGGAGATTTTAAAACTAAATATCTAATATAGACACAGTCTGCAGAAGAGGGTGTTATTTAAGAAAGTGTTTGTTATACTGTATATACAGTTATGGAGAACACAACTGTTCTCATGACTGACTGGCTAACTCTCTCATCATGCTTTCTGACAGGTTTTGCTGGTACACCAGGATATCTTTCACCAGAGGTGTTACGAAAAGATCCTTATGGGAAGCCAGTGGACATGTGGGCATGTGGTAAGAAACAATTTTGAAGAACTGTATTTAGCCCACTACATTGTGATCTGTCAGTTAGGAGCCTCTTTCATGTATTTCAGAGTTAATACAGAGTTAATGTTTCCTTATCTCATATTTACCTTTTCCGTAGTTGTTTATTTGAACAGTAGTTATTATTTGAATGTTACAGTTAAGCAAATGTGCTGTCTGACCACTCTTGACCCTGTCTACACTACAGGGATAACAGTCCTAGAACCTAGCAACAGCACAATTTTTCTTTAACATGGTTACAAACATGGTTCCAGTTTGTATTATAGACTGGGCCTTAATTATATTTCATTACCAAGCTAAATACCAATCTCTCTTCATTGCTTTAGCTGCTCAGTTAAAACGTTTGAATTGCCCTGAAATCATATTTGTAACCAGGTTAAGGGACAACCATTTTGTAACCTGGTTCTTTAACAGGTACTATTTGTAGCATAGACAGACTGATTGGGTCATATCTGTGAATGCATTTGCGTCTTGTAGTTATCACAAAACCACGGCAAAATAAATGAAGATAGGCTTGTCTATGGTAGACTCTTTTCTTAAAATTTTCCATCATCTTTACCATCAGTACACTAATGAGAGCACTTACATTAGCAGGCTGGTTTTAATCTCTGTACTGTCTAAGCCTGTTCTGAGTAGGACTAAAGGATATATCCCTGTCTGTCTCTAGAACTAACTAGACATTTCCAGTGTGCCCATCCCCATAGTATTGAGGCACCATTTTCGGGCAAATAGTCTTCACCTGCACTCCCCATGATTTCTTCCAGGGTGTCATCATGTGACCTCTACAGCTGCCTCAGAGCATTGTCAGGATGTTTATTTTCCAACATGTGGAAGATTTCTATTCAGCTGTACTACCAAATAAGTCATTTGCCTTATTTGTTTGTACCTGTTTTGTGCATCCTTGAGGCATGTTTCAGTTCATGTTCGCTGGGGCTAGTTTACATGAATGGCTTAATTAGTGCTACTTTGGACTTCCTCCAGGTGTCATTCTCTATATTCTCCTTGTGGGATACCCTCCTTTCTGGGATGAAGACCAGCACAGACTCTATCAGCAGATCAAGGCTGGTGCTTATGACGTATGTATTATGAGCTACTCATATAATTGTTTTTAATTCGAGCTTTCAGTATGAGTTTGCTAGACTAAAAGGGAGTGAAAACTAAGGAGGAATTAGTTCCTAAATATTTCTGTTTTTATCAGCATTTTTATGATCCACTCTCTTTATATGAGTAAACATCTCTTTGGCCTGTACAATATATAATATATACCATTATGCAGTATATTTCTATCTGCCTGTTTAAACAGTACCTATATTTCTACTACTTTGTGCCTTTGCTCACAATCCTACAGCTGTTGCTTTTTAGGGGTGGTATTGAGAGAGCACAAGGTTTCTCTTTCTGCTGGTTATTGTTACTGATTTTACATTTCAGTTAGATTAGTTTCAGAGTATCACAGCTGTGATCTCAGTTGATTCACTTATAAGTTTGCATATGTGTATCTGGTAGGGACAAATGTGTGCAAAAGGAACCTTACAAATACGAGTACCTCCTACAGTATGTTTTTTATCAAATTCCTTTACTGCTCAAAGTCTGAGTCTGGTAGTTATATTAGTCTAAAATCCTTTATGAATGATGGTTACTTTTGCTTTGTTCAGATCTACAGCAGTATTTCTAAATTGACAAAACTTTAAATTCTTCAGGGTACCAATGCTACCAACCTAAATGACTTTTTCCTTTGCATTATCTTTCATAAAGTTGTAGCCTGCCTAAATAGGCATAACAGTAGTGTTATAGAGCCCAGTTCTGCAAACACTTATGAGGGAATAGTCCCATTGACTCTCATGCCCAGCAGTGAACATTGGAAGGATTAGAGTAGTAGTTCAGAAGTGTTATAGATTTTACAGTATAATGCATTTATTTTAGACACAGTGAAATTGGTGTCTATTGGTGCTCAACTGTTAAGCAATTTAAAGACTGAATGACTCAAAAAATTGTAAGGCATACAGAGCTTTCTGTCTTTTAAGCCATTCATGTAAGCCTTGTAGTGGAAATGAGTTTATGGTCTCAGTCTTGTTCTTAGTGGTCAAGTGCCCATGTTGCAAAACATACCATTCCAGTTGGCAATACAGTCACAGCTGAGAAGGCAGTGATTAAATACATATGGAGACTGAACTATGCTTCCATAGAGGTGGTCCCTGCAGAAGAAGGTAGCACTCTCACTCTCCTTCGCTACCTGTTCTCTGGATCAGCAGTGACTCGGGCGCTATTAGATTCATAGACTTAAAGGCCGGAAGGGACCATCATGATCATCTAGTCTGACCTCCTACACATTGCAGGCCAAAGAACCTCACCCACCCACTTCTGCAGTAGACCCCTAACCTCTGGTTGAGTTACTGAAGTCCTCAAATCATGTTTTAAAGACTTCAAGTTATAGAGAATCCACCATTTATACTAGTTTAAAATTAGAAGTGATCCGTGCCCCATTCTCAATTTCCACAAGCTCTAAATTCATGAATTTAAAAAGTGAAAAACACAAGGAGCTTATGGCTGTGTTTCAGGAAAGCACTTGAGCACACACTTAAGTCCCATTCCAATGGTACTTAAGCACATGCTTAAATATTTTGCTGATCAGGGATGGGCTTAAGTATCCGATAAAGCGGTTTCATAAATCAGGATTTAAACATTAAGATGCCATATACACTGTTTAACATTCAAGAAGACAAATAAGTCTATATGATAATTTTGTTTATTATTTTTATTGCAGTACTGTATTAGTCAGTGTACAAACACACAGAAAAGCACACTCCCTGATCTGAATTTCTTAGCCTACTGTATTCCCCTTGAATTTGTAATTTCATCCTCTAAGTGTCAGTTTGCATCATGTTGCACTACAAAATAAGTTAATATCTGAAACAAGCCTGTTAGAAGTCATCAAAACAATAAAGAAGAAAAAACATGTTTATATAAAAAGTTGTTTGAAATTGTTTTCTTTATAGCAGACTTCTTTAGTCTTCAAGTTTTTAAGCTCTGTTATCCATTCATGTGACATACTCTGTGTGTGTGTGTGTGTGTGTGTGTGTGTGTGTGTGTGTGTGTGTGTACACACACACACACACACATACAGAGAAAGAGAGAATTACATATATATTTTTCCTTAAGTTTCCCTCACCAGAGTGGGATACAGTGACTCCTGAAGCCAAAGACCTCATCAATAAAATGCTTACCATCAACCCTGCCAAACGTATCACAGCATCAGAGGCACTGAAGCATCCATGGATATGTGTAAGTAGTTTCCACTTGTATGCCTAAAAAATTGTACATGCAAAATAGTTGATAGCATTCTCCAAAATCTAGTGCACAAATTCAGAAGGTTAATGATTTTTTTCCTTCCTTAGAGCTGTTTCATTGCAATGTAGTTAAATAGAGGAGATAAAACTGTAATTATCTAGACTCTGTGAATCTAGAAATAATTACCGTAACTGAGGCTCCAGCCTGAGAAACTGCTCTGTGCAGGCAGACCCTTGTGCCCAGGAAGAGCAGAGACTTCACTGGGGCTCTTGAGTGGATACAGACATCCACTTGCACTGAGAATGGAGGATCATGGCCTTTAATGACAGGTTTCAGAGTAGCAGCCGTGTTAGTCTGTATTCGCAAAAAGAAAAGGAGTACTTGTGGCACCTTAGAGACTAACAAATTTATTTGAGCATAAGCTTTCGTGAGCTAAAGCTCACTTCATCGGATGAAGTGAGCTGTAGCTCACGAAAGCTTATGCTCAAATAAATTTGTTAGTCTCTAAGGTGCCACAAGTACTCCTTTTCTCATGGCCTTTAAGACATCATTATTATGTGCATGCTCAGGGAATACAGTATGGAGCTGTATCAAGAAAAATTCTCTCTTATATCATGCTTTTCATCTTCAGAACAATTAATTCTCGAAACACTGGGAGATGGGTAAATGATACTGCCTCCATTGTGCAGGTAGGGTGAAACACGGAAACAAGAAATTAGGTATTTGCCTAAGGATACTCTCCAAGTCACTGACGGAGCCACAATCAGAATAGATGTGGTCCTGGTGCCCAGCCCTGATCTCATTCTAGTAGGCTGCAAAGTCTTCTCTATCATAGAACAATATAAGTGATAATGAGTTTCAGAAGAAATAAGGAGGATGCTGAATATTTCCTTTTTACACATTTCATGTTCCCGTGCGTCACACAATATTGCTAATGTTAAATACAATTCCATTCATTTTTTTAAAAGAGAACTTTACAGGACGCCACAATTCAGGATGCTATTGCTGATTTTTTATTTTTATAATTATATATGGCCAAAATAGTTTGGTTTTACTCAGTCTCTACACAGGTGTAAACCCCAATGATTTAAGGTGGAGTTTTTCATAGGTAAGGACTGAGTACAAACTGAGTCTCTAGTTTTGTATCAGGTTCCATTGGCATGCATCCCTGCACCCAGGCAAAATCTTGGAGACTTCACTGGTGCATTGAGGTTTGCTTGAATAGATACCAGTGAAGGATAGGAGCTTAAGACTTAGGAATTTGGCCCATGCAGGTTATGAAATGCTTGTTCTCCAGTAAATATAACATAACTCACATATTTGTGTGTATTGAATATATTTTTCTTTTCTTCTCCCTCAGCAACGTTCTACTGTGGCCTCTATGATGCACAGGCAGGAGACTGTAGATTGCTTGAAGAAATTCAATGCAAGAAGAAAACTAAAGGTAAGAAAGAAAATTTCTTCAGGGGCATTTTAGTAGCAGGTAATTTTTAAAGGGTAAAAGGATACAGTGACATATATTCCATGTAGAGGATAACCATTCCTTAAAGGGATTTTATGGAGAATATTAACTATCTTGTGAACACTTAAAAACAAGTTTATATAAACAAACATCAGGCTTGGATCTTTAAATAAGTACAGCCATGTGAACTGTGCTGCAGTGCTTAATAAACAACATGAGGTTGATCTCTGCATGCATTTCCAGCAGCATTTGTACTGCTTTTAAGATGCAATTAATATAAATATCATCTACATACCTGTTTGGAATCAGTATGCTAGTGATGACCCTCCATTTTAAAATCACAGGCATTTCTCCCTTTAGATAAAGGAAAACCTCCCTTAGTTGGTTGTGGTAGTGTATGTTACATATAAACCCACAGTTGAACAAACTCATGCCAAGCAACTGAAGTAAGGGTCTGGGTTCTATTTCCAGTGTCATATGTGTGCAGTTTAATTGATGACAAATATCCCTGTGTGTGCACATACATTTGTGGCAAGACTTGTTCTGACAGCTCAGTAACTATTCAGGGATTTATGATAGGTAATAGCTTTAAGAATAAGCTACAGTTTCTCCATTCCCAGTGTACTCCACCTTATGCCAAATAATTCATGGAAAATCTATCATTCCAGAGTTGACTTAGATAGTCAAATGATTTATGATTAAGCACATTTGCCTTTTTGGTCTATTCATGCTCAGAGCTGTGCATAAATAATGCTAATTTGAGTTAACATATGTGTACACAGGGGGCCATTTTGACAACTATGCTGGCTACCAGAAATTTCTCAGGTATGTTTATTGAGCTCCAAATCCTTATGTTCTTTACATTTTGGTATCTGCTTAATGCAACCAGGCCTAATGAGAATTAGTTTAGTACAGTAAAGGTCTTTGCTACTGTGGAGTATGTAAAGTATAGTGTATTAAAGTTTATTTCTTTTTTTGCAATGATCAGAGCAAAAATTACCCGCTGCTGTAGATTAAACTAAAAGGGTCATATTGAGCCTTTTGTAAAGTACTGGTGGTAGTTGGAATAATTTGGGGCAATGTCTGTTTGTTTCCCTTATTGTGAAGGGGGAGGGTTTTTTTGTTCTTATTTGTAGAATCCAATCAAAGAGACCAGAAAATATTCCAGGTAGGAAGAGAAAAATTGCAAATGCTAAGGATAAATGTGCAAATTGAAATATAGTCAAAGAATAATATTTTAAAAGTTAAATTACATAGTAGAAGAGGAGTTGAATACGCAAAACTAAAATACATTTTTAAACTTTACAGACATAAGTTTTATGTTCTTATCTTGTATAAAAAGCGACCTTATAGTATATATTTGACTACTTTTCTAGTAATATATCAAATCAAGTTTACCTTTAATACCATTCCTATTTGTTTGGGTTTCTTAATATTAATAAACATATGAAAGTTCTTCACTCTTTTATATTTCTGTCTCATTCTCAAGCATCATATTATAGCAACATAAGAGTACTTTCTGCATATGAAATAATATCTGTGCCCTTGGTGTTTACAGTAATCAAACTCTAATGCTGAAGACCAAGGTGTTTATTAGCCCAGGGCACAGTTATAATTATGTCTTAATTAGGAACACGCTCAAAATGTTGTGATGCTTAAATTTATAGTTACATATTTAAAGTTTTCAATGAAGGAGAAAAGAAAAAATACCAAAATTAAAATAGCTATAAATTTCTGAAAGGGAAATTTGTAAAAGTGTTAAAGCCTTTCTTTCCCTTCATTCCTCCAATTGTCTAAACTTCTCTGCCTTCTCGTTTTCTTCCTTCCTCCGACCATCTATTCCCCTCCCTGCTGATTAGCCAGACGCTTATCCCTCAAATAGCTATGATATATTTTGTTTACATTGTGTTTCAATTCTTATTTGGAAGGGAGGAGCTGGGAATCTCCCAATGTAAACCTCAATATTTGAGAATTATTCTGACAACCTTTATCCTAACCAGATATTGATAATGCATGTAAGACACCCACAAAAAAGAATTCAGGCAATTGAATAACATAGGGTGAATTCTGCAGTAACTTTGCAGCATCCTGTCTTTGTCTGAGATAATTCTGTTGCAATATATTTAATTAACAGGTAAAAATGCTATAGTGCATTGGGCATGTTTTGAAGAATAAGTGTCAAAGCATCCAAAATAAACAAGCTACAGCGGGATGCAAGTGAGACCAATTGGTCCAATCTGTTTGGTGCTTGGAATATACCGTGCCCTTCTTTGTTAGGTTCCCCTATTTAATATACAATTGTAACATATAAAACCATCTTTAGGGGTTGTAAATTATATTTGCTTAATGTTTAATGAATTGCCAATAACTTTCAATTTCCTTTAAGAGTTGAACAGAAATGCTGTAGTCTAAGACTGAGTATCTTGTCAAAAATGGATTATCTTAAAACATGAAGCACATGTATCATTTGTAATCATTCTCCATAATCATTGTTTCACATACATCATATGTAAGGTCTAACACCTCTGAAGAACAAGAATGTCATCATCCTTTAAAAATATTATTTCAGAATGTCTCAGCATGGTGATCAAAGACTTTTTCATCCATCATTTCAGTGGTTAATTTAAGACATACCTGCACTTGAGATGACATTTTAGTTTTTGAGTTATTTATTAATTGAATTTCATTGAAAGCATGATTTTCAAGGTTATTTGTCCATAACAATGTGTTTATAAAAGTGTTTTATTTTTCCTTTTCTTTCTTCCTTTTATGTGGAATGTGTGTTTCTTGTGAGGTAAGACCCTCAGCAACTGAAAGAAACATCTTTTTTGTACCTCCTAAGCAAAATTGCCATCTGCCCTGAACCACACTAATCTCTGCATGTTGTCACAATTTCATTTCTTCTCAGTTTGCTTTCTGGCTTATTAGCAGTGCCTTAGGATTTATTTATAACAATTGCTTTTTAGTTGTGGGAAATCAGCATGGTCAAATTCTTCATTGTTAGCTTACTTTAGAATATGCTTTGCTGCTGCAGGTTTTGATTCGCATACAGTGTCCTTGCTTACACAAAATGCTTTTAAATAGTATTAGAATTATATCACAAGCCAACAAAAAAGGCAAAAGATTCATAGCTAAAGATGGTGCTAACACTTCTTTAAATAGTTGTGTGTGGTTATTGCAGTATGCAAAGTACAGGGTATATACTATGCTTGTTCTGGGCATGGAGCTCCTGTTAATGTACAGGACTGAAGTATAGAATATTCCCATAATATGAGATCACATAACAGTCTCATACAAGAAACCTTTCAAGGGACACATCCCCTTACATGCTAGCAATCCTACAGGCACAATGGGAGGAGTAATGGCTGTTACAACCTTCATTATGACTCTTTTGTTGTTCGTTTGTTTTATTTAATTTTTATTTTAAAAAATTAACTTTTCCAAAACATGTAAAAGATTTGAAACATAAAACATAACATTGGAAGGATGACAAGCAACTTATAAGAATTAATATTTTTCAATAGGTGTTTTTTTTTAGTTCTAAGAGAATAAAATAGCCTGTAAAGCTAATAAACTTCTAATTTTCTTTTCTTTCCTGTAGCTTGAAAATAGCCATTTTCTGCTAAATTAGTTTAAGAATTTGATGCTCTTTCTATCTGATTAATTATACAGTGGTAGAGCCCAAAACCCAATCAAGACTCAAGGCCCATTGTGCTAGGTGCTGTACCTACATTTAACAAAAAGGTAGTCTTTAGTCCAAAGAATTTAAAGTAAAACAGCAGCATAGTTTAAATATAACATATGCGTTTCACATATAAAAATGTTCTGCATTACTCTTCCTTAGCACAGGTGGAAAAAAATTTTGTCAACTTTAGCTTGAAATAAATTTTTATGAATGAAATTTTTCTGCTCCTGAAAAATAGGGGTTTATGATGGGCAGCAGTGACACAGTCTTAACAGAGGTCTGAGTGGATCTGCTATCCTAACTGATAAAGTGCATTTTGAGAAGTTTTACTAGATTATAGAAGATAACCTTAACTTCAGCTCTAGTTGAAGTTCCGGTATCCTTTTAACAAATGTGAAATACGCTTTAATGAAGATCTGTTCTTTTCTGCACAGTTTCTATGGTTATATAGTCCATCATGTCTACAGTAGAACCACGATAATATGAGCATTTGACCCAGACACAGCAGGTGAATAAGACATGGACACAGAAATGTAGATGAAGCAGAAGCTTTATCTTCATTAACTTAATCAAGAGAAATGGTGGTACCCCAGAAAACAGTCTGAAACTAGACTAATGCAGTTCCCAACAGAATAAGCCCTCCTTCCGCCAGTCAAATAAAGGGGCCTTTCTCAAGTGTCCGTGATCCCTGCTATCCTTCTTCATGTTCAGGATAAGGGTCCAGATGAGTAATGCTTCGAGCTGTGTAAGACAGCGAAGCCAACTTCCCATGCCCATCAACACCAAGAGTCAGGTCCAAAGTCTTCCAAACCCTCCATTTCTTTGCACTTTTGTCCTCAGCAACTGCCTCTCTGTGTAACAAGGAGAAATGGCTGCAAATTCCCCTTTAAACATTTGTGGACAAATGGATGCCCAGTGGCTTAGCCACAGCCATTTAGTCACTTGATGTCACCACCAGCTATAACAGCATGGACAAGACCTAGAGGTTGCGACTCCCAACTCACCTCTGCAGCCTTCAGCTTTTCTTCTGTTCCTTCTCCTCGGTATCTTGCTGTGTGAAGAGGGCACTAAGAGTTGGTCACCTGACTCCAGAAGTAGTACTAAATACTCCAAATCAAAGGAACAGGGGAGTCAGTAATGTGTCTTTGTATCCACTGAACTAGGTGAAAAACTACAGGCTGGGGTTCATGGCCAGTTCCAACCCCTATATTCCTCTCCACTCTACCATAACCCTGCATAGATCACAGGCTACCACCAGATGCATCCGATGAAGTGAGCTGTAGCTCACGAAAGCTTATGCTCTAATAAATTTGTTAGTCTCTAAGGTGCCACAAGTACTCCTTTTCTTTTTGCGAATACAGACTAACACGGCTGCTACTCTAAAGGCTACCCCTAGGAGTCAAGGCCGTCTAGGGTCTCTCTCCGCTGGTTTGGCTTGGCCACAGCCCCAGTAGCAAAGTGGGCATTTGTATCTATCACAAAAAAGCTAATCTATCCCCATTTCTGAGCAAAAATGTAATAGTAAAATGCTATCATTTTTACAAAATACAGTGGAATCACAATTAGCCGATCTACCTGCGACCAGGGCCAGATTGGATAACCAAAAATCTAGATAAACTGGGGAATGGGCGGCGGGGCTCCAGGTGTCAGCCCTGGGCGGCGGGGCTCCAGGTGTCAGGACAACAGGCAGGAGCCCCAGCCTCCCAGGGCTCCAGTCCAAGTCCTACTGCTGTCAGCGCTGGGCAACTGGTGGTTCAGTTAATATAGAGAGCTGCATAATGGAGGCTTGGTTAAATGGGTTTCTGCTGTATTCTACAATGTATTTCCTAGGAGTCCAAATTCACTTATAAATAAAGGAAAACAGTAAATGACAGTGATTTGTTATTCTTGATATTTTTGGCTGTGACCCTGCAAGCATTTACCCATGTAAATAATTCAGTTGAATTCAATGCATCTAATCATATAGTTAGTTATATGCATACGCCTTTGCCAATTGAGGGCTTTTGTGTGTTTGCTTACACGCTAATGCACACATTTTAGAAACTTGTAGCTGGTCTCTCAATGTGAAATAATGAGATTCTACTGGATATGGCAGTATTTAGTGCCTAATGCAGCTAAGTGTAGATCTTGACAAAATCAAGGTAGCAAATCTAAGAAAAGTGGTACTGCAGCCTTATGTCCAGTAGTTTGGAATTTCTCAAATGCTGTAAATATTCCATTTCCTAAATGTAAACCAGCAGAGGGAGGAACTAAAAACTGAAAGTGCTTGCTTTGCTTCAAACCTGATGGAGTTTATTGATAAACAGCTGACATTGAATTTATTCTCTCATTTTACAGCAGCAAAAAGTTTACTGAAAAAACCTGATGGAGTCAAAGTAAGTTAAACAAATGCACCAAACTATACATCTCATTCAGCTTTCTTTTCCTTGTACTCTTTTAACTTCTATTGACCTTGCGATTGGAAATAACTACATCTCTTCTTCACAGGTTGTGTTAAGAAATGGTTCTCACTATATATTTGAAGAAGTTGAAGTTAGTTTAAGTTTAAAATAATGTCAGAAAAGAAATAGCTGAAAACTGTACCATGTTTTAAATAAGATTCTGAAAAATGCTGACAAGGGAATATATTCCTTGCTTTTTAATAAAGGCTAGTCCTGTCATTAGTGACTCACTGTATTTTTGATATATTATGTATTTAATATAAATGAGACTTTGGTCATGGGTATGTAAGCTTGATGGAGCGTCAGAAACTTACTTGTAGTTTGGGCCCCACATGAGGCATGTTCCACCAGGTGTACTTGGTGTGTTTGGCAGAAGTCCTGGCATTTTAAGATTTCAGTGAATAAGCTCATCCTGACTAATAGACCTTGGTAAGAATGGGAACATTTTGGCAACTTTCATAGATGATTTAGAGTTCCTATTTTCATATCACCAGGTCCCGCAGGAGGAGAGATGCTTCACAAATGAATGTTCTAGACAGATACTTGGAAAAATAGCCAGGAAAAAAATCACTGAGCATTGAAAAATGTTGTATTTCTTTTTCTGAGAGGATTCCTGAAGACTAAATAAAGCACCCCAGCTTTCCGTAGATAATGCATAGTTTCTTCTCTTCTCAGTTCTGCCTCATTCTCAGGAGTGTGTCTTTGACCTGAATTTTAGTTTTCTGCTTAAACTTCCTTTTTTTTTTAACAGAGTGCTACTTACTGAAATACTCAGTTCACAGCAGATTTGTCCTTTACTCATTCTCACACATGTATTCTCTCACACTTAAAAATGTTAAGGCTCTTAAAATGAATTCAGTAAACTCTAACCTGAATGTTACCCAAAGTCAAATGGGCATCTTAGAGAGGATGAAGAAGCACATCATTCTGTATGATTAGGTCATTGCAATACAGATTCCTTAACGCGTCTTTGTGGAATGCGGGAATTTTGTGTGCTCGGGTCAGGCTAGTATTTTTATAAATACCATTCTTCCTACAGGTTTATTATGGCATCTGCTGTATCTCCATTTTGATAGCAACGTTGCTGAGAATTTTCGTCAATGGTTTGCTAATAATACACTCTCTGGGATCTCATATTTCCGGTTTTCAGGACATTTCAGTTTTTTTACCATTTTCCTGCTCAGTTATGTGAAGCAAGGGGGGAAATGTTTACCTGCGTGGGAGTCTTTGTTTTCAGCATTTTTCTCATGTAGAAACTTCCCCGGACAAAAAAAGTATTTCCTTCTCTACCGCAGCTTATGCTGTCTTTTTGAAAACAAAAATATACTGTACTCCATGCATTGATATTTTCAATCCAACCAGTCACATTTTCTTCTTTTCCTTTTCTCTCTGACTGGTCAATTCAGAAAAGGAAGTCCAGTTCGAGTGTTCAAATGATGGTGAGGATCTTTATCTGCCAGATTTTTCCTCCTGTGAAACATTCACACTTAGAAATCAAATAAATGCATTTAATCTGTTAACATAACTTGAGAAGCTACAAGACCTTTAACATGAAAACTTGTGACTTCTAAGCCAAGAAGTGCTTACATGCCATCTGTAATGAATTGTTCCGCAATTCTTTAAAGCAAGATTTTTAGCTATAGAAATATAAATACAAAAAAGTAGATGTAACATTGGCCAATGCAGCTGTCTTTAGTACACTAAAAAAAAAAAAAGTATTTGTTTAAACAGTCTTCCATTAATTTCTTAATCTCCTTGTATTAAAAACTAATAACATTAAAATAATAAATGGATAATAATAAGTGTAATGGAGACATTACCCTCTGTGTAGTTATTTACGTAGAAACTAAAAAAAAAATTAAAAATTTCAATACTTGGGGAATTGCTAGAGCTTTTACCCATATACTATAAATACAGTTCAACATCAGGAACTCATTAAGAGACACCTCTCTACTCCTGCTGCCCCCTCTGTAAAAAAAAATATATATATATATATATATAAATTCACTGCAAGATCCACTTTTATTGATTCCAGCTTTAACTGAGCACACATCCACTATTTAGGACATTTTAAGGTGATTTTCAAAACCCCGCTTTGAATATTTTTATTATCCCTTGAAATCAAATAACAAATGGAAGGATGGCTGTTTATTTTCTTTTTGGGGATGTTGTACTTTTAGAATAAAATAATAAGGTTTTGCTAAGCATCTTAGTGTCATTTGACTCGCATCAGGATGTCAAGCTACAAGCACAGGCCACAGCAGACATGCCGCCTTCCTTCTCTTCTCCAGACCCCCAATCAGCCCCATTCCTAGTCCAGAGCCCCATCCCAAGACCTTCTCAACCTCTAACTCAGATCCCCCATCTTGAGAAACAATAAATAGACTCCCTTCCCCCAGCACCAGGTCCTCAGGCAGGCAGTGACCATCCTCCTGTTTAACTGGCATTGATCCTGAATTCTGGGATGATGGTGGTGATCCTGGCAAGGCAGCTTACTCAACAGTGACACTTAACCATGCCTCTGTACTGCTGATCCAGGTAGAGCAGAGCAAATGTTCCACTTCCTCCAATTGGTCACTCTGTCATGGGCAAGCAGACCTCCCCTTGAAAAGACCTGTCTGGTAAATGGCCTATATCATCTAGCTGGATACAGTGTTTCATGCAAGAGAACAGTTCATTTTAATACCAAAGTACGGGCCACTTACCAAATATGGTGGGATATTTTCAGCATCCCAAACACACCGCGTGCCAGCTCTTAGTCTGCTGAAACACCACATAGGATGCTTGGAGGATTTAGATCCTGAGAGACAGTTTTATACAATTTTTATAAAATATATAAAAAACATGAATACTTAGGATAGTATGGCCATGCCCAACTGTTTGCTCTGAGAAATGCTATAAAGTTAAAAACTGTTTCACAGCAACCATAATTTTAGCAGAAAAAGTTTTCCTTCCTGACAACAAATAGAAGTACACCAATTTAAAATAATTTTCCATAATCACTTAATCATTTGGTATGTAAATGCTGAATTTGTTTTTTAATAGCTTCCCCTTTCTGTTAAAATAAACACAGTAAATGTGATTTAAAACCTACCATTTTTCTTTAAATTTGCAAGTGTTTAGCCAAGCTGTGCTCATATCGATGAAATAACTTGACTATGCAATATATTCTCTTTTTCATTTGTACTAATGTAAATTCTGTATTCTTGATGTACCATTAGTAAGTTTGAATATATATTCTTCAGTTCTCGATGGTAGTGGAATGAATGTTGTTGTTTATTTTTTATAGGATTTTGACCAGGGGAGTGTGGGCTCAATGCTGCTCTCCTTACTCAGGCAAAATTCTCTCTGAAATTTGGTTATCCTTTGTCTGTTACATGTTCCATGACAAGCGCTTCTATGGTGTGTTGTTTGATTTCTGATGTTGCTGATTAGGACTGTATGAAGTCTGTTGAAACTTTCATTCCCTCCCTCATATATGCTTTATATGTGTTCATTTCTTCTTTCTTTTGCTCTTTAATTACTTCTCTCTTGGTGGCCAAACTGTTAATGAATATTCATTTTTAGTAGTAAAACTCGGGAGAGTGATTTTCTCTTGTTACAAGAGAAAAAGAATATGAATGTCCATGGTTGTCTGTATTGTTGTTATTCCATAATCTATGTTGTCTTAATTTAAACAAATAACATTTCCTTGAATTCAGTGGGTTTTTTTCCCTGAGTAAGGAATGCAGGTAGTAACATTTTCTATCATTAATTATTCCTTACTAAACCCCTGTAAGATAGTTAACTGCTGGCTGAGATTGTCCCTAATGTAGAGATACTGCCCTGCTTGGCATGTGTCTTTCAGTATCTTAGAGGATAAATTGAAATCCAGTGCAAGCCCGTTTTGCACCAGAGCAATATGTCTGTGTTAGGGATTTCCATCATCTTAACTACATGGATGTAGTTACAGTAGAACAGAGTTCCCCAGTCTAGACGTGTCCTAACTAAGACATGGGCTATGCTTCAGATTTGCTCTGATTTCAGCAACTGATGGGCATCCACCAATGAAAACACCTCAGGTGAAATCCTGGCACAATTAAAATTAATGCTACAGCAGCTTCCATTGATTTCAGGGTCATGATTTCGCCCCTAGGGCACATTTGCCCAAATAAAGCTTACTCAGCAGCTTTATCAGTCTGTACTAGGGATTGCACCAGTGCAGAGGTAGAATTGGGGGAAATCTGAAGTGTAGACATGACCTAAATATCATTATCCCCATCTCACAAAGAGGTTAAGTGATTTACCTAAGGCCATGGAGGGATTGATGAGCTCAAATTAGAACTCAGAAATTCCTGGCTCTCAGTCCAGTGCTCAAACCATCAGTCCAGGGCTAGGCAAATACATTACACACTCTGGTAAATATTATTCAGGCTTCAACATTTTAGATTTCCTAAAGACTTTTATATAAAAAAAATCCCCCAACAGCCTGACTGACACAAAGGGCTTGACTTTTGGTTTTTAAATGTGGTAATTAATTTTACTTTAATATTGACAAAATGTCCATCAGTGAAAGAAGAGAAGTCTGAATTTGCATTGTTGCATTTCTTTCCCATGTAATGTTTACATTTTCAGTGCCAGAGTACTGACACAGCGGAGCCGTAGAGATTCTATACCGCTGACGGGTAGAAATGATGCCAACCCTGTATGCAGACAGCCTACCTTACATTTTGCTTCTTTGACCTGCTGCTGATATAAGTAGAACTGGTCAAAAATGTTTTTAAAAAATCCTAGTAATTTTAATTGACAATAGTTTGATAGCAACAGAGTCCAACAAGCTTTTGTTATAATTGAAACCAGCTTTCCAGTGGGTACAAAAACTTTATTTGGGGCTTGATTTTTAAAATCTCTCCAGTTTTACAACCACAGTGATATTTACCTGGTGCAGTTATGGAAGGTGGGTTTTAAAAATGGGTATAAGAATCAGAGAAATTTAAATTAATTGCTAAAGTCTTACTTAAAGAGAGAGCGAGACAGAAAGAGAGAGAGAATAATTTTTTTTAAACAAATAAAAGCCCCGTTCTTCAAAGACTTGCATGTTTTGTAGTCATTGAAACTACTCCCATAGATAACTGTTTGCAGAATCAGGGCCAAAAGTATTAGTGTTGAGAAGCTACAGTACAGGAAGTTATACTCTTAATTTGGGTTCTGTGGACTGAAAGGCCAATGTACAGTAAACAAAAGGTATTACTGCAGGTTCAGTCAGATTGGAAAATGATAGTATTGAGGTTTTTAAAAACAAGCAAATTAGTTTATTTCATTACATGAAAACGAAACATGTATGTTTTTCATTTGAAATATTAAATGCTTGTTTGAAAAAAATCTCAAAGTGAATGTACCTGTACATATTCTGACCTCAATGACACCCATATAAATCTGGAGTTACCAATTACAGTGGAGTAACTCCAGATTTATATGGGTGTAAATGACACACAAATTTGAACCACTGAAGCTTCCTTCCATGAAAAACAAAATGATGTTTAACCTAGTGACACCCTCCTAGAAATAAAGTGAAATGATGGTATATTACTTAACACTGTTGCAAAATCTAAACTGGCAAATAAATCACAATGGAAATACAGGCATTTTCTTTCTAAAATCCATATTAATTGTGAATTCCTATTACTTGGTTGTAGCCACTATTAAAAAATTCTTCATTCATTTACGTGTCAGAGCTGAAACTGCCTATGCTCTATATAGGACTTCCTTGAACAAGTCCAAAATACTGTCACTAGCGTCTTTGGGAGAAGCTATAGCCAGTTATCAAATCTGTTGTCAGTATTTTTTTCAAGTTCATAAGTTGACCTTTCTGTGATTCTTTATTTCCCTATCTATATCTGCATATAGATATTCTATATAGAAAGATATAGATATGCTAGCTACCAAGAATTCTAAGGCTTGTCTATTTCTATTTTCTGCATACCTACAGATAAACAACAAAACCAACGTGGTAACCAGCCCCAAAGAAAATATTCCTACCCCGGCGCTGGTATACCTGGAATCTTCCTTTTCAACCTATCTTTAAGTTCTTTACTGTTTTCTTTGTTTGTTTGTTTGTTTGTTTGTTTGTTTGTTTGTTTGTTTGTTTGTTTGTTTGTTTGTTTGTTTGTTTGTTTGTTTGGGGTTTTTTTGCTTTTATTCTTTGTTTGCTTTATACATTTTTTTTCTCTTTCTTGTTGTTTGTACTTTTTGTTTTCTTTTTATGAGGAAGTCCATTGTGAAGCAACATTTTTATAAATAGAAAACATGACACAAAAGCTGGATGTGGTGGTGTAGTAGCATTAGTAGCGATAGTTTAATTTTTTGCATGCCATGTAAGAAAGTGAATAGAATGCGCTTGATGTTGCCCTTAGCTCTTCACCTGATGGTTGTTTCTGTGCGTTTAAATGCTGACTTATTTTTTAATTTGTACCTATTATCTTTTCTTTTGCCTTAACACAAGTTTTGACATCAAGCAGAGCTAACAGGACTATTGCTAGGCAACAACAATATAGACCTTATTCAGATTTTCATTCCCCCTATTCTCTGACAACCCAGCAGGACTTTGCAAGGCTTCACTTACTGTTATCAAAAGGTACCTTAGTCCTATAAAGCTTTTTGTATAGTGCCACTTTAAATCTACAGTAAGCATTACTCAGTAATAAGTTCTGCTGGGGGAATATTACTAAACAGTAGGACAGCGTACATAAAGATTCTATGTCACAATCTTGCTTCTGTAGTAAGTCACATTTCTTAAGATGGAGGAAGGCTTACGAACACAAATGCTACAATTTAATTACCTAAATTTAAGCAGTATTATTTCTCATGTATTTTGGTACATCGCTCTGAAGAAATGTTTCTGCTCTTTAATATAAACATAAGGACAAATTCTGCCCATAGATTTGCATGTGCAGCTCCCATGGAAGCCTGCATTAAGTCAAGTCATTTCAGAGCAGTAGTTTAAAGGTTTTATGGTATGTACATGAGTCCTCAACTCCCATCACGTACTTCCACACCTCTGTGAGTACATTAAAAAGCTACACTTGCTGCAGCTTGTTCCTGCGCTAGCTAACTGGCATTTTAAGGGAAGCAAGAGGGGAGTTAAACTTTGAAATGGCATCAAGAACTTCCATCATAATTGGTATCTGTGCTGTTCAAATGGGCAACAGACTGGAAATAACCCCTGTACATCCAAACACCATTTGTGTTTAGAGGTACCCAAATCTTTCAGAATCTGTTCAGCCCATCTTTATTTTGATTTTTGTTCATTTTTGCTTTATTAATAAGTGTACGGTATTTTTTTAATTAAAATAGTTCACCATTTTTGAGCTAAAGCAGGGTCAGACAAAAAGGGACAATGTATCTAATATGAGACATTGTGAAACAGATTTCCTCTTCAGCTAACCTCCCCAGAGCTTCAAAGCCCTGTGTGTGTGTTGATCATGAATAAGGTCTTTGCATGCCGCTGCAGTAGGTAAGGTAACCTACCTTGCTGGGTTGCCAGTCAAGGAATCTTTATTAGAGACATTGTTTCATCTTTTGGCAAGTCGTTAACATTTGCTTTAGCTCTTGTCACTGTTTAGCATTTGTCTGCTGGCTCTTCTCACGCTCCCTCACACTAATGTGAATGTATTTACCAATGAGAACTGTTTTTCTCTTTATTTTGTTCTCACTCAGGAGCCCCAAACTACAGTAATCCACAACCCTGATGGAAATAAGGTATTCAGAAAGAATTAGCTCCATCTTGCTTCTCCAAAGTGCACATTTCATCCACTATTCTAAGCCAGAATGTGCCCATTACCCAGAGCTTAGCAAGGAAAATCTCATTCCTGGATCTGTTGCCCCTGGTGCCTCTTGGGCCTAATTCATCTGTGGCTTGTTCCCACTGAATACTTTCTGCCTGGCTGCTGGCTCCCTCAGTTCCTGTGGATGTCTGTAGGCGGTGAGGGCGCTCAGGACCCAGAGGAACCAGGTTCATGGTGTGTTGTACATCTCTTGCTTCAGGCAAGAACTTACAGTTCTCAGAAAAACAAAGGAATGTTGTGTTCAGACACAGAATATAGTAAGGTTATTTTTACGATTTTAGTGAAAGCTTCATACACAAGATGAAGGCATATTTTGAGCCCTTTCCATCTGCTGTTTCTCAGCATGCTTATGCATCATACTGTGATACGTTTCTGCATGGAAATTTTGACTTATTCCATAACATCATCTTGCAGTTTGAAAAGAAGCTAACACTTGAAGTGGCAAGAAGCTCTTTTGAATTCATAAATCTTGATTTGATTTTTCTCATTGATTTTCTTCTGTGTGCTGTGATGGTTGTGATTGATGTCTGGTTTCAATAACGTGTGGTAATTTTTTCTCCCTATGTGGACTTGAAAGGGGTTAGGGAATATTGTTGTTTGTGATTCATGTTCCTAGTTTTCATATGCAGATTTCACTTATTTAAAGAGATTTTAATGTGTATGCTGGGAATTTAAAGTTCCCAAAGGATTGTTGTCACATTTATCTAGTGTAATTACTTGTGGTCACTCAATACTTTATTTGCAAAGGATAGCGTGTGAGTGGAAAATATCAGATGCAGGCATTTCACAAGCATGGAAAAAGTGTTAATTGTGCATATTGTAGTCCTCTCTCTCTTCTTTGTTTGATTATTTATTTTATAGTTTGTGGGTAAGAATAAGTTGTGGTGTTCATTTCACTACTGTACCAACTACTCTCTGCACCCATGGTCCATATTTCATCTCCCATGTTTTATTAATAGGCAGTGTACCGCCAGCATTTTAATTTTAGTCAAATCTTTACTAAAGCCCAGCAAAGGGAAACAAAAAACCAAAACACTGGAGCTCTTTGGCATGACTACATCTACTTGACTTTATTATATATTCATAGCAATTTAGATATTTTATGTCCCAAAAAGTTATAACATGGACAGGAAAACTACTTATGGGGAAAGTTACTGTTAAATTTCATTATCTGCAAAAACAAATATTTTAGCATGACAACTGGAGTGGATGCTTCCATATTACTGGCCATATCTCTCGTGTGAGCTTGTGCATGACGTTTCCTGCTTGTATGTGTGTGGTTTTTATTTTCTTCTAGGTACTATATATGATAGAGCATGGTATTTCCCTTATGTGGAGTGAATAGTCTAACACCATTCACAATAGGAAAAGCATGATGGTTTATTAAGCTTGGTTTGTATGTGTGGATTAGTTGGTTCATTGCTGCATATAATTTTGTTCTTTTACATTTGAATAATGCATTAACCATTCTGAAACTTTTCTTTGATTTGTCTTGTGAATTCATAGTAGACAAAAGGACACTGTCAGAGTATTTTGAAATTTTTATTTAATTAATGTGTATAGTAACCCTTCGGAAGATTGAAATAAATCTTATTTTTTTCCCTTCTGTCTCAGAAGTAAACTGGCTTGTTATGGATATTTTTACTCTTGAGTATTTTGCTTCTGACTTTTTCTTTTTTCTTTTTTTTTATTTGCAACAAAGCATTTATTTTTAAAAATCATAAAAAGTAGATCTTCTGAAAAAAAAATTAGGAGAAAAAGAGTAGGTCAAATTTGACTACCTTTGACATTGTCCTTTTAAGTGTGCTCCCTAATTTTTCACATTTCTAATATCTTATAAAAATTGTGATAAGAGCCTTGCCTTTTAATATTGCAAAGATTTCAATACAACTGTCTGATGGACAAGTCATTCCTCTGTTTGGCTGGTTGGTTAAAGAATATTTCTTCAAGATATCTAGATTATCTAGGAGCATTGTTGTGGGCCTCTCCAGTAACTTGCACTCTCTCTGAAAATTTTTAACATAAGGAGAGTATAAAAATGCAATCATGGATTTGATCCAATTCTTATTGAAATCAAGGGGAGCCTTTCAGTTTATTGCATGAATTCTTATATCAGCAGAAGTAGTACTTTAAATTGTGAAATGCAACATTCTGCTTACTTTATACTTAAAAGCTCAAATGGAATGACTTATTTTACACAGTTGATATTCATGAAGCTTAAAATGGCAAGTTCTAATATTTGGCTGACGTAATTCATATAACAGTTCAGACATACTCTGTCTAGTAGAATGTAAAAAAAACCAACAAGTTAACTCATTTTCATGAAGATATTTTTATATTTCCCCATACATCCGTGTGACATTCAAAAACTGGACAGCCAGAAATACATTTAATAAAAATGTTCCCTTTTGAAATGGATGAAAATTATTGACATTTAGTTTCAGGTACAAACATCTCAATCCCTGTGGCCATTTGTTTGTGAATTACATCCACATAGCCTGCTTCAAGGCTTTGCATGATCTGTACAATACCAAGTGTAATTTTCATAGGTGCATGAATAATATGCTGGGTCACTTTATGCATTTCACTTGTATTTACTTCTCAACAGGAGTCAACAGAAAGTTCCAATACGACTATTGAAGACGAAGATGTGAAAGGTATGATTAACAGTTGGAAAGGCAAAACCATGGCTACATGCATATATTTCAGTAGGTTTTATTGATCTGCCAGATGGAGGGAGTTCCTAAGTAATCCAAGGAGAACATACTATTATTTTTGAAAATTATGTTCATTGCTGAAGTTCTATATGTTAAGTTCTGATTTGGATAATCTGACTTTGATAGTCTAACTTTTACATGTACCGTTTCTGTAGCATTTTGGAATTAAGGAAGTTTGTCATCTAAAATTATAATTATGGCAGTAGAAGGTGTATATTTAAAAACTAATGACATTTAATATTATTTTAAATTTCATTTTGTATATCGTATTTTGAATTTTTTTGTTTGCATGCTTTAATTCATGTGTGTTTAATGCGTTTTTTCAGATCAGCATTTATAAAACATTTCTGTTCAGATGCCAGTGTTTTTTTTGTGCTTCTTTTGTATTCTGGCCCTATAATTGTCTTAACCTCAGTCACCTTTTTCTTTTCTTTTCAATTTTCTGCACAATTACCTTCTTAACTTTGCAATCTTTTTGATTATTTTTAAGGTTTTTTTTCTTTTTTAAATTCTATGCTGTGACATTATTCATTCTTATTTTAATAACATTTTGTGGGTTTAAAACCGGTGTATTCAGCTTGTGTATTATATGTTTCATATAAGACATTCGTTTTTAGCTTTAAGTACAAAATTTTATTTATAGTGGATCCACAAAACAGAAACAGGAGTAAGAAGGGACATGTTGAAAAATAAGAGGGGAAGTAGTAAGAAAAAGAGATTTCTTAGTTAATTAACCATTAGAGTGTTGGGCTGGTTTTACACTGTATTATACTAGAAGTGTTATGTCTGTGGGTGTCACTATTAAAGTGTTTATTAGCAGAAATATGCATTAAAATATAGATTCTAAGATGCTGGAGTTTTCAATAGCTTCAAGACTGAGAGAACATTTTAGAATATGAAACTGATTCAGTGGATGCAGTTGCTCAAATCGTGTTTGGTAAACTGTTGTTTTATTTCTGGATAATGGAGCATGCAGTATCCTTGTTTGATAAAGTAATTGATGTTGCCAGAGTAAGGGACTGATAATGTAATGCTTTAGGACTCATTATTATCTCCAAGTCAGAAATGTAATAAGAGATACAAGATAAGATAATTCTTTAGTAGGACATTCCATTGTTTATGAGCTGGCATTCAAATGAACATCAGTAACCTGGTGATATCCTATATATTGTCTTTTTTAGACAGAGTTCTTTTGCTTAATGAGGTATATAGTTTCTGTTTCACTTTTATTTTGTGTGCTATAAAATCTTACCCCAGGATTCAAGTAACAATGTTCTCCTACTAAGCAGTGTTTGTATGGTTTGGTATATTATCACTTCAACAAGATCATTTATTTCAAACAGACAGAAATACCTATGTAGTCTCCAGAGAAAAACTTGGTTATAAAAAAAGAGGATGATGACAGGTCCATCAATTGCTCAGGCATGCCTATCCCTCAGCAGGGCCTAGGTCAAATTACCCCTACGGCACAGGTATTTCAATCTCATTGCAAGTTAGGGTATGTCTACACTTCCCACTTTACAGCGCGGCCGTGGCAATGCTGCCAAGGCAGCACTGTGACCTGGGGAGTGTAGACACGCTTTATCACCGGGGGAGAACTCTCCCAGCGATTAAAATAAACAAAAAAAAACACCCCGAACCAACGGTGGTAGCTTTGTCGCTGGGAGCCGGGCTCCCGGCAATAAAGCACTGTCTATACTGATGCTCGGGAGTGTTGCCTTAATCTGTGCCAACAGCACCACTCAGCTAGGAATTCTCCTGCTGCCTCACAGCGTTACAGGCGCCCTAAGGTTCAAGCGTGTCTTCAATCCTATCCCTGTTTCTGCCTCAGTCTTGCCTAAGCCTTGTTCCAGCCCTCTTCAGACTTGTCTGTACCCTATTCCAACCTTGCTCCTGACCTGCTCCAGCCATGCATCCGCCTTCTCCCTCCCAGACTGTTGGACTGACTCCAGCCCTGCTTCGACCTGCATCTGGACTCCACTATCATCCTGATTTGGCTTATCTACAGACTCTGACCCCAGTTCTTATCTATGGCCCATCCCCGTATCCTGGTTTAAGCATTGCCCTCAGCCCGGTCCTGAATCTACATCCAGCTTTGACTCTTGGTACCTGTCCTCGACCACCACTCCAACCACCAGGCCTGACTGCCTAAAACCTAGAGCCTGACAAATGGTGCACCTAAGATCAAGTCATTCACCTAGCACAAGATATTGAACACACCTTTGCACCATTATGGCAGACTTGTCAACTGCAAACACCACTGTCTAGCATGTGGGGCTGACCACTAAGTTTCTGCAGACTATTTTCTGTAAGCCTATGGTGTGGTTCAAAATGGAAATGCCTCTCCTTGTCACCATAGGTACTTATGACCTACCAACATGGGTAGTAATCTATAAAATATTGAAGAGTGATTCGGCAAGGACATGAACTCTCTGGCTACTTAGCTCCATCAGTGGTGACTTGCACTAAGTGAGTCTTAAGAAGGTGGCCACAACCCTCCATCTGAATAATTTCCTGGCCAATCAGCCCCTTACAGTTTGTGTTGAGGATCATTCACTCCCTTTCCAGCCAGATGTCACTAACTTAGGAGTCAAATTGGACCTTGACCTAACATACCAGTCCCATTTAGAACATGTAAAGTAAAAGATTACTTGATCCAGAGACTAGCAGGAACTTCCTGGAAGCCGAGGCAAATGTTTTACTCACCTCAGTCCTGGGGCTGGTATTCTTGCATCTGTAGAGCAGTATGCAACAGTTTGGGGCAGAAGTTGGCAAATGCGTCTCATTGTTTCGGAGATTAACACAACCACTCATATCGTTAGTGGTTATCTTTGCTGTACTTTAACATCTGATTTATATGTGAAGGCACATATAGCTCCCATAAAACTGCATGGACGGTTATGATGGATGAAAACAACCTGCTGAATACAAATCTGACAACAGTTGCAAATAAGCAACCCATACTTTCTATCAGAAGATCTACCCACTTCCAGAAGAAATCACCTACACCTGCATTTCCTGTTGACTTGCCATGATTGTCTTCACAACATCCTCTTGCCATTCATGCACTTCTGTCTCATGCTGCCAGCCCAGTGCCAATTTCAGATGAACAATGGCACATTAGGGCCAACTGCTATTTCTTCGTAGAGTGGCAGGTATTCTGGAATAGAAAGGCAGGAGTGCTGGCAAACTTCAGAAGCCTTGATTTACAATTACTTATTTGCAACCTTGGATGCGGATCATGGACTAGTCTTAACAGACTGCTGAGAGGAAAAGGCAGAGTGGCTGCCACATGCAGAAATTTGATTTAGCCCAATTTTCACAGTGTGACTGGTGTAGTGTCTTAGCCCAATCTTCACCATCTGATTGTGTGGTAGGATGCAGATGGTCATGCATGTGGTGGAGAAGAGCACAGTTAGAAGATTGGAGGATGGACTGCAACATCATACCACCCTTGATGCAGTAGTCAGAGATGGCTGAACAATCTAGTTAACGACGTGTAATGCAGAGTAAAGAAGTTCCTTTGGCCCTGTTATTTCAGGAACCAGTATAGCTACAGAAAATTCCCAATGTACAGTTTTGCTTAGTGTGTCACTGTCCACTTGAAAATAAAGTAGTAGTACTGTATTTAGGATTTTGCTTTGATACTCTCACTGTTTCCAAAAGAGAGAAATCCCTGAAAAAAGTTGTTGGACTAATACAGCTAACACAAGTTGGTCATCACATAACATTAAGTGTGAATAAAAAACAAAGTCCCATGTTTTTCTGCGTCGGTCTCAGGGTGTTTCAGTTGTCTGTAGCACACAGAACAAGTGTCTGAGGACATGGTAGGTATGTAGGAAAGAGCTGGCAGAAGAAAGGGTAGTATGTGAAAAGGCCATAAAATACTCTTGAACTTCAGCAGAAGGCATGATCAAAAAAGGAAAATTTTCACTTCCATGATGTCACTCATCAAATTTTTCTCCTGGCCCATGTAGTTTTATTGTTTTTGCTTCAGTCATGATAAAAATAATACTTGCAGAGAATATGGGAATTATAGTGGATACTCCAATAGAAGAGATTTTAGAAAGCCAAAATTAACACTTAATTTGGGAATAGGTTAGATCAATTTTCTTGAAGTGTGGTTTGATTCTGTAAAAAGAATATTATGGCGTCCACATTTTCCATTTCTCATTTACTTCCATGCCAAATATGTATGCAATGTTGTTATAGCTGTGTTGGTCACAGGATATTAAAGAGACAAGGTGGGTCTCTAATACCCACCTTGCCTCTCTAATAACAAATATGTTCATTTTACAAGTAAAAAAGATGCATTTTTCTAACTCTCAGCCTTGCAAAATGAACCGTAGGCCTGAAAATCAGGGTAGGTTATTTCCTTCTCAAGCAACATCACCAGTAAGAAAATTATCTCATTGATTATGCATGCGGAACATCATTGTCTTCAAGAAGAGAAACTTGTTAGTGCTAGAACTGGAACTTAGAAAACAATTGTGATGATAATGTGTGAGAAGGAGTATAATCCAGTCTCTCCTAGCTGAATCAGTAGCTCACTCTTTCTTAGCTGTGTTGACTTTGCAAGTAAAATACAGGAAACAAAGTACTAAGAAGTTATTAGTCATTGAAGGCAACAAATCCAATTCTGCATGCACATGGAGCAGATGTAAAACCTAACAAGATGTGCCTTTTCCACATAGCGACTTTTCAGACTACAATGAGATTTCAGAAATACAGATGACTTGATACTAGCTGTATCAGTAAATGGGATCTTGGGAGGTTTGTTACAGTTAACCCCTCACTTGTCAAGAGAGTGAAAGTCCTAATCAAAACCAGGGCTAATGTCCTCAAAGTTTCACTGAATACTAGATTGTGACTGTAAAGCCACAACCACTCAGTAGGAGAAGCAGAGACGTACATTGCCCTAGCATGAGGCATTGTAGACTTTGTTGAGTACACATGGGACGATGGTCCCTGCTACTATCTTGGAAAGGTTTCATCATGTGTACTCCTTATGCCTGTTCAACTGTGTTAACACTGCCTATTGTTCTCTCCACTCCTTTTCCCACTACATCTGGAGAGACTAGTAGTTCATAGACTTACGCTGGCCCTCTGCACTTGGGTAAATTTTTTCACTCGTCGTACGAGGGGTAATGAGGAGATTTCCTGTGCTCTCTTCCCCTCAGTTTCACACATATGCATAGCTAGTTACAATCTAATAGTAAATTATGCTTTTTAGTAGTATATGATCTAGAACTAACTAATTAAGTCACTGATGTTGCCTTCTGTTCTCAAATTTTCAGTGTATGATTTACCTTGACTTGAGCATGCTTCAGGTATATTAGCAACCAATAACTTCTCAGTTTAAATAACAGCATAATAATAATAATTTCGGTTAATGGAAAGCAATAGCTTGAAGAACAATTAAGTTTATCTGCAATTGATGTGAAGAAAAATAGTTGCGGTGCAATTTACTTTTATTTGTAATATCCTCCTTCAAACCATTTTGTGTAGTTTAGCAACTAACCTCATTAACTATATAATTTAATTTTTTGTATATGTAAGGCCATATTTTCTTGGGTTTATAATTTAGCTAAAAAGTTTGTTTGAAATTTAGCTCATCCAGGAGTGCAGTTATAAGATAACGTAAATTAAAAAAATGTTTTTCTTAAGATTGTTTATTTGGTTGTTTAATATCAAAATTAACAAAGATTTATATACCCTTTATACTTGCTCTTTCCTGATAGGAAGGATAATAACAATACATGTCTGAGTTAGAAGAGAGTGTGGTCCTGCTCCTGGTTCTGCTACGGAGCAGTTAACAAATGCAATAGAAACTAAGCAGCAAAACTGTTGGGCAGAGCAGCAAGGGCTTGACAGCTGTTTATTTTCTAAGCTGTCCTGTCATTGAAATGGTCTCCATTGCTCCTGCTCCCATAGAAATCAAGCCCTAGATGCCTATTTTCTGTGTCCTGGTTAAATTAAAGAGAAAAGTAGAAAATTGGCTGAAGGACATAAGAGAACTCCTGTTAATGACCTTAATTACAAAATTGTTATCAGGTGTCACAAAGCAGTCTTCTCAAGGGAGAACAATAAGCATCTGAAACAACTCAATAATGCTGCTGTGTTGTACTCAGTCTATTCAGTTCCATTTCATGAGGTGGAGAGAGCACAAGATGACTGTGCCTACAGACACTGGCAGGCCCATTTGCTATTCCTGAGTTCCCCTGCCCAGAGTTTGGAGTCTCCTCCTTCCTTGTGCCCTTGCAAGTATAACACCACATAGTAGGCAGGAAAGAGGTGAGGGTGTAGGGAGACTGGAAGCTGTTCCCATGAAGAGACAAGTCCCTTTGCATGTTGGAGTGCTCCAGGAAGCATTGTGCCTCTCTGAGTCACAATTCTTCCCCAACTTCCCACATCGGCACCACCCTTTACTGAGGGTTGTCCCTGTTAGGCACTATTGGCTCCTACATTTTATTGACCCTTTTGTGGACCCACTTATCCCTCTAGCCCCAAAGGATAATGAAGAATATTATTATCACTGAGGCTGTTGAGATACAAAATATCATTTTAAATTCTTTGTGGAGAATAAATATGTGGAACAGCTCATCTGGCTGGAGCTGATGTATTGTTGATTGAAAAATGAAGAATTTTGAAATGTGCCTGTTTCATTAACATTGCTGCTGGAATGACTCTCTAACATTTGGCCAGTTAATTACAGTGCAGCAATAAAAGTTTGCTTGTGTGTTCAAGTAGAATACCTGATAAGATACATATATATTGGGGCAGATTGGAAAGAGTTCCTGAATGGAAGCAATGACTTGAGGAATCCTCTTCTGATGTTGTTTTTCTCATTGTTTAGCACCTCTCTGTTCAGGAATACTGTACAAGTTCCTATTAGACTCAGCAGGTACCACTCCCATCCTGCTCCTAACATAGTACACAAACTTAATCCAATATAGGGAGTAGTAGTATTATTTATTATTCATTTAAATAACAAATGTAAACTTCCAGCCAGTTTGAGTATATTTATGTGTTTGCCTGTTCCTAGGATTCCTGGCAGCACCTCTCTGTCTTTGCCCGTTGTTCCCTCTACCTTAGAGTGATATTCAAACTATTTTATATCGTGGATTAAAGCAGATAGGACCCACTTGTTCTGACTGCTAGAATGAGTCAGGGGAATAGCTGCTCTGCATTATGCAAGGTCCCATAAGCTGGCATATCTTGCTTATATATTGTGACTTTTGTAGTTACTGCCACTTTAAGGGATTTGTAGAGGCTGACCACAATAGAGGCAAAGGCTGGAAACTTTCTACCTATGGAGACAAGAAGAAGTTAGCATGCCTTCGGGGATTCTGGGAAGAGCACTCAGAGAAGTTACACCCAGCTTATTTTTAGAGATGCATCATATGTACAAATGTTCTGGGTCCACTCCTAACCTGGAATGCCCCCTTTAGGGTGTTACAAGTGCTTGAAGGTAACATGCCCCCATTTTTTTTACATTGTGCACAAGCAGCAGGATTGTGGCTTTCTCTTGTGCACATATAAGGTCTTCCCCTACCCCACCCATTTGTACACTTATGGAGCAGCAACCAAAATGCAGGGGGACATACTCAATTTCTGATATGCACAAATCTTTTAATTTGTCATCAGTTAATTTGTTTATTTCGTAAGTTATTGATTTGAGTGTTTACAGACAGCATTTCAGATATGTGGGCATTATGAATCTGTGAGAGACTTAAAATTTTCCTGGCTGATTCTTTTTATGCTCAGCATGTGTGTGCATGTGCATGTGTGAATGTATATAGGCATTGTGGCTAGTTAAGAGGTTTGAATATTTTAAAAGACAGCCTGAATTCTGCTTTCACAAATCTGTCTTCAAGCGCAGATTCTTACTCCTTGACTTCATCAGAGGCATGCAGGACCAATTCTAACGTTGTGTATCAGGGCCTTGTGCTACTGGTTTGTATTAGAAGGGAGGTATTTCTGTAATTTGCAGGCAGTGAAACCAGAGCAAGAGTTCATTTTTCATACATTTTAATGTAATAGTTTCCATTTAAAAATAATACTGCAAGTAAATGTGGGTCAGCAAATCATATCCATGTACCATTTATAGGTATGTATTTTTAAAAGTGGAATTTTAATAGAAACTTTCTTTATAAGACAGTGGTACAGCACAAGATTTTTAAAAATATATACCGAGACAAATGTTGTGCATGAAATCCTTTCTACCAGTTTAGGGCACTTGGACACCTAAGAACATGGCTGTAACCATAAACTATGTTGACATCCAAGTGGTAGTAAAGGGACCTAGAAATAATTGCAGCTGTGGAAATGAAGACGAGTCTGAAAATTTAACCCACAGGGCATCTGACAGGAATATCTGTGGGATTTCTCCTCCTTTATGAAGGTAGACTGTGAGCCCAAAACACATCAATAGCATCTCTCCAATGTAAGAATGGTAGATATGTTTTCTCACTAATGTTGTAGAATACCTTCTTTATTTTTTTGCCAGTAATACACCTAAGCTTTAGAGAGTTGATTTGTTGAATACGAAATGGTCTGGATATCTAGATTTCTCATGGTGGTGTATCCCTGAGGATAGATCAATGTAAACAATAGTAAGTGTGATGATTTCCCACGGGCAAAAGGGCTGAGCTTTAGGGCATTTTCAAAAGCAGATAAAAATTCTGGTTCATCTGCACTGCTCAATTTGTCCATATAGTGGGTACCTTTTATATGTAATCCATTCAGGAAACGCATGCTTACATATGATTTGTTTATTTGAATTCATTTTATTCTGGTTTAAAATTCTATGAAAAAACCAATTTAAATTAAGCAGGTTGAATTATATATTGTTTGTTGCTTGGCTTACTTATTATTTTCCCAAAACTAGTCTTTTAAGACCCAAAGACTATAAGAATATGGCTCTTTTCAAACCCATCATATCAGAGTATCCAATTAAAGAGATTGACACTTAGCACTGGCATCTGAACAGAGTCATTTGTTGATACCACTATCTTTGTCCTTGACCTCAACCCTCATTTCCCTAAAATGCATTGTTAGTGTTATTTTTGTGTTCAGAGATTTTATCCATTTGTTTGTGATTAAATTACCATTTTTTGGCCTTTTTTTTTCCCTCACATCTCCATGCCCCACATACAGCTTTCAAAAAGGAGGGTGACATGGAGAGGTTATGTTCTGCTCACCACTCCTCTTCTTCCATTGCTTCTTCATCTCACTGGTCACCATCTTTGCTGTGCCCCACCAGCCGCTCCTGCTGTCAGTGTCTACTGAGGATTCTGATCATACTCTACCTCTTCATCTTTGTTTGTTCATATGTTGTGTTTCTTTCCATCAATTCAGCGGCCAAGTCCTTGGAAAATATAAACTCACAGAGTCACTCGCATGAGTCTGAGCCTTTCCAATCCACTCCTTCCTTTGTGCTGTGTAAGTTGAGAGAAACTATCAGTTGAGATGGCCCCCATCTCACAGTCTGACAAAAGACCTTTGCGATCTGGCCTAGACTAATCATTATTTTTGTTGTTGTTTAAAATACTATGGTTTGGGTGGGTTTTGCATTTGATTGTTTTGTTCCTTAGTTAAATCAGCAGCATTTACTATAGTAAATAGCTATTAATATTTCTGGAAAAGAGTAAGTTATCTGTGTGGCAGATTAATGCTCCAAGGAAATCATTCCTGAAATCTGTCTTGAGGGCCGGGTAAAATCCAATTCCATTGCGCAAAATGTCTGTGTTGAAGAATAGAATGAAAAAAACTTGTGTGGTGAGCCTGACATAAGAAAAGCAGTCCATGTATGGAACAGAATTATTTCATGTGAATTAGGGTGAATTAGAATTTCTGGTGACATGGACGGAATGATCAGTCTTGAGGTCTTTGCATATACCCTGTACAGCTCCTCTCTTTAAAGTTGTACAAATCAACTTGAACAGCATCCGAGCAATAACCCACCAAATTAATTATTTGTTATGTTTATGAATGTCACTAAATCACGTGCCTTGGCTTCAGTTGTTAGAGAAGTTTTGAACTCCTGGACCTAGGCTACACGGGTGTATGGGGGAAATGAGGTTTTTACATTACAAAACCTAGTTTCCCTCATACTAATTTCCACCTACTGTTACACACACCTTCTTGGCAACTGTTTGAAATGGGCCATTCTCATTACCACCAAAAAGTGATTTTTTTCCTCCCTTGGTATTCTACTGTTAATTGAATTGTCTTGTTAGATTGACCTCCAGCTTGGTAAGGCAACTCCCATCTTTTCATGTGCTGTGTATTTATACTTGCTACTGTATTTTCCATGTTTCAGAGTAGCAGCCGTGTTAGTCTGTATTCGCAAAAAGAAAAGGAGTACTTGTGGCACCTTAGAGACTAACATTTATTAGAGCATAAGCTTTCGTGAGCTACAGCATCCGATGCTAATGCATCCGATGAAGTGAGCTGTAGCTCACGAAAGCTTATGCTCTAATAAATTTGTTAGTCTCTAAGGTGCCACAAGTACTCCTTTTCCTTTTGTACTTTCCATGCATCTGATGAAGTGGGTTCTAGCCCAAGTAAATTTGTTAGTCTCTAAGGTGCCACAAGAACTCCTCATACAGATGCTTTTTGATTTTATGGGGTGCATGAACAACATGTTGCATCTTCATCCTTTTTGAGAATCAAATAATTTGTGCTACTTGAAAGGTAGCTCCAAGAAGCAAGGCAGTTGTGTTTTATCCAGTTGTAAACCACTGTGCATCTATGGAACAAAATAATAAGATGACCCTACTGTGCATGGATCTGTACGTTTGCTGAGGTTATATCTCACTTTCTTGGAGCTTGTGCGCTTTTTTGCTGATCTAATCTAGAAACAGATGTGGCACTGGGGAGTTGGCTAGAACACACCTGTGCTGCCACTTGGTGTAACTTAATACATTTTTCCTAAATAATGTGCAGAATGCTTAGATGTGGGCATTTAATAGATAGATGGAAGAGAAAAGAATCAATGTTGAAGGAAACTGCTCTAACTGATGGAACTTGCTGAGTTCAGCTGACCTGCAACTGCATAGATTCATAGATATTAAGGTCAGAAGGGACTATTATGATCATCTAGTCTGACCTCTTGCACAATTCAAGTCACAGAATCTCATCCATCCACTCCTGCAATAAACCCCTCACCTATGTCTGAGCTATTGAAGTCCTCAAATCATGGTTTAAAGACTTCAAGGTGCAGAGAATCTTCCAGCAAGTGACTCATGCCCCATGCTACAGAGGAAGGCGAAAAACCAACAGGGCCTCTTCCAATCTGCCCTGGAGGAAAATTCCTTCTCGACCCCAAATATGGCGATCAGCTGAATCCTGAGCATATGGGCAAGATTCACCAGCCAGATACCCAGGAAAGAATTCTCTGTAGGAACTCAGATCCCACCCATCTAACATCCCATTACAGGCCATTGGGGATCCTACATGAATATTTAAAGATCAATTAATTGCAAAAATCATGTTATCCCATCATACCATCTCCTCCATCATAGACTTCACATCATAGAAATAGCATTGGAGGGGAAAGAAAATGCAAAAGCAAGACAAAGAAAATATATCAATCAGATGGGCTACAGAAAGCGTCATGGTGTACTGCGGACACCTGTCCAGCACAAGAAGCACTAAAGTAAAGAACATCTCACATGACCAGATGTACTTTTGTTATTGATTTCAACTATGCATAGACCACTAGTAATATCAGTCTTTGTAGGAAGTGGATTAGTTTGGCTGTCTTGTACTGTAGTGTGCAGGGATATAGTATTAACAATCTTAACAAATCTGTACTACTTCAGTCCATTCTTCCCTTCCCCCCAGCAACATAAAACACACTAGCTCCCTAACCCCTTCTCCCCTCACAAAAAAACTTCTCACAGTGCTTATATAAGACAGATATTTTCTTTAAGAAATGGCATAATGCTATTAAACAGCCATCTGCTGTATGCAAAATAATTTCATAATGATAGCCTGCTATAACTGATCTGATTGCTCACAACACAAAATGTATTAGTTTAAATCCCCACGTTGGCAATGATTCTTGAAAACATGGTTAATCTTCATGGTAGTATATCAGATTGGTAGTTAATTTCCAGTCCTGAGCTTTGTGTAAAGTATTGCAAGTCTATGGAGAAAACATGCTGGTTCTACAGAGTTGTGTATTCAAGAGGGTGTTTATGTCTTGCATAATTCAAGATATATACATTGATTACCCTTAAGAACTTTCCAGAATTACAGTAGGCAAAATAGCTAAGCGTCTGCAATTATCTCAGTATCTGCAGTATTCATTTGTACTTTCTGTACCAGTAGTTCTCAAACGTTTGTATTGGTGACCCCTTTCACATAGCAAGCCTCTGGGTGCGACCCTCCTTTTAAATTAAAAACACTTTATTATATATTTAACACAATTATAAATGCTGGATGCAAAGCGGGGTTTGGGGTGGAGGCTGGCAGCTTGCGACTCCACTATGTAATAACCTCTTGACCCCCTCAGGGGTCCCAACCCCCAGTTTGAGAATCCCTGTTCTATACTTACTGTAGGAAATACCTGGAATAATACAGTTACTGGGATAAAGTCAAGATATCTAAAGCATTTTCTAAGACAGTTGCAGGTCTTTAAGGGTGACAATTGTGTTAGGTTTGGAGACAGAGACCCCCTTGGGACTCAGAGTAGCAGCCGTGTTAGTCTGTATTCGCAAAAAGAAAAGGAGTACTTGTGGCACCTTAGAGACTAACAAATTTATTAGAGCATAAGCTTTCATGAGCTACAGCATCCGATGAAGTGAGCTGTAGCTCACGAAAGCTTATGCTCTAATAAATTTGTTAGTCTCTAAGGTGCCACAAGTACTCCTTTTCCCCTTGGGACTGTAACCTGAAGTGATGAAATTACCTCTGAGCCCAGTTTCCCTGCCAGCTTAGGACTCCAGAACCCTGCCTTGTTGAGCCAGACATGCTAGCCTGCTGCAACTCAGACCCAGGTCTGGTCCACAACCCCAAAGCTGCAGATTTTAACTAAAAACTGCTCAGCAGGTAACCTGCCTCCAGCATTCAGCTCCCAATGGGATCCAAACCCCAAATAAGTCCGTCTTACTCTGTATAAAGCTTATACAGGGTAAACTGATAAATTGTCCACCCTCTGATAGAGAGATATGCACAGCTGTTTTCTCCCCCCGGTATTAATCACTTACTCTGGGTTTTCTAATAAACATAAGTGATTTTATTAGGTATAAAAAGAAGAATTTAAGTGGTTTCAAGTAATAACAGACAGAACAAAGTAAGTCACAAGCAAAATAAAGCAAAAACACACAAGTCCAAGCCTAATACACTAAGAAACTGGATTCAGGTAAAATCTCATCCTCAGAGATGTTCCAATAAGCTTCTTTCCCAGACTAGACTCCTTCATAGGCCAGGCCCAATCCTTTCCCCTGGTACAGTCCTTGTTAGTTGCTGCAGACGTCTTAGTTGGAAACTAGGGGTTTTCTTATGACTGGCAGCCCCCTTTGTTCTGTTCCACCCCCTTTTATATCTTTGGCACAAGGTGGGAATCTTTTGTCTCTCTGGATCCTCACCCCTCCTTCTAAATGGAAAAGCACCAGGTTTAAGATGGATTCCAGTATCAGATGACATGTTCACATGTCCTGTGAGACCCCAACCTCCATTCTTCCAGGGCTGGCCCACACCTACACCGGAAGGTTTGCAAGTAAACAGACCATTTACAACCAATTGTCCTAGTCAATGGAAGCCATCAAGCTTCCAAACCACCATTAATGGCCCACACTTTGCATAATTACAATAGGACCTCAGAGTTATACTTCATGTTCCTAGTTTCAGATAAAAGAATGATCTGTTCATACAACAGGATGAACACAGTAGATTATAAACTTCGTAATGATACCTTACAAGAGACCTTTTGCATAAAGCATATTCAGTTACATTAAATTCACACTCATAAGCATATTTCCACAAAACATTATGGAGTGCAACGTCACAACCATTATACTACATAATCTTCACTTCTGAAATGTGGCATAAAAAAGAATAGACGTATAATGTGGTGGTGATTAGGCTAGTGTTCAGTTTACAGTGTATGTTGTATATGGTCATTTCCCAGCACCTAATCTTGAATTAAAATAAGGGCAGATGCAAACACACATGTTCCACTTCAATGAGTTTCTGCTCTGAACCTTCAATCTGCACCAGTGAATTCATTTTTATAAATGTAAGGACCTGAGTTTACCTCTGCATTTGTACAGTTGTTTTTCAAATGCAACTCCATTTAAGTTATAGTAGTGTCAAACTGAAGTACTGCAGCAGTGAATCAGGCTCTTTCCTTTGTATGGTAGATCATGTCATTGTTGACATTTGGGTTGGTGTGGCATATCGGCCATGCTTCAAAATATCTTTTTTTTTCTTTCAAAAAAGTGACGAAAAGGCAGCACTATAAGCAATATGAATTCATACATTTCTACCTGATTGATTTTAAGGTCTACAGTATGCATCATAAGGTTAAGATTAGCTAATATGAAGTGTAAAATGAACTATGTCTCAGCATGTAAATTAAAACTACCTGTTTTAGTCCCCGTCACTCCCCACAGTAATTGCCAGGATACATAGCTTTTTTTATTGACATAGGTTCATTTCTGACAGATGATGTCTAACATTTTAATCTAAGGTTTGAATAAGACCTTAAAGAAGACATTGCAGGCCCTACTCATTTGGTGTGCTTTCTGTTCCATACCTTTAGACCAGACAGACTTACCGGAGACATACCGGAGAAAACTATTCCATCCTAATCCTTTGATATTTCCCATATCATTATTGTGCCTGGCATCATGAACTGGAGATTAAAGGAGGGGACTGGAAATCAAGAGACCTTGATTCATTCCTGATATTGATTCACTCTATGACCTTGGACAAACCATTTAAACTCTCTGTGCTTCCATTTCCTATCTTTTAAAATGGCAATAGTAATACATACCCATAATTGTTAAGCAATTGAGGTCCTTTGAGTAAAGATGCTATATAAATGCAAAGTGTTCTCGTCATTTGGTAGACAGCATTGTTTTATATAAACAAAGGCTTATGTTGTTGATTGGTGTGATCAGTTCCTAATTCCATGCATTTTGTTGTGTTATATGATTCCAAAATAAAAATAATAGACTATTTTAAATATCATAATGTAATATAATTATAAAAAGTTATTTTTGCTGTTGACTCATATAGGAATTTAAAAGATATTTTTAAAAATCCTCCTCTTTTTCCTTTAAATATCAAGGAGACAGAAGGGAAGAGCAACAAGTTAAAACAATTTATCTTGTTTGGTCCTTTGAATCAATTCTGCAGACGTTAATACATCACGTCTAGTCATTTCCATTACAGAAATGAGCAAATAATTCCTTCATGATTCAAAGTTATTCCTGATTTCCTCCTTCTAACTCCATTTATTAAACTGGAGAACAGCACATCATAAATTGTCACTTTTTTAAAAGAATCTATTCATTACTTGATATGATTTACATAATGTACCACTGATTGCTTTTACTGATGTAATTTCCATATTTGCTTCTCATATCAGTTTGCATTATTCAACTACATTGTAGTTATAAAAAATATTAAACCATGAGGGGGGAAATAGCTGGCATTCTGATGGAATATGCTGATTTTAGAGACAAAGCTGTGATATTCTGTGTTCACTTTAGTCATATATTTTTTCCTGGTTTTATTTTTTGTTAAGCTTTCGATACAACTCCTGCCCTCAGATAACCCGCCAACAAGTGTACATGAAGGGTAAAAGTGGCCAATAGTGCCTCTTAGAGCCATGTTAGTGCACTTATCAGAATCTCTCACTTACTGTTTTGTTTGTGGGACAAACAAGCTCAATCCTGTAGGTGATCAAAAGAGGCAATCCTGCCGAGTTAATATGATATTGTTATGCTCTGTTAGCAGTAAAGGATACTCAGAGACACAAGAGTAGCTATTCTGAATTAATTGGAGGCTTATGGTATGAGAAAATCCTCTCCCCCATCTTATTTAGATGAAGAAAATACTGTGGTATCTAATCCTTTGATGCACCGTAGACACTGTTGAAAAATTAAAAAGCATGATGACCTTGCACAAGCTGCAGGAATTTGCATCACAGGATTTGCAGGAACATAACAAAAGCTTGCAAGTTATCACAGGATCATATAAACTTCTGGGGCGAAATCATAGCCCCACTGAAGTCAATGGGAGATTTCAGTGTGGCCATGATTTCACCCCAATAAACTGACAGTGATAATATAGTAGCAGGTAGGCTAGAATAGTGTACTCTGTTGTCTGGACCAGCCCATGCATATAGATAAGGATAATAGTGTGGGTTTCTTTAAACCTACAGTTTCCATCTAATAGATAGGAAGGATGCTAGAGAGTATGGTATGGTAAAACTTGATAGGATCTCATCTACCATTACATACAAGACCAAGGTAGATAGATAGCATTATGAATGGTAGTGGGGTTGGGAAAAAAAAAAAGAAAATGGAGTGGAAGGATTGACCTGTGGCTAAAGCATAGCTCTGGAAATTAAAAGTTCTGGCTTCTAGTCTTGGCTTTGCTTGCACCATGCTTGTTTTCCCATCTGTAAAAATGGGGCAAACAACCTCATTTCATGGGAATATTGGTTATTTTTATTACAGCATACATTTCATTGTTGTTGTTAAAGCATTTTGAGATATTTAAAAGGAAGGCATAATAGAAGCAAAGAGTATTATCATTTATTCTATTATAAAACTGAGACCAAAGATACAGTTCAGAGTGAATTTAGAGAGTCATAAGGTGGGAGTACAATTTATATAAAAAGTGTATACAAATCATATTAATGTCTCAGTTACCATAAGATGCTTTGACATTGTTAATGCATTTAAACATTATTTCTTGAGACAGTAAGCCAGGTCTGTGGTTAATATTTCACATTAAGAAATCTGAGTAGAAACTTAGTGTTAACTCACTATAGCTGCAATTCACCATTATACGTTTCTTTTTGAGACTATAGAGTGGTTGCCATTCAAAAAAAAAAGTTTCCACATAAGAGAGAGATTAACTTAACTGTGTGGTAACTGTTAGCAGATGGACTTTTCAAAAGTGACTACAGTAATGTGTACAAAGTGACATTCTATTAGCTGAATTTGACAAATAGTTTAACATAATAATATGATAGAGGTTAACAGAGGGAAAGCATTCATTGAATTGGATCTTGTATGTCGTTATTAAATGGAAAAATGATTAGCTGGCATAACTTTTTCAGATACATGTCTACTATTAAATGATGCATTGGGTTTTCATTAGACAAGCAATAAGACTTGTAGAATTTTTTATTTATTTATTTTATTTCCCCTGAAGGGTGGTGGGGAAGTTTGAGAAGAATCAGCAATGTCAGAAACCAATCAACTCATAAGATGGTGAATCGGAGTGAATCGTTAGGAACAGCAGGCGCTGGAAAGGAGTATTATTCTTAAGATGACAGCTTAAGTGCTTAGAATGGGCATACAGTAAATCAAAACAAATTTTAGAATGTTTAAGGCTACAGTGTAAACTTTTAAAAACTTTTTAAAAATAAGTTCTACAGTTTTAACTACAATTTTTTCACAATTTGTGGACAAAAATAAGACATTACTGATCAATTTAAGTTGTCACCAGAAAGGTTCTAGAAATAAGGACTTTAAAACAAGATTCTTTTAGAGCCTGATACAAATACCATTGAAGATAATGGAAGTCTTTCCATTAATTTCTTTGGGCTTTGGATGAGGTTCTTAGGCTCTGATCCAGACAACCACTTACAAACGTACTTACCTGCAAGCATGCGCTTAAGTGCTTTGCTGAATCAGGGCCATCTTCTTTGAGGGATGGTCCCTATGTGGATTACAAACGTGGGTATGCATGGGTCTTCGTACAATATTTTACAAATATGTTTCTTATACAGCTGAGCAATAATTGATACTGAGTAGATGTTCACCTATCACCTCTTTTTTCTTGTAAATTAATTTGCAGAAATTAACCATAAAAGCAGTATAAAACAGCCAGAGCAACTTAAAATTTGAACGGTTAGCCCCTGAAAATGTTTTGTAGCACTTGACTATTCATCTGTCTCTAGATTTGTGGCAGTAATGCGTGCTGCACCACAGAATGACATCTGACGTGTTCATCTATACTTATTTTTTTCAGTGAATAATACTAGAGTGTTTTCTCTCTTTTGTCTCCAATTTCCTTTGTGTTTTCAAAATCGGTAATATTTTGTTCCAGCAAACTCTGCAGTGCTCTGTACAAAAGTACTATTAACTGTACATTTTAACTTTTCAAATTGCTGGTTGTTGGGATCCAGTTTTTATTACAAATTAACCTAGACCACATCATTCCATCTATTTTTAAACAGAACTCCCCACTGAGTTCAATGAAGAGTGTTCTGCTTTAAAATGGATAGCACAGAATGTCCCATGGTCTATTGTAAAGGGCACTGGGATAAGTCATTTTCAAAGTTTTATCTTTGTAAGAATATTGGAGGCAAGTGAGTGTGATAGACGGCCCCCGATTTTGTGCATAGGGCACAGACGGTTTGCTTGCTAATTTGATAATCTGAAATGGAACTCTCAGGTATAAATGTGAATTAACAAGCTGCCTCTGCATGGCACATAACTGATACACAGCTATTTTCTATAAGACTAGAAAGTACATGACGATGAACTTTATTTTTGGCTTCATAATGATTACTGTTCTCAGAGGTACTTTACGTTAACAGGAGTATGCTAAGGAACAATAAAACCACAGGACTCCCAGTTATGTGAAATCAGGGTAATAACAGTTCCAGCACAGTAATTATGTAGACAATCATCTGGAGTATTAATAAAAAAAATAAGTGTTATTAACCTGTGAGGGAGCATGTTTTAAGAGTTTTTTTTTGTTTTTATTACTGTTGCAGTACAAAGCACGTTGTCTTCAATTTTAAACCATTGCATCAGCAGTATTGTGCTCACCCAATTAGCAAGGGTTCTGCATGCATTTCTCATTAATCGGTTTGAACAGGTACCCCTTTGTGGGTAAACTAGCAGTCTTCATTTTTATATGTCAACGGTATTTTTTATGCTTAACTCTTCTTAGATTTTTCTCTCTATTTCTTTTTGTTATGATTAGCATACTAAACTATTGATTATTTCTATAGAGTGTCCTTAATATGTATTCAAATTTCCTTAGTTTGATGCAAAAATAGTGTGTTCTTGTGTGGGGCTCTGTAGGCCTGATTTATTTTTGCATTACCTTGTTCCATTAGTTTATAAATTCCATTAATCTGAAAATTGCCGGCACAGTGCTCTCCAAGACCCTCTTTGCATAGCTTGTATACCAGTAGATTGTCAAACATGGAGTAGATGTAAAATACATCCCTGTAAAATGTGGCCAGAGTCTAATAAATCAACAAGAATTGATGCATGTACTGGGATTAATGTTTTTATAATGCTAAATGCTCGAATAATTTCAGCCAAAATTGTAACATATTTCCTTCATTCCTTTGTATTAGATATCCATTTTAGCTTGACTTCAAAATATTTTTGTTAGAAATGTCTTTTTAATCATCATATGCCTGCCCACGTGCTAAAATAAAGGTCACATTTGTGTGAAATACTGTTACCACAATCCCTTAACTGACTATACTTTATATTATATACTGTGTAGATTAAATATTGAAGTCAGATCACAGGTCTGCAGTCAGCCGACACTCAGCCTTGACTCGGTCTTTTTTTGAGTCTCTTGCCCCGAGTCTCCTACAGGAGCCCCCACTCTTGGGCAATCTCTCTGTTACTGGTGAGAGTTCAACTTATTCCCGTGGTCTTTCTTGAGTCCAATTACTTCTAGTCCCTTTTTAATACTGGTCTTTTATAAAGCATTTTTATTATTTTAATATTTGTTTAGGATAGCATCAAAAGATCTGTTGTAACTTGGCTGTGCTAGATGCTTACAAACATAATAATAGACATAATCACTGTGCCACAGAGCTTACAGCTGAAGGACTCATTGCTGCAATTAGATCTGTGTTGAATCCATATAGGTCCTACTGTAATCAATGTGACTCTGGAGAGGAAGATATGGTATCAGGACTAAATTTCTTTTAAGTAGTGGTTTGGGCTTATTTCAGGAGTGGTTGCATACAATATAAAATTACTCAAGATAGTTCAGTCAAAGCTCACTGTGAAGAGTTACAAATGACTCTCACTAAACTGGGCAATAAAATGGCAGATACAATTCAGTGTTGATAAATGCAAAGTAATGCACTCTGAAAACTAATCCCAGCTATACATACAAAATAATGGGGTCTAAATTCACTTCTAAATTACCACTCAAGAAAAAAATCTTGGAGTCCTCACCAGCAGTTCTCTGAAAATATCAAGTCAGTGTCCAGTGGCAGTCAAAAAACTAACAGAATGTTAGGAACCATTAGGAAAGAGAGCGAGAGTAAAATGGCAAATGTAATGCGACTATATAAATCCATGGTATGCCCACACCTTGAATACTGTGTGCAGTTCTGATTGTCCCATCTCAAAAAAGATGTATTAGAATTGTAAAATGTGCAGAAAATTGCAACAAAAATGATTAGGGGTATAGAACAGCTTCCTTACAAGGAGAGATTAAAAAGACTAGGACTGCTCAAACTTCAAAAACTGATGACTAAGGGAAGGATATGATGGAGGTCTATAAAATCATGGCGGTATGGAGCAAGTAAATAGGAAAGTTTATTTACCCCTTCACATAACACAAGAACTAGAGGTCAGCTGATGAAATTAATAGGCAGCAGGTTTAAAACAAACAAAAGGAAGTGCTTCTTCACACAGTGCAGTCAATCTGTGGAACACATTGCTGTGAGATTTTGTGAAGGCCAAAAGTAAAACTGGTTTCAAAAAAGAATTAAATAAGTTCATAGAGGATAGGTTCATCAATGGCTATTAACCAAGATGGTCAGGGACACAACCCCATGCTCCGGGTGTCTGCAAACCGCCAACTGCCAGAAGCTGAGACTAAACAAGGGATGGATGATCCAAAATTGACCTGTTCTGTTCATTCCTTCTGAAGCATCTGGCACTGGCCACTGTCAGAGACAGGATACTGGGCAAGATGGACAATTTGTCTGACCTAGTCTGGCTGTTCTTACATTCTTAATTTCTCATGGTTCAATCTCTGCTATTAAAGGCAGTCTGCCGTTTAAGGAAGTGCTGGCACCCTGCCTTTTTGAGTTTGGCCAAAACAAAGGCTAAGTGGAGAAAAATTCATTGTAAACATAGATTTCTGAAATCAGGATGACACACTTACAAGCTCCAGATTCTGGATATAGGTGAATCATTACAATATTGCTCATAAAATGACAATTGGCTGCTTTTACACTTCTGTAAAGGTGAAGAGTTTGTTGTTGTGTTTTTAAAGGCAGATCCTTCAGTGAGAGAAAGTGGATCAGAACTGAGGTCGAAAATGTATCATTGATCTGTGACATGTGCTTTATTTCTTTATGAATACAGAAATACACTAAGGCCAATATATTGTAAAGTGAGTAATTTAACACTTCTGGCTATGGTACGAGAAAAGAAAGTGGAATCATGGAATGAATGACAGTTACACTGATCAGGGAAATATGTAAATGTCCTTGTCTTTGTTATTTAGTCTGACAGTCTTTTATGCTGTCACTTTCCACTTTTGTTCCCATCTCATATTTTGTTATATTTGTGTCTGTTTATCCTTTCTTTAGCTCGTAAGCAGGAGATTATCAAGGTTACTGAGCAGTTGATTGAAGCTATCAACAATGGGGACTTTGAAGCTTACACGTAAGTTGACTCATTTTGCAAGAGACAAGATGAGATAAAAGTATAAAAATGTTCATGCTTGTATGCCCTGAAGAAACAGAACCTGATTCACTGCTGTATTGCACAAGTCAGACACTGGTATAACAGTAGATTTCAGTTGCGTTATATTAGGATAAACATGGAATAACGCCATAGTGAATCAGACCCATTATCGCTACATAACATATGCAGTGATTTCTTTCATCAGGCAGAGAGGAGAGAATGTTCATGATTTAAAATCTAAGAATCAAGATCAAAATATACCGGAAAGCTGTTTTGTCAGAAACATTTCAGTATAAGCAGAGGTTCACTATCACCAGAATTCTATCTGTTGCACTGTAATACATTAAAGCTACTTGGGACTTTTGGCTCATTTACATGGAGAACTAGTACATAGCAAGCCTGGGTGTGAAATTGCAAGACCCAAGCACGCACTTTGGCCTTCTCCTACCTCTGTCCGACTGCTTCCCATTGTGTGTTGCAATCTTATTTCGGAAATTTTGTTCAGGACCCAAAAAAATTCTGCTTAAATAACTCATTTTAGGTATTCTGTTTTTCAATTAACCTTATAGCCAGTTCTGTTGTTTTTTTTACTCCAACCCATTAAAATGTATTTTGAACAAAAACAAATGATATTTTGTTCAAAGTTAAAGGTCTAGAGCTAAAGACACTATTTCAGCTCATGAAGAGCTAAAGGTTCTAGAATAGTTGAAATAGGGAAGTAATATGCCTATGAGACAGTGACAGATTACCAGTAATGTGCCTTTACCTGGTATGAGCTCTTTTTGTATCCTTTGACTGTTACATAAACTGTTGTACACAAACGTCAAATGGAACTTTGCTCAAAACTTTTCTGTTTTGCAGCATGGCGAAACTCAAGCCTTAGAAACATCTAACCAAAATTAAATTACCATTTAAACATTGGGAGCAACATTGAATTTAGACTTAACAGATCATGGGGGAGATTTTCAAAGGCACAAATAATGGCTGGATATCTAAGTCCTATGACTTCTAATAGGATTTAGATGCCCTAACTTCCATTTATGGCTTTGAAAATTTATCTTCTGGTCAAACACTGAAAGAAAATTTTAGGTGAAATGCTGATCATTGAAATCCCACTGATTTCATTGGGACTAAGATTTCATCCTTCATGCTTATATGTGTTGTGTTTCATTCCAGCATGATGCAGTTTTTTATGTTATAAATTATGTTTATAATTTATGTTCCTTGTTGGAATGACACATAGGAAAGCAAGGCAGACAGAAATGTTAATGCCCATGTTTATCGATGGATCACAGAATTTTACATACATCATATTTCTGCTTCACAGGCTGATTTGCATGAGGTCATATGCCTTTGAGGTCAAGCATGCTCTGCAGTAGGGCACACTGGATGGAGGATAAGGAACCTTTGTTCTGGGTTATCATGAAAGAAATAGAATGCCACTTCATTTAAATCTCAGAGTGGGAGGGCTGTTTTATTGTTTGTTAATTGTCAAAACAGTGGACATTAAAATGGCAAATAGTATTCTTGTGGGAAAAGTCTCCAATTAGAAGTTTTCCATCATTCATGGGAAACAAGACCTATGGGAATAAATCAGCTTTATGAACTCGGCTCTACTTGCCATAAGAGAGGAAAATCTGGAAAGGAAAAAAAGGTTGGCAGGAATGGGTGGCTCTTCTTTGAGTAGTGTCCCCAGGGATGCTCTACTTCAGGTGCATGTGCACCCTATGCACCTTTGATCAGAGATTTTCATTAGCAGTAACCATTCAGCCCACGCATGCACCGTTGATATCCTCATGCCCTGCATTGAGTGTGGGCGAACCGCCCTCAGTTCCTTCTGAATTGCCTCAGCTTGAGATGGAGTGTAGCATCTTTGCATGCCTCAACTGTTTGCTGAGTTTGTTCTACTTAGTTTAGCTAGTTAGGTTGTTAGTAGTAGTATTTAGTTATTGGCTATTGAAAGATCATTTTATTTCCACTGGGGAAATCCTCCTTGTGAGGGGCATGCCCATTTCATCAGGGATTAAACGTTGCCTCACGTGTAGAGAGGCTGTATCACCCAGCGATGGACTCTCTAACTGTGTTTGCTCCCTGGAAGCGTCGCACATTCCACAGAAGCGTAACTTCATTTAGCCCTCAAATCCAAGGCTTGGAAGAACTGGGAAATCAAGCTGCAATTGTTAATGATGGATTGCTCTCTTCACTCCTCTTTGAAACCAGGTCAGGAGAACCCCACTGTACATCAGTTCCTGGGCATCTCTTGTGCCCCTTCAACCTCAGAGCAACACTCTTCTAGAAAGGGAAAGCCTGAATCCTCCTCTGAATATCCTCAGAGGAGCTCTAATTCTCCTCTTAAGGAACGCACCTTAAAGAGACTTCACTTTTTGATCAGGTAAATGGCCTCAGAGACTTAATCTTCAAAGCTTGGTACCGTTGAGGTGAAGGGCTTCTCCAGTACCAGTGAAGCAGGAAAGTTCCACAGATCTAAAAGTAAACATGGATCTTCTTCTCTCTGTGCCAAAGCAATAAGGTTATGAAACTGGTATATAAAACATTGCATAAGAATTTCAGCAACATATCTCTTGGGCAGGTAAAATGTCATAGCTGACGATCTCAGCAGGCCCCCCCCCCCCCACGATTACAAATGGGAGTTGGATTCCCAGGTTCTTGCTGGCATACTTCAAACTTGGGGATTTCTAGGAGTGGAGCTCTCTGCCACAGCTTCGAATAAAAAGTTCCATCTGCTCTTTTCAAGAGCAGGTTTAGGTCCCATTGGGAGATGCCTGTCTCCTCACTTGGATGAAGAAGCTGTTTAATGGTGTTTTTCCCCGATGCCTCTGATTCTCAGAGTGGTGAAGAAAATTAGCCAGGACAACACCAGAGTTATTCTAATAGCCCAAATGTGGTCAAGGAAGGCATGGTTTCCTTTAGCCTAGCTCTTTGTCCAGCAACAGATATTCTAATGATTCCTTAGCTTCTCTTCCAGAGTGCAAGTCAACTGCTGCATCCCAATCTGAGCATTCTCTGCCTCAAGGTGTAGCGCTCCTTGATGGTTTGTGGGGTTAGAATCTGTCTGTTCTGCAGAGGTACAGCAGATATTATTAAATAGTAGGAAAGATTCTACAAGATATACCTTCAGAAGTGGAGAAGATTCAGTCACTAGTGTGAACTCCAGAATGCTGCCTTTGCATTGAATATTACTTAGTTCTCTCAAGATTCATTTAGCTTCCTTACTGGGCTTTCCCACCATTATTGAGGGGATCTAGCTGTTTGCTCACCCTACAACCATAAGGTTTATATGAAGGGTCTGGGCAATCTCTCTTCCCACTGATGGAAAGTCCCCACCCCAATCTGGGAGCTAAGTTTGGTTCCTAAAAGTCTCCTTTTGAACTGATGGTAACTTGCTCCTTACTGTAATTGTTTATGAAAATAGTTTCCTTAGTGGCTATTACATCAACTGCAGAGTCAGAGAGACTGAAGCCTTAATAGCAGACCCTCCTTTCACGGTGTTCTATAAGAAAAAAGTTTCCTTATGACTACACTCCAGGTTTCTTCCTAAAGTATCTTCTGAGTTTCATTGGAATCAAATCATTCACCTACAAGTTTTCTTTCTAAAAAACCATAATTCCAACGTGGAAACTACCTTTCTCACTCAATGTCAGGAGAGCATTAGCCTTCTATCTACACAGGACTAAATCATTTTCTAAATCTCCTAGACTATTGTTTGCAGACAGATATAAAGGTTCTGCTTTTTCTACCCAATGGATTTCTGGGTGTATTATAGTTTGTTACAGTCCTGCCAGCATTCCAATCTACATCTCTGGCTCTACTTAAAAATGTCCCAATATTTAAGATCTGCAGAGTTGCTACATGGTCTTTGGTACATACCTTCTCCAGGTACTGCGCTTTACTAGATCTGATGCGGTAGTTGGCAATGCAGTTCTCTCCTCTGTGCTGGACTCGATTCCAAAGCTCCCTCCTCTTTATGGGGTTATTGCTCAGGAGTCACCTGAAGTGGAGCACCCACAGGACACTATTTGAAGAAGAAAGAGAGGTTACTCACCCTGAGCAGTAACTGTAGTTCTTCGAGATGTGTCCCCCTATGGATAAGGCTAAGATTTAGTTATGGGTATTTTGGGTAAAAGTCATGGACAGGTCACCGGCAATAAATACAAATTCACGGCCCGTGACCTGTCCATGACTTTTACCAAAAATACTTCCGGGGCCCTGCTGCTTTGGGAGGACCTTGTGGGTGGGGGAGCCTACTCCAATGCTGGGGGTTGACTGCCCCCTGGCCGCTGCTCCCAGGGACCAACATCCAGGCGCCCCTGGGGCCGCTGCTGCTGCTCAGACAGTCTCCAGGGCACCCCCAGGACTCCTGTGTGGGTGCTCTCTGGTGCCACTGTAGCCAACTGTCTGGGACAGCCTGAGCAGTGGCCAGTGAGGCTGGCTGTGGAGCAGCCCCGAGGACCGCTGCTCGGGTGCTCCCCAGGGCTGTCCCCAGGACCACTGCTCAGGCGGTCTGCAGGACAAGCCGCACCGGCTGCTGCTTGGGTGGTCCCCAGAGCCAGTGCCTGGGGCCTCCTGAGCAGTGGCCAATGTGGCTGACCCTAGGGGCTGCCGAAGCAGCTGGCCCTGGGTCTCTCCAGCAGTGGCCAGCGTGGCTAGCCGTGGGGCACCTGAACATCTGGTCCTAGGGCTAGTTGCTCAGGCAGCTTGAAGTCAGCCACACCAGCCGCTGCAGAAGTCACCAAATTCATGACTTTCGTGACCTCTATGAAAGAATCGCAGCCTTAACTAGGGGTGCCCCACTACCCGCCCTCCTTCCTCTCCGCTTCAGAGTTTCCTTCTGAGTCTCAGCAGTGGAGAAGGAACTGAGGGCAGTTTGCCCACGCAGTCTGACATAATCTCGGTGCAGGGCACAAGTTATTAACAGTGCATGCAAGGGCCAACAGACACTACCAATGAAAATCTCCCATGAAAGGCGCACACCGAAGTGGAGCACCATAGGGACACACATCTTGAAGAACTACAGCTACTGCATACAGTGAGTAACCTCTCTTTCTATTCTGGACCTTAATATTCAAGTTGATAGACTGCATTTCTTCAAGCTTTCTTTTCCACATGACTAGGTAGAGCACTCATTTTACCGTTCTGCCCCTTCTGAAGTCTTTCTTCAAACATAGTCTCTCCTTTACTGTTAAACTTTCTGCTCCATAGTTGCCTCTGATATAAAGATCTTCCAATTTTCCCTCAACGCCATCATAATCATCACTTAGAGCAGGGGTTCTCAGGACACATTTTTCCTAAAATACTTACTTAGCTTTAGGAAAACCAAATAAATATGCACATATACATGTCCAAATCATTGTAATTTATTTATTGCTAGCTAGTAAGTCTGTTGTGAAAAGTGATATTTACAAACATACAAGTATCACTTTTCACAGCAGACTTACTCAGCCCTGGCAAGCCTGGGGACATATTAAGCCCTGGACGGGAGGGTCAGGGGAGGCAGTGGGGGTCAAGGGAAAGGGGGTAGGGGACTGGGGAAGGCAATGGGGGGGCTGGAACCTGAAGCCCTGCTGTCAGAGTCCGAAGCCTCATGGCTGGAGGATGGGACCCAGGGATGGAGCCTGAAGCCTGCCATCGGAGCCTGAGGCCTGCTGTCGTGCAACCAGAGCCCAGGGCTGGAGCCCGAAGCCCGGTGTCCAGAGCCTGCCACCCCAGTGCTGAAGCCCAAAGCCTGGGAAAGTGGGGAACTCAATGGCTGCCTGTTCCTACAGCGCTGTGCCCCAGGTGATTCCGGAGAGGGGCAGGGCCTAATCCCTGCTGGTGGCCATAGCACCAGCACCAAGGGGGTGCATCCAGGAGTAACAGGGAGGATGAGAGAGAGCTACTCCCCCCCATCATAGCCCAGGAGACTGTGGCCGCAAGAAAAGCCCCTGGTAGCTGCATGCGGCCACGGTGGCCGCATTGAGAAACACTGACTTAGCCTGAATTCCCTCATGCAGTGAATTGTATATATTAGGGATGGAAAATCCCAATCTGAGATTCCTTTGGTTTCAAAGACATCGAGAAGAAAGCAGTCCTGTGCTGCATCTGAAACTGACTATACATTTGTCATCACTGTTTCATTTTCTCTTCCACAGAAAGATCTGTGATCCAGGCCTTACATCTTTTGAACCTGAAGCTTTGGGGAATCTAGTGGAAGGGATGGACTTTCACAGGTTCTACTTTGAAAATGGTGTGTTTTCCTATTTGATCACATTTAAAATACTTCCAAGTGTGCTTCTCAAATCCAGCTCTTTTTTGTAGCTGCTTATGATGTTTTTGAAATTTAATTTTGAGTTATGCAGTATGAAATATTTTTTTCATGTTTTTGCTAAACTTGCTTAGAAACCACGGGGAACTTTTGATTGTGGAGGGAATTGTCAAGTTCGTGTAATATCTTTTGGGGGACGGGTGTGGAGGGACGGCTAAAAGGTAGATAGGGTTGGAAGGCAAGTGATTCCCACTCTTTATTTTTCAGAGCTAGAGGGGCTGAACCACAGCATTGGGCACATTTGAAAAGTCTGCAGTGATGGACAAACTGATCACCATTAAAAAGTCAGCATTTCCTAACAGTTGATCATTATTCTTTCTTACTGTAAATCTAAGGAAAAACTGTAGTCACTATGCTGATTCACACTAGCTGAAGCACCGGACTCATGACTTTTTTTAATCGTGATCACAGCACATCAGTTGGTGGATTTAATACAACCATGTCAGCTTCAGAAATAAAAGCCACACTGCTTACTTGTTCATAATATAGACTATCCGGTACTATAGATGACACTGTTTCAGAACAGATTTGAAACTTGAAGTCTGATCGTGTTATAAATTAACTAATGAAACTGATTTTTTCATTTCTCAGCAATTTCTGAGTGAGAAATGTCAGGGCACAAAACTAGCTCCGGGGACTCCTAATTTATTATCTCAATTCTGAGATGGACTCCCATTCTCTTTTGCGAACACATCATTGACTTTCAATACCTCAGTTTCCCCATCTGTATAGATATTAATAAAATGTAACACATCTCACAAGTGATGTGAGAACTAAAGAATATGATATGAATGGATAGTAAAATGAAAACTACTAAATGCAAAATGTTATTCTCCTACTAACTCAGATGGGAGATGTTGGATGGGCATCTAGAAGCGTAAGAGTTGGCATTGGTGGTGGTTGTTTATTTAGTAAAATGTCCTGGGTAAGAATTCAGGTTACTTAGAATCATAGAATATCAGGGTTGGAAGAGACCTCAGGAGGTCATCTAGTCCAACCCCCTGCTCAAAGCAGGGCCAATCCCCAAAAATGAGCACAGTGGGGCATGGGGGGAGGATTAGTCCCTGCTGACTGGAGCAAGGCAGGGGCCAGGAGCTAGGGTTGGTCCCTGGAGCAACGGAAGGGCTCGGGGTAAACTGCAAGCACAGCAGGGCTGGGGAGAGGGTAAATAGGATCCCCCTGCCCCTGCCCACATAGAGCGTGTACCTACTTTCTCCCTGGTTCTTTCTCTTTGTCTTTCTGCACTGAACTGCCCCTCCTCCAGTGTGACAAAGTGGGAATGTTCTTAATATTTTCTCTGCACAGAGAATGGCTGACCCGTGCAGGGGAGGGGCCTCAGGGTTTGGGCAGGAGGTTGGGGTGTGGAGTCCTTACCTGGGGCAGCTCCTGTTTAGTGCAAGGGGTGCAGGTGGGTATGTGGGGGTGTGTGCACGAGCTCCCATTTGGTGCTCAGGGTGGGGATGGGAAGGTGCAGGAGTCAGGGCATGGGGTGTGGGGGGGGCTGGGTATATGTGGGGAGTGCAGGAGTCAGGGCTGGGGTTGTGGGGGTGCTCCCAGCCCCCTCCCGTGAGCGGCTCACGGCAAGAGGCTGGGGGTGTGTGCCTAGATTCCACCCCCTTCCCCAAGGTCCTGCCCCCGCCTCCTCCCCCGAGCGGCAAGCAAGCTGCGACCCCGCTCCTCCCCGTCCCTTGCACCAGCAAACATATGTTTGGCAGCGGGTGAAGGGAGGGGGAGGGGCAGGAACGCGGCACGCTCCGGGGAAGAGGTGGAGTGGGGAGCTTGGCTGCCGGCAGAGCCTGCTCTGCAGCAGGAGCTGGCAGGACCAAGCTTCTGCCCGTTGCCCCCACAGGAGAGAGCAGGGGGTGGAGAAGAGTGGGCCAGGCCGGGCCCTTTTGGTGCATGGCGCCGTGGTAAACCTGGTATTGATAACCACCTCTGCCCCCTTGGTGCATGTGTCTTTCCACTGAGGAAATTCCATGTTCCATCTCCTACTCTCCCCACATCAACTTCTGTATAGAGAGACCTTCAAAGACAATGGCCTTACCAGTAGAAAATCCATTGTTCCATAGAGAAAAGTCATTCAACATTGATGGCTCTCGATTGCTTTGTCTCTGCTTCTCAGGCATAGTCTTTCTATTAGGAGTCAAGTCCCTATTGCAAAATGGATGCTCTAATCCACAAAGGCTGCTACAGAGCGAAGTAGAGCCCTGTAACAAAACTGGGTCACAAAACAACATGGAGTTCGCAGTACGACACGCACAGATCCCGAATCACAGAAAGTAATTCTGTTTTTAAACGTCTTTTTACTACATTTTCTAAAGTACAGAGAAGTATAACCACATAAATAAAGCATTTGGTAACAGCTTTTACTACAGCACTAGAACCATCAAACGATACATACCAAACAAATCAAGATCACTTTGGATAATAATCATGTTGAAATCTGGCCAAAGACTTTGGTGAGATCATTTCAACAAAGGCAGTGCATCAGAAATAAGAAATGTCAACTAAAAAAAAAAAAGAAAAATTTATAGCCAACAGGGATCAGAGATAGGAATAATGCAAATATATTATTATGAGCAGAGCTCAGGTGCTAACTCATGAGATTCATCCTGTGACCTCACTTCTAAGAGTGAACAAAGGAAAGGGAACAACATAATTACACATCCTTCTTTTATGTCTTTATTATGGCAAGAAATCTTGAAACTGATCAGGGTTGAAAAGCAGACAATTATTGTAACTTATTTGGCACATTCATATAGACCACTATTATTTTAGAATGATTTTCTGTTAGAAGAGAGGAGAACATGCTTCATCTCTGTCCCACTCCCTTCCCACTGCTGCAACTTTATTTGTGCTAGCTTTGCTTGCTTATCAGTAAAACAGTGTTCAGTATTTAGCATCTACTAATCTTGATATATTTACACACCATTTTCAGTACTGAGAGACATGACTAACTCTGTTGGTTTACCTGGGAAAAATTGATTTTGTGTGTTTCCTCCCATAGCTTTGTCCAAGGGTAATAAGCCAATCCACACCATTATCCTCAATCCCCATGTCCATCTTGTGGGTGATGATGCTGCCTGCATTGCATACATACGGCTGACACAGTACATGGATGGAAGTGGAATGCCAAAGACTATGCAGTCCGAGGAGACCCGGGTCTGGCACCGCCGTGATGGCAAATGGCAGAATGTTCATTTTCACCGTTCAGGGTCACCAACAGTACCGATCAAGTAAGAAATCCATCCAAACAGTATTAACTACAGGGGTAAGAATGTCCTGTGTTATGTAGGAGGTCAGACTAGATGATCTAAACGTCCCTTCTGGCTTTACTCTATAAAACTTCCATTCTCTTGAAAGTAGCGTTGTAGTGTAACTTCTGCACTGTCAATTCTGCACAGTCCATTTAATAAATCAGTATGTTGCATACAGTATTAGTGCAAATATTTGTAATAATTTTTATTATTTGTTTACAAGCATGCCCATTTAAGTTTAGGGCTTCACTGTACTGGGTGTTGTACGTACACATAGTAAGGACACATTCAAGTACATATACATAGACAGTTTCTGCCCTGAAGAGTTTAAATTGTTTTCATTTTAGGCCTCCTCTTCACTAGGGAAGTTTGCCCCAGTGTAACTCAGCTGATGTGGTTAGACTACCACTAACACAGACGCACTGGCTCAATACAAAGTCGGGCTTGCACCAGTGCAGGTTACTTCAGTAAATCTCTGGATTGAGTGTCATGGGTGTCAGTAGCACTTTCTACTTGTGCAGCATGTCTACATGAAGGGGTTTACAATGGTGTAATCACACTGATGTAATTACTTTGGCGGAAGCTTCTTTAATGTGGACAGGGCCTGAAACAAAATACAAAAGTGGGCATAACAAATACAGTCCAAGGGGACTGGGAGGAAGTAAAGAGAGAGAAGTGATAGGAAACATAATTATTTAGATCTGGCTGGAAAATTTCAACAAAAACAAAATTTTGATGAAAAATGAAAATGTTAGCAATTTTCCTGTTTTCCAGCTAGCCCTAGTACTTACACAGACTAGCCATGTACACAGCTAGATGATTTAGAGTCAGATTATTTACTTTATAAATTATAAGATACAAATAGTGTCATCAATTCTTCTCTTCCCCCCCCACCCCTTTATACTTTCCCATTGAGTGCCCTCGTCAGTTCTCACTGCTTCAGTTATTATGTCTGTGTGGTTGACTCTCAAATCTCTGTCTATTCATGGTCTCAGAGTAGCAGCCGTGTTAGTCTGTATTCGCAAAAAGAAAAGGAGTACTTGTGGCACCTTAGAGACTAACAAATTCATGTTCTCTGTGTGTGTGTATATAAATCTCTGCTCTGTTTTTTCCACCAAATGCATCCGATGAAGTGAGCTGTAGCTCACGAAAACTTATGCTCTAATAAATTTGTTAGTCTCTAAGGTGCCACAAGTACTCCTTTTCTTTTTATTCATGGTCTATCCTACTGTGTTCGGGCATCTCTAAGTATCTTCCGATATTGCATCCTTGGAATCATAGCAGTTTAGACTCAGCATGCAAAATACTGAATTTCTCCGGCTAGATCCTCAGTTGTGTAAATCATGTACTTCCATTGATCCCATAGCTACATCAGGTTGTACCAGCTGAGGTTCTGGCCCCTCATCTTTCCTCTCAACCCTCTACTTTTCCCCCACTTATTACTGTCAGTTACACGACTGCTTTCCCCATGATGCAGGCTTGCAAACTGCAGCCTTATCTACATTAAGAAAATTTGCATTGGTGCAACAGCATCAGTCTGCCAGCTCGTAATGTAGACATGCTATACCATTGCAGCTTATTTTGGTATATTCACAAATTAAGCTGCACTGTTGCAGCACATCTACTTTTGAGGATTGCACATCAACGTACTTACACCAGTGTGAATTTCCTTAGTGGAGGAAGTTCCTGAGATTTCAGACTTGGATGACAAAGCCTCAGTATTACTTTAGACTACTCTTTCTTCCTCCAGGATGTCACTTAATCCTTTGTCTCTCCTCTACCACATCTTGAAAATCCATCCTTTCCATCCTCACAGCTAAAAAGTGCTTGTATGCATTTCCTTTGGTGATCTCCTGCCTTGACTACAACAATGTCCTCCCCACATAGCCTCCCTGTTTTCCACATTGCCCCACCTAGTCTATCCAAAATATTGCTCTAGTAATGGTCAATTTTGTCTGCTCCCTTCACAACTTTGATTTCCTCAGCTGTCTTCCTGTCATCTCTGACATCATGTTCCAACTTCTTGTCATCATTCTCAAGGCTCTGAGTCCATTCATGTCTACAGCTCTGCTCTCATTTCTTTATTTTTTACTCTTTCTAATTTTCCTTTCCCGTGTAACTTTGCTATTATGTTTCTCCCACTTCTGCCTTTGTGCTATTCTTTATACCTGGCATTCCCACCTTGCCTTGTTGCATCAATTACCTTCCCTCCTTACAACATGCTTCTTCCACATAGCCTTGCAGTGTCAATCTGTCAACCAATGAATTATAGTGATTGAATAAAGTGGTGTTAAACTTTAAAAGGAATGAAATGCTGTTTTTAAGAGAAACCCATCATCTGGCTTTATGTTAATCTGTATGTTTGTACCATAGTGTTTGTTTTAAAATGTAAGCCCATTGGCAGCAGGGGCCTTGTCTTCCTCTGTTTTGCACAACTCCAAGCACACTGCCATGCTTAACAAAGTATGTTTAGTGTAACAGAACAAGAGAGATTCTGATGGTTGTAAGACACAGGTGTTCCATTGAAGGCATATGTGGAACAGGTCTGCTGCATCTCATGGTGGAGGCTGAAAGCATAAATGACAAAGTCCAGAAAGGATTAATATCTAAGAATCAACATTTCATCCTCATACTCACTGAAAAACAAGGGTTCATACCAGGATGACAGGAACTAGATTAGGGAAAATTTTAGTCCTTTCCATTTTAACTTTTCTGCTTGCATGTATTTTGTTAAGTACTGAGAGAAGCAAGTAGTTTCATACATACACACACTAATAGAATTAAGGCCAAAAGGAAGAATAATGACCGTCTAGTTTGACCACCTGCATAACATATGATATAGAATTTTGCCTAGTGATTCCTGCAACATGGTTTTGGGAGTAAATGATCAATGTGGGGTTTAGTATTTTAATGAGGCTCACCATTTTTAACTTATGCAATATGAGTAACACTTTGAAGTCACTTTCTACAAACCTTCCTGATTATCTTTTATAAGGTCTTGGAATTCACCATCAATTCTTACAGAGAATATAGCAATGCAAAAATATCTCCATTCTGGAGCCTCACAAAAGTGGAATTCCACAGAACCATATCCTTATTATTTCTTTCTTTCTTGGATTTAGAATACTTGTACTCCATCAGATATAGATCTGTCATTATAAGAATACTTATTAGTGTTATATTTTCCATTCATTAACACATTTTTGTAATGCATAGTAAGTCTTATTCACACTGGCTGAAGAAAAAGATTTCAAATACAATAAAATTACAAAAGCAATCATAGCTATTATCTTCCGCCTTTGTGGGAATATGTTTCTCTGGATCGTGTCAAATCAGTTTGGGCAAGCACAGTAGCTGATTTGTCAAGACTGCAGTGATGAATGCACATAAATCTGAGGCCACAACTGAGCCCCGAGGCTGCTGTATATAAACAGAGATGTTTCCCTTTGACATGAATTAATTTGGCTCATAAAATGGCCACAAACTTAGATTATTTTTTAACTATGAATCAAGAAAATTATGGAAAAGCTTTGGTTTCCATCTGTTACACAGCTTGTATCTACTTAAGTGATACGTTTGATGAGAGATTATCTCTGTTAACTTGCTCTGTGTTCAGTATTCGTATGAATTTGTTCTTTTAGCTTATTTTTGCAAAACTACTGAACACACATGCGCGCGCACACACACGGAAAACTCATCTCCTGTCTCAGCATGGAATTAGCAACCATGGAACTACTGGGTTTGAAACTCATTCCCAAGGCCAAATTCAGACATGATGTAATACTTCACTAGATCCCCCTGTACCCACTTATCAGTGTATAAGGGGATCTTAGTTGTTTTATGTTACATATCGAGGAGCCAAAAGAAGGCTTAGGTAAGGATTTTGTTTTGTGATTGTACAGCACCTAGCTCAGTGGAACCATGGTGCATACCTAGGGCTCCTAGGCACTATAGTAATACAAATAATAAATAATAATGATATTAATAATGAGTGGCTTTAAATATTCTTACACATTCCTGTTAGTTTCTTTTTCTCTTACCCACCTCTTCTGGTCCCCTCTGCATGCAAATTATGACATCAGCTCAAATTCTCTGACATTCACAACTTACTGGGCCAAATTCAAAGGTGGTTTGTAAAGTGGGGATGTAAATGATAAATTGGCAAGTTCTATGTGAATCTGTCAGTCAGTATAAGTTTGTATATTATGCGCATGAGGGGACCATAAAGTGGTGTAAAATAAATCAACTTAGATGCCCTTTGAACTGACAGATGCTCAGTTCTGAACTTGGTCCCTTCTATTGACTTAGGCAAATCAGTAAAGCTTTATGCCTGAGTTTCCCATCCTCTAAAGTAAGGATACTATTAACCAACCTCCTGGCATGTAGTGAAGGTTTATAAAGTGATTTGAAGACGGAAAGAGCAATGCAAGTGCTTGTTTGTTTGCTTTTCGAAGCAGTATCCTGCAAGATTGTAGATTGGGGAAGATTTTATAGTCCAACACTTGTAGTGTGCTGCATAAAGTGGTGATATTGCTAAGTGAATAACAGCAATATTGGGGTTTTTTTCTCCTTCCAGCTAAAATTCAACGATGCCACTCTTGCATTCTCCGTACTCAAAGCACCTGATTGGTTACCATGTGGGCCATCCTGTTCTTCTCTTCATGCATGTTTCTGAGTGCATGAAGCTGTGAAGGTTCTACATGTAATGCATTTGTGATGCATTGTTTTGCTGTATATTTCATCTGTACATTTTGTTTACACTTCAGTGAAGAGGATGTTCCAAGCAAATTGAAAATGACAAAACAAACGAAAAAAAACAAAAATCAGAGTACAGTAGTAGATACACAATCCACTTGTCATTTTTCTCTATTAATGCGAAATTTTAACAAATAACTTCAAAATTACTAGGTTTGTAAAAAATAAAAGTTTGGCTTGTTTGTTTTCAAAACCACTGGGTTTTCTTTGGTCATAGTAGAATCAATGAGCTTTCCAATTACAGCTTTGCTACTGCAGAATAGTTTTGTTGGAAGACAAAAATGGATAAAATCACTGATGAATGTGAAAGCAAAAATATGTTGGATTGGAACCAGCTGAAGCCATTTTAGTTATTAAACTGGAAAAATTGTATCATTTTCTAGCTTGAACACGTTAGAATTATCTTCTGCTGTTCTGGCCAGTCAGTAACATTTTTTGTCTTTCTATTTTGAGTCTTTACCTTTACTTTTTTATGCTAACTGAAAATTTATATTGGGTGATAGAAGAGCAAAATTAAAATTTGTGGGGAACGAAGACTGAGTGGGGATAGTTTTTGATGATTAAAGTGAAAGGGTAAAACAAAATAGATTATCATCACTTTCAGGGTGTACAGTAAATTTATGAAGGAAGCTTTAGAGAATTATTTTATTTTGTTTATGCTCTGGTCCAGATATGTGGTTAGTTTAACCGAGTACTATTAGGCCTTACAAGCTTAGTATAAAGAGTTTGTCTACTTTCCGTTGTAGCGGCTCCTACTCTGGAAAACTATCATGAATATACCAATTTTCTAATGATACTATAACACTTTACAATGGTGTTACGCCTCCCCCCCGCCCCATTTTCTCTTGGCTTATTAAAATCCTTACACAGTGCATAATATTAGGGACAACAGTTATTGCAGCATTACTTAGTAACTGTTTTGAGGGGTTTTTTTTCTTTTGCTGCATACACCTGTACAGTAAGTAGGGAATGCTCTCAGTGTCAATTTAAAACATATACTTTGTGACCTGGACTGTTTTTGATTCTGTTTTATAGCTGTGAATGTATATTCCTGCAAACATTTAGATTTTTGTCTCCCTTCTTTCCCCCCACCCATTTTTAATAGAAAAATAGAGGGGTTGTCTGTTTCTTTTTTGTTTTGTTCATTGTTTCATTATCAGTGGGGCTAACTGTTTTCTGCAGTGCTGTATAGTGCATGATATCTCAATCAGTGTTCTTTTTAGCAATTACAATTTACAGCTCTCAGCAGCCTGAAATTTTTAAAATGGGAAGACTTCCTAATTTGTATAATTTTACTTTCTGTGTTGATTATAAATCAGAAGCGTTCCTTTACACTTTGATGTTGTTGTTAGTGGATGTACAGTAGATGGATTTTAGCTTCTCTGATAATTATTACATAACTTAAAACAATGTATATTTAAAATAAGCATTTACAGTAAATGTGTTGAGCCATATTAACTTGCCAATGGGATCTGTGAAAAACAAAAAAGTAATGGCCTAATTTTTTTCTCATTAATTTCTTTACTTTTTTTGTGAAGCAGCTATAAGTAGTATAAATGTATTTAAATTTAACAAAATTAGGTGTAGGGTGGGTTTTTTTTTTTTTACACACTTTTAACATATAGCATGTGGTGTCGATGTATTACTGTAGATCAAGTTTGTCTTCCACACCAAGACGTGAGGAAATTGTGACTCGTTCTCTCCACCACAATCAAATTATACACTTGTCTTCTGTCATTTTGGAACACTGCAGTTTACCATGGGACACAGTGTACGTATTTCTTGCCATAATGGTAAATGACTGACAGATGTATTTAAGGATTAATAAATTTGTGAATTCTGCTGATACTGTGTTTGTGGTTTTATTTCACAATAAGTTATGTTGTGCAAAGTGTGGGGGGAAAAGCACAATGTAATATAAAATATCTATTTCTATTTTTCCAAACTATTAGTTGAAAGGATTGGATGAGTTGGATTACATTTTAACCCTAGTCTTCAATGTAGCCTTTGCTTGTATCCTAGCGTTTACTCTATCAAGCCAGCATAGGAACTACATAATAATGCAAATAAGAATGTGGAAGAGCGAAGGTCTGTTTGTTACAGGAATGATTATTACTGTGAACTATCTGTATTGTGGTAGAGCTGAAACATTCCAGTCAAAATCAGGGGCCAGTTATGCTAGGGCCCTGTACATAGACATAGGAAGATAATCCTTGCCTTCGGGCTGATAACAGAAAAGGAGCACAAACTTCTATGTGAGTATATCAGCAGCAAACAATACGTCATAAACCCCAACTGGTCTTAAGGGAAAAATGTTAGAGATATGATGAGTTTAGGATGAAATACTGGGATTTCAAGATTATCTTCCTGAAATGGTCACTGTTTTCAGTTTTGACGATATTATTTAGGGTAAGTTCTATCCAACAACTTTAATGTACAATACTCTTCAAGATAAATTAAGTGCATAGGACTTGGGATCTCTTGTAAAATATAGGAAATACATGGAACTAACTCAATCCCTTCTACAAAATTAAAAAACATGGAGATAAATTTTCAAAAGCTCCTAAGTGATTTAAAAGCATAAACCGCATTTTCAAAAGTGAGTAGGCAAATCGGATTTATGGGTTTGTCTTCACTGAAGCAGTTGCCTCATTCAAGTTACTCCACTCGAGACAGCCTAACTTGAGCAAGAGTAGCCACACTGTGAAACAGCACCTGAGCTGCAAAGAGAAATTTTATTAGTAGCTGGTGGGTTTGTTACTCAAAGTGGTGATCACCACTGCATTGCTAGCTCAAGCATCAGTAGCGCTCAAGCATCAATCCTCCTTCCCTGCAACTGGCCAACTAGCTCAAGTTTAAAGTATCATTTAACTAAGTTACAGATTTGTATGTGTGGATGGATGTTGGGTTAGGCACAAAACTCAAGTTATAGCTAGAGCAAACAATGCAGTAAAAAACCTGGTTTCTTGCCAATTCATCTATCCAGGTCCTTGGCAGTCCACCTAGGGGGCTACTGGAGAGCCCAGAGTATGGAAGCCTTGGGAGTCTTAGCTCCCAGGCTCATGACTTCTTGGCTTCCTGTAGAGCAGCTTACATGATGGGCTGTCACAGGATTGGGGCTCTGGGGTCCGTGGCTCAGGTGGACTGCCTCAAAACCAGGGTTTCTGGTAGAGCTGGGCAAAGAACGGTAATTCCATTTTGTGAAGAACTTCAACATTTTGGGGTTTTGTTCCAAAACAACAAAATTTTAAAATCTGTAACATAAAATGGTATTACCATTCTTTGCCCAGCTCTACGTTTAGGCTCCTAAATTACTTCAGCACTTTTAAAAAATTAACCCAAAAATGTAAATTGCATTAGGAAACACAATTTTCTTCATTATTTGTATAAGTTGGGGAGTGGTTAGCTGTATGATACTCAACTATGTTACAAGTATTGTTGATAATACTGAAACTGATCCACATAATTAGGGCCCTACCAAATTCAGGGTCCATTTTGGTCAATTCATGGCCATAGGATTTTTATAAAAGTAAATGTCATGATTTCAGCTATTTAAATCTGAAATTTCATGGTGTTGTAATTGTAGGGAGCCTGATCAAAAAAAGAGTTGGGGGAGCGGCACAGAGTTATTGTGGGGGTGGGTTGCAATACTGCTACCTTTATTTCTGCACTGCTGTTGGCAGTGGTACTGCCTTCAGAGCTGGACAGCTGGAGAGCAGTGGCTGCTGGCCGGGAGTCCAGCTCTGAAGGCAGAGCCACCACACCATCAGAGGATGGCATGGTATGGTATTGCCACCCTTACTTCCGCACTGCTGCCCACACAGGAGGCCCCTCAGTCAGCAGCCACCACTCTCTGGCTGCCCAGCTCTGAAGGCAGCAGCGCAGAAGTAAAGGGTGGTGTGGTATGATATTGCTACCCTGACTTCTGCGCTGCTGCTGGTGGGGTGCTGCCTTCAGAGCTGGGCACCTGGCCAACAGCTGCCATTCTCCATCCACCCAGCTCTGAAAGCAGCGCAGAAGTAAGGGTGGCAATACCACAACCACCCTAAAATAACTTTGTGACTCCCCTGCAATTCCCTTTGGAGTCAGGACCCCCAATTTGAGAAACACTGGTCTCCCCCATGAAATCTGTATTGTATAGGGTAAAGGCACACAAAAGACCAAATATCACAGGGGGAGACCAGATTTCATGGTCTTTGACGCATTTATCATGGCCTTGAATTTGGTAGGGCTCTACTGATAATGGACTAGATTACAATCTTAACTACCCTGATGTAAATTTGCAGTAGCTCCTTTGAAGCCAGTGGATTTACCATGCATTTACAGTGGGGTAGACAGATTGGAATATAGCCCAGTTTATAAAATTAACTAGTTGATGAGAGAGAAAAAAACAAAAATCAGGTTCGATTTTTGAGAAATGTTTTTAACATCACTTTGAGCATCTCTTTGTGGTACCATGCAATAAATATTTTAGTATGCTGCCACCTGGTGGATTTTTATGTTTTCTATTTGGGACTGCCCAAACAGATGCAATGTGTTTCACAATGGAAAAAGTATGGTACTTTTCATTAAACTCTTTCTACTACGAACAAGCAACACAGGTTGTGTCATGGTGGGAAGATCTGTTTTTTAACAGGAACTCATAATTACATTGCACTATTGCCAAACATGATGGAAACAAATTGAATCCATTATCCAAAGACTGATTTCAAAGGAATTAGTGAAGAAAATAACTATTTTCCCCGCTAACTTAAAATTGTCTACAGAACTCTGTTCCAGAGACTGCCCTTTACTATTTCCTCAAGTGCTGTAAATCTCTCATAAATACAGTATTTCCATTCTCAGAAAGATGGGGTGTCTTGTTTTGTTTTGTTTAGTCTTTTTGGAGATCTCCCTTGACCTTGGTTATTGTAAGTTCTCGCTTCTTGGATCCTTATGATCATATTTTATATTCAATAACTTTCCAATATATTCCAGCAAAAGATCTTTAGTCCCCAAAATTAGCTGTTTTAACAATCAGGAAAATGGTTCAAATGGCTTCAAGAGGACACTAAGATTTCAGCTTTCCTATCTTTAGCAATTATTAGTTGGAAGGAAACATATCAATTAATAGTGAGGACTTAATCTTGCCATTGTCTGCATAGTTCTCACTGAAGTCAAGGGGAGTTTTGCATGTGAAAGGACTGCATGACTGGGACATTACACCTATATTTTCAGAATGGCAGCCTTGCCTTTGTGGTGCAATGAGAGGTGGCAAATTTTACATTTTAAAAAGTACCTAAGTCATTAGGAACTTATATAATAGACCATTTTCTTAGGCACATAAGTCCCATTTTCAAAAGTTTTTGAATATGGGACTTAGTCTCCTGAGTCCCTTAGGGCTTCTCTAGACTGGTGTTTAATTCACTCTACGGGGGGGTGGGGGGTGATTTCTAAAGTGCACTAACGTTTCACACATTAATTGGTCCACGTAGACCTTGCTGGTGCACTTCAATGTAATGTTGTTTTAAACAATACTCCCTTAAAGTGCACTAGAGAAACTTTAGTGTGCACCAGCAGGGTCTACAAGGACCAATTAATCTGCAACACCTAAGTGTTCTTTAGAAATCACACCCCCGTAGAGTGGATTACTGCTCCATGTAGACAAGCCCTTGGGTGCATGTGCAAATTTTATCCAGCTGCCTGTGACGTACCTGTCAACATCTTAATAGGTGCCCAAAATCCAAGTGCATTTTATATTTATATAATTTCACATAAAGCAGTGTCTGCCTGTGTTTTCTTCCAGCTCCCACCTATTGGTGTGAGGGAGTCCCAAAGAAAACCCTACACAAACACCAAATAATTCTGTCTCCTACTAGCACCTGACCCATGAATTAATATTGCCCATTAGTAATCCCCAGCACCTGGATTAATAACACGCCCTGCCCTCTCAAGTACCTGGAGTAATACTGTGTCCAGCCTCCTAGCATACGAATTAATACAGCCCCTTCCCCTGTACCTTAGCACACAGTAGTGTCTTCCCAGTATTGATTTGAAGGGCTAATTATGCTGGTCTCTGCTCTTCTAGGCCAGTGACCCTCTTATCAACACTGGGAGAGTGGTGGCAGCTCCAGGTGGGATTTCTTTGTCCCCTTGCCTCCCAGGCTTGGTGGTGGGACACTAGCAGAGTTTAAAATTTATCAGACTATTCATTGCCAAAGGCATAGGGTTACCATATGTCCAGGTTTTCCCTACCATGGTCTCTTCTTTGAGCTTCCTTTCCCTTTCTGGGCAGATTTTTCAAGTAACAGGAAATGGCCAGGTTTTTGCATCACAGACAAGTTGCAGCTCAGAGAGAGCCCCGATTGGTCCACTTACTGATTGGTCCTCCCCTTCATGCGCAACTAATTGGTCCATTCCCCTGCAAGCCATAGCTGAAGGATTCTGCTCACCCAGGCCCGAGTTCCCAGCCCTGACTGATGACCATCACTGTGTCCTGGGCTTGCGCCTCTCATTGTAACAAGGAGCGACCCCATGACCCAGCCCAGTGAAAATGAGCAAGTGACAGAGGGAAGGGGGATGGAGTGAGTAGGGGTGGGGCCTTGGAGGAGAGACAGGGGGCGGGGCAAGGGTGTTCAGTTTTGTGCAAGTAGAAAGTTGGCGACCATAGATGCTGTGCTCCCACCTCCAGTGAGTACCCCTGCTGCAAGTACACACCCCCCACCTCCCAGCTCCCTCTAGTCTCTCCGTGTCCTCTTTTTGGGAACCTAATATATGTTACCCTGAGAAGAGACTGTTGCATTTTGGGATTATTGTTGAAAGACTTCTTATGCCAATATGATACATTTGCTTTCATACTGGCACTGTGCCGATATAACTATATTGGTAAAGAACTACTAGAGGTTTGAGAAAGGGAAGAGCTATGACACTTAATTTGGCAAAAAGCCTCCATTTTTGCTGTGTTCACATGCCAGGCTGTGCCAGCAGCAGGCAAGTTTTGCTGATAAAACTTTCTAGTGTAGAGCAGGCTGAAGGTTGCAGGACCAGGAAGGAGCTGCTGCCTTCCCCCCACATTCTGATTGCTCAGTGCTGAGTGCTTCAGGAACTCCCCAGCCCTGTGCTCACAAGGGGAGAGGAAGAAAGCACTGCCTGCTTTATGGACTGGGGCTATTTCTTAGCGCATGCTGCAGCTCTGATTGTCTGTCCTTCCTCCAGCAGCAGGAGAATTGAGAAGGGAAACCAATCAGGCAGATATTTTCCCATAGGGTTTCCACATAGGAGGGTCTGAAGACCCAAAAGTCAAGAGTTGCAAATGTAAGATTCTCCAACAGTATCTAGCCTGCATCTTGCATATGCCATATTGCAGTGTTTAAAGATGGATACATAATGCAAAGTGATTATAAGTATTGGTGAGTGCCTTTAATTGTGCAACGTAAATGGAAATAATAACATTCGTACACAATTTTTAATTTTTTTTAAAAGTAGCAACAGTACAAAGAGAAACATTGAATATTCGTGAGTTTACACAATTTTATCAAGTCCCTGTATATTTCATGGCTGTTTTTCTGAAGGGCTGTGCTATGTTAATATATAACGGTGTTCTGATAACATTGAGAAGAGTGTTTTGTAGCTGTTGACCCCTTGTGCAGATAGCTAACATTGCAAAACACCCACTAACGTCAGTGGGGCCAGAAGTTCACCCTGTGTGCATGGCTGGGATCACCTGAAAAGTATGTGTATTGATGCACATATTGGATTGTCTGTGTGATGTTTATGTCATGGGAATATAAGTATGTGCAAGCAATGGGGAGGAGACTATTTACCTCCTCAATGCATGCATGGCTGAATATGTATTGACAGTGTATATGTGCACACAAATTGAGACTGTGTGTGTATGTGACTCCGTGACAGCAGCCAGAGTATGTGCAAGTAGAAAGCTGGCAATCATGTGGAATGATTTGTATTCAGGCAGTGGGGTTGCCAATTTTGGTTCGGTGCATGCCTGGACATTTCATCACATGATATAGTCTTTAATTAAAGATTAATCTTTAATTTCTGGAGACTTCAGGACACCCCTGGAGGGCTGGCAACTCTGTCAGGTAGATGTATAAGTTTGAGCAGCACCGTGTAAGATGTGGGGAAAGATGGGTTTATATCTAGATTTTTTTTACTGATTTTCTGCGGTTCGATATTCAGCTAAAGCCTGATAGTGGTCACCATTAAAAGTCACTGTTTGTGTGGTAACTGTGGATAATGATACCAAGCTACTGCAGCCATTTCTTAGCCTAAAACCAGGAAAATATGGTCCTAGCTTTGTTACTACATTGTAGTACAGGTGGGTAAACAGTGGCCCCCATAAATTGTGTATAATTTTTTTAATTGCAGCAGAGCATTAGTGATAAAAATCAGTACCAATAAATGCTCATACTCATAACCTCACACAACTTTTCCAATAATATTCCACTGAGAACTGCTATCAGTTCTCTTCATGGTGGGGAAAAAATCAGCACTGTCTTAGAACTCAAGTCTGAACAGATACACCCAGGAGATCAAATGGAGGGAGACTCTTATAGTGATAGACTCAAGAGGTCAGTCTATTCAGCTTAATAAAGAGATAGTGAAGGGGTGACTCATTACATTTCTGTTCCCTCTGAGGGTGCTTTGCAGAGGGCTTTTTAATTCAGCAGACAGAAATTCAAAGGCTAGAAGTTGAAGCTAGACAAATTCAGACTAGAAATAAGGCATACATTTTTAACAGGTAATTAACCATTGGAACAACTTAGCAAGAGCTGCGGTGAATTCTCCATCACTGGACATTAGGATTGGATGCTTTTCTAAAAGATCTGCTCAAAAGGGAATCAGTTCAAGAAAGTCCTATTGTCTATGTTATAGAGGGGGTTAGACTAGAGAGAAAATCTTTAAAATCAAGATTGGATGTTTATCAATGAGGAGGAATCTTTGTCCTGAAGGGAGAAGGGCTGATTGTTTCAGGAAGTGGAAGTGCTGTTGGTGTGGGAGCAGAGAGGGCAGAGCTCCAGGGAGAAAGGCTGCAGCAAGCAGGCCCTCACAAAGTGAAGCAGGCAAGAACCTGCCCAAAACCTGGGAGAGAAAGAGCGGCTGATTGGGGACACCCCAGGACAGGAAGCAGGAGGAGCACTGTGCCACGGAGGAATCACCCAAGGACAACCCTGACCTGGACCCAGTATCACTGCTGCCCAGAGCTATATAGCACCATAAGTACTGGGGCTGGTGACTTTGCTTTGCGAATAAATGGGGGAAGTTGTAGCTCGTTATGTGAGGAGGTTGTCATTCTGTGTGGTTTGGCAGAGAACACCAGAAGAGGACACCGGAGGGGTTTGTTGGGGAACAATTATTGGTATCGAAGACAACCAGGAGCACCCAAGACTCACTGGACTGGAACTTTGCCCACATCTCCTGAACTCTGAGTGCAGATGCATTGCTCAGTGTCTGTCCTTTCACACTGTGCTACCACTGGGCCTGTGGGCATTGTGTTGAATGCAATCCTGATTTACTGCTCTCCCTATCTGTCCACCTGTTTTTTTCTCCTTTTATCCCTGTGGAAATAAATATTTCCCTTTCCTATATTCTTCCAGTGTGCATGTGTTCACTCTGGGGGTTTGGAACAGATGCCCCTGGGCAGTGATGAGCTGTCAAAATCTTAACAACCGGTTCCCTCCTCGCCCCACGAGGGGGTCGTGGCCTGTCCGTCCCCTCCTCAACACCTGCCCCATCCACCCCCTGTCCCTGGATCTGGGCAGGAGGGTCTTGTGAGCCACTGTCGTGGGTGCCCACCCCGCCCCGCCCCTAAGAACCAGAGGGACCTGCTGGGGGGCAAGGTGGGGAGTCCTGGCGATGCCTACCTGGGATGGCTCCTGGGAAGATCAGGCAGGTCCCTCTGGCTCCTAAGGGCGGGGTAGCGTAGCTGGGGGGGGGAGCAGGGGGAGCGGCCGCACCACCCACTGATCACATCAAAAGTAGCGCCTTAAGTGCCGACTCCGTGGGTGCTCCAGGGTTGGAGCACCCATGGGGAAAATTTGGTGGGTTCAGAGCATCCACCGGCAGCTCCCCGCCCTGCACCCGGCCCCAGCTCACCGCTGCTCCGCCTCCACCTCTGAAACCGCCGTCCCACTCTGCTTCACGGCCCTCCGCTCCCACTTCCCACGAATCAGCTGTTTGCGCAGGAAGCCTGGGAGGGCCGAGAAGCAAGCGGTGGCTTTGCGCTCAGGCCCAGGGAGGCAGAGGTGAGCTGGGGCAGGGAGCGGTTCCCCTGCACGCCCCCGCCCCCCTGGGTTACCTCCTGTGGCGAGGGCGGCCCTGCTCGCACCCCCCTGCCCTAGCTCACCTCCACTCCGCCTCCTTGGACCTGAGCGCGAAGCTGCCGCTTGTTTCTCAGCCCTCCCAGGCTTCCCACACGAACAGCTGATTTGCAGGAAGCAGGGGAGGGCATAACTCAGGGGCAGAGGCGGAGTGGAGGTGAGCTGGGGCAGGGAGGGTTGTCCCTTGCGTGCCTTTTCTTGGACAAAGCTGCATACAGAGCAGACTCCATCTTAGCCATGAGGGCACTAAAGTTGCACACACACATACATGTATGTTCTCTTAAATACTTATTCCCTGCTATCTACTGTGATTATTATTGCTAAAGATTCACACACACCTGCAAACCCTATATATTATATTTCTTCAGGAGGAATACACAACAGAATATAATTATAAAATACAAGCTCTTCATTTTTGTATACTATAAAACACATCCATATAATTAAATCAAGGTTGAAAGTCCTTTGCCTGATGTGTAGACAGCACCTCAGCACATGTCAGTGAGTAGGTCATTTCCTTTTGATGTCTGGGCCTGAGCTCTCTCTCTCTACATTAGAAACTTTTGCTGTATCTTCTTGCCATATTGGCCCACCAAGGTATTTAACCATAATGGGAGTGAGGGGCCTAAAGACCTTTGAGGATCTGCTATCACCCTGGTTTCTATTTCCCATCAGTAGAGTCAGGCTGTGCAACTGGGAAGTCACTGCCTAAGGCTGGAGGGGCCCAACTCCTCCCTGGGCTGGTGGTGGGCTCTGCCAAAGTGCCTGGGATGGCACCACGCTGCTGGGGATGAGGGAAGCCAGAGTGGGCTTGGTGCTAGAGCCTGAGCTGCAGGGTTGGGGCCAGTTTTGGCACCGTGAGGAAGCAGGTGCCGGCAGGTCTCTGTGCACTGCTGAGGGACAGCAGGTGATGGTTTGGTTCCCCTAGCCCATAGGAAGAGGCCAGGGCAGGCTCAGGGCAGGGGCTGCCATGGGAAGTGGCCTGACAGGTGGGCTTTACCCCTCACACTTCTGGAGGCAGCTCTGTGCATCGCTGCCCTGCTGCCACCACGGCACTAGGACTCCAAAACTTAGCCCTGGCCACAAGGGCTGGCTGGAGCCCCCAAGGTGCTTCACCGGGGGGCAGGGCTCAGACTGGGCAGGAATTGGTTCAAGAAGGAGGGCGCTCGGCGAGAGAGAGAGGCTGAGTCAGCGTGAGCCTTCAGGTTAGCGGACAGCGGGCGCCGACTGTGAGGTGGGCCCGAGTGAACCTCTGAGGCGGCACGAGCAGGGAGCAGGGCTTAGGAGCAGAGGGCCACGTGCCCTGGTCTTCGAAACGCTAACGCGCCTCAGGGAAAGGGGGGCTCAACGGGGAGAAGCGGCACTAGGAGCTGCCCACCGCCGGCAGAACCTTGCAGGAGGCCCCACTTCCGCTGGAGCATCAGAACGGTCGGGACCAGATGAAACAAGCACCTCAGAGGCGGGGGGCTAGGACCAGGCTGCCACATGGCGGCCTGAGGGGGACTGCGGCTGAGGCTGGAAGTGGTGCAGGCACTGCGAGGAGGGCGGATGGGAAGCAGCGACAGGCGCTGCCTGACAAAGAGGAGTGGGTGGCCGGGTTGTGAGGTGGCAGGAGGGGCAAAGGCGCGGCTGGAGCACCGTGGTGAGATGGTGGGGAGCAGCTGGCTCTGGTGGGAAGTCTGAGGTGGTGGTAGACGGAATGGGGGACTGCGACACAGGGCAGGCAGAAGGCGCAGAGGTTGCTGTGGAGCGGGAAAAGGCGATGCCGAGAGGGTAGGAGGAAGCTGGGGGCAAACCCCCACGGCAGGGGCACGAGCAGTGGGAAGGGTTGGGCTTGAGGCAGGAAGCGCTGAGGGAAGGTTCAAGGTCAGAAGGGAAAGGCTGAGGTCGCACAAGGGGGTGAGGAACGTGATTTGAGGCAGCAGGCTGGGCAAAGAGATGAGGTGGCACGAGTTGGTGCGTGGGGCTTGGGCGGAGGCAGGAAATGTCTGAGGTAGATCAAATGAGGTAGAGGGAAGTGCTGAAGTGACGCCAGAGGAGTGGGCTTGGCACCTGGGTGGGAAAGGCTGAGGTGACGCCAGAAGAGGAGCTCAGCGTCTGGGCAGGAAAGGCTGAGGTGGCACTAGGGGAGGGGCTCAGAAACTGGGCAGGAATAGCTGAGGTGACTCTGAAGGGAGGGGTGGGGGTTGGAGACTGGGCGGGAAAAGTTGAGGTGACTCTCGGGGGGGGTGTCAGAGTCTGGGCGGGAAGGCTGAGGTGACTCTGGAGGAAGCTGGGGTCAGAGTCTGGGCGGGAAAGGCTGAGGTGTCTCCGAAGCGGGGAGGTCAGAGCCTGGGTAACGCCAGAGGAGCCCGGCCTCTGGGCAGGAAAGAGGTGGCAAAGGAGGAGGAGTCCGGCACTTGGGCAGGAAACGCTGAGGTGACTCTGAAGGGGGGTGTCAGAGCCTGGGTGGGAAACGCTGAGGTGACTCTGAAGGGGTGGGGGTGTCAGAGCCTGGGCGGCAAAGGCTGAGATGATGCAGGAGGAGGAGCTTAGTGCAAAAGATTTGGTACTTTTCTCACTCAGGAGGGGAAAATCCTCATCTGGAGGTATGTGGAGTTGTAAGGGCCTCTGACTAACACATGCCTCTTTGCTCCCTCTCTCTGTTTCAGGCAGCTTAAGCACAAGTGAACAAGAAGAAAGGTTCAGGAATGACAAGCAAAGGGGAACAAAGAAGACCAGTCACTGAAGATGGAGGCAAAGGAAAGGGACTCTGGGCACAGTAACCTGCCTGTAATCAGGCCTCCGGTCCTCTAATTACACTATATGGGGATTTCAAGTCTTTTAATCCCTTGAACAGCATGACTGCCCTGTAAGCAGAGACCAGGTCTTATGCCTTTTCCCTTTCTTTTTGTAGGGGAGGAAGATTGGTCAAGTTTAACACTGTGGGTCAAGTGACCTATTGCAATGAGCTCTCTTTCTGTTCTGGGAAGTTCCCCTTTGTTTTGTATGTATGTGTATGTGAAAGCATGTGATACAAATGGGTGTGAACATCTCTATTTATTTATTTATTTTATTTTGAGTTTTTTAAGTTAAATCACTGCAGTGCTTTTTATTTACTCTCCTCAGAACTGGAAAAAGAGCTGAAAGTGTATTAATATATTTATCCTCCTCCTCCCCACAAAAGGGAAGAGTAAGAGCTCAGGTATCATCTTTTAGTGCAAAGGAAAGTCTCTCTCCACTTCTGCTTTCTCCAGGTTTAGTTCCTTTTAGTGGGCTGATGGCAATGATTGGCCTATAATGAGGGTGATTTAGGTCAAAGGAAATAGAGCAGCTCCTAATACTTGGGCAACGTGACCACTCTGAATCGAGGAGTTTGGTCTCTGTCCTTTGACACCATGCCACATCAGCAGGTTGGTGGGAGTCCTGATTTTGTAATTAGGGGAGAGACCGAGTCTCTCTGTCTTCTGGGGGATATCAAGCTCTGTGGAAATCTAAGTAAACTGACCGCCCTGTAAGCTGGGTCCTGGTCTCTGCCATTGTGTCCTTTTGACACTATGCTGTGTTAGTTGGCTAGTGTGAGTGACTACCCTGTAATCAGGGTCCAAGTTACATCCCTTGTCTTTGGAGGGGCATTGAACTCTTTGTTAAACTGAGCAATGTGACCGGGCTGTAACTAGGATCCAGAGTGGCTGCAGATCCTGAAAACAACACTGGATCAGCAGTTTACACTAAGTTTGCGATGGGGACATAGAGATGTCAAAAGGAGTTCTCACTTACACACACCTTGTGCTCCATCTCTCTGTTTCAGGCATCTTGAAGCACAAGTGGAGAAGAAGGAAGTGTCAGGAATGCCACACACACACAGGAGAAAAGAAGATGGAAGAAAAGAAAATGGACAGGGCACGGTAACCTCCCTGTAATCAGGCCTCTGGTCATGTAATTAGACTGTATGGGAATCTCGAGACTTTTAATACCTTAGGCCGCGTGACTGCCCTGTAACCTGACTCCCGGTCTGCACCATTGTATCCTTTTGAAACTATGCTCCATTAGCTGGCTGTTGTGAGTGATTGCCCTGTAATCAGGGTGTAAGTCCCCTCCCTCTGTCTTTTGAGGGGCATTGAGCTCTTTGTTAAACTGAGCAATGTGACCGCCCTGCAACTATGGTCCGGGTATCTGCACCTTGCTCATTTGGCATTACGCCGTGCTCTGCCCCACTAGTCAGCGTGGCAAACCTGTAATTAGGGTACATGTCACAAGTCTCTATAAAATGGGACATACCGAACTCTTTGGTACTTTCACACTTTGACCTTCCTGTAATGCGGGTTATGGTCTTAGCAAAAATCCATAATGCCAGGGACCACCCTGTAATCAGGATCCATTTTGGAACTCGCTTTTGAAATCTGGGGGCTTAAAATCATTTCCGTACAATGGGCAGCTTGACCTGCCTGTAACTAAGGTTTGCCTCTCCGAGGCCCTCTGAGTCTCCATTAGCTGGCTAGTGAGTGTAACGGTCCTGTCATCAGGATGTAAGTCACCACCCCCTGTCTTTTGAGAGTCATTGAGCTCTTTGTTAAATTGAGCAATGTGACCACCCTGTAACTAGAGTCTGGGTGTCTGCTCACTTTCTCATTTTACATCACGCCGTGCTCTGCCCCACTAGTCAGCGTGGCAACCCTGTACTTAGGATATATGTCACAAGTCTCTATAAAATTAGACATAGCAAACTCTTCGGTACTTTCACACATTGACCTTCCTGTAATTCAGGTTCTAGTCTCTCCTGTATGCCTAATGCCAGCGACCACACTGTAATCGGGGTTCAGGTTGTAAGTCACTTTTGAAATCTGGGGGCTTGGAATCATTTCCATACAATGGGCAGCTTTACCTTCCTATAACTAGGATTTGCGTCTGTTGCTCATTTCGCATTACGCCGTGCTCTGCCCCACTAGACAGCGTTACAACCCTGTAATTGGGGTACATGTCACAAGTCTCTATAAAATGGGACATACCGAACTCTTTGGTACTTTCACACTTTGACCTTCCTGTAATGCAGGTTATGGTCTTAGCAAAAATCCATAATGCCAGGGACCACCCTGTAATCAGGGTACAGGTTGCAACTCCCTTTGAAATCTGGGGGCTTAGAATCATTTCCGTAGAATAGGCAGCTTGAACTTCCTGTATCTAGGTTTGCGTCTCCGAGGCCCTCTGAGTCTCCTTTAACTGGCTAGTGAGGGTGACTGTCCTGTCATCAGTGTGTAAGTCACCTCTCCCTGTCTTTTGCGGGGCATTGAGCTCTTTGTTAAACTGAGCAATGTGACCACCCTGTAACTAGGGTCCGGATGTCTCACCACTTGCTCATTTGGCATTACGGCGTCCTCTACCACACTAGTCAGCGTGGCAACCTGTAATTAGGGTACATGTCACAAGTCTCTATAAAATGGGACATACCGAACTCTTTGATACTTTCACACATTGACCTTCCTGTCATTCAGGTTATAGTTTCTGCTATATGCCTAATGCCAGCGACCACCCTGAAATCAGGATACAGGTTGCTACTCGCTTTTTAAATCTGCGGGCTTAGAATCATTTCCGTTCAATGGGCAGTTTGACCTCGCTATCTAGGGTTTGTGTCTCCGAAACCCTTTGAGTCTCCATTAGCTGGCTAGTGAGTGTGACTGTCCTGTAAACAGGGTCTATGTCTCCTCTGCCTGTCTTTTGAAGGGAATTGAGCTCCATGTTAAACGGAGCAATGTGACCACCCTGTAACTAGGGTCCGGGGGTCTGCCCACGTGCTCATTTGGCATTACACCGTGCTCTCCCCACTAGTCAGCCTTACAACCCTGTAATTAGCGTACATGTCACAAGTCTCTATAAAATGGGACATACCAAACTCTTTGGTACTTTTACACCTTGAGCTTCCTGTAATTCAGGTTATGGTCTCTGCTATATGCCTAACGCCAGTGACCACCCTGTAATCAGCGAACAGGTTGCAACTCGCTTTTGAAATCTGGGGGCTTAGAATCATTTCCGTACAATGGGCAGCTTGACCTCCCTATAACTAGGGTTTGGGTCTCTCGGCCTTTTGCTGTCTTTACAGCCTGCTGTGAATGGCTGCCCTTTAATTATTGATCAGGTCTTTGTGCTTTTATCTCTTAGCAGTAGGCCAAGTGCAGCCTGCTGCCCTGAATGAGCACCCTGTTAAAAGGTTACAAGTCTCATCAGCTACTATTTATGGTGCCCCCATAGTACTGTGTCCAGAGTTCTAGCCCTTCGAGTAGTGGTTCCAAGTTCCTTGGAATTCTTCAGGCAAGTCTCCTTCTTTCTTCTCACTTGATGTACTCTTGGAGACCTGCTATGCTATTGGTGGTAAGTTCTGAAAGGGAGTGTCCTGTGACGGTTTTGGACTAAGTCAATCTAGGCAGTATACCTCGTCACATTCATTTAGGAATACTTGTCAATTAATTCCTTACTTCCCGTAATCATTTAATGCCTTTTGATTTTATGTGGAGACTGCCTGGTGTAATAGTTGTCAAGGGGGAATCTATAGATTGTGGCTTGCCAGGAGGATGGGTTCAGTGCTTTTCTCACCCAGTGCGGCTTGGGAGGAGGGGGAAATCATTGTGGAGGTTTCTGAGTACCACCTAGAACTGTCTTGGACCTAAATATCCAGGGTGTCTGCAGATCCGGAAAAGAACACTGGATCAGTAGTTTACACTGAGTTTGCGTCTGGGACATAGAGTGGTCGAAAGGGGTTCTCACTTACAGGTGCCTTGTATTCCCTCTCTCTGTTTCAGGCATCTTGAAGCAAAAGTAGAGAGGAAGGAAATGTCAGGAATGCCACACAGAGATGAGAAAAGAAGATGGAGGAAAAGGAAAGGGACTCTGGGCACCGTAACCTCCCTGTAATCAGGCCTCAGGCCATAGCATATGTGAATCTCGAACCTTTTAACGCCTTGAGCAGCATGACAGCCCTATAAGTTTGGTCCTGGTCTGTGCCATTGTGTCTTTTTGAAACTATGCTCCGTTAGCTGGCTAATGAGTGTGACTGCCCTGTATTCAGGGTGCAGGTCACCTCCCCCTGTCTTTCAAGGGGCATTGTGTTCTTTGTTAAATTGAGCAATGTGACCGCCCTGTAACTAGGGTCCGGGTCTCTGCTCATTTGGCATTACGCTGTTCTCTACCCCACTAGTCAGCATGACAACCCTGTAATTAGGGTACATGTCACAAATCTCTATGAAATGGGATGTACTGAACTCTTTGTACTGAAACTCAATGTACAGATTGACCTTCCTGTAATTCAGGTTATCGTCTCTGCTATATGCCTAATGCCAGCGAGTACCCTGTAATCAGGGTACAGGTTGCATCTCGCTTTTGAAATTTGGGGGAGTAGCGTCATTTCCATAACATGGGCTGCTTGATCTCCCTGTAACTAGGGTTTGCATCTCTGGGGCCCTTTGGGTCTCCATTAGCTGGCTAGTGAGTGTGACTGCCCTGTACCAAGGCATAATTGTGAATCTGAAATTCAGAGACCTTAAACACACAAGTTCTATAGAATTATAGTTCTATAGAATTATAGAAATAAATAAAATTTATTTTATTAATAAATCATTTCCTACTGGAAGTGCAAAGATGTAACTTAAGGGAAGGCATGCATTTCTATTCTTCACTCACCCTCAATTCCCCCCAAAAACTCTTTAAGTAAAGTTAAGGTTCACAAGATTAACATTCACTACAGGTAACACCTAACTTGTATATTTCTCACACATTTCTAAAAACAAGCAAACAAAACTAGATGTTCTTGAAACTGGTAGTTACTCCCCCATTTCACAAATTTCAAACACCTACTCTACTTAAATGGTCACACCAACCAAAGTGTACCACACATTCAATTTTAATTGTGCACCTATTGTCTCAGAAGTTAGAGTATTTTTAGCAGTTGTGTCTCCTGATGTAAGTGGCAATAGTGGTCTTTTAATAGTTTTTTATGCTTGTTGAATTCAGAGGATGATGATGTGGATGTTTTAGGTAGGTATTTTTCTGTTAAGTCTTGGTATTTGGGTAGAGGTACAGTATTTTGTGATTATGACTGTTTTTCAGGTATTGAATTGTTAGCAATTTTACATGTTTTTGTATACTTACATTAGTAGATGTATTTAGAGGGCAAAGCTGAGGTTGCCTGTTTGGTGCAATTTGATTGGCGTGAAAGTTAATTTAGGGTAAGTGTTTGAAAGCACTGAGGTTTGAATTTTAATCTCAACAGGGTCAGAGGACCCACCTGGCTACCTCAGTTCTTACTGTCATTCCTAATTCCAAAATCTTGGATGAAGATGACCAGGCAGAATAAAGATATCTCCAGAGACTTTCAAGAGGTTAGCATTTCTGCAGCTTTAGGGGATCCCTTAAACCTTATTGAGCTTTTCAACGTATAATAATTGTGGAAAACTTCTACTTCTGCCACTTAAGTGTTGAACAATGAACTGTATTAAAAGATTTACACTGGTAATTAATTCTGTTCTGTATTAAGATGATTTTGCTAAAATCGCCTCTTTATGATATGTGAAATGAATTAACTAGGTCTGATTATACCTACTTGATAAAAGTTGGACTACTCCATGTTAAATGCATGGATTGAAATTTGACTGTCATATCATCTTGCTGTGCTTTCTGTAACTCCTTATTTATGAATGTATTTATTACTATTTATGTAATTCAATTAATAAAATGTATAAATTCAAGTATAGTCTCAGTTCTTTCTTTGGCTAAACAAAAAGGAATCTGGTAAACTTGTGAAGAATTTTGGTATTGTTACTTTTAAGTTAACTAACATCTTTTTACCCTTTTCATGTGGTCGTTGGAAGTAACTACCCTATAATGGTGCAAGTCTGATTTTTCTCTTGGATCACACATTTTTGGAGACTGCAGTGTGACCTTGAGGCTGAAAAGCTCACTGCCACTTAGGTGCATAAAGTTGCCCTCCTAGATCATCTAAGGTGCACAAGAATAGGACTTTGTTTGGTTCCTTCAGTGTTCATAAGCTTTTAGATTGCTTGAGATCTACAGGCCCTAGAGCTCACTTCCTGAGCACAATATGTGATTGCGGCTATGATAAAATTGGCCTAAAACTAGCAAGGTCCTCTGATTTCTGCATCTTTCCAGTTCAGAAATTTTTTAAAAAGTAGATTAATGTAATATTTTTATATTTAATTCAATTTCATGTTTCTCAGAAATTTACTTTTACGGTGTACTAAATTTTCAGTATGCTAATACATATGAGGTAGTGTGGTCTAGCAGTTTAAAGCACTAGCCTGAGATTCAGGAGACCTGGTTTCTATTCCTGGCTCTGCTGCGGCTCCACTGGCTGTCCCTGGGTCACTTGGCTGTCACTTCACCTCCCTGTGCCAGTATCCTTATCCATTTAAAAAGAAAGAGGGGAGGGGAGAAGATTGTACTGACCTCATTTGTAAAGTGTTTTGAGATCTACTAAAAAAAAGCATTAAACAGAATTTTTACTAACAATGAGATTCTATAGGGGTGGGAGAGAACCAGAGATTAACTTTGGTAAGGGTGCACGAAGATATAATTCACTACATAGGTATTAATTTTGCTAATGCTGTGAAGAAAACTGTCTTGTGAATAATGAATTGAAACAGCCTCTCTCTATTTGCATTTGTTAATTCATTTCTACTATACCAGATGCTTTTTTTTCCATTGAAATATGCATGTGGATGGGCTTTTTATTTATTACCCTTGCCCTATGATTTATTATTCAAAAGTGGGCAACTTGGAAAGCAAATACTCAATATTAGGTAATTGTTTGCCTGCTGTTGAAAAAGCGGGTGAACAAAGTCTAAGTGTGCAGCAGTTGCAGTTACACGAGGGGAACTCCATGACTTCAGTAGATTCAATAGATGTATTTTTTCTGTTTACAGGTACTCTGACTTGCCCCTTTCCCCCTTCACTTAAACCCAATTCAGAGGCAGCTGATGAGTCACAGGTGCACTGGCCTCTTCCTTCTTAGAGGATGAATGTCACGCTGTGAGAGACCTGAAACCTGATGGCATGATGATGAGGGCTCTAATTCAGCAAAGCACCATTCTAGAATACCTCAGCCAGAGTCATCATGCATACCTGGAAAAAGAAAGCGTTTCTATAGCTAAACAAAAGATCTGCCAGGACTGACTATTCAATAGAATAAGTTGCTGCTAGTTAACCTGGTGTAAAGTTGGCTAAACTTCTCAAAGACTTGTGATAAAACATCTGGGGCCTTGTGATGAATGCAACCCTGTTTTACCACTTCTTTCACCCCTGTGGAAATAAATATTTCCCTTTCCTACATTCTTCCAGTGTGTGTGTGTTCACTCTGGAGGGTTTGGAACAGATGCCCCTGGGGTAGAAGGATCTTTCCCTGCTGCATTCCTGAGTGGCCCTTTTCTTGGCCAGAGCTGCCTGCAGAGCAGACTCCATCTTGGCCACGAGGGTGCTAACATTACATAAACAAATCTACACATGTCCTCTGCAAACACTTCTTCCCAGCTATCCACTGGGATTATCATCACTAAAGATTCAAACACACATACAAACCCTATATACTCTATTTCTTCAGGAGGAATAAAGAATAGAATTCCTTTGTAACTCTAGTATGGTTTAAAGCAGTGTTCCCAAACTTGTTCCACCACTTGTGCAGGGAAACCTCCTGACGGGCCGGGTTGGTTTGTTTACCTGCTGCGTCCGCAGGTTCGGCCGATTGCGGCTCCCAGTGGCTGCGGTTCGCTGCTCCAGGCCAATGGGAGCTGCTGGAAGCAGCGGCCAGTACATCCCTCGGCCCGTGCATGTAGGAAGTAAATGTGGGAGGAAAAGGTTAGGCCTCCCAAAAATATTGGCAAATCTCAATTTTAACCATTTCCTCCAATTTAGAAGGCATATTTAAAATGTAGACAGCAGAAACCATTGTTATCTTCCTTCTGTGAAACCACAGGAGAGAGAGTGCTCTGAGAAAATGAAACCTTAATTCATTGGTTATTTCCAGGTCTTTATATACATGCTGGAGATGAGTAATAGATGCCATTGAAAGGTGTGAATATCATATCCTGTTGATTACTCCAAATAGCAGACAGTAGTGAAAAATTGAGAATAATTCCTAAAACAGGATGAGCAATTAGTATAGTAACACATGCTAGAGAGGTACCCACATGGGTGATTATGATTTACAATGTGGTCAAAAGGAGGTTATGCAGAGAAGTCACATTATGTATTTTTTTACCAAGTGTGTCCCTGGGATGAAAGAATTCAAATATTTTTTTTAAAATGAAATTCAGTCTTCACCAGTTTTGCTGGTTCCTTCTCTTTTAACATTTGCCTTCCCCTCAGCTGGGCAGGGAAATTCTTCTGGTTTGTTTAATTCTCTTCACTTCCTGTGGTCACGTTTCATTTTCTGGTTCTCAAGCCCAAGCGTAGACGATTGTGCTGGAGTTTCCATCATGACAGGGAAATGTGTTTTTAATTCAAAAAGGAAACTATTTTCACTGAAATTAAAAAAGAAAAATCACCTGAAGAAACCATGAAAACATTTTGTGCATATTAATTTGGTTAGAGTTTCCCAAGTCTTCCTGCACTTTTATAAAAAATTTGAGATTTTTGCTTCCCATTTTTGAAAGACACCCTGCAAAGCAGAGAAAGTAGACTTACCAAAACCCCCATATTGTCATGGGCTATGCTCCCCATTCTCCCATGACTTTCCAAGGATGTTGGGTATCTTTATTCCACACCAGGGTAAAATCCCAGGGGAAGATGTTGTGGGGTACTGAAAGCAAATGGACAGAACTGCAAACACAGTATATGAATGAGAGCATGCTTTTGGTCTCTCTTTTTACTTGAAGCTTCCAGCACCCATTGTTCCAGCCTGGGGCAGCCCTGGCAGGGTGGCTGTAATGGAACCATGCTGATAGTGATCAGAAGGCAGGTCTGACAAAGCCCTAGAAGTGATGCAGACATTCAGGTGCTCTATGTGGAAAGATTTTGTGTTCTGTGCAGAAGCCATTGGGGCATCTATTTCTATGATGAAAGCAGGGCAAACTATTTCCTCCTGCCTGCTAGTGGGATGATAAGGATGAGCTTAAGTGGGGATGTATTTGTGGTGTTTTTCTCCCTTTTTATCTACCTGTGGTTGGCTTTCCCACAGGAAGACCTGAATTCATAGATGATGGATAACATCAAATGGCTCTTAAGCAGATTAAAAGATTCTTCCACGTAGCAAAGCTTAAAAACAATGCAATGGAATGATTTTCAGGAGGTTCTCCTCTGCACTATAGGGGTAATGAAGAAGTTAGACTTTGAAGAAGAGTTTGTACGGCTCCCAGGTGCAATATGACCAGGTCAAGGCTCCTGTCCAGCCACTCCCAATAATTGAGGTTCCATTTCAGCATGTAGCTGTGGATTTTCTAGGTCCTTTCCCTAAGAAGACACCCAGAGGAAAGCTGTACATACTGACTTGCTTGGCTGCAAGGCCAGGGCCGATGCCGTCTCTGGCCTCAAGTTTCCTAAAGATGTGTTCTGCTATTGAGGATCTAATCCTCCCAGAAGAAATGTAACATTTTCATGGAATCTCATTGGGCTGGTGTTAACTGTGGCTGCAAGGCCTGGGCCGGCGCCTACTGGCCACGAGTTTCATAAAGATGTGTTCAGCTATTGAGGATCTAATCATCCCAGAAGAAATGTAACATTTTCATGGTGTGACGTTCTGTACATCCACCATTCAGAAAGTGCAGCTCCCCCTCCCACAATTAGAGCCATAACTGAGTACCACATGTATATATTTGTTATAACATTGCAGTGGCCAGGAAGCATCACTTTATATTGCACATGCTACATTGTACATGGACATTATACATAAGATCATATTTCCTTTTGTAAAGTTGTAACCACCTTATGTAAAATTGAGCAAAATGCTTAAAACAGTTCAATTCCATTATGTGAGGAAAATATACACACTGAACATGTGTTGTGGTTAGAGAAGTATTTCCCAGGCCTATCTCCTTCAGTCCTGCATCTCAGGATATAAGATACTCTAGACCGGCTGTAAGCTGTACAAAGGGAGACTGTTTCTACAATGTAAAAAGGTGAAGTGGTCTAAGACATACTTGCTTTTCTTGGGCAAGACCTCATAAGATCAGATGACATGTCCTTCAATTTTGCTCAGTTTTGCTGTGTAAAAGAATGAAAGCTGGCACCTCCTAGAGTAGAAAACCTCCCAAACATTTTAGAAACTAATCAGCAACTATGTTAAGTCACATGTGCTGCCCTACCCTCCATTTATATACCAAACCACAATACAAGTAGAATAGCTGTACTGTGCTGAGAGCAGGGTGTGTGCTGGGAAGTCTCTGTGCCCCTTGGACTCTGTCGTGCCTTTCTTTGCAACAGAATGGAGTGCTGCGGGTAGCCACTAGACACGTCTGTGCTGCAGTAGGTGACAACCAGTGTATGAGGTGTATAGGAACCCCATTTGTCTCTACCACTAGAGCACCAGTGCAGCTATTCCATGCCAACCCAGTAGGCTAGGAGGCAATATAGTCGACCCAAAGCCAGATTTTTGAGCTTTGATGAGAAGTGGCAGCATTTGGCCCCACGTGTTCTGTGTTTCTTGCCTCGTTTTCTTGCTAAGGATATTTGCATACCATAATCTTCCCTTTTCTGTGACATCCTAACTTCCATAGCAAGTTGTTTCTAATGTCATAAGCAGTGGTATGTGGTGGATAAGCAGCAGTAGATAAATTTAAGATGTACAATGTATAGCATGTCCTCAAGTTTAAGGGAAAAAAAGCCAGAGTATTGAATTGTTCTGAAACCTTATTTATAACCTTATACCAAATTTTTCGAATTTATTTGAACACATTGGATTAGAATGAACAATCCTGGATCTTTAGATAATTAAGGTAGTTTAATGACTAATAGTAATGGAAACCAAGTGCTCCACCTAACAAAAAGCAATAACTTGGGAGTTCTCAGGACTAAGCAGATACAGGGCCAGAATAAGGGGTAGTTATCCCTTCCCCAAGTACAGCGCTCAAGATAATGTTAAAAGGTGCAGTCCAGGTACCTCACGCTACTATATTGCCCAAGGAAATGTGGTTCATCAACAAGGGGGCAAAGCTATGCACCAGCTAGTGTATTCCAAGTTGCTAATACATAGTTGTCATCTTCTGCACAGAAGCACAATGTATGTTTATGGCCATGAACAAAATGATGATTGTTTGACTTATGGCAAAATTGTCAATTCCATATCCATGCCATCTTATTTTATCCTTTTGTCTGACTACTTTTCCTTGCCAAATTCTAAAGCAAAGATCAAGCAGAGTGCACGCTAGCTGTTCTGAAGCACCAAGATAAATCAGTTTGATGTCACAATTGCAAAACTGATATGGAGTGAGGCTAATCCAGATATGATCCCATACTTCATTGCATTCGATTACGTGCCACACATAATTGAAAATGGTGGTATATTATGCTATAATACAATCAAGTAGCATGATGCTTTTTCTATATTTCCCAAACTTGGATAACCTGCTGAGGAGGAAAATTGCTCTAATGACAACAGTAGAGGTTAGCATATAAAGTGTAGATACTTTACTTTGACAGAATGGGAAGAAAAATATTGGCCCAGCCAAAGCATAGAAGTAACTTGATGTAACCTCTTTTCAAGCAGGCCATTTTAATGCTTCACTTTTACATAGTATCTTCAGAGGCTTTATGTAAACTCCCCATCAGTAATGACTAACCTGGGAAAAGCATAGGATAGAAAAAGCAGATGTAGATCATCCAAATAGACTGTTGTTGCCAAGTCTGTTGGCATCTACAGGAAACCCAAGAAAGTCAGCAAGGCCAGGGCTGGCACTGACTCTTTCCATGGGGGAAAAAAATCCCATTTTTAGACCAGCTCATGAGATTTTGGCGACTTTATAACCAGACCTGGAAGAATCACACCTACTGATTTTTGGATCTGTTTTCGATTCTTAACCATGGAGCTAGTTCATATCCCACCTGTCAAAAACACAGAAAGCGAGATACATATTTTTCCTGTGGTGGTTTCTTTTCACAATTTTTAGTGTCTGTTTTCTTCATGTTCATCCCTGTATATTTATGCAAGACACCCAGTTTACTGTTCCACCATTTTTGTTTTGCGGAGGATGTTTTCTCCATTCTACTAGACACTGTTACATTTATTGTCCTGCCACCATCATAAAAACTGTTTCACAAAGCTAGAGGTTTTATAAAATGCCAAATGCTGTTGGGCTGTCCAGTCCATAAATACCTTTTAGAAAATAACAGATCTTCCAACTAGGTCTAAATAATTATTTTCAATATTTCCCTTATTCCTACTGTTCATCTAACAATTATGACACCACAAGAAAATTCATGGCATATTTCCCACATCATTTCTCCTCCTTTTCCTCTCTCTTGGTCTGCATCAAGCTTGCCTGTACTTTTCCTTTTATGGACAGCTTCATCTCCCTGTTAGACCGAAACTGTGCTAGATAACCAGTACGGGGCATCAAATAAATCCATTTAATCCTAATTTCCCTTGTGGGGTTTTCCAACCTTCGGGAGCTTTTTGGCTAAAAGACAAGCTCATCTTGGCCTATATTCGTCTGAACTTCTGACAAAGTGGCAACCCTTCAGCACAACTCCTTTCACAAAAGAACAATTTCATATCTAGTGGAGTGATTGTTTTCATTTATCTGATTGTGTATTCATCCTGGTGATGGTCAAATGCACAGATAATTGCAGCATGTATGCAACTGACATTTGCAAAATAATAAAATGTTAAACTATCTTCTCTGTTGAAAATGGTATGACTTTCAAAAACATATACTAACTATACAAGTCAGAATGCATCAATTCTCCCCATGTATAAAATCTGTGTGGTATAAATCTGCTTTTTGAACATCTGTCAGATTCGTCTTTGTATAATTATGAGAAAATGGAAATGCACTGATATGACATAAGTAGACATAATAGGCAAGATTCTGTCACCCCTACTCACACTGAGTAAAACCTCACTCTACTAACACTGATTTCAATAGGGCTTGTTTGTGGGGTATTGTACTAGTCAACATAAGGGTGGCAGAATTTGGCCCAACATGAGAACAATGGGCCAGATCCTCAGCTCATGGAATTCAGCATGGCACCATTGGCTGGCCCAATATCATTAGAAGAAAACAGATAACCCAGAGTAGAAGTCAGTTACAGGATTGGTGTAAGAGGGTCACTGAGAGACTGACAATAAAATTGATAAATATATATATACATAAAGAGAGAGAGATCAACACTCGGAGATCATCCAGAGCTCTGAGATAATAATAGAAAGACACTAAGCCAGCCCTGATTACAGAATGGGCTGCACCTGAGAGAAATTAGGTGATTCCAGGTTGAACTACTGAGTGGCCCAGCTGAGAAAGAGCTGGAAGAAAGAGAATGCAGGGAGTCAAAAAGTGCCTGCAGGGTCTTGAGTGAGCACCCAGGGAGCAGACTGGGAGACTGAGAAGGAAAGTAAAGAGGTGAGGAAGGAAATAGCGCAGAGTATGGGTAGAGGATTTGACTTAGCTGTGTAGTACAGGGCCCTGGGCTGTAACCCAGAATTGAGGATGGGCTGCAGGCTGAATGTGACCTTGCTGAAGAAGAGCTGTGGAGAGGGTGGAAGCTTTTTATTTCTGTTAAGATAGTTTTGAACTTTAGTTTAGATTTGTGACCTTGGAAGGAACGGGCTAAAGACTGTACCTTGACTGGAGGGATGAGTTATCTGAAAGAAACCACCACAGCCCCAGAGTAACTGTTGAGAAGGGCTGCTACCCCACAAGGCCACTGTGATGCCATGAGGAAGTGCATAGTGGTGAGTAAACCTTGATACAATGCTTTTTCTTACATTACTTTAACTGCAGCATGTCTGAAACAACTACATTTTTGTAGTTTTGCTTGTCCACTCTCTCTTTTCCTACACCTCATGGCAAGCACTGTATCTCAGCCCTCGTCTACATCCAACTGATGATAGCACCTTTGGCAAACAGTACGTGACTGACTGTCCTTTGGCCATAAGTCCTTTGGAAGAAATTTTCATACAAAATGAAATCCAAGATTGCCTACTTGAAACTTCTTTTTTTTAGATGGGATAAGTATTGCTGGTAAGTCATATAAATAATTGTGCTGCTAAGATTTGAATTTACTTAGCTCCTGGCCTAGCCAAAACTTGGTTGTGGGTGGTTTGGTTTTGGTTTTATTCTAAATAGATTGTGCTGCCCTGGAACAATAACTAAACTCCAAACTAGAAAAGGTACATTCTGTACATTAAGGGATGGCTTCCTCTCTCTCCTTTACTTTCACTGAGCAGTACTTTCATTCCATGAGTCATCCCCCTGATTCAGTGGGAAACTTTACTAATAAGACACTAAAAGTGTGGGCTGTAGCAGAGTTGATCCCTTGTTGCCACATTTTCAAGAGCTCAGTTCCCATTTGGGTGCTTTAGTGAAGTGGCCAGACTTTCCAAAGTATTCCATGCTTGCAAGTTCCCACCATTCTAGCCTTTTGAAAATCTGATGCTAAATGTTGGTCAGTGCCCTAATTATGTTCTTCAAAGGCAGAAGGAATGTGGGATCTTTTATGGTAGAGTACTTCTGAGACATTGCAGCTCAGGATAATAGAACAGACTTGATGTTGCAATTCAACTAATTAAAATGATTGTAGTCCCTTGCTGAACTACATTTCCCGGATTATTTCAACCGAAGATCAGAACTCTTCCTCTTCCCAGGTATAAATGCCAAGCCCTGGAAAATCTTGATAGAGGGTCTTAAACAGCATAGTGTAGAGACCATCCAACCAGGTATGCATGTATGTCTAAATGACTCAGTTTCATTACCCTGATTTAGCTACTCCCTTCAAAAACTGAGTAATTTAAATTTTCCTGTAATCATATGATTTCTTAAATACACTTTTTTTTTTCACCAGCTCATTACCTGTCTGAGGACATGACCTGCATGGTTCAGGATTGCTTGTGTGTTTGTCACTCTCAAGATGCTGGACAGCAAAAAGAAGTGGGGGGTGGATGGGGAGGAAGGAGGTGAAGCAGAACATATTCATGCAGACATCAGTTCATTTGTCTACATGCATGTGCCTATTCCATACGCGCCCAGGAACCTGAGATCACCTGACTCATTTGCTCACTGGCATAGCAAGCCGTGACTCCTCAAACAAGAAAATAAACCCAAATAAAGGATCACATTTCCCCTCCCCAAGTCTAATTCACAAAATAGAAGAACTAGGTAATTGTGTAGCTGGTGCCATGTCCCACTGCTGCAGAGTATGTATCTACCCGAGCCATGAGTAAACCAACCATCACCATAGTACTTTATATAGGTGGCTAACACCATTATTTAAAAAAATTGTTCATTGCTGTATGGAAAATGAGCCCTATGGGGTGTATTTATGGAATGGGAGACATTTTGAAGTTTGCCCCACTGTCCTCTATTGGGGGCAGGCCTTCAAGGATGTTCCAGCATTTTATTTTGTAAAATTATATGGGCTCTTCCTGGTCTCCAGCAGAGGGATGCTCCACAGGCGAGGGCTCTCGGCTCCAGAGGGAAGTGAAACTTGAGCAGTGAGTGTTGTTTTTCCCCTCCAAGATCTGTCAGTCATATTTCTTGTGTGGATTGGTGTATTCTTAAAGGGTTGCACAGAGCCCCTGATCTAGCTCACATTATTGGGGCTTTATAGATTAGGGCAAGGACCGCAAAGCAAATCCTGCACTGGGGAGACACTGCAGTGCATTGAACATGGCCGAATAAGCTGTTGTCAAGGTGATGATGTCCAGAGTTTTTCCAGCACCCTGGACCAGTTGAAGCTTCCTCTAGATTGGGCTGATTGAGGAAGTAGAGTGGAAGGTGAAGGCATGTATTGCTGCAGCCAGGGCTTTGTCTGGGATGGGCAGGGGGGTTGTTTCCTGCTTCTGTTGTGCGTACCTGGAAGTATAAAACAAAAATCCTGTTTCTTTCCCAATTGTTTTTCCCCTCAATTTAACACACATGATAACTTGTTGTAGGGAGTTAGGACAACTCACCTTGATGGTGTCCCTTTTTGGCATGCAAATATTTGATTTATAAAAGTGGATATTATTGTTACTGACCTTCTGGGAAGGATGAATGGACAGGCAGGAGATACCGAAGAGGTGGAGCCACTATTTCAATGCCAGTAAATTACCTATCTGCTTTAGAAGTAGGTTTTAGTTTCCTGTTTAACTGCTGGCTAACAGACCTTTTAGGTCCAAACCTCGGTGTTTGCACAAAGTCTTATGCAAATCCAGAAATGACATGTAATTGACTAATTTGCCATGCAAATAAATCTGCCTACAAATGTTGAGGAAGCCTTTAAGGAGCTCTGTTAAATATTTGGCCCGGCCCCTCCCCCACTGATGGCCGCAAGTCCACCGAGGGGGGTGGTTTCATAAAGATGTTGCGATAAATGAAGTGCGAGGGGGCGGGAGCTCCCTTTTATGGACACCGACTAAACCAGTTAACTATAAAATCCCTCTTAGTAGCTGTTCTCTACTTGTTTTATCGGTAAAGGGTGAAAAAGTTTCTTCATAGGTAAGAGGAAGTGAGTGCGCACCGGGCTTGAACTTTGTAAAATTGAGGAAAAAGTCTCCCTTTGTCTGTTCCCCCAACTGGAGAGGCGGACAGGGCAGCAGCTATGCAGAGGTGCCAGCTGGGGAGGCTAGCCCGGGCCCCTACCCCGCAGCCTCAACCTCAGCTCACTGTGCCGCCTGTGCTCTGAGCGGGGGGCTGCAAGCTCCTGCTGGGCAGCGGGGCTGCAAGAGCCAACAAGTGTAGTGTATTAAATTGCTCCCCGTAGGAATGTGCTACTTCCGGAGTACCAGGATTGGCATCTGTAAATAGTACAGTGTAAGTAACACATTCCTACAGGGAGCAAATAATACACTCCACCCATGTAGGGAAGGCTGTGCCTCCCCTAACAGCCTGGGCCCTGCCCCCTATCCACCCCTTCCCATTTCCTGCCCCCCTCACTGTCCTCCTCAAAGGCTCAACCCATCCAACCCCCACTGCTCCTTGTCTCCTGACTACCCAGTCCCGGGACCCCGCTGCCCCTAACTGCCCCACCTGGCACCCCACCCCCTATCCAAGCTCCCCTGACTGCCCCGACCCCTATCCAAACCTCCGCTCCCTGACAGGTTCCCTGGGACTCCCACACCTATCCAACCGCTCCCTGTCCCCTGACTGCCTCCTGGGACACCCTGCCCCTTATCCAAACCCCCCACTTCCCACCCCCTTACCACGCCGCTCAGAGTACCAGGACTGGCAGCCGTAAGTAGCACATTCCAATGGGGAGCAATTTAATACACTATACTGGCTCTCCATACACTTTCGGAACCCCGATGTGGCCCTCAGGCCAAAAAGTTTGCCCATCCCTGAGCTATGCTGTAAGAATCTTGGGGCCAGGTATGAAAAATTGTCAGTATCATACCTAGAAACCACTCATTTGAAATCCCAGATACGTAAGTAGATCGGGAAATGTCGAGGAAGGTGCGATTAGGGTTTTCTCTTAATTCTTTATGGATTGTGGACTCCTCTGTACTAACCCCAGGTGCTTTTGTGTTGCTTGTAACCTTAAAGCTGGACGTCAAGGAGTTCTTGGTGCTTAATCCTTTTAGGTGCTCTTCTTTAAAATCTAACAATAGCCTAAGTTTGCAGATGTATTTTTCTCTTTTCTTTTTTTTGAATAATATTTACTTTTTTTAAGAATAGGATTGTATTTTTGTGTCTTAAGAGGTTTGTACACGTGTTTAGTTAGCTGGTGGCAACAGCTGATTTCTATTTTTTTTTTTTCTTTTCGTTTCCCTGGAGGGGGTGTGAAAGGGCTTGAGGGTATCCCACAGGAAGGCATTCCCATTCCCCAAAGGGGTTCTGTACTTGGGTGGTGGCAGCATCTACCAATTCAAGGTCAGAGAAAAGCTGTAACCTTGGGAGTTTAATACAAGCCTGGAGTGGCAAGTATTAATTTTTAGAATCCTTGCGGGCCCTCACCTTCTACACTCAAACTGCCAGAGTGGGGAATCAGCCTTGACATGATGGCAGTGCAGTGGGATCATTTTGAACCAGAGCCACAGACCTCAGGATTTTAAAAGGACACATTTTTCCTTTTGGCAGTCTGCAAAGCCAGGGAGGGTTTTTTTCTTTTTCTTTGCTCCCTAAAGGGGAACAGGCACACAAAGGGTTCCACCTGCAAAGCCAGGGAGTCCAACAAGCAGGTTATTTTTTTTTTCTTGCTTCATGGCAACAAAACAGCTAAGCTAGAGTAGGGCAGCCCTGTGCATGAGGTTGTAGTCGGGCACCGAAACCCTAAAGCAACCGGTCTTCCCAAAGTGACACACCAAGGAGAAGACAGACCCAGACATGAAGCTTCATGACAGAAATGCAGGAAGGATATGGAGGACCGGAGATTTCCCCAGAGGGAATGGCCAGCCCTTCCCAACCTGAGATCCAGGTGCCAAGATGGACCCATACCGAGTTCTAACTGTGGAAGTCATGAATTTCTTCTTGCAGATGGAGCACGCAGAGGCAAAGTGCTTGGAGCTGGAAAGGGCTAAACTGGGTCAATCGGGTAGCCCTAACAGTCCCCTCCAGGTACCGTTCCCCATTCCAAGAAATTCCCCACCTACAAGGTAGGCGATGATTCAGAGGCCTTCTTAGAACATTTTGAAAGGGCCTGCCTTGGATACAACATCCCTACAGACCAGTATATGGTGGAGCTGAGGCTACAACTCAGTGGATCTCTAGCAGAGATGGCAGCTGAAATGCCTGAACACATGAACGAGAACTAACCTTTTAAAAAAGAGAGCCAGAATTAGAATGGGGCTAACACCCAAGCATGCCCGTCGGCGGTTCAGAGCCTGAAGGTAGAAACCAGACGTGGCATTTTCTCAACACGCCAACCACATTGTGAAAAATTAGGATGTCTGGAATGAAAGCTGAGTGACATGCACAGAAGCGGTCTGGGGGCTCTCAGGCCATTTTTTTTTTTTTTAAATAACCTCATGAGTCTAGTGGGAGTTGGAGTCTGTGTGCTTGGTATGAAGAGGCCCAAGTTTCCCTGTAAGTGTGTTTTTTTTGTTTGTTTGTTTGTTTTGTTTTTTTTTGTTTTTTTTTTTTTTGTAAATGGAGTGTACTGCGTATAGGAATCACTCCATGCACCACTGAGATATAGCTGCCGCTGAAATGAAAAATAGCACATTTACCACCTCAAGATACATTTCAGCTTAGGAAGACTACCATATCCAGGTGACACTACATGGACAATTTAGCTAAGCACAATATATTTGTTGGTCTGGAATTCAGTTAGGCAAGGGGCACTTTGATACCATGGTGGTGATTAACTCAGTATAAATACTTAGCTAAGAAACTAAATCCAAACACTTGTAAAAAGTGATAATTTGAATATCCAGCAAAGAAATCTGCCTGAGAATAATACAATAAAAATCATGACTTTATTGTGCAGCTGTTAGATTTTCCTTTAACAACATGCATTCTAAACATAGAAAGCAGAGTCTGTTTCCAAGAAAGCTTCCTTTGGAACTTGCTGACTGGGCAATTGATAATCCCTTGGTGTAAATGACTTTGTTTCAATTATCGTCCTTTTCTGAAAACCTTCTAGTATGTACAAGCTTCAGTAGGAGAACAGTTTATTTAAATGCATTGATTTATTTCCAATTATTATAGTTTTATCTCTCTGCTATAATTCTTAGACAAATGTGTTACTGCTAATACCCATCCTTCATGTAAATACTATTTGTAGGTACAGAAGTAACTTTTTTTTGGTGAGGTGTGGGGTTTTTTTTGTTTTGTTCATGTGCCATGTAATATCTGATTCTCCAGGGTTCAGTGCTATCCAGCCCCCCAATTCCAACAAACAAAACCAATATTTGCATGTGTAACCCACACACATTCTGGGTGTGGTGTTCTGTCCCATGTAGTGGCACTGAGATCACTTAGAGAAAGAGATAAAATGAATCTGCTCTACAGCATTAGCAAACAGCCAGTTGGCTTTTATCTTATGCTGTAGAGGCTCATGGAATAAGCTACAGAGGTCTCCAGTTTGATCCCGCCTGGCGTATGTCGGCATTACACATGCAGTTGGATACTATGGTATTTATGGTACCACAAGAGGTGCTGGTTGTTTCAAGTTTTTCAGACAGGTCAGGGAGCTGGCTTACATTGATTAATACCTTATGCCTGATATTAACGTGTGACTCTGTGAGAAGTACAAAGACTGGAATCTGTCACTGAATAATTAGCAAGGCACTTAGCTAAAGCTTGACAAACCATTAACTGAAAACAATTTCTCAGATGAATTGAATCCTCTAGTTTCTGATAAACTATTCATGGACAAACCTTGATTTTGATAAATCTGTTCATTATTAAAAATTCTTCAGTGGGCACTTATGTGAACATATTTCAGCCTATGGGTTGTTTGTGAACTACAGTATTAAGAATATACTCTATTGAGTGTCAAATTTTTCTTTATTTTTTGACACCATGACTGGATGTCTGTCAACTTGTATTCCAAAGAAGGGCAAAGTGATTTGAAGGTAGCTGCCTGAACATTTCTGGAGATGAAGTTCTGTTCAAATACATGTAGCACCCCCTCTCTACCGAGTTACTGTCTTTAATGCCAATCTGTTTACAGGTTTTGATTCACAGGTCTGGGTTCTTCTGGATCCTGCCACCCACTCAGTAGGGTGTATCTTTATTTTTTCCTATAAATTTATTTGGCGGTGTTTCCACCCCGCCCCCCTCCTCGCTCCTTCCTGGCAGGGTCACCAGGGCAGCTTGGGAGGAAAATTCTAACCACAGGTTTTAAAACAACAAAAAAAAAAAAAACACCCACTTACTTTCCAGATAATTGGAGACATCCAAGAAATAACATAAACACATACAATAGATTAACACAATTTTATGAAATAGGAGACAAATATAACAGGGTAAAACACTATTTTTAGCTTCACCGGTGCCCACGCTGCAAATACCTGTGACTTTCCCCAGTCACGTGACTTGATGTAGCAAATGTAAGATTAGTATCTTGTTGGTACATGTACTTTGTTGGGGCCCTTGATGATCTATGACCAAAAATTCTTCTCTGCAGTGGTTTAGCAATGTGGCTAAAAGACTCACAAGTGCAGCCCAAAAGACTCACAAGTGGAAGAAGATGGTAAATCCCTCCACAGATTTAATATGCAGCAGGTTATAAAATCCCCAAACCTTACTCCCTGGCTTGAGGACACAGTTCAGGGAGTAGGGGTCCCCAAAACAAATTCTCTGACTAAAAGATGGTGCACTCACAAACTCCATGAATGATCCTCAGGTTCAGAGATGACGCTGGACTCCTCAGTCACTGCAGAGGGGCTGATCTCTGCTGGCAGGGATCCTCTTCAGGCAGGAGTCAGGCTGCTTCGGTCCCAGGATTTCCCCTCACCACAAAGGGGTACAGAGTACACAACTGTACTAAAATCCAAACTATAGCCTCCTAGCCCAGCGCGTGAGCGCGCGCACACGCACATATATACAGAGCAGGCAGCAGCCCTGAACTAGCAGCCAGAGCAGAGCTGACCATATGGTGACCGGTCTCACCTAGGGAGCTGGAGGGCTAACTCAGCCTGGCTGGGAAAAATTCCCAGCAAAACTCTACAAACTGGGAATCATCAGTGGAGAAGGAAAAGCCCAGCTGAGCGATCTTGCTTTCAGGTCCCTAGGGGCCAGTTCTCAGGGGGAACCCTGCATGCAGGCCTGGGACTCACCAGCTTCCCACACAGCCAGTCCCACCCTTGTCCTGGCTGGCTCCAGACTGACTCAAAAAATGGCTTCTCCCTTTTACTGAGCTCCTAGGGAGGGGCATCTCACTCCCTACTGGTTGCTGGGCAGACTCTGAGTTTGCCTAGGTACCAGGGACAGTGTGCCAGCAGACAGAGCCCCAGGAATCTAGGTAATCTCCTTGGGGGGGGAGGGTTACATACATTTGCCCAGAATGCCTTCTGTGAACAAACTAATTACTTGGATGGATGTTCATGAAACATTTATTTAAAAGGTTGAGAGTTGCATTGGTGCAAGTTCATGGTTTTTATTTGAACTGATGGCCTAAGCTGCCCTCTCCCTTCTCCACTCAGACTCTGCTCTGAGAAGAGTTTGACCCTGTGTCTGGAAAGTAATCCAGCGACATACTGGGAAAACACATGTAGTAGTTTTAGGGATCATGTAGAAAAAACATGTACCTACACACTTCATTTTCACCAGATGTACCTTGCCACCCACACAATCAATACACACGCTTTTTTCTTCTATATTGTTAAATGGTTTAACTAATTTGTACTTGTTTGAGATTCAGCCTAGGTTAAATTGTTTTAGATATAATGGTGACCATTTAAAAATTTGAAGTTTACTCAGAGTTGAGATACTACAACTGGACTGAACTCCTTAATCTTGGGTGACTATGTACTTGTACCTATGGCTGACTGCTATTTTGGTTAGATATTAAGCAGGCAGCTTGCAGCATAATATTCATGTCGGGAGGCTTGAGCTATTGCTACTTGGGCCCAAATCATGGAGATGCTGAGTGCCTCGAAGCATGTCTGGAACATCCTCTGTTCTTAGTGAAGTTAAAGAGTGCTGAGGTGCTCAGCCCTTGGCAGGGATTGCTCAGGATTTTATAGGATCGGGACCTATTTGTGGGAGTAGGATTGGGCTCTTCCCTTCCTTCACCCATTCAGAGTCTATGCAAAATTCACAATGGATTTAATGGTTGCACAAGCTAGTCTTAAATTGGTTAGTCTCTGTTTGTTTGTTAAGCAGACTCAGCATGTTACACACTAATCTGTTTCCTGTACTGGAAAATTATACTTTGCTCTCTGTATAAGAAGTGAATATGCTTCTTGGGCTGACTTCTCCTCTCCCTTGCGTCAACTGAATTCCATTGTAACTCTATTGAGCTCATTGGTGTTACTTCTGATTCATGTCAGTGTAAGTGTGAGGAGAATCAGGATTTTTTTTATGTTCCTGAGCTTGCAATTAAACAATTAACGTTTTTTTAAAATAGTCTGGTTCAGAATGAGGCATCTGAACACTTCTTCCTTCTGGCTGGAAAATTAAAGACTCTCTCCAAGAAAAAGATACTTGACCTAGATTTTGACTTCAGTTCCTTCATGAAAATACAGTTGTGTGGCTAAACCTCTTCCTGCTCTCCTCAAAACCCTAGAGTTTCAGCAGGACAGTGAAAGATGCTTCCTGCATATAATGAGCTCTTGTGCAGTTGGTCTGCATTACTTAGGGCTTAAAAAAAAAAACCAAAAAACTGCTGCATGTCAAGTATAGTTCAATATTTCTGGATCCTAATTGGGCTTTCCATCAGACTCCTCATTAGGCACAGCCATGAGCTTACACCCGGAAGATAGTAATGAATACTAAACAGGCAACTCCTAGATCTCATGGGGGGGGGGGTATCACAAAAGGAAATATTTCAAATTTGCTAAGTTAAGAAAGAGAAAAAGAGAATGCTTTAACACAAAGAAGGTGCTACAGAGCTACCTATAGGGTTGTGGATGTTTCTTTCACCAAGGGTCTTTGCATTTATATATTAGGCAAATCAGCCACACTTGTCCCTGGGACCAATTTTGTGTGGAATTAGCAGCATTTCTTTGCTCCTTTTGGACATTTATGAAGTAGTGGGTCCATGACCTTTCTAATTTAGTCTTCTTTCCTATTCTTGTGAGTAGGGTCTAAATGGACCCATATTTTACTGTTTAAAATGTAATCGAATATTAGTGTATGCTTTGATTGGTGATTTAGCAACCTGGGAGCAAGGTTAAGTGACTTGCTATTGGAAATATGGTTTTATTAGTACTGTAATGGAGTAGTTGAAAAGAACAGATTACACTGATGAAATACCAGTTTTCCTCTAATGATATTTCATTCCAAAAGTAACACCACCATGCCAGAGGTCACAGTTTGTTCACACCATTGACAAGAGAGGGAGTTCAAGGTGCCTTTTGTACCATATATTCCATTTTTTGGTCAATTATGCTATTCAGTAATATGGTAGAACTGTAGTGTGTACCTTATTCCAGGAGGTCTAAATTCTATAGAATGGAGCTCATTCTTTACTAAATTCTGTATGATTTTAGCCTAATTTCTAGAATACCTATTTAACTTCTGTAAAACCCTACAAAATCATATAAGATTTTAAAAGGAAAACAGGAAGGGAAGTGGGCAAATTTACAAGAAGAGTTCCAGATTATTACCCTTAGTAACAAAAGGCAGACTTTACAACTCTATCTTAGCAAACAGTTTGTATATCCAAAAGAGGAAGGGTGGGGGGAGGGGGGAAAATATCTTTTTTTTAAAAAGAGCAGAAAAAACTGAGTTTCTTAAACAACCAGAAATTATTCAAGGAGACATCTTATGCTGTTCTTGCTTAAAACCAGTCCAGGGATTCAAAACAAAAATGCCCTAGCAAAGTGGTTGTGGGATCTTAAATGTGAGTGTGTAGAATCAGCTCTCTTTCTGGAAAGCAAATATAGACTGGTATTTCCTGAATCGGATACTAAAGGAAAGAACCCTCCCATGCTGCCATAATTCTTAGTCAGAAGAAAGCAGTGACCTTATTTTAAAACCAGGCTGTCAAGTGATATTACCCCCATAGGAGCTGTCTGTACATACAATCTCTTTAAAACTGGACACAGGATTCTGATAACTTGTCAAACAAATTTCGTTTGTCAAATAATGGCAAATAAGCAGAACCATGAAGATTCCCATATGAATGCTGTCTTGTGATTCTCTAGATAAGGTGAGGAAATCTGAAGGAAAGCCTGGAATAAATCAGTAAAAGGAGTCTTAAGAGTTGACATGCTATGGTGCTTGTGGCATGGAGGTCTAAAATCTATACAGTTAATGAGCTGAGGATGAGTGCTCTATGTACACATATGAGCCAGATCCTCTACTGGTATACATCTGTGTACCTTCATTGACACCAGCTAAGAGTCTGACCCATCAGCTGTATTAAGTGCATTCCACAACTGTTAACTATCCCATATTAATTCAGCATTGCAAGAAGAATGTTGTCAGGTTTAGGTGTTTCAGCTCACAGGTTTGCTTTCACCCCTGCATAAAAGTAAGTCGAGTGACTTTCCAGTACTCTGGGGCCAGCTCTGGCCTCCGGAAGGGGCAGGGCCTGGGGCAGAAGGGGTGGGGTTGAGGGGGTCAGAGCCAGCCCCAGCCCACCCTGTAAGGTAAGTGGGGGGGCCCCCCCACAGGGTAGCAGCAGCAGCCTGGAGCTCTGGGGGCTATTTAAAGGGCTCGGTGCTCCCTTCTTCTACCGCCCTGGCCCTTTAAATAGCTGCCAGAGCCCTGGGGAAGCGGCGGAGCTCCAGAGGCTATTTAAAGGCCTGGGGCAGCAGAGGCAGCTGGAGCCCTGGCCCTTTAAAAAGTCCCTGAAGCCCCCATAACCCCAGGGCTCCGGGGGCTATTTAAAGGGCCTGGGGCTCCCCTGCTTCTACCACCCCAGTCCTTTAAATAGCCACTGGAGCCCTGGAGTAACAGTGATGGGGCTCCAGTGGCTATTTAAAGGGCCCGGGCTGTAGAAGCAGGGGAGCCCCAGGCCCTTTAAATAGCTGCCGGAGCCCTGCAGCTGCTACCTCAGGGCTCCAGCAGCGGGGCTCTGGAGGCAATTTAAAGGGCCTGGGGCTCCAGCCACTGCTGGGAGCCCCAGGACCTTTAAATTTCCCCCTGGGGAAGCCAGGCTGCCCCAGTACGGTGCACCGGCTCTTGCTGGTATGCTGTACTGGGGCATACCAGCTTACTTTCACCTCTGCTTTTATGTAAAATTTGATCAATTTGACCAAAAATGAGTCACAGCAAAAGACAAATGAAATCTTAATTTCTCAGGCTTCAGACACAGAGTACTTTAAAGGCTTGTGTACACATCACTTATCCCACTTCTCACCCACATACCAGCACTTTAATTTGGTATCTCAGAGACTCCCTAGCTCACTGAATGGGTTTATTTTACACAGAATTTAGGAAAATATCTATTGTGAATGTCACAAAATAACTCAAGTGAGGGGAGAATCAGAGAATGGCAAGAACCTGTAAAATGGGCAGCAAAAGGAGATTAATTGTTTGGTCTTCATTTCACAGAAGAATCCAATATTAGTGCCAGCATTGGAGACTCTGAAGTCAGTTGGCAGCATAACCGCATGGCGCCGATTAGAGTTGAAGTTCTATTCAATATAGAAGTATGGTAGATTTAAAATCTCCACAGAATGAGTTTAGAACTTATTTTCAATAAGTGGCTGTCTAGATTAACAATTTAGAAGCAGCTTGCAAAGATAAATGAAGAGGGAATGAGCACATGGGACTTGAAATCCTGTGTGTGTAATTAGGGTTTTTATTGTTATCAAGAAAATATCCATTGTTGGGCACTGAAGTAAATTCATGTTAGCTCTGGAAAGTCTTCCAGCCATGGGCAGGGGCTGGGCAAAGGAATTGAAAACTCCTGTGCTCTGAATGACCCCCCCCCCCACCCCTGCTGGGCCCAGGTTAGGGTTGCCAATTTTGGTTATCACATGACATAATCTTTAATTCCTGGGGACTCCAGGAGAAACCTGGAGGGTTGGCAACCCTAGCCCAGGTTCTATGGAGAAAGATGCCTGACTTGAATGCAGAGAGGACAAGAGACAGACCCTGGGGGACAGGGTATGGGGGATTGAATGAGAAGTCTGGGGAGGTAGACTAGGAGCCAGTGCAGATGGGGAATAGGGGAGGAGGAGTGACTCTAAGCCCTGAGAGCTGGAGTGAGTGGATGAGGAACCAGGAGGGAGGAACTTGGGGTGGGATTAGGACTCCAGAGGTGGAGAGTAGGATTGTTTGGGCAGAGGCCGGGAATAGCATGAGAAGCCTGTGTAGAGATTGGGACTGGGAGGAGGAGCCAAGGATGGGGTAGAGACAGCCAGTGGGGTCAGGGCATGAGGAAACAGAAGAAGTATCTGTGCCTACTATGGCACAACTCCCCTTCAGAGCTGGGAATGGAACTCAAGATTCCTGAGTCTCACCATTACTCTGCTATCAGCAAATATCTGTGAAATCCATTGGTGAAGTGTCCCATCCTCTTCTAATTCATACAGAAGCTGACAACCTACTATTGCTTTGGGTATTCCATTAGCTCAAGTGGCAGAGGTCTGCATGGTGGTGGATCCAACCCTGCTGATGACCCATGAGGATGTCAATATGATGTCACATGATGGAATTTTTTTCTTCTTTTTGTTTTTGAAAACCTCAGATGTGCACCCAACTATGTGTGACAGGTTGGATCACAGAAAACCCCTTGGGAACTGCCAGCTGATGGGCTGAAACTATCCCGAGCCTGTTTCCCCTGGCAGCTTGGGACTTCAGTGCCCTACCTGCTTTGAGCCAGACACACTAGCCTTCTGCAAACCCAGACCCAGGTCTAAATCACGTCCCCCAACAGCTGCAGGCTTAACTGAAAACAGCTTAAGAAGTGTTCCTGTCTTCAACACTCTGATTCCCAACTCCCAATGAAGTCCAAACCCCATATAAATCCATTTTACCCTGTATAACACTTAGATAGATATGCACAGCTGTTTTCCCTCCCCCTCCCCGCCCCCAAGGTATTAATGCATACTCTGGGTTAATAAATAAAGTGATTTTATTACATTAAAAAGTAGGATTTAAGTGATAAGTCAGAACAAAGTAAATTACCAAACAAAATAATACACACAAGTCTATGTAATACAGTAAGAAAATGATTACAGATGAAATAGCATGCTCAGATGTTCCAGTAAGCTTCTTTTACAGACTAGTCTCCTTCTAGTCTGGGTCCAGCAATCACTCCTACCCCTGTGGTTACTGGCCTTTGTTCCAGTCTCTTTCAGGTAACCTTTGGGGATGCAGAGGCTACCTCTTGAACCAGCTGAAGACAAAATGGAGGGGGGGCCCAGAGGCTTAAATAGACTTTCTCTTGTGCGTGGAGACCCCCTCCTCTCTCCTATTCAGAATTCAGCTCCAAGATGGAGGTTTTTGGAGTCACATGGACAAGTCACATGTCCATGCATGACTGAGTTCCTTACCAGCCAGGCCACATTCCTGGGAAAGCTCAGATATGGATTGGTGTCTCCAAGTTCATTGGTGGCTTAAGTGTTTTTTGACTGGGTACTTACTGAGAATAGTCTTTTCTCAGGAAGCTGACCAACTGCTTCACTGAGGTGACTTAAAATTAAACAAGTACATAGTCAATATTCATAACTGTGAATACAAAAATGATGCATAGAAATAGGATGAATATATTCAGTAGATCATAACCTTTGCAGAGATGTGTTACCCGGCATATGTAATGTAAAATATATTTTATCCAAATCACACTTGGAGTTGCAGCTAGCAAGAGATGTTAAGAGTAACAAGAAGGGTTTCTTCAGGTATGTTAGCAACAAGAAGAAAGCCAAGGAAAGTGTGGACCCCGTTATTGATGAGGGAGGCAACCTAGTGACAGAGGATGTGGAAAAAGCTAATGCTTTTTTTTTTTTTTTTTTGCCTCAGTCTTCACGAACAAGGTCAGCTCCCAGACTGTTGCACTGGGCAGCACAGCATGGGGAGGAGGTGACCAGCCCTCTGTGGAGAAAGAAGTGGTTCGGGACTATTTAGAAAAGCTGGATGAGCACAAGTCCATGGGACCAGATGCACTGCATCTGAGGGTGCTAAAGGAGTTGGCAGATGTGATTGCAGAACCATTGGCCATTATCTTTGAAAAATCATGGTGATGGGGAAGGTCCCGGATGACTGGAAAAAGGCTAATGTAGTGCCCATCTTTAAAAAAAGAGGAGGAGGATCTGGGAAACTACAGGCCAGTCAACCTCACCTCAGTCCCTGGAAAAATCATGGAGCAGGTCCTCAAGGAAACAATTCTGAAGCACTTAGAGGAGAGGAAAGTGATCAGGAACAGTCAGCATGGATTCACCAAGGGCAAGTCATGCCTGACTAACCTAATTGCCTTCTATGATGAGATAACTGGCTCTGTGGATGAGGGAAAAGCAGTGGATGTGGTGACTTTAGCAAAGCTTTTGATATGGTCTCCCACAATATTCTTGCCAGCAAGTTAAAGAAGTATGGGCTGGATGAATGGACTATAAGGTGGATAGAAATCTGGCTAGATTGTCGGGTTCAACGGGTAGTGATCAATGGCTCTGTGTCTAGTTGGCAGTTGATATCAAACGGAGTGCCCCAAGGGTTGGTCCTGGGGCCAGTTTTGTTCAATATCTTCATTAATGATCTGGAGGATGTTGTGGATTGCACCCTCAGCAATTTTGCAGATGGCACTAAACTGGGAGGAGTGGTAGATACTCTGGAGGATAGGGATAGGATACAGAGGGACCTAGACAAATTGGAGGATTGGGCCAAAAGAAATCTGAGGTTCAACAAGGCCAAGTGCAGAGTGCTGCACTTAGGACAGAAAAATCCCATGCACTGCTACAGACTTGGGACCAAATGGCTAGGCAGCAGTTCTGCAGAAAAGGACCTAGGGGTTACAGTGCACGAGAAGCTGGATATGAGTCAACAGTGTGCCCTTCCTGCAAAAAACGCCAACAGCATTTGGGGCAGTAGAAGTAGGGGAAATACCAGCAGATCGAGGGACGTGATCATTCCCCTCTATTCGGCATTAGTGAGGCCTCATCTGGAGTACTGTGTCCAGTTTTGGGCCCCACACTACAAGGATGTGGAAAAATTGGAAAGAGTTCAGCAGAGGGCAACAAAAATGATTAGGGGGCTGGAGCACATGACTTATGAAGAGAAGCTGAGGGAACTCGGATTGTTTAGTCTGCAGAAGAGAAGAATGAGGGGGGATTTGATAGCTGTTTTCAACTACCTGAAGGGAGGTTCCAAAGAGGATGGATCTAGACTGTTCTCAGTGGTACCAGATGACAGAACAAGGAGTAATGGTCTCCAAGTTGCAGTGGGGGAGGTTTAGGTTGGATATTAGGAAAAACTTTTTTCACTAGGAGGGTGGTGAAGCACCGGAATGGATTACTTAGGGAGGTGGTGGAACCTCCTTCCTTAGAGGTTTTCAAGGTCGGGCTCAACAAAGCTCTGGCTGGGATGATTTAGTTGGGGATTGTTGTGCTTTGAGCAGAGGGTTGGACCATATGACCTGAGGTCCCTTCCAACTCTGATATTCTATTATTCTATTTCAGTTATGTCATATATTTCCATAAAGTATTATGGGGTGCACCATCACACTATGTTAAAAATGTTAAGGGTACAAACTTCAAGCACTTGGAAGTTACATACCAATATTAAGGTTGCACGTGCATCTTTAACTTAGCCTCCTTGTGCCTGTGCATTATGAAAGTGTTTTTAATTATGTATTATTTTTTCCACAGCACACCTGTCTCTTCCGATGCACAAGATGGACCTACTCTAGGGATGAATCAGGGTTGTGTAGTAAAAGAGAATATTGTCTGTTAAATCCCTGGAGGTGTGTAGGAAAGTGTGTACTATTTGAAGTACTGGGGATTGCCCAAAGAAAAAGGATGGTCTCAGGCTTAAGGTAGTTCAGTGCTGTCCTGGGGAACTGAATCTTGCCTCTGCCACAAAGTTCCTATGTGATGCTGGACAAGTCTGTTAAACCAGGCTTTTAATTCGTGGTCACTAAGTATGTACTTCTTGTTTTCTGGGTGTAGAACTTGACCCTGGGGTCTGATTTGCAGAAGTACTGAAGCCAATGGAAGCTGTGCTTTGAACATATAAAGAGCATCCAAAATATGTGTATTTGGATTCACAAAGGGGCTTAGGCATTGCAGTACTGTAACACGCAACATTTAGGTGTGCTGCCTCCCAGTAGAATCCTCAGCCCTGAATTAGCCACCCAAGCTACTCCTGTGTGCTTGAGGAGAATTGGGCACCTAAGAACAGGATTTGTATAAGTCACCAAGCTAAGCAGGGAGTTGCCTAAGCTAGCTAGTAGGAATGCCAGGGACTTGGATGCTTATCTCTGTTTAGGATTCTCATCTATGAACCTGCTCCTGGAGTTAGGCTCCTAAGGGCTGAACTGGCTTTCTTCTGAAAAAAATACAGAGAGCAAGGTATGTAGGCATCGCTGTACTCAGCTTTACAACACCTAACAGATTTTAGGCTCTCAAAACGCATTTTCTGGGCATGAGCTAGGCTGTTAAATCAATTAAGCATTGGAAAGTTTAGTGCAGTAATGCCTAAATATTTTTAAAAATCTGGGCTTACATCTCTTTGTAGATTTAGCTCTCTGGGACTCACTGGGCCATGATGTAAAACAGGAATAATACCACCCCATCGTCTCACAGCCCTGGTCTATACTAGGCATTGAGGTCGAATTTAGCAGCGTTAAATCGATGCAACCCTGCACCCGTCCACATGATGAAGCCCTTTTTTTTTTTTTTTTTTTTTTTGACTTAAAGGGCTCTTAAAATCGATTTCCTTACTCCACCCCCGACAAGGGGATTAGTGCTGAAATCGGTTTTGCTAGGTCAAATTTGGGGTACTGTGGATGCAATTAGATGGTATTGGCCTCCGGGAGCTATCCCAGAGTGCTCCATTGTGACCGCTCTGGACAGCACTTTCAACTCAGATGCACTGACCAGGTAGACAGGAAAAGGCCCGCAAGCTTTTGAATTTCAATTTCCTGTTTGGCCAGTGTGGCAAGCTGCAGGTGACCATGCAGAGCTCATCAGCCGAGGTGACCATGATGGAGTCCCAGAATCGCAAAAGAGCTCCAGCATGGACCGAAAGGGAGGTATGGGATCTGATTGCTGTATGGGGAGAGGAATCCGTGCTATCAGAACTATGTTCCAGTTTTCGAAATGCTAAAATTTGTGAATCTCCCAGGGCATGAAGGACAGAGGCCATAACAGGGACCCGAAGCAGTGCCGCATGAAACTTAAGGAGCTGAGGCAAGCCTACCAGAGAGGCCAACAGCCGCTCTGGGTCAGAGCCCCAAACATGCCGCTTCTATGATGAGCTGCATGCCATTTTAGGGGGTTCAGCCACCACTACCCCAGCTGTGTTGTTTGACTCCCTCAATGGAGATGGAGGCAACACGGAAGCAGGTTTTGTGGATGAGGAAGATAGCTCGCAGCAAACAAGCAGAGAAACCGGTTTTCCTGACAGCCAGGAACTGTTTCTCATCCTGGACCTGGAGCCAGTACCCCCCCCCAAACCCACTCAAGACTGCCTCCCAGACCTACCAGGTGGAGATGGGACCTCTGGTGAGTGTACTTTTAAAATACTATACAAGGTTTAAAAGGCAGCATGTTTAGTGATTGGTTTTTTTGCCCTGGCATTCGTGGCTCTCCTGGATATACTCCCAAAGCCTTTGCAAAAGGTTTCTGGGGAGGGCAGCCTTATTCCATCCACCATGGTAGGACACTTCAGGCCAGTAGCACATACTCTGGAATCATTGTAGAACAAAGCATTGCAGTGTATGCTGGTGTTCAAACAACATCCGTTCTTTATCTCTGTGTTATCCTCAAGAGAGTCGTATCATTCATGGTCACCTGGTTGAAATAGGGTGCTTTACTTAAGGGGACATTCAGAGATGCGCGTTCCTGCTGGGCTGTTTGCCTATGGCTGAACAGAAATGTTCCCTGCTGTTAGCCACGCGGTGGGGAGAGGCAAAATGCAACCTTGTAACAAAAGCACATGTGCTATGTATGTAATGTTAACAGCAAGGCTTACCATGAAAGAGTGCACCCATTGTTCTATAAATGTTTCTTTTTAAATACCACTGTCCCTTTTTTTTCTCCACCAGCTGCATGTGTTTCAAAGATCACAGGATCTTCTCCTTCCCAGAGGCTAGTGAAGATTAGAAGGTGAAAAAAACACACTTGTGACGAAATATTCTCTGAGCTCATGCTGTCCTCCCACACTGACAGAGCACAGACGAATGTGTGGAGGCAGACAATGTCAGAGTGCAGGAAAGCACAAAATGACCGGGAGGAGAGATGAGGGACTGAAGAGAGGGCTGAAGCTGAAAGGAGGCGGCAGCATGATGAGAGGAGGCAGGGTTCAATGCCGAGGCTGCTGGAGGATCAAACTAATATGCTCCAGCGTATGGTTGAGCTGCAGGAAAGGCAGCAGGAGCACAGACCGCTGCTACAGCCCCTGTGTAACCAATCGCCCTCCTTCCCAAGTTCCATAGCCTCCTCACCCAGAACGCAGTGAGGGGGGGCCTCCGGCCACCCAGCCACTCCACCCTAGAGGATTGCCCAAGTAACAGAAGACTGGCATTCAATAAGTTTTAAACTTTTGAAGTGCTGTGTGGCCTTGTCCTTCCCTCCTCCACCACCCCTCCTGGGCTACCTTGGTAATTATCCCCCTATTTGTGTGATGAATTAATAAAGAATGCATGAATGTGAAGCAACAATGACTTAATTGACTCTGCAAGCAGTGATCGAAGGGAGGTGGGGAGGGTGGTTAGCTTACAGGAAAGTAGAGTGAACCAAAGGGCAGAGGGTTTCATTAAGGAGAAACAAACAGAACTTTCATACCGTAACCTGGCCAGTCATGAAACTGGTTTTCAAAGCTTCTCTGATGTGCACAGCACCCTCCTGTACTCTTCTAACTGCCCTGGTTTCTGGCTGTATGTAACCAGCAGCCAGGCGATTTGCCTCAACCTCCCACCCTGCCATAAACGTCTTCCCCCTTACTCTCACAGATATTGTGGAGTGCACAGCAAGCAGTAATAACAGTGGGAATATTAGTTTCGCTGAGGTCTAACCAAGTCAGTAAACTGCACCAGCGCGCTTTTAAACATCCAAATGCACATTCTACCACCATTCTGCACTTGTTCAGCCTGTAGTTGAACAGCTCCTGACTACTCTGAGGCTGCCTATGTATGGCTTCATGAGCCATGGTATTAAGGGGTAGGCTGGGTCCCCAAGGATAACTATAGGCATTTCAACATCCCCAACGGTTATTTTCTGGTCTGGGAAGAAAGTCCCTTCCTGCAGCTTTTTGAAAGAGACCAGAGTTCCTGAAGATGAGAGCGTCGTGTACCTTTCCCAGCCATCTCACGTTGATGTTGGTGAAACGTCCCTAGTGATCCACCAGTGCGTGCAGCACTATTGAAAAGTACCCCTTGTGGTTTATGTACTCGCTGGCTTGTGGTGCTCCGGTGCCAAGATAGGGATATGGGTTCTGTCTATGGCCCCACCACAGTTAGGGAATCCCACTGCAGCAAAGCCATCCACTATGACCTGCACATTTCCCAGGGTCACTACCCTTGATATCGGCAGATATTTGATTGTGTTGGCTACTTGCACCACAGCAGCCCCCACAGTAGATTTGCCCACTCCAAATTGATTCCCGACTGACCAGTAGCTGTCTGGCATTGCAAGCTTCCACAGGGCTCTTGCCACTTGCTTCTCAACAGTGAGGGCTGCTCTCATCTTGGTATTCTTGTGGCTCAGGGCGGGGAAAGCAAGTCACAAAGTTCCATGAAAATGCTCTTACGCATGCAAAAGTTTTGCAGCCACTGGGAATCGTCCCAGACCCGCAACACTATGCGGTCCCACCAGTCTGTGCTCGTTTCCTGGGCCCAGAATCGGTGTTCCACCACATGAGCCTGCCCCATTAGCACCATGATGCCCACATTGCCAGGGCAAGTGCTTTGAGAGAAGTCTGTGTCTACGTCCTCGTCACTATCGTAACTGCGCTGACGTCACCTACTCGCCTGGTTTCGCTTTGCCAGGTTCTGGTGCTGCATATACTGCTGGATAATGCGTGTGGTGTTTAATGTGCTCCTAATTGCCAAAGTGATCTGAGTGGGCTCCATGCTTGCTGTGGTATGGCATCTGCACAGAAGAAAGGCGCAAAACAATTGTCTGCTGTTGCCCTGACAGAGGCAGGGGTGACTGACGACATGGCTTACAGGGTTGGCTTAAAGGGAATTAAAATCAACAAAGGGGGTGGCTTTGCGAGAAACTGAATGGCTGCCTCAAGGATAGAACTCAAAACTGGGTTTAGCAGGCTGTTGATTTCACAGAGGGAGGAGAAAATGAATACAAAACAAGTCTGGTCTGTTTCTTGTTTTGAGCCACTTCATCTATCTTTATACATCTTGCTGGCAGTAGACTGTGCAGTATGACTGCTAGTCATTGTCCCTTCCTGGGTGCTCGGCAGAAGACGGTGCAGTATGACTGCTGGCTATCATCTTCAGCTGGCTGCAGATTAAAAGACAGTGCACTGCCGGTAGGGACTCAATCGCCATGAGACGAAACAAGGGAAATGATCTGGCTGAGTCACTCCCATGTTTGCCCAGGCGCCCAGTTAAAAGAGTACCCAGGACTACGTCGATGACAGCTACCAATCACACTGCACTGTCTACTGCCAAAAGGCAATAAACTGCTGCTGTGTAGCAATGCAGTACCACGTCCACCAGCACCCAGGAGACATACGGTGACGGTTAGCTGAGCGGGCTCCATGCTTGCCGTGGTATGGCGTCTACACAGGTAACTCAAGAAAAAAGGCGCAAAACAATTGTCTACCCTTGCTTTTACAGAGGGAGGGAGGGAATGGGGGCCTGACAATATGTACCCAGAACCACCCACAACAATGTTTTAGCCCCATCAGGCACTGGGATTTCTACCCAGAATTCAAATGGGTGGTGGAGACTGCGGGAACTGTGGGATAGCTACCCACGGTGCAAAGCTCCGGAAGTCGACGGTTGCCTCGGTACTGTGGACACAGTCCGCCAACTACATGCATTTAGAGCATTTGTGTGGGGACACACACACTCGACTGTATAAAAACGCTTTCTACAATTTCTAGAGCTGGAGCTGGAGTAGAGCCGGAGCACAGCTCCAAAGCCCTGGAATGAGGCAGGAGTCCTGTGGGAAAGTACATTGTGGTCAGTAATTAAAGACTGTATCATAATGCATTCACACAAGGAAGCTGAATTAAGATTGCACAGTCAACCTTATTTCTGGCATTTTTCTAACTTTTGAGTGTGACAATATTGACAGAATCTCTAACAGTATAGATCACTGTTGCAACCACTGTTATATATTTGCAGTAAATATTGTACAAAGGTTGTTGTGTGAGGTGTCTATGGGAAGGTTATGATTTGCTGGTTATGATTATGCTATTTATATGCATGTGTCATTTTTGTTTTTAAAGTTAGTGTTGGCTCTGTACTGTTTGTATTTCAAACTTGTGCTATGCTTCTGGCTGACACCCCAGACGAGTTGGTGTCAGCTCTGCCTAGCCTTCTTGATGGCCCACTAAGAATCATCAGCTATACAACTGACCCACTGAGAGAAGGCAGATACACCTTGTGACTCAGCAAGGTATGCAGGGACATGCCTATGGACAGAACACTGAGGTTTTTCCATGCCATGTGATGGACAGCTTGTCCTTGGGACAAAGAAAGCAGAGACCACATGGCAAGAGACTCTTAAAAAGCTGCTGCAGCTCCTCCATCTTGTCTTCAATCCTGCTTCATACCTCTGGAGGGACTTTGCTACAAACAGAAGCTCTACACAAAGGACTGATGACCCATCCCAGCTGTGGATGGACTCCACAGAGACTTGATTTGAACCTGCAGTTTATTCTATCACGGCTACAAGCCTGAACCAAGAACTTTTGCCATTACTGTATGTAGCTGATTCCATTTAACCAATTCTAGCTCTCATCTATATCTTCTTTTTTCCTTTTATGAATAAACCTTTAGATTTTACATTCTAAAGGATTGGCAACAGCATGATTTGCGGGTAAGATCTGATTTGTATATTGACCTGGGTCTGGGGCTTGGTCTTTTTGGGATAGAGAACCTTTTTCTTTTACTTGGGTATTGGTTTTCATAACCATTTGTCCCCATAACGAGTGGCACTGGTGGTGATACTGGGAAACTGGAGTGTCTAAGGGAATTGCTTGTGTGACTTGTGGTTAACCAGTGGGGTAAAACCAAAGTCCTTTCTGTCTGTCTGGTTTGGTTTGCCTGGGTGTGCATAGAAACCCCAGTGTTGGGCTGTAACTGCCCTGCTTTAAGCAGTTTGTCCTGAATTGGCACTCTCAATTGGGTCCCACCAGAACCAGCATCATTACATTGAGTTCTTAACTTAGTAACCTTAATGTTCTTTTGAATGTATTTATTATGTGTGGGTAGTATAGTTCTTCCTTGAGAGATTGCTCATGTTCTTTCTGAAAGGTGTGTGTGCGTGACACGTGCACGATCATCAGAAGGTTTTTCCCCTAGCGGTAGCCATCGGGTCGGGTCTGGAGATCCTTGGAGTGGCGCCTTCATGGCAGTGTATATAGGGTCCCTGCCGACCTGCTGCCTGCTCAGTTCCTTCTTACCACCAGTGATAGTCGTTGGAGCAGCTCAGTCTCTTGCATTTGCAAGTGCTTACCCAGTGGTTCCCTTTTCTTTATTGTACATAGTTGTTAGTTTGTGATACAGTAGTTAGTTGGATTGATTTTGGGGGCTTCCCTCCCCTCCTGCAGTTTCCCCAGGCACTGGGGCATGCCTCGGTCCCAAGGGTTTAAGGTGTGCAAAACGTATGCCCACAAGTAATCCACACACTGTCTTTGTCAAGTGCTTAGGAGTGGGCCATCAGACAGATAAGTGCCGAATTTGCAGGAGCTTTAGATCCAGGAGTAAAAGAGAGCGGGACTATCGTTTGAAGCTCCTCCTAATGGAGTCAGCCCTCCACCCACAGTCGGCACTGGAAGCGGCACCAGCATCATCAGTGCACAGCACCCCAGCCTCAGTGTGGGATGTCCCAGCACTGAGAAAGGACTTCTCCAAGGACCAAAGGCACTCCTCCCCAACTTGTAAGGCCAGTGCTACCAGGCGGCACCGCTCACAGTCCCCAGTGCCACATAAGAAAAAAAAGGTAAACAGGGGTCATTTCCCCATCAAGAAACTGCATTGGGATTCAGTGGGGTGTATCCTCCGGTGGGACACCCCTGGTCTGGGCTTCAAGACCAGCACCGTTGACTCCGGCCCCAACAGGAGGCCCATCGAGTCCAGTCCTGGTGAACTCCACAACTTGGTAGGATTTGAGGATACCTATGTGCCAGCACGGGGCTTCATTGCCATGATGGCACAGTCCCCAGCCCCACAGATGTGGGTCCTGGCACCACAAGCCCAAGCACCATCAGCAGCACCAGCTGTAGCATCTATCCCAGCACTGCATGTGGCTCCAGCACCCTCCGTAGCACCGATGGCGGCACCGCCTCTGGTTCACCATTGTGGAAAGCCTATGATGTTATGGTGCCACTCACCATCTCCCTGGTACCACTCCCTGGCATGTGCGGGCTTTGCCTCCTCCCCCTCTCCCCCCCCCCCCCGGTCAGGCAGAGACTACTTGTCTGAGTCTTCTGTCTCTTGATGCAGCCACTACCGGTCCTGGCACTGGTGGAATCATTGGCACCCGTGGTCACCTGGCTGCCCCAGTTGCAAGGCCAGTGCAATGGCCCTTTTGGACCCTGTGGGCCTACCATCAGAGTTAGGGCTCCAGGCTGGCATCTGTGTCATCTGCACCTTGTGCTCCCCACTCAGCACCCCAGCCTCAGTGTGGGATGTCTCAGCTCTAAGAAAGGACTTCTCCAAGGAGCAAAGGCGCTCCTCCCCAACTTGTAAGGCCAGTGCTACCAGGTGGCACTGCTCACAGTCCCCAGTGCCACATAAGAAAAAGCTCACCACACCCCCAGGGCTCCTGAGGACCCCTCTCAAGACAGGGACTCTGGGCTCTCACGCTCAAGTATAGCAACTCAACCGGCGCCATCAGTGACACAAGAGCCATCTCCAGTCACAGGAGCTCTGAGGTACTGGATCCAGCCTCCAGAGAGCCAGAAAGGCAGGAAGATCTTGTCCCATGGGTCTCCTCCTTGCCAGATGAGGTGGTGGCGGGCACCACAACCACCCTTCTGGCGATGGACACCAGGCAGCCCCAGGACCTTCTTAGGAGGGTGGCCCTAAACCTCAATCTCCAGGCAGAGGAGGTCACGGAGGAGTCTGACCCGTTGGTGGACATCCTTGCCCCGGAGGGTCCTTTTAGGGTGGCCTTGCCCCTAATAAGAACAATCCAAAATACCACTAAGGTGCTCTGGCAGACTCTGGCCTCTATATCACCCACTGCTAAAGGGGTGGAAAGACACTATTTTGTACCTCAGAAAGGGTATGAACATTTTTTCACCCACCCCCCATGTGGGGACTCTGGTGGTCGATGCGGAAAATCACAAAGAGCGGCAAGGACAGCCAGGTCCCGCGCTTAAGTCACAGGATGCTAAGAAGCTGGACCTTTTTCAGTTGAAAGGTCTATTCAGCTGGGGAGCTCCAGCTTCGAGTGGCCAACCAGCAAGCAGTTTTCAGCCACCATGCTTTCAACTCTTGGAGCTTGTTGACAAAGTTCCAGGAGTTGCTCCTGGCTGACATGCGCAAGGAGTTTAGTGTGCTCCTTGAGTAGGGCAGCGTGGTCTCCAGAACCTCCCTCCAGGCCGCGTTAGATGCGGCGGACTCGGCTGCTTGGACCATGGCAAGTGCCATTACAATAAGGTGCAGTGTGTGGCTCCAGGTGTCGGGGATACCACCTGAAGTCCAGAACACAATTCAGGACTTCCCATTTGACTGTGCGGGTCTGTTCGCCCAAAATATGGATTCTTGCCTGCACAGCCTTAAGGACTCACAGCTGACTTTTAAGTCTTTGGGGATCCACACCCCTGTACCCCAAAGAAAGCCTTTTAAGCCTCAGTCCCTGTCTTGTTTCTACTCTGGGCCTCCCAGGCAAGACTGGTCTAGGAGATAGCGCAGAAAATATAAGAGGCACCCGCCACAGTCCTCCTCAGGCCAAAGCCTTACCCAAAGCCAAACTTTTGAAGATGCGAATGTTTCAATCTCCGATCCTTTCCTTCCCCCCTCCCACTTTGTGAATTGACTCTCCCACTTCTACTGTGTCCCAGATCACATCAGATTGCTGGGTCCTCAGTATGGTAGGGGTGGGATATTCTATCCAACTCTGTTCCCTCCCGCCCCCCTTCCCCATCCATTTTCAGGGACCCTTCTCATGAACAGCTCCTCTTGCAGGAAGTGCAATCGCTCAGGGGCAAGGGGTTCTGCTTCCACTATTTCCTCATCCCCAAGGCCAAGGATAGGCTCCAGCCTATCCTGTATCTGCGAGACCTCAACACATTAATAAGGAAAGTGAAGTTTTGCATGATCTCTCTGGACACCATCATTCCTGCCCTGGATCTGGGGGACTGGTACGCCACTCTCGACTTGAAAGATGTGTACTTCCATTATCCTGGCCCACAGACGATTCCTGAAATTCGTGGTGAGTGGCCAGCGCTACCAGTTCAGGGGTGCTCCCGTTTGGTCTCTCGGTGGCCCCCTAGGTATTCACCAAGTGTATGGCAGATATGGCAGGCTTCCTCCACAAACATCAGGTACAAGTGTTCCTGTACCTGGATGACTAGCTCATCAAGGCCAAGTCGCAAGCACAGGCCGCAGAGCATGTATCTCTGGCCTGGGCCACCTTCCGCAGGCTGGGCCTCATATTGAATGTGCCCAAATCCACACTGGCCCTGATGCAGAGAATAGAATTAATAGGCGTTCTCTTGGACTCCACACAGGTCGGGGCATTCCTGCCCAACCTGCACTTCCAAGCACTCTCGGACATTATCAGAAACCTCCATCGATTCCCCATAGCCAGAAATTGCATGAAACTATTGGGGCATATGGTGACCTGCACATACGTGCACATACTTACGCCTTCGGCCCCTCCAGGCGTGGTTGGCACAGGTGTACAGGCTGGGCAGGGACCCAATGGACACAATATTTACCTCCCTTCCCCCTCCCCTAATATCCTCTAGTCTCTCCACTGGTGGCTGCAACCACAAGTGGTCTGTGTGGGAGCACCCTTTGCGAAACCCCAACCTACGCTATCCCGAGTCACTGCACTCAGTTGGGGAGCACATCTGGGCAATATCAAAACCCAAGGCCTGTGGTCCCATGCAGAACTATTGCTGCATAGCAATGTAAGGGAGCTGAGGGCAGTTCGTCTGGCATATCAAGCATTCCAGGCCTGCCTGCAGGGTGCATGTGTGTCAGTGCTGACGGACAACGATGTTCTACATAAACAAACAGGGTAGTGCTTGGTCCTTTCCCCTGTGCCAGGAAGCCCTCAGGCTGTGGGACTTTTGCATCGCCAACTCAATACACCTAGAAGTGTTGCACCTTCCAAAATAAGCTAGCCCGTCTCCTCAGTCACTCATTTCATGTTCACAAATGGTCCCTCAATCGCACATGCAATTTTTCCAGAGGTGGAGCTCTCCCCACATAGACCTGTTCACGACGCGGAGCAACAGGAAGTGCCAGCAATTCTGCTCTTTCCTGAACAACAGCCCAGGCTCCATAGCGCACACCTTTCACGGATGGGTCACCTGATGTATGCATTTCCACCCTTCCCTCTCATACACTGAGCCCTCCTCAAGACTTGCTGGGAGGGAGCCTCCTTGATCCTCATAGCGCCAGCGTGGCACTGCCAGCACTGGTTCACCATGTTGTTGAACCTCTCGGTGGACAGACCAGTAGCCCTTCCTGTGTGCCCAGTCCTCATCATGCAGGACCAAGGCTGTCTGCAGCATCCCAATCTGGAGTCCCTCCACCTCATGGCTGAACCCTCTTGAGCTTCAGTGTTCAGACCCAGTGAGGGAAGTCCTGCTGGGACCCTCCACTCTTGTCACATACCAGGGAAAGGGGAAGCATAGTTCCATCTGGTCTCTGCAGAGGGGAACCAAACTGCAGCTAGCACCAATACCCCTTGTTTTGGAATACCTGTTCTATCTTAAGCAGCAGGGGTTGGCAATATCCTCTCTCAGGGTACACCTGGCTGCCATTTCAGCCTTTCACCCGGGGACTGTGGGTAGGTCAGCCTTCGGTAATCCCATGCTGGGCCAGTTTCTCAAGGGCTTGGACAGACTTTATCCCCAGGTATGACCGCCTGTTCCCCAGTGGGACCTCCACCTGGTCCTGTCTGCACTCATGGGGCTCCCTTTTGAGCCCCTGGCGACCTGCCCTCTGTCCTACCTTTCCTGGAATGTGGCCTTTCTGGTGGCCATAACCTCAGCCAGAAGGATAGCTGAGCTTACAGCGCTGACCTCCTATATGGTCTTTTATAAAGACAAGGTGCAGCTACGCCCTCACCCTGCGTTTCTGCCAAAGGTAGTCTCCCAGTTTCTCCCATGTGAACCAAGACCTATTTTTACCTGTGTTCTTCCCTAAGCCCCATGCCAATAACAAAGAATGCGCGTTCCATTCCTTGGATGTTAGGCATGCCCTAGCATTCTACATTGAGCTCACAAAACCATTTTATAAATTACCATAGCTCTTTATTGCAATTGCAGAAAGGATGAGGGGTCTCCTGATCTTGTCCTGCTTTTCATCATGGTTCACGTCCTGTATCAGGACTTGCTACAACCTGACAAAAATTCCAGCCCCTTCTCTTACAGCACACTTCAAGAGAGCATAGGCATCGTCTGCTGCATTCCTGGCACAGGTCCCTATCCACTACATATGCAAAGCAGCAATGTGGTCTTCCATCCACACCTTCACATCACACTACGTGGCAAGGGACAGTGCAACCTTTGGCAGGGCACTCCTGCATTCAGCAACCAGATGAACTCCAACACCTTCCCCAGGGAAACTTCTTGGAAGTCACCTATTGGAATGCACATGAGCAATCGCTCGAAGAAAAAACAGTTACCTACCTCTCGTAACAGCTGTTCTTCAGGATGTGTTGTTCATGTCCATTCCAAATTCCGCCCACCTCCCCGCTGTAGAAGTATTCCGACAAGAAGGAACTGAGCAGGTAGTGGGCCAGCAGGGACCTATATATGCTGCCATGAAGGCGCCACTCCAGGGGTCTCCATAGTCGACCCGACGGGTACTGCTAGGGGGGAAAAATCTTCCGACAATCATGCACAAGGTGCGCGCATACACCTATTGCAATGGACATGAGCAACACATCTCGAAAAACAACAAAAAGAAAAGGAGTACTTGTGGCACCTTAGAGACTAACAAATTTATTTAAGCATAGGCTTTCGTGAGCTACAGCTCACTTCATTGGATGCATCCGATGAAGTGAGCTGTAGCTCACGAAAGCTTATGCTCAAATAAATTTGTTAGTCTCTAAGGTGCCACAAGTACTCCTTTTCTTTTTGTGAATACAGACTAACACGGCTGCTACTCTGAAACCGAAGAACAACAGTTACGAGAGGTAATTTACTATTTTTTGTCATGCACTCCTCCATGAAGGTGTAGAAATATTGTAGAATATAGTAGAAATATTGACATATGGATACAACCCCATCTGCAATGACTCTATTACAAAAGTGAAAACAAGCATAGCTTTTAGGGGCAGGTCAAGCCTGGAGGTGAACTGGTCCCAGGGTGTAGAAGGGCAGCCCTGTGAAGGGCATCACTTTCAGCCCCCAACTAAAACCTCTCCAGTGCATCATCAAGGATCTACAACCTATCCTGAAGGACGACCCATCACTCTCACAGATCTTGGGAGACAGGCCAGTCCTTGCTTACAGACAGCCCCCCAACCTAAAGCAAATACTCACCAGCAACCACACATCACACAACAGAACCACTAACCTAGGAACCTTTCCTTGCAACAAAGCTCGTTGCCCACTCTGTCCACATATCTATTCAGGGGACACCATCATAGGGCCTAATCACATCAGCCACACTATCAGAGGCTCATTCACCTGTGCATCTACCAATGTGATACATGCCATCATGTGCCAGCAATGCCCCTCTGCCATGTACATTGGTCAAACTGGACAGACTCTATGTAAAAGAATAAATGGACACAAATCAGACGTCAAGAATTATACCATTCAAAAACCAGTCGGAGAACACTTCAATCTCTCCGGTCACTCGATTACAGACCTGAGAGTGGCTATCCTTCAACAAAAAAACTTCAAAAACAGACTCCAGCGAGAGACTGCTGAATTGGAATTAATTTGCAAACTGGATACAATTAATTTAGGATTGAATAGAGCCTGGGAGTGGATGAGTCATTACACAAAGTAAAACTATTTCCCCCTGTTATTTCTCTCCCCCCACCCCACCGCCCACTGTTCCTCAGACAGTTAACTGCTGGAAATGGCCCACCGTGCTTGTCACCATAAAAGGTTTTCCTCCTCCCCCCTCCCCCCCGCTGGTGATGGCTCATCTTAAGTGATCACTCTCCTTACAGTGTGTCTGATAAAAACCATTGTTTCCTGTTCTCTGTGTGTGTATCTCCCCACTGTATTTTCCACCGAATGCATCCGATGAAGTGAGCTGTAGCTCACGAAAGCTTATGCTCAAATAAATTTGTTAATCTCTAAGGTGCCACAAGTACTCCTTTTCTTCTTCCTGTGAACAGAGGAGGTGAGGTAATCTGGCCACAAAGAAAAGGAATTAATCAGGTGTCAATAGTACAGCTGGCTGGAATTTTTTCTGCTGAACCATTTTTCCATTGGAAAATCACAAACTTCCATGGAAACATGTTGACTTGGATGAAAGTTTATGGAGTTAGTTTTTTGAGGGGGGGGGTGGGGCGGAGAGGGCTGTGGGAGAACATTTCAATAAGGTTGAAACATAACACTTTGAATTTTTGCATTACATGGATTTTCGTATTAAAATGTCTTTTTTGTGAAATGTTCTATTAAGTCAAGGGAGCAATTAGGAAAAAAGCAAATTTCAAAAAATGCAGAATTTCTTTTAAAATCTAAATTCTACTTTCCACACAGCTCTAATCATGAGACAAAATGGCCAAGTGAAGTATGACTGATGAACTGCTGTGTTAGTCATATATGAATAATATCATAGTGCAAATCATGTAGGCAGGGGCATCTCTAAAGGTAGTAGAACAGGTACTTACTCTGCATATCTGCAATGTGCAGAATAAAATGAAAGGCAAGATACACTGAGCTCATGCATCCTACAGCACTGCTCTGTTGTTGGACTTCAACCCACTATAACATGGAGGTTTGGAAAGAGGGGGAATTGCAGATGTTGCTAGGGTTACCAGTTTTTGACCAGAACACCCAGTCAAGAAGGGCACTGAAATTAGGCACTGAAATCCAATTGGCTGCAGCAGGACTGGTAGGGTCTGTGCCTGGCTCTGCACGGCTCCTCAGAAGCGGTTGGCATGTCCCTCCATCTCCTAGGCAAAGGAGCATCCAGGGAGGCTCCGTGTGCTGGCCCTGCAGCTCCCATTGGTCAGAAACTGCAGCCTAGGAGCTAGAGGAACATAACACCGCTTTCCAGGAGCCACCTGAGGTCAGCGCCACCCAGAGCCCGCTCCCTGAATCTGCACCCCAACCCTCTGCTCAGGTTGGGACCCCCTCCCGCACTTGAACTCCTCAGAGCCCGCATCCCCAGCCAGAGCCCTCGTCCCCTCCTGCACTCCAAACCCTTCAGTCCAGAGCCCTATCCTGCACCCCAACTCCCTCATCCCAGACCCCACCCCAGAGCCTGCACCCCCAACCAGAGCCCGCACTCCCCCCGCCACCTGGGAGCCCTCACCCCTTCCGCACGCCAGCCCAGTGAAAATGAGTGAGCGATAGAGGGAGGAAGGATGGAGTGAGTGGGGCCAGGGCCTTGAGAAAGGGATGGGGTGGGGCAAGGGTGTTCAGTTTTCTGCAATTAGAAATTTGGCAACCTTAGATGTGGCTAATGATCAGTGACCACACATCCAATCCAAAGGTGCAACTTGCTTCCCTCAGCCCATGTGCAGAAAACCTTGGACTGCAATTGTGCTCAACATCTGTGTGAGGGTATAAAGTACCTTCCCGTCTTCCATTAATGCACAGGCCTGGGCACAATCTGCTCCATAGGTACCATGTTTAATATTCAGTTCTGTTACATAAATGATATGGGGTTTTTCAAGGTCGGTGTCTTTACCTACTGATCTATATCCTTCGAGTCAGTGTGAAAAAGAAAAGGCTAGTACTAGTAAATATTATACTGTTTGCAAATAAATATTTTAACAACTTTGTGTGTGTTTGCGGTATTCTACAGCACTTGTGTAGAAAAACAATTATTTGCAAAGATAATCACAGGACCAGCCATATTCTCTGGTTTAAGGCACAAGATTGGGACTTGGGAGACCTGGGTTAAATTCCTCTTACTGAAACTGCCATCTCTCATGCTCCTCAAGAAAGGGAGTGTCCCTTTCCAGGTGCATGAACAACTCCTAGCACAACGGGTACCGAATCTCAGTTGGTGACTTTAGGTGATATTGTAAATACTATAATAGTTGGGTATATTAAGTCCACATTGGAAGTAAATTCTGTGACCGTTCACCAAAAAAGCTTACAAAATGTTATAGCAGAGGGACCCTGACACTCTGAACAATGATTACCAATTAATGATTTTTTGGTTCCTGATTTAAATACGTCATGTCAACATTAGAACTACTACATGAGTCTCAGGAAATGAAAATGACTGTAAAGTTACACATAACTGCCTAGTCTGTTCTTAGAAAGACAAGGGGAGTGAGGTGGTAACTTTTATTGGATCAACTTCTGTTAGCATGAGAGACAAGCTCTCAAGCTTAACTCTTCTTCAGGTCACCTCTGTGTAAGCTCGAAAACTTGTCTCTCATGCCAACAGAAGTCATCCACCTTCTCTCTAACATCCTGGGATGGACACGGCTACACTAACATAATTTGGTCTTATCATTCAACCTGAATACAAGGTAAAGAGCTAATTGCACGAATGATGAAAATCAAATAAAGGGTCTGAATCTACACTGATTCAGTGCCCACTGAAGAATATGGAAACCTTTTTAAACAGTATTGGGTTTACCATGGGGCCAGACCCATGCTCCAAAGAGGCCCCGGCCCGGCCCACTCTTCTCCGCCCACCGCCCTCTCCTGTGGGGGGGGGGACAGAGCTTGGTCTTGTGTGCTCCTGCAGCCAAGCTCCTCCCCTCCCATCTCTTCCCCCGAGCATGCCATGTTTCCACCTCTCCCCGTCCCAGTGCTTCCCCCTCTGCTGAACAGCTGTTTGCCGGGGCCAGGGAGGGGAAGGAGCAGGGCAGCAGCCTGCTCGGGTGAGGAGGCGGAGATGAGGCGGGGCGGGGCCTTGGGAGGTAGGTGGAATCAAGGTATACCTCCTCCAGCCTCCTGCCATGAGGTTTATTAGATGACAGGAATACAGTCCAAAACAGAGCTTGTAGGTACAGAAAACAGGATGATTCAGTCAGTTCCATCTTGGGGGGTAGGGAGCCCAGACCCTCCCTCCGTTTCCCCAAACCGCAACCCTCTCCAGCCCTTCCTCTTGCTTTTGTCTGAGTAAGACATGGCTCCTGTTGCAGTGTAGGAGCCCTTGGTAGCCCCACTGGCATGGCAGGGAAGGAGCATGCCTCAAAGAGCTTGGCTTGTTTAGTCTAACCCAAGGAAGACTGAGGGAAGATGTGAGTGCGCTCTATAAATAGCAGGGAGAGAGAGGAGTGCCAGTGTGGACACAAGAACAAATTGAAACTAGATAACCATCAAAGGAGTGGAGTTCTGAACAGCCTTCCAAGGGGAGCAGTGGGTGCAACAAACCTAACTGGTTTCAAAACTGAACATGATAAGTTTATGGATAAGATGGTATGGTGAGACTGCTTACAATGGCATGTAGCCGATCTACAACTGCTAGCAGCAAATATTTCCAGTGGTCAGTGATAGGACATTAGATGGGGAGAACTCTGAGTTACTACAGAGACTTCTTTGCCAGGTATCTGACTGGTGAGTCTTGCCCTCATGCTCGGGGGTCTAACTGATTGCCACATTTAGGGCCTGGAAGGAATTTTCCCATGGGGTCAGATTGGCAGAGACCCTGGAGATTTTTCACCTTCCTCTGCAGTATGGGGCACTGGTCACTTGCAGGTTTAAAGAAGTGTAAAAGGTGGATTCTCTGTAACTTGAAGTCCTTAGCCATGATTTGAGGACTTTAGTAACTCAGCCAGAGGTTAGGGATCTATTGGGTGAGGTTCTCTGGCCTGCAATGTGCAGATCAGAATAAATCAGTGGTTCTCAACTAGAGTTCTTCTATCAACTCATCTAGATATTTGCCTAGTTTTACAACAGGTCACATAAAAACCAAAGTCAGTACAAACTGCAATTTCATACGGACTTGTTTATACTGCACTATATAGTATACACTGAAATGTAAGTACAATATTTATATTCCACATGATTTATAATTATATGGTAAAAATGAGGACTTAAGCATTTTTCAGTAACAATGGATTAGGACACCTGTATTTTGGCTGATTTTGTAAGCAAGTAGTTTTTAAATGAAGTGAAACTGAGGGGTATGGAAGACAAATCAGACTGTTGAAAGGGGTATAGTAGTCTGGAAAGGTTGACAGCCACTGCACTCGATGAGCATGACGGCCCCTTCTGGCCTTAAAGTCTATAAGTGGTGCCATGACAGTGGAGCTGAAGAGGGCTCCCTGAAGAAATGAGGTGCAGGGAAGGCTGCAGTCTTGGTGGGACAGAGCAGAATCATGGTCTGGGTTCTCTGCTCTGCCCCACCCAGAATGCAGCTTCCCTTCCCTCCCTCCCTCACCATTCCTTGTACATGCAGGGATTGGGTGTCATTGGCCTTGTGGACCACGAGGAGAAGGAAGAAGCACTTGGCCAGGGTGGGAAGGACACCCTGCTGCTGAATGACTCCTGCCCTGCCAGTTAGCTGAATAACCTCTGTGTCCCTCTGCTATTTGGATAATCAGGAGTATTTTGTACTGTACTTAGAAGGGTTGTGGCATCCCTGTCATTGGGGCATTTTAGAACAGGTTCAAAAAGCATCTGTCAGGGATGACCTAGGTATACTTGTCCTTCCTGCTGCACTGAGGCAGAACTTTGATAACTTCTTGAGGTCCCTTCCAGATCTATATTTCTATGTTTAATCTCTTTCATATTTGATATTTGGTTTATATTGATAAAACTGAAACATTTAGCTCCTAGAGAACAGTAATCTGATCTAGTCAGATATTCTGTTTAAAGTTTGTGAACTCCTCCCCTCTAGTGGCTGACAAGTAAAACTGAAGTTTTCACAGAATCCTGGCCAATCTCCAATTAAGGCTTACTTTTTGTCCCCAGAATGGCATAATTTGTGGGTGTGGATTTTTTTTTGTTTTTTAATTATGTAAAATAAAATTACTTAGTTTTATGTTGTATAGATCTGTTTCCAATGGTACAATCGGTGATCTGTAAGAGTAACAACTTTAGCTCTTTTCCCTTAATAATGGTGGTCACAATAGGCTAGATACTAGTAGTCTGGGTACAACCGCAATCTGCCTATGTTTGTGTTTGGTATTTTTCAAGTGACTTTGGAGCTTCTGAAAGTTGTTGGATTGACAGCAGTGGAGACCAGAATCTAGCATTGGTTCAGCCTCAGCCCTGTATAGAAGGAATCACAGTAATTCTTCCTGCCTCTTCAAGTCCTTAGTCTATCCGTTTTTGTTTTTCATGAGATTTCTAGCAGGGTTGAGACTATTGCCAGTTGAAATGTTGGTTTTGTATGATGCAAGCAGTTGGCCAATAGGAAGTGGGCTGGGATTGACCACCTCCTCAATGTAGAACTTTTGATGTTTCCTCATTCCAGAAAGTAAAGGCTCCCCCAAGCCTCTCAAAGAGGCCTCTGCCTGCATTACTTGTGTGTGTTTCACTGCTTCTCCTCCATCTAATGTCTAACCTCAGGGCTCTAAATTTTGTCCTCCCTAGATGGAAATATGTGGTCAGCTTGCCCAGTGATCTGGGACTCCTTGTGTGTCCCTGCTGTCAGGAAATTTACAGTAGTAGATAATTTCTCCCTGGATCTTTCCAGGAAACAGGAACTGAAATCCTGGCCTCACTGAAGTCAATATCAATTCCAGGGTTGACCTCAATAGCGTCAAGATGTCACCTTGGATGTTTTCTTTTTCCCATCTTAGCAAGCTGGGAGGAGACTTGGATTCCCCTTTGGTTCTTCATACCCATGGAGGGGAGTGTTCGGCAAGATTCTTAGTATACTCTGTGCTGCACCATCCTTCAGACTCTTTCACTGTCCCAAGAGGATACCCTGGTAGCCTGAAATAGCAGTGGGAGGGAGAAAATTTTCAGTTCAGTTTGATACCACTAGTATTGCCAAAGTGGACAAAAATGATAGACCCCCCCCCCTCAGCTGCATCAGAAGAAGGTATGATCTGGTCAGGTGAAGGATGTTGGACTAGGGGGTTGATCCCTGCATCCACTTGTCATCCTGACTGTCCTGATCTGGAGGCAGGTTCTTATACAGCAAGAGCTGTCTCTGTGGCTTTCTAGTTTCTTCTGGGCACAATTTTTCCTCATTGATTTGAATGAGAAATCTTTTAGGATTCCTGATAATTTGAGGAAGTACCTCTCTTGTATTCCCTCATGTTCCTGGGCAGTGAAGCAGGAAAAGGCACTTTCTGGAGTTGCTACTGGTAGTTGGGTACAAGCACCATTTTTTTTAATCACTCAAGCATGGCAATTTTGGGTCTCCTTGCTAAGCCATGACCAAGGAAAGGACAATATTAGCCGTTAGATCCATCCCTCCAATGACAGCAGCCCTACTAACGCTATGCAAAACCATGTCTCTAAGTAGTCCACTGTTCACTAATGATCTGCAAATGCTTTCCCAGAGGTCTACAGTGCAAAATATTTTTGGAGAAGCAAGGAATGGAGGGAGGGAGTAAGGTATTGGAGGGGCCTGATTCTATTTTATACAAGGGCCACATAACACTACCTTTTTAAGGCCCACTGTGCTTCCAGAGTGATGATGATTAGGAGCCTAAGTACAAATGTGAATCAAGCTGTCTGTGTGAGAAATGCCAGCTAGATAACTCAGTCTGATAACATACAAGGATGGCGGGAAGGGAGTGCATGCTAATAGGTTTCACTTTGCCGTTCCCTTGTTGAGCTCAGTTTGTTTAAATTGTTGCTGAAACAGACAAAGGGGTTTGTGTGTTGTATCTTTCAGATGCCATCTTGTGTGCCCTGTCTAATCTGCTTGATGTCCTTAAGGCCGGATTTGTCAAAAATGCAGATTGTATGACTCCAGCTGAGATCAGTGGAACCTGTGGGTGCTCAATGGTCTGCCCTTCACAGTGCAGTAGCTATCCAGTGTGTGTTTTAATTTCAACACTACCAAGTACTGTCTCCTGGGTCTATATTTATATGCAGAACACAGCTATCTGAGGAACCCAGCCTATGCATGACTCTCATTCCTGAACCTGAAAATGTAAAATTATAAAGAGAAAATTAAGGTTTTGATCAGGAACTCACTGGAAAATTAGAAGAAAAGGGGGAGGGGGGGTGGAGGCATGGGGAACATGCTTCTTTTTGTTTTTAAAATCACTTCTCATTTCCTGATCTCTCTGCAGTGATGTCTGCCCTCCTTGGTAGCTCTCCTACTCCTTGAGAGTATGGGCATGGTGCTGATTAACCAGACTAAAGGCTTCTACACACTACCTCTTACAGTGGTATAACTTATGTTACTCGGGGGGCGGGGGGGGGAGGGTGAATAAGCCATTCCCACTCTCCCAAATGACATAAGTTTCTCTGACCTAAGTGCTGATATGGACACTGTTATGTCTGCAGGAAAGCTTCTCCCACAAATGTCGCTGCCACATGCATGAGGGGTGGTATCTTTTATTATGCCAACTGGAGCGCTTGCTCAGCATTGAGCATCTTCGCTAAATGCTCTACAATGAAGCAGCTGCAGCACTTTTAGTGTTGACTAGCCTGATGGGTTTTCCTCCAGGGGAGCCATATACTCAAATCAGCTGTGTAAAAATGCTTTTAATTACAGACACTTCCATTCTGGCAGGCTGGTCAGGGCTGTTATGAAAGGCATCCTCTGACATCTTGGGAGTTCAGCCAGTTATTTACAGTTTATATGTTGTTTTTTTTAGCTGTGTAACCCATCTCTCCTCACTTAGAGGTAGATTGTGGAATGCACTAACTAGCAGCCTGATAACAGCAAGGTTTGAGCTCTAGTAGTGGGGAGCAGTGGGTTGGGCTGATTTAGTAGGAACTGAAAGTAGCATCAAAGAAAGTTTTATCAACCAGTGTATAAATTGCCCCAGAAAAGACAGACTTGAATTCCTCATCCATCCTAGAAGGCTTCCTTAAATACTGGCCAGCAAATCAGTGATTGATAGCTTTGCTTATCTACTTGCTAAAATGTTTCTCAGATATACCCCATCACACCAATTACTAGAAAATAACTCTGCTGGAGGGAGGGGCCTTGGAGCAGAGCAATCTGAGAACCATAAGTCATGTTTCCTTGCTCGTCTGAACCCAAAAAGGCCTGGATAAACAATATATTAAGAGTCATGTCACAGCTAAGAACATGTTTCAGAGTAGCAGCCGTGGAACCACGTGATCAACATCCTCTACAGCAAACAGGGAAAGATTAAGAATGAGCTCTCAAAACTGGATACTCTCATAAAGAACCAACCTTCCACACAAACTTCCTCGTAGCTAAGAACATGTAGGGCTCGGCAGTGAATTTTATTACTGTTGCTGATTTCTAGGTCTCCCTGATCAATTGGGAATTAATATGGAATATTCAGTGGATTTAGTCCCCTTATGTTATGCGTGAACAGCTCATTAATTTGTTTTCTGTAAATGTTCAATAGATTGTGAGTAAACATTCTGCTATGAGTATTCATTATTTAGAATTTACACTGATTGAAGTCAGAGAATCTCTGTTTTCTGATTGGATGACCTATGTTTTATAAACAACCTGTACTGATCACCTGAAGAAATGAGTGGGCAGTGATTCTCATAGGGAGATGAATGGTAAGCCATTTAAGGAGGAGAGAAAACAAGGCTTGGGGAATCATTTCCTTTCCTTATTTGACACAAAAGAGAACATTATATATGTAGGTGGAGCCCAAACGTTTATATAGCTGGGTTCCTTCCTGACTGAGAGAAGCATAAAACAGATTATGTATCTACAGCGTAAAATGGAGCTTGTAGTCAATTTTCTCTAATGCTAAGCACCTGTGTAGTGGTCATAGGATATGCCTACACTGCAATGGAAGCCTAGGCTTTGAACTGCTTCTGTCTACACACAAATTGTGCTAACCCATGGGGATGGAGGATCTGATCTTGAGTCAAACTGGTACACAGGGTTCAAGCCCTATTGCTTTGCAGTGTGGACACAACCCCACTGAACTCATGTTCTAAGGGTCTACCAAAAGTATCCTGTGGGCTGACTGTTTTTTGGAGTGTAAAGTTAGGTGGTCATTCAACTTTTTCCACATAGTACTGTGAACAAAGGGCTAGAGCAGCCACATTTTGGGAGTATGCTAGAAAGTCTTGGATATGGGTGGTTGGACTCAGGCCCACAAAATGCAGTGTAGATGCTCGAGTCCTAGGTTAACAAACCCAAGGTCTGCTAACTTGAGTTCTGCTAACTGTGGACTGCAGTGTGTATATACCCATAGTTGCAAGTTGTACCCACATCCTTTTCTCGTTCATTTAATTGCTTAAAATTAATCAGGGTGATTGGAAAGATGCTAGATGTCCAGCAATACACACTCTACTTTGTGAATCGGTGAAGGTCTGGGGAACTGGTGTGTTTTGTTAAATGTTTGCTCACTGGCTGAATGCATGAACTTACAAACTTACAAGTCTATGCTTTTAGTAAGTACAAGCTGATGAATGTGAGGGGCAAGGATTCACAGTCGCAAGTACTGTTGATCTGGGTCAATTGTTGTCCACTAGTTCTGGTATAGCCAGTTGCTGATATCGGAACTCCCTCTCTAGTGGCAATGTACCGTACATACTCGATCATAAGCCGGTTCATTTATAAGCTGACCCACCAAGATGGATAAGTAAAAATGGAAAATTTTTATGACTCATTCATAAGCTGACCCTATAGTTCAGGGGTCAGCAAACTTTGGATCCTGGGCCATCAGAGTAAGTTTTGGAGGGCTGAGATGGTTTGTTCACCTCACGGAGGTAAACCTAAGTGTCCTGGCGCACCAGCTGCTTACCCTGACGGGCCGGGACAACAACTGGTGGGGAGGAAGCTGGGGGTCAGGGGAGTAACCCCTGTGACCACCGCCCACATGACCCCACTCCTAGCCCGGGACCCCCACACTTTCCCCATCCCATCCCTTCCCACCTTATCTGGGGAGGGCCAGGGGAGGATGTCTCTGGCCTGGCTGGAGCTGCTTTCAGGAACAATTTCAGGATACAGCATAACCTGCAATCAGCTTTCAAGAGTCTATAAACCGGCCAGGTTGCATACATCAGTGGTATTTAGACTTTAGAGCAAGGCATGGGGATGTGAAAAGGAGAATTTAGGAGTCTGTCCACACTCTGTGTTCCCTCCAAAAGACTTCTGCTGTGTTCTTGCTCGCTCTGTCTCTGACTACTTAAAGGGTGCAAGCAACAGGTTGCTTGAGCAAATGTTTCCACTTCCAATGAACATTTTGTGCTTGTTCAGAGTTATAGTTATAAAAGGATAGTGAACACCTGAAAGCTTTAGTCACCATAAACATATTTTTTCCTGTATTTGATGAGATCTAGTAAGGTCAGGACTTTATATTCTATAAAACATAACAACATGCTAATGTTATTTCTAGCACCCAGGTTAGACCTCCCCCAATAGCCTCCTTATAACCAATGATGCTACAACAATATAAAATACTCACACCAATAAGAATCTGCATTTTGCTTAACAATGGGCTGCTTCATGGACTTCTAGGTAACTTACACTGACCTCTTGTTTTTGAATTGTACTGAAGATAGAGGACACCTTGTAAACAAGTGGCATTAAAAAAAGGATAAGAGTACAAAGCCTACATTTAATCACTTGACAATGAAACCATGTAAAATGAATGGGGAAGGGATAAGACTGTTTTACAAGTATATTTAATTCTTTAAATGAATCTTCTATGAGAAACTTTTCTGTTTAAAATATGATAGATGTAAACTAAGAAGTCAGTGAATTCAAGGGCTAAATTTCTGGTTGGTTGTAAAAGGTTACCAGAGGGGCACCAGTAGCAGCTCCATAGTGAAGACTTTTTTTTTTAAACACATACACAAAGAAGTGGAATCCATGCTGTAAGTGTTTGAAGACTTTTTTTTTTGTTTTAAACATTTGCAGCATGGATTCCACTTCTTCGTGTATGTGTTTAAAAAAAAAACAACAACATTATCCTCCCTAAAGTTACAGCACATATTCTCTTCTCTTAAAAAACATTGAGCAGATTTGCTTGTAGCTCACTAATTAGTTTAGGAGTTAAAAATATTTAAACTGGATCCTTTAAAAAACTTAGCACCTGGTGGCAGACTTTTTCTCTTATCTCAGCAAAGGAATTTACAGAAATGGTGCACAAGCTGTGCTCACAGAATTTGTTTTGAGATCATTAGTCACTTTCCCCCAGTATTAACAAAACTCCTTTGCTTGCATCAGAAAATTGTGTGTTTAACCAAGTAGTTAGCAATGTAATTATCTGAGCTGCATTGGCAGTCCTGCATTCCTTATGCAAACTAATTCTCTATGGCATCAGTCAGGCTTGAGTAAGTGTGAAGGCTGAAGTTTCAGGCCCGGGTCTGGTCTGTTACACTGGTCTAACGTCAATACAATTACTCCAGACGTAGTCCTTAGCAGACTTGGACTCTGTGTCCATGTTATTCTGGGCCAAGTTCTGCACCAACTCAGCCACACCCCATATTTTCAATGGGTGGCAGGGGAATAAGATGGGACAGAATCTTTTAAGGGTAAGTCATTTGGGCCAATACTTTCTACAATTCCATATGTAATGCCAATGGGACTCAAGGACATAATTTGGCCCACATCTGTACATATTAAAGCTAATTGTTGCACAGTTTAAGGGCAAATTGTGCCCTCAGATGCTCAGTGAAGTTAATACAGTAAAATGGTCACTTTTAAAGCCAACATTTACCATCATTTCCTGTACTTATTTTAGGAAATAGTGATAATTGCATTGCATATTATGGTAACAGGCTTACCACTAAGGGCTGAAGCCATACAGTTTTATAAAATAAATGAACTTAAAAGGGGAAAAATACTCCTCATGTGACTTTTGTGGTGGTCAAACCAGAAAATCAAGATAGAGAATGTCAAATCAGTAGTAAAAAAACCCAAGCCATTATTGCTACATTTAACACTTGTACATTTTATTTAATTAAATCAGCCATTGTACACATTGCAGCTATGTATTGTTAGTGCTGTAGATTTATTTAACTAATACATGCCCTCAGAGATATATTCAATTAGTGTTATCACCATGGGAACAAGATGCTGATTCATCAACTTAAAAATCACTTCTTCTCACAGTATTCAAGTTCTTTGATAACACAGCAAAAAATCAAAAGGTGAATAACCATTATTTTGTTACACAGAACATCATCTGCACTGCAAATAACACAACAGAAATGCATTTCTTTACAGCCCTGTTCCTGAATGTCATCCAGTGCTGTCCTTGACAATTAGAAAGCCATGGTGTGTCTTGAAATGTTGCATCATGGGTTTCTTTTATTTTGGCTGCCAACAATGCTTGTTTCCCATCTGACTGCCAAAAAACCATTAGCACGGTGCCCTGGGTTGCTTTGCTTGCAGGAAGCCAAATCTCCCAAGATGTTTTCTCTATAATGAGGAAGTACCACTGTTTGATGGGTGGGGTTTTTTTTGGACGTTCTGAGCACTGAGTGAGTCATTTTTCTACAAGAGTGAAAGGCCAGATACGTTTGGAAAAATATCAATCTGAGGAGGACTTGACGCATTTTCATCTTCTCTGAATATACTTTTTCTTTATCAAATAACAGATTCAAAATGTACATTTATATGTATGTGCGTGTATATATATTATATATGTTAAAATTCTACAGCGATCCAACCACTAGTAGAATAAAGTATAGGACACAAAATATTTCAGATTTTTATATTCCCTTCTTTCAAAATAAAAGTGCAGGGATGCTGTTATTCTCAGAGGGTTAGTTTAGAAATATAAATCAAATATTAGTAAAATTTAATGTTTCAAGCATTTTTATGCCCTAGTCAGTGACTTTAAAAAAAAAAAAGAAGAAAAGTTAATTGGAAGATAAAAATTGCTCGCTCAGTGCTAAGAGGGTTAACAAGTCTCTGACATGATTACAAGAGGATTTGATTTTTAAATGCCACATGCATGTATCAGTTAAGAGGCAATTTTGATAAAACGTGGTGCATTAGTCTAAGCTTTTTTTCTTTTTGTATAGTGGGTAAGTCTTTTTTCCCATAGAATTATCTACAGTGCAGTGGCCAGCAGGAAGTACCACCAGTAAGACAATGTGGTTTGCTAAAGCAGTGATAAAAACAGGAAACTACTGTACTTGTAGATGTTTAATACACCCTGCCACATGTCCAGATCTAAAAGATTCTAATATGCATATGCAAATTAGCCATAGATATAGCTGCTAGCAAGTTGATTACCTAATTGGGTATTTTTTCCTTCTTTAAGTGACTGTCCAAGAATCTTAGAAGTATTGATAGCCACAGTCAGCTGTAATGTCATGGGAACAGCTGTTTCAAGGTTATCAGACTGACTCTTAGAGCCTTTTCCTAAGAGCTCACTAAACTGGAAGTCCTATGGATGCAGAAGGTCTGCAGTGCTTCCTCCCCAGAGTATCTTTAGTCAATTGTGTTAGCAATATTTGTTGTTACTTGCTGTTCAGCAGTTTCAAATAGACCTTGTAATCCACGATGCTAAAAGTAGTCCTAATGGGCAGTGGGGTTTTTTGAGGTCTTTAAGTCCAAGCACTTTAGCTATGTACAGTTTACATGTTAATAGCCTTTTTTATGATGCATGTACATAGTCACTTGAAGAGGCCTGTGGATGAAATTGGAGCTAGTGCAGAAGCAAAGGAACAGCAACGTGGAAAGTTCACAAGTTCCCAGTACAGCACAAAGGTGATGAATTAGTGGATAAACCATCCTGAATGAAGGATGCTATCTTTGGTCACAAATTAGCTTACGGGTCCAAAAAGAAAATAAAGGAAAATTGAATTCATTGTAGGTGCTTGAAGAAGAAATGTCAATGACTTTCAGAAATTATGTAAATTATGAAGTCTATATCTATAGACGAGAGTGAATGCTGCATATTGGATAGGTGGTGGGAATAGTGAGATGTGGCAGCTTCTCATTTGGCCTCTTGCTTCTGGTCCTCTTTGCAGAAATGTCTAAGAAGTTGCTGGAGGTCGTGCTGGAGGTCATCCCGTGCTTCTGATCTATTCTCCAGCTGTTCTACAAGAACATGTTTTCCATACTGGTCCTTCACCACGGTCCTCTTCTGTGAGCTGGATTTATTCATTGTTGTCCTAAAGAGAAGAGCTAAGTAAATGAATGTGGCATTTCTGCCCTCCCCAAGCATTAGAAACTCCTCCTGAAGTGCTAAAATTCCCCCTTTCCTGCAGAATCAATTATATTATATAGCATGGAATTTCTGTAAAAAGCATTCTGCCTTTTGAATAGGACTGGTGGAATTTTAAGGCAGCAAGATGGTAAAGAGAAAAGGAGTACTTGTGGCACCTTAGAGACTAACAAATTTATTTGAGCATAAGCTTTTGTGAGCTACAGCTCACTTCATCGGATGCATTTGGTGGAAGTGAGCTGTAGCTCATGAAAGCTTATGCTCAAATAAATTTGTTAGTCTCTAAGGTGCCACAAGTACTCCTTTTCTTTTTGCGAATACAGACTAACACGGCTGCTACTCTGAAAGATGCTAAAGAACTGTAGCTGACGACCCCAAATATTGAGCTCAGATGTTCTAAACAAACAGTGACTGGAAGCTTAAATAGTTGAGAAACCAAAACCAGATTGCTTTTTAAATTTAATCTTGTATAGTTGTGAAAAGACAGCTCAAAACAGTTGTTGGATTTTTTTCACAAGGATTACATCATGCAGTTTTATAACAAATGCCTGGAAAAATATATGCTCTAATGCACCAACATGCAACAGCTTTTGAAATCCATGCAGGACTTTCCTACTTAGCTCTGTATGCTGAAGTTAAGCCCACTAGAAGTTTTGTTTCTCTTATACACTATCCTTCTTACAACTGTTCCATCTTTCACTGACTACTTCAGTCAGGCATTCACTACTAAATGAATGACCTGCTACAAAAAGATTATAAAACATTATAATGGTATTTTACAATCTCAGTTGTTGGGCTCAGTGAGCGGGTACCGTTGTAGATCTGGGAGTCCCTCTGGCCTTAAATTCATTTTCCTTCTCAGACAGAACAAATAAACTTAGCTCTCAATGCTGGCATCTTCTAGCCAAGTTAGCTGCTTGTGAGATATATGTGTATTTATCAGCAGTCTCCAAAAGGACAGTGATTTGCCCTAGGCTATAAATCATGTTCATTGATGTCCCAACCCATTCAAAAGTAAGCAAACATTTAGGAGACACCTTTTGCATAAACTGCATTCATACGTTGGAAATATTCTGTAGCCACTCTTAACAGAAGCAGAGACAGTGTGCTTTGCAAAGAGGAGAGAGAAATTTACAGTAAAAGTAAATCAGCCTACATGAGCCTATCAGACTTATTAAGCTGGCATTTGAAGTGCATGGTCTTGTGGTTCTCCTTCCCTCTCCACACCCTCTCTTCAGTATCAATCTGCTTTTGTGGTTACCTGGTAAATATTTCAGATTTAGTGTCACTTGTTTGGGCCAGTCCCGTTACTGCTATCATCTATTCCTCCAAGCCCAGTCAACCTACTTGCTCCCTCTCATACACATGTTCTGTGTAATTTTAAATAACTCCAAAACTTTTTGTTAAACCCCAGGTGGAGCCAAATTCACTGCTAGCATCAGTAAGCATCTAGTAAAATTGGACCTCTGGATGTAACAGTGGGCATAATGTCTCTCGGGAGATAGGGGAAGTGTCACAAAGCAAGACAATTCATTATGACTTGTCTTCCCTAAAATTTTGAATATGCTGTATAAAATGCTTTTAAAAACACAATACATTTTGCTCTCAATATACTTTTCAAAAATATATAATAGAATCTTCAGTTTTAGAAAAGAATCCTATTTATGTTATGGGAATATCAGTCACAATATTAACATATTCCAAAAATGTTTAAAATAGTTACAAGGAGACTGGTATATACAAAGACTCCCTTATGCAGTAAAAACCTCCATATAATACTTGCTAGAGATGACATCTAGCTGGAAATTCAGAACCAAATACTATAACCTCTCAGTTAAAAAATCGGATCCAGGTTTGGATTCCAAATACTTCTGAACAGCTCATAGCTGCACCTGATTTACATAGTAGAGTAGCAACTCTAATCATACTCAGAAACCAGCTCATTCTTGCACACACACACTCAAATGTTTGAAAATACTCATCAAACTAAATGGTTAAAAAGGAAGGAATATGGAATCTGAGTTTTCAGCTGCTGTGTAAATTAATTTCAAAATTACTAATTACAATCCATTATTCCTCATCTCCTGTAAAATCAGCTATACATTGTCTTAGCTTGAATTGCTGATGCTAGTTATCTAAGAGGGGAGTTTTCCAATGCCTGATTATTTATTTTTTTTCTTCACTGTGTTCCATATATTAGCTTACATCATTTAGTATGTCAGGTCTACTTTAGGCCAGGGGTCTGTTCAAAAGTGTCTGGATTTGGTCTGTGGTCAACCTATTGACTACCCCTGCTTTAGACATTGCCAGCCAAGGGTCTTGCTCAAGACATTTTAATCTCCCATCCACTATTTTCAGTGTTAGTTTGTTAAAAGTTCACTGCCATGCCAACTCAAACCTTTTAATAATTGATCCATCCTCTTTCATGATCTCTTTCTCTATTAAAGTGGGAAGTTGGACTTTCATTTCGTTACCTGTAAAACTCAAAGCCTAAAGTGAAACACACAACACAACCTTAGGTAATTAATTGTACTGCACACTTTAATACTTCTGCATTAGGTTGTTTTTGTAAGGGGTATCAGAGGCAAGGCACGACAAGCATTGAACTGCCACATGCTTGTTGACTTTCAGTGGGAGTAAGGGGCTCTTTGTGCCCTTAAAAATCTCTCTAGTTAATCATTACAGATGTATGGCAGAGTATTTCCTTTTTAACTTTGAAATGGTATTGGTTGACTCTCAGGTGAGAGTCCTAACTACAAGACTAAGGAATATTCTGGGGCGGGGAACTCCCACCATTTCTCCTCCTGCAGTTGTTTCACTCTGAATAAAGAACAGAATAATTAAGTAGGCCAGTGAAAGATTTACTCATTAGGTGTAGCATCACTCTAAAACACTCACCTAATGCAAGCAGATCACTATTAAATTCCCCCCTCAGGAAAAGGGGAAACTTGCACTAGGGGTCGCCCATACTGTGGCTGGTTATAAGGGAGGTAGTATGCCCTGTGCCCATTTTATTTCAGGCCCTGCAGAGAGTGCCACTGCTTTGAAGCCTGGACTGAAGCACCCATCCACACAAGAGGGGGCAGGGCTTAGGACACACTGATGGGTAGCTTCCTGCCTAATGTACTGGCTTTATGGATTGCAGTTGAAGGTGCATAACTCTCCTTGTCCAATGAACTGGGCCTAGGCTCTGCGATGCTCAGCATTACAGAGCCTACGTCTCTGTGTGGATCCCACCCTTGGCCTTATAGAATATTAGGAGACAACCATATGGGAAACAATTTTCTAAATGGCTGCATGGAATTTTCTTGTTTTTCTAATTTCCCCAAGGGCTTTCAACATACTAATTTGTTCCCTAGTTCTTTGTCCTTTGCTTTTTTTTTTTTTAAATAGGATCACCTCTGTGGTTGTACTGGATTTTGGTGGAAGACACCGGCTTTCCATTTTTATTTTTTATTTTTGGTGGGTACAGATTGCTATAGCGATGTGGCTGTCTAGCACTCTTCATTCCTAACTAGCCAGAGCTAGTGTTTCCTGTACCTATAAACAATGACCTATCCCTAGGAATAGCCACGTGTGGCTATGGATAACTCTCCATAGCTGTAGCTATAGGTAGAAGCTAGCTATAGATAACTATTTGTACCCCATGCTGTAGTGGTTGGTAGCTGTCTCTTGCTATTCATCAATATGCATAGTAACTGGGAGCTATCAACAAGGAACCACATCTACCTGTAGCTTAGGATGCTCTCCATAGAGTTACCAGCTGTAGATCAGAGGAGGGCAAACTATGACCCATCAAGGCTTTCAATCCAGCCCACGGGGCTAAGGCAGGCTCCCTGCCTGCCGCATCCCTACAGCCCCTGGCGGGGGTGGGGAGGCGGCAAAGGGCTCTGTGTGCTGCCCTTGCCTGCAGGCGCAGCTCCCATTGCATGGGAACGGGGAACCGCGGACGGTACCTGCAGGCGAAGTCAGTGAACAGAGCCCTCTGCCCACCCGGGCTGTGGTGCTGTCCACTTCTGGGAGCAGCGCAGGGCCAGGGTGCCTGCCTTCGCACCGCTGGCACCCCGAATCACCTCCCACACCCTTCTGCCCCCCAGCCCTACATTCATGGCCCTGCATACAATTTCCACATTCAGATGTGGCCCTTGGGCCAAAAAGTTTGCTCACCCCTGCTGTAGATGGATATCGACAGCTATACTTACCTAGATGTAGCAACTGGTGGTGGTAGGCAGGTATAGCTTGATATCCATGGTTAGCTACAGCTCATTAGGAATAGGTAACTATAGCCCGATAGCTATTTGTAGCTATCCCTAGTGGCTGGCAGCTATTTTCAAGCATTTAGCAGCAAATTCCTTAACAGTGTGGGCTCGATACTGCCAGGTGTTAGTTTGTTGACTGCAATGGGGATAGATTTTGTCCGTATATGCTCTGCCACAGTGCCAGATTGAAATTTCTTTTTCTGTGAATTCCAAATGAATGCATTTTACCTCTTCAAAGTCCTCTTTGGCTGATGGAAGATCAGTGGCTAAACTAGCATCACCCAGGTGCTTCTCCATTCTCTCTCCTTGTACCACTGTGGTCTTTACAACTTTACTGACCTTCCGGCCTTCCACTGGTTCAGCCTGAAATTCTGAGGCACCCATCAGAACCCTGGGTTCAGAGAATGTCACCTGGTAAGAAGATATGGATTGCAGATCATCATTTAAGCCTAGGGAAATCCTTATCACAATCTACATACCCTTATTTAATCACTTTCTACTTAGATTAATTAAATATAACAAGTCTCTCTCTCTATGAAAAGTATATGTGTGTGTGTGTCTACACACAGAAATACTGAGAAGGGTGACTGCTAGCGAATAAGCTAGGCAGTAATTGCCAGTAAGTCTTGGTTGGATTGCACAAAGTATTGTTATATGACCTCAGAAGGAAATTTTAAAATAATATTAATTCCTGAATCACGCTTTAATTCCATGTCTATAAAGCCAACGCAACCTTCAGAGGAGCTATAGCCCAATAATTTAAAATCCTCTTTGTTTTCACTTGATAATTCATTTGGAAATAATGTTCCATAATATAATTGTGCATGGCTCATTGCTACATGCAAAGATTTTGTTCTATTTCCATCCCAATTTCTGATGTAACATTCTGAACTGATAGTTTGCTGCTGATTAATCTATAGAAAACTGCTGTTCTTTAGAAATTCTGATAACTCAGGTTACAGATCTAATGACAAGAGAACTTTTATACTCTCCTGTGTGTGGAACATGTTGCTTAAGAGTGTGGTGTGCTGGATCGCTCAGGGCATTCATAAAAGGAGACTGAGAATCAATATAATTCATAGGTGAATTGAATAGGTCTTTTCCCTGATTCTACATTACTGACAGACATCTTTGTTAGAAATCAAGGATTGCAGGGGAATGGAAACATATTTGTCACTACCCAAAACATAGAAAGCAAAAAACAAAACATAGAAAGCATGGATTGATCAGAGATTATTTTATAAAAGCTCCACCTATAAAAAGTTGCTTTATTGAATTCATTTTGGCGCTTAAGCCAGAAAAATGTAATCTTCATTTGTATCACAAGATTGAAAGTCCTGCCTTTGGTTTTTACTAATGCCCCTTAAAGTACTTTTTTAAAAACAGTACACCAAAAGCCAAAGATAAACACCTATTCAAGCACTTTCAGTCATAGACTGTGGTGACACAGAATGAGTTGCGGGGGGAGGGATAAGAGAACTGTTCTTCTAGCTCTCTTCCTTCCATGAAAAGAAATCTTAAAAAGTATCACCTCAGACTGTTCAATGTCACTCTTCAGCACAACCCGCTTTACGACTTTGGAATACCCATCTCCTTCTTCAATCATAACAGGTTCTTGTGGTGCTCCGTGCATTAGGACTTCCTCTTTTTCTGTGCCATCTGGTGAAATATATCGCCTGATAATCTTTCTGGTGACCTAAGGGGATAAACTTCTGTCTTTGGTTCACTTCAACATTTAGGTACAGAACTCTTAACAATAAAAAGCAGACCTTAAACTTCTATACTATGTGTAGTACCTTCCCATTCAAGGATCTCGAAGCACTTGGCAAACATTAATAAACTGAGGGTGAAATCCTGGCTATTGAACTCAATAGCACATACACTCTTATTATCTATTTCTAATGTGCCTATCTCAGTAGTATCTAAGTGCTGAAAAATGATAAAGCAGATGCAAAACCCAAATCTGTCAACTCAAGCATTTTGATTGCCCAGTTCTCATGGGGACGGATTCTGACATACATATTGACACTGAATAGTATCATTGGTGCTACTTATTGTGAATAAAAGATATCAATATCTAGCCCACAGTAATTAGTGACCCTTAGGTGATGGAAAGTGCTGTACAAAAATAACCACACGATGGTGCTTTCTCCACTAAGACAAGTAAAATATTTCAAAAGCACCTTAAAGTGATTTAAGAGCCTAAGTCCTATTTTGAAAAATCTTAGATACTTAGGAGCCTAAGTCTCATGGAAACTGAATTGGCATTATGCTCCTTCATAGAGCATTTTCCAACAGAACATTCTTCTGTTGGAAAATGAAGATTCCTGAAAATTGTTGATTACAATAAAATGTCAGTGAAATTACAAAAAAAACCCCACCAACCCCAAACATAAAATAAAGATATAACAAATAAATATAGCTGTGCTTTTGGAATAACAAACTTTGAATTAGTGGAATTTTCTGCAAAACAGACATTCCAGTTCCTTCACAGCTGAAATTACTTTTGAAAATAGAACTTCAGCTCTTAAGTACCTTAGGCAGTTTTGAACATTTTACCTAAGGACAGTAAGAATGCACCAGAGCGTATGACTGACAATACCTTCTTCACCACAATGTGGCCATGTTCATCTGTGTACTGCTCCTCTGTCACCGTTTCTGGTGGTATTTCTGGCATATCATCAGCCTGCATGATAACAAAACAAAACTTCATTAAGCAATGCCTTAATATAACTGGATGTTTTAAATAAACAGTATATAAATTATTAGTTGGTTAAAGTAAGAATTGGAAAAGCAGTCAAGATGCATCAATGCTGAGTTGTTAAACTCCATAAAACATTCAGCAAATGAATATTTAAAGGCATGCACAGGAAAGTTATACCACAACCAACAGGCAAATAAATATTAGTTCACCTGGCCATGTGTGGAACTGAAAAAAAAAAGCAAAACAAAGTCCTTGTCCCTTACTGAGGCATCTCCACAATATATGCTATAGCTGACAGTCCCACTGTAATTCTCTTCTGCCCTAAAACGTATTAGAATAACATTATTGAAGTTATTTAATGGCCATGCATTATTCAGGAGCTTGGCAACTTCATAGGTGGTTGCCTTAGCAGCAGACCTTACGAGGGTTTTCTACAGATGTAACCAGGACATAATTGCCAGTGGCACATGCAGTAGTTCAACACTCAGTACCTGAATAATCACCCGGCGGCGAATGACCCTGGTAGTTACCATCTCTTCTTCATCTGAGCTGGTCTCTAGCTCACCTAATTCCTCTGCTAGCTCCTAGTAGAAGCATGGAAGCATTGCTCTATTTATCAAACTGATGTTGTATTTATGACTTTTCCACCATAGTTATAATCTATTCTAAAAGTTTTGATTCAAGGTTTTTGACTACTATATTTCCTCTTTGAGAAACATATATGTGGACAATGAACAGCATATCACCACTTTCCTTTCATTGTCTCTCTTTTAGCTTAATAAAATTCATTGTTTGGTTAGAGTGGATGGCAAATCTTAGGTTAACATATTTAACCTACTCTAAAAGATGCTTTTACTGGAGGTTGCGATAACCTGGCCAGCAGCAGTGTTGCTGTATAAAACTGCTGAATCTAGGACATAAGGTACCATTCATATTAGTACTGAATACAGATCACTTTTGTATGACACATTACAAAACCAATATTATAAGAATAAGTTTCCTATTCTCTGACAGCTGCACAGCATGGCATACATATTCTGGGACTAACTCATTTAGCTAGGGGGAAAACAACAATCTATTTAATTCCTAGCACTGTCACCTGGATTTGGGAATGTCAAAAACAACATTTAGTGGCCTGTCTTGAAGCTTTTCTCTCCTGCATAAGAGAGAATTCAAAAGGGAAATGAAGCACTTCTAAATGCAGAGAGAGTACAAGTGCATGACGTACTAGGAGTTCTACTGGGAACAGTCTGGGAGTTGCAGTCTCCCATAGTCCTACCAATCATCAATTATATCAGTGCATATGGAAACAATATGATGGTAAAAAAGAAAAGATTAAAGAACAAGAGGAATGATTGAAAGCAGATTTTAATTTCCTTTAGTGTTTAGCAAGTATGTTAGAATATTTTAATGATTTATAGGTGAAGACATCCATTTATTAAAAAAATCCTTATTTGATCTTGAATACACCAAGCATAAAGAGAACAAAGGCCTTTTCATGAAGTCAGAAATGTCTCTCATCACAAATGGATTAGTTAAAATTAGATATGGAACTGAAATGCCAAGCTCAGCCCTCTACCTAGGGGCATCCGCAATAAACCCTGGAACAACTAGGTAGTCAAACTGATAGACGATATACAGCATATGACACCAGAACTTAATGCTAGCTAAAAATTCCTACAGAAATGTGTGGGCTATTAATTCCAAAGTTGCCTTCACTTTGGAAACGCTCCAGTCCATTTATGGACATTGTTCAGCATTTCTTTTACTCACGGCCCCCACGTGTGACTTCCTACCAGGCACACCATTCTATTTTGCTCCTCCACTGTCTTCAGTGGGGGAAGGGGTGCAGTCGGCAAGACGATGCCATCACTTACACCTCCACTCCACACCCAGAAGTTAACACAGTTGCAGGAGCTGAAAACGAGGGCAGACTTTGGCTCAGCGAGCCAGATGCTGGTGTAGCTCCATTGAGATAACTGACGTCAAGCACGTTTATATTAGCTGATCTGGCCCTGTGTGTTCAGTTTTTTCAAACTGAAAAAATGGCATTCAGGCCCAGGTACGCCCAATTAATTCTGCACTGCAAGTTAGCTATACACCCATCCAAGTGTGCTCTAATTTGCTTTTAGGTTGCCTTTTGACACATTGGTAATGCATTTAATAGTGCTGGATGTACTACTCCAAGCCAAATAAGCATAGTGCCAACCTTTGAATCATTGATGACTCATACCTTTTTAGGATGTTCAGAAAAGGTTTGGTAAATCTGATCTTATGAACACTCACTCATTTTTTTCCAGTGCAAGATTGTCTTTGAGGAGAGCCAGGAAGGCTACTCCTCCTTCTCTCAGTATAGTATCTGGCGAGAGGCGGGGCCCACTTTCCCTTATGCTGAGCCCTCTTACTGCTACCCTTCTTAATGTCTGTTTATCTTGAGTCTGAGACTTCCCAGCCCTAGTTGGATGTGAAAATGCAAAATATATTATCAGCTTAAGACAACAAATCCAGAACTGTATTTCCCTCCTTTAACTTTACTGATGAGATCTGTCCTCTACCCCATTATCATTCTTTTCTCCTCCTCCTCTGACTTTGATGGCTTTCTCACCTGTTCTCCTCTAACCCTCTGGTCTCAATGCCTCCAAACCCTACTGACAGCTCTCCTCCTACCCTTACCATGTCCCTCAACCTGTCTCACTCTCATTCTTCCTCATGCTCCTGCCAACACATGTTGGGGGTGGGGGGCGCTCCCTATCTTAACAAATGAACAAAAACACACCAATGAGCCATCTGCCTCTCAGACTCCCACCAACCTTCACTTCTCCCCCATACCTCTTACCTCACTGAACACACCACCTACCATCACTGCCCTGAGATTCTCTCCAACCCATGCTAAACCTACTCTCATCTGCCCTCCATGGCCTCGTCTCCACTCTCAATCACCTAACAACCTTTTCTTTGTCAAATTTCAGAGCCACTATGGCCCTTTCACCTCTTTACTGCTTTTGACACTGTCAGTGACATTTTCCTTTGGATTTCATGACTGTCTTCTCTTTTTCAGCTCCCCCCTGTGCAGGGCCTATTTCTGCAACCCTTATTGAGATAGAGTAGTTCTCACTCAAATGAGCAGTGATTGACTTTAGTGGCACCACTTGCATAGGTGCTGAACAAGAATAAACATTGCATAATCAGATCATAATGCTTCTCATCTTCAAAATCTCCATGTAGATTAATACTTAATCCTTGTAACAACCATGTAAAAGGATCATTTTACTCATGGGGAAACTGAGTCAAAACAATTAAGTGACTTTCCCAAGGCTACAGAGGGAGTCACTGCAGAGCTGGAGTTAGAACACAGGAGTTCCTATCTCACAGGCCTGCACTCAGACAATGCGTCTCATTCTAAAGATCATATTGAATTCTGATGTAAGTGGGCACAGCTCCCATTGTCATCAATGCAAGTTGTTGATGCTTACATCTGCGCTAAATTTGTCACATCATGCTTAAAGATACCCATGAGAGCTGATTTTGTCAGCATCTGCTTAAGACAAAATAAAACAAACATAAAATAACCCAAAGACTCCAGACAAAGGAATTTTGCTCTTCCCTAACACATATTTTATGATGTGGGGGGCGGAGGTTGGTATTTACCTTTTCAAAAGATTCATCATCATAATGTCTTTCACACTTTGCTGGCTGTTCATCAGTTGACTCCACTATAACCAGACTAGTTCTCCTTGGGGAAAGTTCTTCTTGGGAGAGCTGGAGGTCTTCAAGTTCTTGTGCAATGGCAGAGTCACCTCGCTCACTGGATGATGGTGTCTGAAGATATGGCCTCTCGTGCTCAGATCCTGTGGTGAAGCCTTTAGATTTTTCCTTTGCAAAGCCTGCTGCTTTTTCAGCCTTTAGTGCTATGGATTCTTCTGTTTCTGGAGTTGTGACACTGTGGATTACAGATTCAAGGGAGCTAACTGCAAAGCATTTTATGAAGTTACATGCTGTGAACTAATTTTTCTGCTGTTGTTTAGTTGCTAGTATAAACCATTTAAAACAAAAGAACTAAAAAGAGTTAACAATAAAACTGAAACCTACATATATGCAAATTGTGCTGTCGTATACTTGGGAATAATGGTGACTTCAGAGGTTTAGTTCTGCTTATCATCTAGTGAATATTTATTATGAAACATTATGGAAACAGTTCAAGGCTGAGTCTCCTCCCATTCCCCCCTCCAATTTTACTCCACACACATCTATGGGACTCACTCCTGATTTACACAAAACAGGAGAGCAGGATCAGGCACTTTATTTTCTAGAATGTTACTTTGGGGTTGACTCTCCTCATTTGCATCCATATAAATCAAGAGCAACTCCATCAGTGTCAGTGAAATTACACAGGGGAGAAAAGGTCAGAGCAGAATCCAATTCTTTGCTTCTAAGATGTTCTGGAGCCAACACCCACAGACTACTTTAATTTGTGAGTTTTCTCCTTAAAACTTAAGCCTTTCTGGGTTTGGAAAAATAAGATTATGAAAAATTACAAATCAAGTCCCAGAATGTAAGCTCACTACTCACCATTGTGAGTAGTTACATATATGAACAGCCCGATTGAAGTTGATGGGACTATTTGTATGAGTAAACGTTTATGAGTATTGGTAAAGGTTACACAATTTGGCTCCAAATGGCTATACTTTAACAAAATACTGTCTCAATATAACTTAAAGATGAGTGTCGTTAATTCAAAGTATTTTTTTTTCCTTTCAATACCGTTTGTACCATTATATGATTCCTCTACCCCGGCTCTCTTATTTTTTTTTCATATTCTATTTAGGTCAAGTCTGGTCAATCTTTCTTCCAAATTCATGCATCAAAGGCTGGAATCATTTCTTCCTGGCCATTGCTACATCTATTCAATCTCAACACTATCCTCTCCAATATGACGACTGGTACTGAACACAATATTTAAAATCATTTTAAGCAGCACCAAAATAACTTCAACAAATCTATTCTTCATACTAAGTATGTACAGAAAATGTAAGATCTTACTGACATTCTGTATACTGTAAGTATTTGTACTTGAGCATTTTGTCTTCTTCAAATGTTTCCAGTCTACTATCTCTAAGCAAATCCAAGTCCTTTTTTTTGTCCTTCTCAGCATAAGTTAGAGCAGCCCTCCTAGCACAGAGCCAGACCAAGATCAAAGGAGTGTAAAGATGAGTCAAAGCTACCTTTACACACTACCAACCCCCCTAAGCCGTGCTGTGCGCTCCCTGTGGACCTATAATTTTAAAGTGTATTGTTACTTTAAGTAGTCCTGAAACATCTTTTTCTCTTTAACTATTTGAAGTATACCTTTCACATACAGTTCTTGTTACTCATATATAGTTCTGAGTTTAGCAAATAAAGATTGTGGAAGAGCAGTTAGTGTTCTGAATTAAAATTCCTGTCTGAAAGTAAAGGATACAATGTGCAAATAACCAATGTCACCCCTCTGTCATTGATTCTTTCCATTAAGGAAATTATTACTATTAGTTTTAACATCAAAAATATAACTCAACTGTATTACGTGTTGCAAAATTGTCATTTAAAAATTGCTGGCACCCCAATCAATAAAACAGCCCTCCAAAATAATTCCTCCCATTCATGCCTACATCTTCTTTTCTTTTGTAATTACTGAGACAAGATTATTCCTTATTACTAATAATGAGCCAATCCGTCACTGAGTTTTCTCTCCTGACCCTGTTGAGTTTTCTCTCCTGTATAAGAACCCCACATAGATTTCATCCTGATCTCAAATAATGAGAGATTAACGTAAGCCCTGAAACATATCCTTAAAGATGTATAAAATAAATAAAAGTATATTTCTGTTCAACATGCTATCGGTTATGGATTTGACTAGCCATCTTTTGATGCTTACAAGCACTCCTGTTCTGCAGCTGATGAATCTTCTGGCAGATCCTGTAGTTTCCCTGAGAACTCAGCTTGCACTCGCTCTTTGTGTGCTTGTTGCAGGAGCTCTGCAACTGATATGTCTGTCTCAGTCCTGGGAGTGGCCTCCTGAAAGGAAGAGTAACTGACAGACGTGTCTTCCTCGGAGACAAGGGGAGGGTGATCAGATGGCTCACTCTCTTTATAACACTCCTCTTCCTTCTTGTGACTTGGACTGTACAGTTCCTCCTGCAGTGCAGAAAATCCTAGGAATGAGTTAAAAAACCACACAATTAGAATGCTCCCTGGGAAACATGATGATCTTGCCACTCTAAGTCAGAGGTTCAATAGGCAGAAGAAACACATTTTCTCAAAGCCTCAATGTATTGTGGGCTGTGGATGGTTTATAAGTGCACAATTTGGGTGGAAGATGAAGAAACTGATGAAAGTAGTTGGTGAAATGTTGGACTTATCTCTAGGCTTGCCACACAGCTGGCTTTACAGTAACCTGCAAAACAAATGAGCTCCCTATCTAAAATAACAGCCGTTGAATGAGCTGAAAGCACTTCAGAAATATTAATTCAGACCCACAATAGCCCTTTGAAGCACATCAGGGATATATAGATTATTGCTTCACTCACAAAGTCCTATAGTGCTCAGTATCAATGTTTTGAAGACTGAAGAATACTCTAGCCAACTAAAACTGCAGGAGGAATTTAGGTGAGAAGAATGTAATTACCTGAATTGGAATTTGATCAAGACACTGTAGTTAACATCCTTACTCTAATGAAAAGTGGAATAGGACCTTTAATATAAGGACCTTATATTCATATTTTATCCAAAGAATGGTGAGAGAAAACCACTTCGTGTAACATCTTGTTGTTTCTTAAATGTCTTTCTATCTAACGACTGCAACTCTTTATGAAATCCAACAGAATCATAGCACCAAATGCAGTTTATACCATGGACACTTGTATTCAGAAGCTATGGGACAAATATAGTTTTAATATTCTACATAAAGTATTTTTTTAAATGTGGGATAAACTTTTCTCTCATTTAAATGGGCACAACCTCATTGATTTCATGGAATCACCTGCATAACTGTGAGCAGATTGGCCCACAGTGTACAATAATTTCTGCAAAGGTTAATTTACTTACATTATAAGAACTGGCTATGGCAGGTATTTGATAAAACATATTATTTCATCTACATTCTTCATTATTAAATTGTCCTGTTTCTAAAGTTAGATGCCACTACTACACAAGTACAATGGTAGAGTTAGGCGAGTCTCCTAACTACCCATTTGAGAATGGAATCTGGTGCACAGATGAGATCACTTTGTCAGTAAGTAACTTGCTGGAAAAGGTAAAGGGTTAACATCAGGAAGCATCTACCTTCACTATGATCCAGTCCTATTGTTTGTTCAATTTCTTCATAGGTGCGAGCGCCATGGCCCTGCACAGAGTCCATATGGCTTGTCTCCATTAGATGAACAATATCCATTCGGTTGATTTTTGTTAGACACTGGGTAAGACTTGTATCTGTGATGTTAGAAAGAGACCATTTAGTTGAGCCGAGAGCTCTGTCTTGAATACACTCCTGGGCCACTGATGCTCCAAATCACAGAAATGCATAAGATATTCAAACAGCATTATCATACATACAATGCAAATACCTCATATGTGAAAAGAACCAAGGGACAGAATGAAAAAATAGTTATTATAGAAAACCTGATATTTTGGAAAGGTTGCATGCATGAATTATTCTAACCTCATCGGTTGGAAAGCTTGCTCAGCTAATGCACATTTTTCTGCTTGCCTGGGTAATGTAGGATTTAACGCCTAGATGCTCAGAGATATTTAGGTACCTAACTCCCAATGAAATCAATGGCAGGTGCATAAATACCTCTGCAAATCTAGGCCTACATACTTACAAAGTGGGATAACTCATTTCTGCCTTCTGTGAGATGTTATGTTTTTGCCTTCCAAATGCACTGCGATAAATAACTTAAACACAAAATCCCGTGCTATTCCTCATTATGCAGATTCTATTGCTTAAAAGAAAGTACATTCTTTGGTCAGTTGCCTTTGTACTCTTCTAAGCTCTATTTATATTTCCTTTGTGTGACTGTGGCTGAGCACGTGTCTAGCCTACTAGTCTGGGAAAGTACAGTTCATGCAATAACTGAAAATTTACCTGTAGCATGTTTCCCATCCCTTTCAAGCCAGTATTTCAGAAGTGCATGGCTCTGGTCCTGCAGTGAATTTGGATTTTCAATTCGGATCTGGTGAATTTGCTCTTCTGTGAAATCCAGTTCTCTTGCTAATTCTGTGAACAACAAGCCATTTTTTTTGTAAAGACTTTCACGTTTGTTGTTAGCGGGCCCCTTTTCAGGCTGGCAGCTGCAACCACAGAGATTACTTTCCCTGACACCTCTCTCCATTTTCTCTCCATTTTATGTGTCATACCTACAGCCATTAAGGTGAGACATTTTTATTTAGAGATCACCAAATCCTCCAGAATCCATCGTTCCCAATTTCCATTTAGTATCTGAAGCTTTTTGAATCTAGTTGAAGAACTGGTTAATTTTAAATAATGGCACATTTTGCGGGCACTGAGTCCAGGGCTGGATTAAGGTGTAAGTGCTAGAGGCCTCTATGGACATGTGATGGTCAGAATCTTAGCATTCCGATTTTTTAAAAAAAAGTTTCTAGGACTTAGGGTTTGGAAGAAAAGTTTGAACATGTAAACTGAGAGTAATCAGTGTAGCCAGGACTGCTTGTGTTGACAGATAGCCTCAAATAATAGTACTGAGAAAGGGAACTACTCCTTTCTTCTCAATGAGACATGAACTACACCTAATATTAGTGGAAGGCTCCTGCCAATACCACTTCAACATAAGACAGTGTGTCACAGAAGAGGGCACGGGTTTGGACCAACTCATCCAAGCTGATATAACTCAGCTGTTGGGTTAAATACTGGGGAACCCCTACTGCCATTCCTGGCAGGAAAACTGGGGCCCTTATCACTGCCCCTGTCTCTTTGGGAGGGAAGGGAGGATCTCCTGCCACCGCCACTGCAACATAGGGGATCCCATGAAGTGATGTACCAAAGTCCCCGGATTGGGTAATCTAGCCCTGAGTGAATCCATTTTGTAAATTCATGCTCTCTTGGAATTTTGAAACAAAATGTAACCAGCTAGAATACATATTGAAAAACAAATTTTGCAAATGCACTTTAGCTACAAATTAGACTTAGAGCTGTGAGTCATGCAGAACTTTTTCTAAAAACAATTTCCTTGTACCCCCAAAGTGAAATAGGGAAGAAGAACCTTTGCCACTATCTGTGTGTGTACCTCCAGGTTTCAGGCAGGCATTCTGCTCTGCTGCCATCATTACAATATTCTAACCACTCAGGATTCAGGTTTGTCACTGCTGTGTAGGGCTAAAACAAAGTTTGTGATGAGAAAAAGACCAAACTAAAGGCAAGATGGTGAGCTGCCCTTACAATATCATGCTGTGATACGAAGTGACCCTTTTCCTCTCTTGCAGCAGGAGGGCAAGGAATGTGCAGAACATTGGGTCTAGTCTACACTATAAAGTTGCATGTGCCTATACTCAGATTTGTCTCTGGCCAATGTAAGATCCCTATTATGACAATGCAGTAAAACCACCTTCCTAAATGGCACTGAGCCATGATCGACCCATTGAAGTCAATGCACTGTGAGTATAGGACGCTGCTAGACTTCTGTTGACCCTAGCTGTCCCACAATGCCCCAGTCCCTGTGAAAGTGACCGCTCTGGTCAAAATTGTAAACTCTACTGCCCAGAGATCATAGAGACTGGAAGACACCTACCCTTTAAACTGTTTTTGAAATGCCTTTTTCTGATTGTCCAGCTTGGTGAGCACACACCTAGGAAATGCACCAGCATATTTACAAGCCCAGGGAGGCCAACAATACATCTGGTGCAGAGTCACAGGCCTCCTGCTTTTACAATAAGCTACATGCTGTACTCGGCAGAGGCCCCACCAGCACCCCAGAGACCATCGTGGATACCTCGGAGGGCCTGAGACAGAAACTCTAGCCATGAACAGTGAGGAGGAGGAGGAAGGGGAGAGCCATGGCAGTAGCTCCAGCAACGGGTAGGTGGGGCATGGAGGGTCCAGTGCCCCGCCCCAGATTGGCCTTCCAGGACAGGGAGGGAGAGAAGCTGCTCTCCCTGGCAGCCTGGCACGGAGTGAGGCAACGCTGCCTCCCAGCCAGGCTCTCTCAAGTAGAAGTGACTCCATCCCACTCCCCACCCAGATGCCAAGGAGAGTGGCCCAATGTGCAGGGGGGAGGCTCAGGGAGAGAAGGACAGAGTCCCCCTCCTCCGCAAGTAACATGGGACGGGGAGAGGTCACTGGGCAGAGGACACACATGGGGCGGGCACATGTCCTCCCCTTTAGATTGTTCCCTCTCAGTATGGGGAGGCAGGAGTCATCTACTTTCCTGCAGGTTCAAAGTAGAGGGATAGGGGACATTTGTTGAAACAAAAACATCACTGATGTTTTGCAAATACGGTGAGGATAATTATGAAAGACCCACCACAGAAGATTAACTTCATTTTGTTCGTATAATGGATTTTAAAATTTTCTCCAGTTTGTAACTCCCTTTTTTAACCCAATTTTTAGGGATTTCATACTGCCCTAGGGGGTTACAGGAAAATGGGACTTCTTTGGAATTCCTCCATCAAGGACCATGGTAAATTTGCCTACCCTCCGGAAGTGATTGAGGATTCATTTCTCTAAATTCATGGGGAAACTACTAGAGGTATGACAAGAGCGGAGTGGGGTTGCATGGCATAGGGCCAGGATGGTCCGGGTACAGTGGACTGAGTGAGAAAAGGTGCAGAGTTCATTGCAAATGTAGATATCAAGGGAAGCTGAGTTTGAAGTTTTTGTTGGACTATGTGCAACCAAATGCAGGACAGAGAACTATGCACAGCTCATTCTCTTTAAATTCCTCTTGTTGTCAGCTGATTTCCAGAAGTAGAATTATTAATTTCACTCAGTTCCAGTTTGGCCTCTCCACCAATGATGTATCTGTCTCACCCTGGTGTGGGTTTCTGCACATAAAATCACTATTGCAAATATGGTCCCTTTCATCCCCCCCAGCTCTGCCATCAGTTATGAAAAAAGGGGGTGCTCTCATTTATGGAAGACTTAGTCACCTGCCTGTGGCTGCTCTGCAGTCCAGAATTGCCAGCGTACAGGCAGCTCTGGCCATACACCCACCTTCCCTGATATGGCCTCTAACCAGAGTCCGGGGGGGCTGCAAGGAGGAGTGATATTGTTTTATGTATGTTGGTTCTGTGTCATTCTTATGCTGGCCATAGAGTGAGGGGCCACAGAGTCTAGAATCTGGCCCATACTCTTCCTTTTCTTTACTGCAAGCTCGTAAGTTCATCAATATCCTGAGAAGACTAGTTTCTATAAGCTATTGGAGAATTGTCTTTCATTAATAAAGATATTTGGCAGAAGCATAGAAATGGAAGAAAAACCCAATTCTGAATAAACATACTTCAACTGAAAGAGATTACATGCAGTTTACCTGTCCAGCTAAATCCAAGATGATCAGCAATGTGTGCCAGTCTTTCCTCTGTTCTTCCTTGATCATCCTGTTGATCTAAATAAGGTCAAACAGAACAGCCACAAGTTGTCTACGAACAAGTCAAGGAGAAGCTACAAAACTAATGTATCTCAAGAAAGGAAAACCTTCTTCTAACTGCTCTGGAGCTCCATAAACTGTGAGTAAGTGTTTAAAAATGGATACCTAACATTAGGCTTTTACAACCCTATTTAGGTGCCAAAAAAGGCCTGCTTTTCAAATTGGAGCTTTTGGCTGGTCAGCATTTTTGGTAGTCATTGGACAGACTACTTATGTACATGCCAAAATAGAATGTAAATGTCTACTGTACCCATTTCACCCAAAAAAGGTATTCTTAGGCTTCTATTTAACAATAAGCCCCCTTATATCTTGAACTAAAGAGGAGAGGGCAAACTGTTACTGGGACAAAAACTGTGTTTTTCCAAGCTCTCTTTAGTCAATGCCAAAGAGAAGTCAAAAATGTACTGCAATTTGTTCATTTTGATATATTATTATTTTAAAGACATGTTATTCAATCACGAGGAATTTCAAATTACAGTTTGTATTTGGTATTTAGCAATATATTTTATTTGATTATTTAATTAAAGATTATTACAACTGAATTCAAAGAATAACCCAGGATATTTACAAAGAAAGCCTGGGAAAGACAAGATTCCACTTGTCAGTGTTTATATATTTCAGTAATAAAAGTATAAAGACCCATCCCACATCCAATTTGAGACCAGCAGAGTTTAAGTTTTGGTTTTCCCATGGATTTCACGAAATTACCATCTCAATATTTAGTTATAGGAATACAGATGTGTATATATATGTCCATAAGTTTTAACTATTTGATTTTCCTTGAGGCTACTCAATGATATTATATAAATGTTTACATTTCTTGGGGGAAAAGAACACCACCAATCACTATGCACTTTATTAAGTTACTGGTGAAATATGGAGCATTCTTGAGAAATTGGCTGTCAAAAAACAAAAGGAGTTTAATGATTTTTATGATGTGAAACAGTATTGAGGCCTCAAACTGTAAAAGAAAAAAAATACACCTATCCCAGTTTCAACAACAGTGCGTGTTAATTTGCAAAATATTTTATCACTAGTAAAAATAGGAGGTTAATCTAGGACCAAGGAAAACCAAAAGTCAAAACTCACATGGCCTGAAGAATCAGTTGTGTTAAAGCAAAATATCATGTTTTTAGCAAAGGATTTTCTGCTTATTGTGTTAACACTTTCCATAAGCATTCGCAGTGTGCAATCTTGAGACTGTTTCCCAGACAAGAAAATATAGACACAATACAATAACAAACACAACTTACACAAACGCATTAACAATCACAGAAAGCTCAAAGAAAATGATGTACAAATCACACACACACTCGCGTGCGCGCACACACACACACAAAAGAATTATAAAATTCATGACATGCGTAACACTAGGAATCCCAGTGGCTGGCAAATACCTTCAGCATGGTCATGGACATTTTCATCAGGAATACGCTCAATCTGAGTCTCAATGGACTCATCCCAAATGGGCCTGGTGTCAAAGATGTCTTCGAAAATTGAATGCTGGGTCTCAATGGATGGCACATTTTCAATAACAGAAACTTCTAGGGCGCTACTACTTTCATCATCTGAAATTAATTCTTGTTCTCTTTCTGACTGGGTAAGTCTTTCCACTAACTTGGAAGCTTCATCACTAATCTCTTCAAAGAACTCTATGGAGTTTTTGTAAAGGTCAAAAAAATGGTCCTTATGTTCTTTTGTGGGACTAACAGTACTGTGGGAAGCTGGGGTACTTCTGCCTTTAACTGGCAGTCTTGATGAAAATATCTTTGATCTTGCTGTTGTCACATCATCTGATTCTAGTTCAAGCTTCATCTCATCCACCCTCTCTCTGGTCTCTGCTTCCACTTCAGCATAACTCCTAGCTTTTATTGAATGCCTAGTCTTTGGATCCATGGGAACACTTGCATCAGATTCAGATTTGCTTCGATTATCTTGTTTCATAGATAGTTTGCATGCCATATCAAGAGCTTTGGGTGACTGTGGCTTCTTGATAGATGTTTCTGTGTATGCACACTGTTGCTCGGCTCTTTGGAAAGCTGCCTTGACAGGAATTTTAGACTTTGGTTTTGTTTGGTCATTCTTTATTTCATCTTGCAAGCTGTCCAGAAAGCCATCTGAGGGCAGGATCTCATATTCTGATTGTTGCAATGACTGCGGTTCAGTAGGAGTTGTTCTGACAGGAATTTTGGATTTGCTTTCAGAAGGCGGCACGCTGCTCTCCAGGACAGCAGTAGGGATTTCAATCACGGATCTCTGTTCTTCTGGTGAAGAGTCTGGGGACTCATCATCCTGTTCACAATTCACAGACCTAGTGACTGTGGAAAAATCTAATTGTACATCTATCACAGACTTCTCTGGAGAGATAGGGCAAGGCACCTGACTGCTGTCAAATGTATCATCAGTTTCCACTTTGGAGAAGGGATCTGCTTCAGAGGCAGCAATATCTTTCTTTGGTGATTTTGAAGAAACTGAAATACCCATTTTAATGGGAATTCTAGATTTAAGTTCAGCTTTTGTAGTGCCTACACTCACACCTGTGCTAGTCATTTCCTCTGATTTATCAGAAAGCTCAGATACTGGTGATGCTATTGTAAGTGCATCTTTTTCCTCTATATCAGTTTCATCTGATTCTGAAGGTGCAAATGGATCTGGTGATCTCTTTGGTTTAGGAGATTCCATCTCTGTGGCCTCTTTCATTTCTTCAGATAAAGAAACTTCTTCTTGAGACTGCTGCCCCACTTGGAAAAAGTGAAAGCTTTCATCTGCATAGTTCCTTTTGGTCATGTCAATGGCTCCACTTCGAGTCATTTCAAACAACTTTCCTTCCTGGAAGAGAAAAGGGTTTTGTTCACTAGTTGGTGTCCCTTCTTCTGTGGGTGTCCTGGCTGGTGTGGTATCAGGTGTTGTACCCTGTGACCGCCTGTCCACCATTAAACCAAAAATCTTTTGCTCCTCCTCTTTTACCCTAGCCTCAAAAGCTTCATCGTCTTCACGTATTTCACTCCACCTGTCAGAATCCACATCTGTTTTGGTGATGACCACTTGGCTGATCAGTTTTTCAGCGTCATCTTTTATATACTCAAGGGCAGTTTGATCTAATGCTATGGGGTCTGCTGCTGAAGGCACTGAAGTTGATATTTTCTGTTTTGACTTTACTTCCATATATTCCTCTTCTGAAGTTTGATCTTCACCTGGAGGAGTAAGTCTGCTAAGGGAACCTGCCACTAATGTGTCCTCAATCGTTGTTTCTACTTCAACAAAATGAGCATCTCTGGATGATGGACTGGTCATTTGCCTTGTATCAGTTTCTATCCTACTTTCACAGCTAGTGAAAAATTGTTCAGAAGGGACATTTTCATATGGGCTTGTTATATGTGGAGCACCACTTTCATCAGTATCTGCTGCATAGCCTTCAAATTCATCCTTTTTAGTGGTAAGGGATGAATATTCTTTGGAAGGCGCCTCACTATAAGAAACACTTTGGCATGTCTCAAAATCTTTGTCTGATTTTGTCAAACCACTTCCCAAAGCAGAGCTTGCAGGGGAAACATCTTCAGCCAATGCATCGTCTTGTGATGCAGAACTATGAGAAGTATCAAGTCCAAAGGGACCAAATACTTTCCCAGACAAATCCCCTGAAGCACTGAGGTCTTCATGTGTTAACTTTCCAGCTGCATCAGTCTGTTTCTGAGAAGCATAGTGTTGCTGTAGTGCTGGGGGCGGCTGATGAACCCAAACTTCTTTTTGAGCATCATCACCAACTGCATGATAGAAAGCACCATCAAGTCGTGTCACTGGGCCAGTAGGGCTAATTGTCGCACTTTCATCTGTACTATAATAACACTTTGATTCATCAGTTTCTGCTATGATACCAGTATCAGAGTGAAAAACGTTTGATTCTTCAGTGTAAGCTTTACAGCTATCACCAAACACAGGTGGTTCCTCTTTGTCTCCCTTTGTGGGCTTATCTGATTCTGCTTTATACTCCTCCATCCTGAAAACATGTTGTTTGGGGTCAATAGGTTGAAATCCTGCTTCTTCAGGGCTGGAACTGGAGTCTACCCCCGACAGATGTGGTGAAGGAGGTTGCACTCTAATTACAGGCTCCATTAAGAGGCCTGAGTCAGCTTCTTTTTTCAGCTGAGTCAATTCTGGCTCACTTTCAGAAGAGGAAGAACTTTTCCTAGTGTCTGCAGAAGACATCACTACTGTAGGTATATGTTTTTCTTCAATGGCTGTTGGCTCTGGTACTTCATTTTCATATGCAGCACCTGAATCATGAATTGAAGAAGATTCCTCTTGCTTTTTATCCTTTATGTACTCTCTTTTCTGTTTTGCTTCTTGTTCCAATTCATCAAACATTTTGATTTTGGTCACCATTTTAAACATCTCCTCTTCCGGAGTGAACCTCTTCTTTGGTTCACTTTCTGAATCATCCTCTGGTTCTTCACTGACTTCAGTGATTGTGGCTGACTTAGATATATTTGAAAGTGCCTGCGAGTCTGCAGTTTTGGGTGTAATTTCATAGCTAATTTCTTCAGAGCTAGGAGTGTCAGGTGAAAGAGGACTTTTCCCAGAACTCTCCATGAGGGATGTTTGTTCTAAACTGTCATCTTCAGCACTTCCATCAGGTTCGCGGAGAATTCTGGAACGCATAGATGCCAGCTCTGGGAACATTTCTGCTCTGGTAGGGAAAGACTGAAGGGGAACCTGTCCTGTAAGAATGCCAGCCTTTGCTTTTTGTTCTACAGGGCTGCTTTCAAGTGAATCACGGCATGGCGACTCTTTCATAGGGCTAGGCTCCAGGGAATCAGGTGTTTTGTGTGATGAGTTATCTTCCAGCACTGGGCTTGCTTCCAATGAGTCTTTATGACTTATAGCCAGGGATTCATCTGCCACTGGGCTAAAGCTGTCACTGTGATGACTAGGAAGGGAAAGTTCCAACCCTTGGGGACTTCTAATAACAACATGATGTTCACAGGTCATCTCTTTCTCTAAACAGCTGTCATACATTTCAGAAGATTTAGTTACATGTGTGTGTTCAGTGCTTTTGGATTCTTTTGCACTGCTAACATCTTTCATAATGGAAGCTGAGCTACTATCCGTAAGTTTGCCTGCCCCTTTCTCAGGGGCTGAAGGTACGTGTTCTGATAAATGATCGGAATGAGATTTGATAGCTTCAGTATCTGCAGTTAGCTGTTCTGCAGCAATACCTCTTTCACCTTTCATTGGAGAGAGTTCCTTTGGCGAACATGTCTCTGCTACTCTATGCACTATAGTGGGTTCTTTTGTTTCTCCAATTTCCTCATCAGTTTTCTTTGGTGAGAAAGACAGACTTTCAGGGCTTGTTTCTGGAGTCTCTGCCAGACCCTCATGCTTATAACTTTCCTCAGAACTGATCTGAGGGGTTCCATCAAGTAGGCTACCAGGAGAATCTGCTACACCTTCATGTTTAAGGCTTTCTGAGCTTCCATCAAAAGCACCACTTTGCAAAGAGAGAGCAGGTAGGAAGCCATCTTTCACATACTCTGAGGGGAAGGTAACACTGAAAGGACTGATCAGTACTTGCTCTAAGTGAAGCTCTCCCTCCTCAGTGACTGAGAGGTGTCGGAACTGCTGGTACTTGTCATTACTCTCAAGCTCTTCTTTAATGACATCGGAAAAGTCGGTTGAAGTTTTTCTGTCTGGGCTGATCTGGAAGTCAGTGTCTCCTTGGTCATCATCAGCTGTACTTTCCTTCACAACTGCTGCCTCCTTGGAACTTTCTTCATCAAATACTGGAGAGAAAGGTTCAGTTCTTTTATAGCTTTGTTCTTTTACTTGGCCTCTATCTACAGTTTCCTCTTTAGCGTAATCAGAAGAAGATTTTGGTCCTTTTTTTGATGAGGAATCTTTATCTATCTTAAGGACTTTGGTTTGTTTGACTGTCAGCTTCTCTTTTTTGTTTGTTTTCCTAAGTGGTGGTACCTGCCCTGTTTCACTTTCTAAATAAACAGCTTCTCTCTGAGTTGGTTCTTTGTCAGAGAGCTGCTGCTTTTGTTTGATAGCTTTGTGCTCGAACAACCCAGATTTATTCTTGGATGGATCTTGCCCTGACTGGAAGGCTTTCATCAGCTCCCGGACTGACATAGTCTCTTCAAGTCTTTCTGTTTTAGCTGAGGGTGAAACAGGTGGCTGTGCTTTGTGCACTATTTTTTTAGCTTGCACTGGCCTTGTAATAGGCCTCTCAGTAGTTATTTCTTTTGGTTGGATTCTGACAGGCAGTTTTGAACGTACTTTCTGTTCATCTTCCACTCGCTTCTGAAGAGCTTTTACTTTGTCTTTTATGGAGCCAATAGGTGTTTCTTCTATTACAGGGGATACAGCGCTAACATCAGGAACAGCTGCAGGTGTTAAACCTGGCTCATCATCTAATGACTCCTCAGAACTGAACTTTGTTAGTCCTGATTGTTCTTCACTGCTTTGTGTCTCTCCCTCTTCTTCCTTTTGCCTTTGTTTATCTTTTAGTTTCCTCCTAATTGGTTTTTTAATTTCCAAGGCTGGTTTGCATTGTTCCTGTGTACCTTGAGTTTCAGCTGTTGGAGAGCCCTGTTCTCCTTTTTCAGAACCCCTGCTTATAACAACAGCTTCAAATCTCTCTTCTACTAAATCTTCTTGGAATGTTTGTGGCTCCACCTCATGAAGAGACACATAGGTTTTTAAATCCTCGGTAAGATAGTCTACCATTCCTGTCATGTCTTTCTTTCTTATCTCTGTTGTTCCTTTTCCTATCCTAAGTTCTATACAAGCAGGTTCAATTACTTCTAAAGGAACATTTTGTCTGGCCTCTTCAATTTCTTCATCACTGACAATAACCCATTCCTCTTCCACTAACTCTCGTCCAGAATGGGACCTCGGCAGTATGTGGTCTTCTCTTGAGTAGGTTCCACATCTGAGAATTTCATTTACTTTCTCTAAGTCCTCTTTCACTCTTTCCACAATTTCAAAAGGCTCCCCTGGCTCTTCTTCAGTGGCTTTCCCAAGATCTTTCACCTTAATGGAACCTGACTGATCAGAAGGGTCAGTTGTCAAGATGGCAGTCATTTTGATCAAATCTTGTTTCATCTCAGAAACTTCAGATAGCAAGTCTGGACTGGCTAGTACTGGGACTTCATTAACCAGGTGGCTTTTCAGGATAGATGTTTCTGTAGATTCTGTCTCGTCATCATCTTTGATGTGAATGAAAAACATTGAAAGTAAAATGGAAATCAAAAATAGAGACTGAAAAATGTAATCAGGACTGAAAATGATAGTCTTTGGTTGCATTGGTAGGAAGGTCAACAAAATGGGCTGGGCATGGTGGATCCACAAGATCTGAGGATACAAGAGCAAAGCAAAGCTAACAGGAAAAAAAACTGAAAAGGAAAATGGGCAGGAAATAACTTGCTTAATTTTCCCACTATTGCACATTCACACATACAACACCACCAAAGCTTAAGAAACCAAATTATCAGGACAACATAAAAATTACAACAACAACAAAAATTAAAAATAAAAAACAATGCGGGAACACAGTGAAATTACACAGATAGACATCTCAAGATTGTTTGATGTTATAGATCAATGTTCAAATAAAAAAACCAAGAAAAAAGCAAAAAAAAAAAAATAATAAAAGAAAAGGGGGCAAGCAAACAAACAAAAAACCCATTAAAATTGGTTGAAAGTCGATTTCCTCTAAGTGAAAGCCAGTGGTAGCAAACTGTCAGAGAAACATTTGGGTAGAAGTATGCATTTGTTTTTCTTAATGATCAAAATAAAAAAATCTGTATTTATGTGTATTTAATTCTGCAGTAATCTAAAGTATGAGCAAATATAGAGAAATCTGAATCAGCTGCAAACCGGCATTTCATCAAAGGGGATCTCAGACCTAAACAATGAAACAAACATTCTTCTGCTTCAAGAGGTATGGTCCTTTCCTTGGAACATCCTCATTGACAAATAACGTATAGATAGAGGATAAAAAAAGAGAAGGAAAAAAAGAAGGGAAAATAAAAATAACCGTGAATCAACTTAAATATGAATTTAAAGGTTTAAAAAATGTAATGTATGGCAACCAAAAATCAGACATTCACACTGGACACACATACAGTTTATGTAAGCCAAGTTATTTCCATGCAAAGCAAAGGTGTTGGGTATGTAGCCTTACTTAAAAGCAATAGGTGGAGAATGGTTATAAATTAAAATAATACATGAAAATAAAACACAACATACTGTGGTGAAGTATTAGCTATTCTCCACAACCAATATACAAAGTATAGGATTGTAGGCAGCTCAGGATATGGCATAGTTGCTTGTGGAGAATATTTTGTGACAGGGCCCAATTCGAACAAGGATTATTAAGAAATCTGCATCTGATTGAATAAAATAGTACAGGATTAATGTCAGTTATGTCCAGAGCACCACTGTTATTTATTTGTAATGTAATGAATTTTTCTTGCTTTTAAAAATATTACAATATACTAAGAGTAATATGTTTCGGTATCATAAGGTATTAATAGAAGATAGAGTAAACCAAAATGAAAGATTCTGTGCAACCAAATATCTGCATTTGTTTAAAAAAATATTCACTCTGTTGCAATACTTTTTTTGTATTTCATGAATTCTGAGTATTCCTCCACTGGGAAAGTAGGAACAGTAAAACTGGACTTTTATGTTTCCCAGACTAACAGGTCATCTCTGTGTTGTTTTATATTATTACCAAATGCCCATTATGGTAAACGAGAGGGCTAACAGAGCAACTAAGATTTGATGGGAAATAAAGGAAAGCTTGTGAAATCTCCAGAACTGCTGGGAGACATTTGAGACAAATTCAACATCTTGCACACCTCATAATACTTGACAAATTGTCAGTTCATGGGAAATATTGACATTAAGCCTCAACTGTCCAATATGAATAGGTAGTGTGGACCCCTTTATCTATGTGGAGCAGCCATAATTCTTATGGGTTTCCACATATGCCCAGGGATCCAGGTTAGTGGATACTAATACAGGTTTGGAGGTCTAGTTAGCTGCTTCTGACTGGTATGGAATTTTATTGGGATTTTAAGAATCCAGGCTCTTTGAAAAGCCTATTTGTTCTAATGAAAATCACTCAGTTTAAGCAACAAACGAAGACGGTTGGTACATCAGGAATGGGTTTTTTCTTGTTTTTTGTTTTTGAAATCCTTTAAGTTAGGATTTCCAAATGCTTAATTTCTTTCTAGTAACTTTTTAATGTAGTAAATAAAAACAAAATTTGCGATGCACTTGTCTGCATGGAACCCCACTAACTTCAATATAACGCCGCATGGCCACAGGAGCCTGACCTTTTGGCTATGAACCCCAAAAGAGAAAAGATCAGTTTGCCATTGTGCAAATAATCACCATTAAATCCTGTAAAATTCTCACACTAGAAACGAGTTTATTGCACAATGGACACCATGCGCTAAATAAATAAATTTTTAAAAAATGGGGAAATGGGAAAGATTAATGTCTCAGGAATTTGGTGCTAAAAATAACTAATTCTAATTTGGTGTGTAGTGCCACATGGATGAATAGCAAAACTTCCAAAGACAGTATGCAGAAATGAACTTTTTCCTCTGTATTAAATTGTATTCACTTTTAAAGATGGCTGCAACCCTGAAACAAGTCAAAAGTCATTTTTTCTCCCAAAATGCAGTTAGTAAGAAAAATTGCTGCATATGAAAGCTCTCAGCTCTCATCACAGGATTGTTCAAATTGAGCTGATAAATTTGTCTGGGTTTGCATCTTCATTAAAGGGAGACATTTAGCAGAGCACTTGTTTGTTATAGTGCATCTGAAGAAACATCTGAAGAAGTGGTGTTTTACCCACGAAAGCTTATGCCCAAATAAATGTTAGTCTTTAAGGTGCCACCAGACTCCGTATTGTTTTTGTTTGTTATAGGTTAGGATCAAGCCAGTCCATTCTCACTAGTCTACCATTAATCCCTATCACTCCAACTAATAACTGTCAGGCTACAGTAATAATCATAGAATCATAGAATCATAGAATATCAGGGTTGGAAGGGACCCCAGAAGGTCATCTAGTCCAACCCCCTGCTCAAAGCAGGACCAAGTCCCAGTTAAATCATCCCAGCCAGGGCTTTGTCAAGCCTGACCTTAAAAACCTCTAAGGAAGGAGATTCTACCACCTCCGTAGGTAACGCATTCCAGTGTTTCACCACCCTCTTAGTGAAAAAGTTTTTCCTAATATCCAATCTAAACCTCCCCCATTGCAACTTGAGACCATTACTCCTCGTTCTGTCATCTGCTAATAATGGGGTGGTATCTAAGTAAAGCCATATATCCAATCATATTTCACCACAGTAATGGGTATTACACAGCCTGATTACTTTGGACAGTATCACTTTTACATATGCCTGTGTTTCTTGTAATCAGCATAATGAAGTATATTGGGGAGTTTAATGATGCTTTTATTAAAAAGTGATATTGTCATTTCTCTGATAAAAATGAGGTGACAATACTATGCCAACAAACATACAAAAACATAAAAATGGAGGGATGAGTATTTATACAAGCATAACAGCAATAGCAGGATTTCTAGGGATGTTGAAGGAAAGTGAATGCTTAGATGAATTGTCTTAATATGGTATTACTTATAAATTTATAAGTTAAAAATGTATTTAATTGAATAGCTGCATTCCTATTATATTGCTTACTATTACATTTTTAAACTATTATAATTATTAGTAATGTCAATTAGAGCTTGCAGTCTCTTTCATGCTTTTCTTTATTCTTAATCAGCTTTCACACAAACAGTTGTTATAATTTTTTTAATCTTACTTTTTTCTGAGGTCATGTCAACCTGAAAGAGAACACAGATAAAGTGAAATGGTTACAATATCACACTTGTTCATGTATATATATGTATATATAAGGTCATATAGGGTAAATTTTCAAAGTTGGCCTTTGGTTTTGTCTTCACAGTTTTGTCTGTGGAATTCTGACAGCACTATTGTTTGTGCACAAATAAAAGAATCTCACATGTAAATGGAATTTACACATCCAAAATGGTGTGAACAAAATTAGGGGTTACACTCTGAACATTTAACCCTGAGAGTCAACTCTACTGGTAGAATGAATGGAAGGAAAGGAATTGGGTAATGCTAAAACTATATTGCATATAACACTGGGGCCCACCGTTTGTCTTCAGTAAGTGTGAAGAATTCCCACTTCCGCCAGCAAGAATTCTGTATGTGGATAAATGCAAGATGTTGCCCCAAACTATTATCTTTATCTGCTATCTCTTGCTTTTCAAGGGAGTGATCAGAACAGAAATACATTATTACAAATTGTGATACAGACCTGCCTTATGATCACTGGTAGGTTACATTACTATTGGTAAATCTTAGGTGAAAACTACAGATTAATGTAAGCAACTATTTTAATGTCAATGTCCTTGTGTAATTACTGCACTGCTAGTGGATATCCCACAGATGTACAAAGGGAAATACAGACTCCCTAAAATTGGTCTAATTTTTGGACAATTCATCTCACAATAGTTCCCCAAGTGTTCTTCTATGTCTGTATAATAATGAATTTTAGTAATACAAAATCAGTAAAAACTACTATTTTAATTCTATGTTGGGATATAGACCCAGGCAGGTCATTTTTAAAACTGAAACAATTAGTTCAGGGTCTAACACTGTTGGGTGTTGGGAAGGGAATTGTAACTCCTATGTGTATCAGCAGTTGACAGAAGCAGGATATCAGATTAGATAGATAAATGGAAACAGATTTTCAGAAATGTTCCACACCCATAACTGGGCCAGATTTCCAAAAGAGCTCAGCCGCCATTAGGTTCTTTAAAAATATGGCCATACTTTTACTTGCCACCTTCCAAGTGTTGAGTACTTCTGAAAATACGGCCAAATTATTTAAATGGGAGAGGAATATATGGCCTAAGTTGTGTTCTATTATAATCATTCCAATCCTTAATATTTAGTTTTTTAAAGGGCAACCTGAATAATTGTGTTATCTAAAATTCTTGCAATAATGGTTTCCAAACTCCGTTCTGTGATTTGTGGAGAATGTTAATAGTTCATAGGGTGCTGGCTGGTCATATGATTCTAGCTCTCTCTCTCTCTCTGTTTCAGCTGGTAACCGTCAATACAACACAACTAAAAATACATAAATATTTTTCTAATGTTACTTCCCCATATAAGGCTCAGAGCCTAAGAAATATCTGTAATTGCCAGAAAGATATAATGTGATTGCAAATATAAGAGGAGTTGACCCATAATACAAATACATGGACTTTGTCATAATGGGATATAGACCCAGGCAGGTCATTTTTAAAACTGAAACAATTAGTTCAGGGTCTAACACTGTTGGGTGTTGGGAAGGGAATTGTAACTCCTATGTGTATCAGCAGTTGACAGAAGCAGGATATCAGATTAGATAGATAAATGGAAACAGATTTTCAGAAATGTTCCACACCCATAACTGGGCCAGATTTCCAAAAGAGCTCAGCCGCCATTAGGTTCTTTAAAAATATGGCCATACTTTTACTTGCCACCTTCCAAGTGTTGAGTACTTCTGAAAATACGGCCAAATTATTTAAATGGGAGAGGAATATATGGCCTAAGTTGTGTTCTATTATAATCATTCCAATCCTTAATATTTAGTTTTTTAAAGGGCAACCTGAATAATTGTGTTATCTAAAATTCTTGCAATAATGGTTTCCAAACTCCGTTCTGTGATTTGTGGAGAATGTTAATAGTTCATAGGGTGCTGGCTGGTCATATGATTCTAGCTCTCTCTCTCTCTCTGTTTCAGCTGGTAACCGTCAATACAACACAACTAAAAATACATAAATATTTTTCTAATGTTACTTCCCCATATAAGGCTCAGAGCCTAAGAAATATCTGTAATTGCCAGAAAGATATAATGTGATTGCAAATATAAGAGGAGTTGACCCATAATACAAATACATGGACTTTGTCATAAAAGGTACGGATTCTGAAGTGGGTTACAGCCCCTTTGTGCAATTCAGGTGGTACAAAGGGCCATAATCTGGCTTCAGTTCCTCACTAAGAATTTCCCTGGTGTAGTGGAACTCTCTGCTGGATGTAACTATGCTGGATCTGGGTTTGTGCCTGTGTTGTAGAGCATGTCAGGGTTGTTCCAAAGGGGTTAGAGCACAGCTCTGCTATGCCATGCTCCACTGGCGCTTGGGGTCTTGTAGAGTTGCCTAATAGCAATTCTAAACTGTATGAGAATCAGGAAGGTGTAACTAGCACCTACACACCATCCTTTATATTCTGCACTGAGCAGCTCTGAGTCAAGAGAGAATCAGGCCACACATTTTTGAGACATAGGTGCTGGAACTAGAAGTCCTGGGGGTGCAGCAGCACCCGGTGGCTTGAAGTAGTTTCCATCATATGCAGGGTGTACAGTTTGGTTCAATGGCTCTCAGCACCCCCACTATACAAATTGTTCCAGCACTACTGTTTTGAGACTACAAAAACCTATTGAAATCTTTTCAATACCAAAAAAAAAAGTCCTTTGTATTTATTGTTGGACAAAACACCTTTTTTTCCTAGGTAAAAACAACAACAAACCTTTGCACCCTTCTACCCATCAATTTTGCCAGCAACCATGAATTTCACTGAACTTCATAAAATGGAACTTAAAAAGGATTAACTTATAAGGAATGGTGCTCCTAACTGAACCATCTCATTAGCACTAGGTCAGTGGACAATATAATATGTCCCAAAGGACAAAACCTTCAGTCTTCTAAGACCTATGATAGTTCTCACTTGTTAGTAGAAATAAGCCTTAGCAGAGCCATGATGAAGTGGCATTATAACAAAATTACCTCTTCTTCCTGCTCTTGATCTGATTCCGATTCCTTTCAGCCCCAAAATGCCATGCAACAAGAGAGGGGAAAAAGAGAGGAGAAAAAATACAGAATATTGAGAAGAAAAGGATAGGAAAAGTATTGTTTCTGACAAAATTCAACAGGCAAAGAGTAAGTAAAAAGCACAGTTTTGGCAAGTCAGTTGTCATGAGTCAAAAATGGCAGAGGGTCAGTTTAAATATAAAAGGTGGCAGTGCCAAGCAAATTACAAACAAAAAAGCTGCTTGTCAGGTATTAGGCTTCTAATGTGTCCTAAATCCTGTTATGGAATGTATGTATATACTATAGAACTCCTACATACTGTGTATATTAAGGGAGCATGGGTAAATACTTAAAAATACTTAATAATTACTTAATAATTAATAACCCTTTCAAAACTAAAGTGTTACGAGCAGTGTTAAGGCATATGATAGAGACATATAGCATATACATAAAAGTATGGTGCTCTAGTTGACTATTAACAAGGCACCTTCTACAGCAGGTTACAACACGTCTCACAATAACGTAGTGTATTTCTTCTAATCATGTTTAATCGTCAAGGGTGAAATTCACCCCTGGGCAGGGGGCTGCCCATCTGGTAAGAAAGAATGGTAACAAGACAGATGTTAGTCTGGCTTAATGCACTCCTGGAAGGCACTCAAGTACTGTGGTTATTAGACAGGTACAAGAAGGATAGAACAGAATTGTGCTGGCCCTCTGCACAGGAGAATTCCTCTTAGTGCCTGATCCAGCTCTCATTGAAATGAATGAAAAGACTCATGGACTTCAGTGGAACCTCAATTGGGCTCAAATATACTATTTATAAATATTAGCAAATACTGACTTCTTTCTACTTGCCTTGGCTATTAGCTGCTTTCCTTCACCAGGTATATCAATATGCCCTTTGAGGAGGTTCTGATTAGAGAGCAATTGCAAAGAATGATGTTGTTAAGCACACTGTGGCAGATTTTTGACAAGTTTGAACAGATGGCAAAAAACGTTACTGCTGTATTAGAATCCTATTTAGGAAATAGCTTTGATGCTGTTATAACTACTGTAACTTGTAGAGCATATTAATTATTGCAACTTCACTTCTGTCCAACAATATGAAAGAACAATGAAATCATTCTGTCAGTGAATGGAAATTCCATTGCAAGATACTTCGATTCTCAAGCCTCTTATGGCCAGGTAATAAAAGAATAAAAATATATTTGGAACTTCTTTGGCACTTTATATATGAGGAATGTAATATGCATTATAGATATTAACAAATTTATTCTTATATAACCATGTGAGAGGTGGGCTTGAATGGGAACTCCATTTCTATAGAGAAGGCATTAGGGCACAGAGTGGTTAAGCAATTTACTCGAGATCACATAGGAAGTCTTTGGCAAAGATGAGAATGGAACCTAGGTCTACTCACTGATTTCCAGTTCTGTGTTTTATCACTGTACAGAATTGTCACTAGCCTCAATATAATTTTGGCATGGAGATCAAGCTTAGCCAAGGCCCATTCCAAAATCAACTGAAGTCCATGGTAGTCTTTCCACTAACTTCAATGGGCTTCACATCAGACTTTGCATATCCCTTGTGACCCAGATTTTGTTTTTTGGACTATTCCATCACCAGAATGAAGGGTATGTTTAAAAACTTAAAAAATGGAAATAATGTCATTTGAAATTCAGTCAAAGATATATTGCCTCAAATCTGATATATTCCCCCCATGCAAAGTGATATGTCAAATATTGTCAAATATACATTGTGTGTTCTCAAAAGAGTGGTTGTGCCAATATTCAAATAAACTGATAGATTCTGAATACTATTTATTTTTCCCTTGCTAATACTAAAACCCTTAGGCCTGGTCGACACTACAGCATTAGGTCAACTAAGACAGCGTACGTCAACCTAATTATGTCAGTGTACACACTATCGCCTTGCTCCCACCAATGTAAGGGCAGGTCTACATTATAGCTGAAATCGATTCACCAGCGGTTGATTTAGCGGGTTTAGTGAAGACCCACCAATTTCACAGCAGATCGCTCTCCAGTCGACTCCTGTACTCTACCCTTGATGAGAAGAGTAAGGTAAGTTGACGGGAGAGTTTTTCCCGTTGACCCACTGCGGTGTAGACCTGTGGTAACTCGACCTAAGGTATGTTGACTCCAGCTACATTATTCATGTAGCTGGAGTTGCGTAGCATAGGTCGACTTACTGCAGTAGTGTAGACATAGCCTACTGCTCCAACATAGAAACTCCACCTCCACGAGAGACATAGGGCTTATGGTGGTATAGTTAGGGTGATGCAGTGTCCCTGTAGATACTGCATTACTTATATCTATTGGCTGTCATTCTGTCCACTGGAGCTATGAAATTGACAAGAAGTCAGCTCCTGGATCCCCAGCCAGGCTGCTACCCGATCTCCGCTACAAGCTGGGCTGCCTCCCAGGCTCCTGGCTCAGGCTGCTGCCCAGTCTCCCCATTCCCCGTGGGGAGCCGTGCTGCCCCATCAGGGTCCCGGCTCCCCACTCCAAGTCAGGCTGCTGCCTGGGCTCCCAGCTCTATGCTATGATCTGGGCTCTCAGCTTCTTGCTCCCTGCTGGGAGCATGGCAGATGACCGGACTCTGGATGCAGATCATCCCGCTGGAAGCATGGATGCCCCCCCCCGGGTTTCTAATTTCCCCACCAGGAAGAGAGCAGCCACACCGGGCTTCTTGGCTCCCCACTCCCTGCCAGAAATGGGGCAGTTGACTGGACACCAAGCACAGATCTCCCCACTAGGAGCCTGGCTGCCTTCCCCAGTCTCTTGGCTCCCTGCTCCCCACAGGGAGCATGGCTGTGCCCGGCAGGAAGCTCCGCGCCTGGAGTCTGGTCAGCTGACGTGCTACTGGTGTGGAGCAGGGAATCGAGAAACCCAGTGCGGCTGTCCCATTCCTGATGCGGAGCAGGGAGCAAGGAGGTTAGCAGCCAGGCTCCCAGTGAGGAGCAGGGAGCTGCATATCAAGCTGAAAGCCCTGGCTTTCAGTCCCCCACACTGCCCTCTTAAATCAGTGAACGCTCCTGGTGAGGATGCGCACTAACAACAGAAGGGCAGTGTGGACATGAACCACAGCAGCTGTATGTCAGCCTAACATAGATTGACTTGAGTTTATAGAAAACATGCCCTAAATTATAAGTCTTTAACAATCTTTTGCCCTCCTGCCTATTTCCTGGTTGTGCTGTGAGACTGATGATCCTAGACAAAAACTTCTATAAAGCTTTGACATAGTACAGTTGACATTACCTTTGTGTAAAGTGGCAATGTGATATTTAAGTTGCAGATGGCTTGATGGACTAGCCCTCTTGTAGATTTTGGCTCCTTCATAAATGATAGTCGCCCACAAGGTTCTTGAGTGGAGTCTCGTACCTAATGCAGCAAAGATATAAAAGTTTAATCTGTACTTTAGCTGCACTCTGTATTCCATATGCAGTGTCAAAACTAGTAACAGGAAGAGATCAGATCTGGAAAAAAGCTTCTTCATGTATGTGGATGTATGTTTATGATCTTGTTGTTTCTGTTCATTATATATTTGAGTATGTGTATATATGTGAAAAACAGGAGAGATCAGCTAAATAACTTAGACACTTTGAAGTCAGTAATAATGCTTTATTCACACAATGCAGTTTGAGACAGTAATTGCACTGTGACTATGCTCTCATGGTAACCTGCACTAACTCTGTTTTTCATTGACATATTGATGCTACGTCATTTTAAAATTAATCTATAAAATAAAAACCTTCAAAATTCACACATACCACCACCATAATCTATACATGCACTTATATCTTCCTAGGTAGATTATCATCAATTGTTGCTTCTTTGACTTCATTAGTAACAAAAGACAGTAACTGATCATTTAGCCTCTGCTATAGGCAGAGAGTGACAAAGGTCACACTTAAAAGTTTTCTTCCATTTCAGAATACCTTATCAATTAAAGTCATAATCAGTGCACTTAAAATTGAGAATACTGCTGGAATATCTCTGAAAAAACTGCAAGTTATTAAAGTGTGACCTCTGTATAACCTTTGAAACAAAACAAAATGATATGAGATCATGAGATGTTCTGAGACTTTGAAGTAATCTTGGAAGATTCCCATGTATCACATCTGTAAGGCAGAACTGGACATGCAACATTTAGGACTTCAAATATGAAGTGTTTTTAGGTTCTGTAAATAGTCTTGGGAAGTACATACAAATAAAAGAATTATACCTCATTACGGGTTTCATCACCAAGGCCAAATGATAAAATTTCATCTTAAATATAGCCATGTGGTTACATGCTTCTATTAACCTGAATATACAGGACAGAGCCACATGACATACTTTCAGGACTGTATTAGAAAATTCAGGATGGGTCACAACCATGTGAAGCCAGCAGTATGTGACAAACACAGCGGAATCAGTTCTATATAAAGAAGACATATTCATCCAATAGTGGGCTGGGTTGGGGGTGGGGGTGATACAAGAGGGTGTTCCTTGGTTATCACTAACCTATCTAGAATTGTAGATGCTTTCTCAAAATTCACTTCTCAAGTAATCCCCATTTGTACAGCTGACTAGCTAAATTAATTTGACATCACAGAGATTATTAAACATTTTTAATTTAAACAAGAATGTGAAATGACTGGTTTAGCATTCTCAGCCCAGTAGTCCCTGGCACCATTGTTGGTAATACAGAATTACCCCAATACTCCAAGGCACAATCACCTAGGGATGGCTTTAAAACCCACTGTCAGAGAATTATGGGAAAATTTGTTCTGCACTGCCTATGAAAGTGCTTTTCTATGGGCTGAGATCTTCAGTTTCTAGTGCCACTGACATGACAATTTTCAAAAGTAATTGAGTCACCTTAAAACTGCAACTGAAGCCCTCTGAACCTCTCCCTTTAAAAGGAGAGAAGTGCATTTGTCAGAGGTAAGTGTAAGCACAGCAGATCCATGCCAGTAGGTTATCACAATCAGCTTGCTCCTCCACTTGAGACCCTATGAAGGCAGTGGATGAGCAGCATAATTTGAAATATACATAAAGGACTCATTCCTGTTCACATTAAAATCAAAGGACGTTTTGCATTGCCTTCAGTCAGAGTAAGATTGGGCCCAGAGATGAATACCACCTATGGAACAATTGAAGAACTACACCTGTATTTATATGATTTGGGTGTGATAAGTACTAAGTACAGGAGTATTAAGAGGATTTTCCCAATTATGTAAATCCACTTGCTGCCTTGCATAAGTGTTTCCTTCTGTCACAATGTACTTCTGTAAAACAGAGGACTGCACTTGCAAATGGACCAATCAAAGGACGAAAAATAAAACATAAGGACTAATGGAGCTGTTTCTTCGTCTCATTACGTAGAGAGCAGTATTCCAAAAGACACAACATTGATTACTGAAATGCATCACTGTAAGTATGCCATGCACCGATGAGAGTGATATAGCCACAGATTAGTACACATACCGTGCATTTTTACCCAGAGTTGGGACCATTCAATAAAGTCTGGTTTGCCCTACCAGACAACAGGAGGCAGTGGTTGCTCATATCAACAAAATACTTATTTCAGAATTTCTTATATGTGAAGGTGGGGAATCTGTGGGATGGACATTTTCCAGACTGACAAGTGTATTGAAAACCCAGAGCCAGCCCTGAATAAAACCACAGTCCGTTACTGAAGTTATTCCATTACCTTGACGAACAGTGGAAGTCTATTTTCTTTGAAGGCATAAAAACTGAATATATGATGTTGCCCACTTTTTGTTAGTGGCACCAGATTGCCAAAGCAGTCAACGTAGATAGGCTTTCCTTCTAATACCTATGTGGAGTTAAAAAAAGAAACCCCCCCAAATCATATGAATGGCCATATTCAATATTCATTTCTACAAGATTTTGATTTATCCTTATGAAAGCACAATTCTGCATTGATTTGAACCAGTCTTAAAATTTTCAGAATACAATGATCTCAACACTCAGCATTAGTGTTGCCATCTATCATTATCCAGAATGTGTGAAGACACATTTCAGATTATTAACTTCAATTCTAATTTTGAATATCATACTAGTTTCATCTACTAAGAGTAGTGAAAAGTGCTTATAAATGAGAACGATGCCTTGTGTTCTGTAAATCTGTGCAGATTTTCCATTTACAAGAACACGTGCATTTTTCAGCATACTGCACTAAACTGGTTACCATACAGTGGCCCTCACCCAGGGCACCCTCTAGCATCATGCCACACCACGACAAGTGCACCTACCCCAGTTTATTTTTCAGCTGTCACCTGCCCTTTTCTGACTAACTCTGTTCTCTCTTCAAGCAGTCAGTCATTCTGTGTTCACCACTACAGTTGAAGGAAAGATCTGAGTACATGAGCAAACTCAGGATCCCAATTTTGAGCTAGAATGTAACAAATTTGGCTGAGAGTATCATGAGGTTACACGTTTTACCTTCTTGGTCAATTCAAATAATTCCATAGTTTGTTTATTCTGCAGCAGGGTGACTGTAACGGTCCAATCTACTTGGAACAGTCTTAGAGCTGAGGCTTTTGCCTTGGGCTCCATAGGCCCAGTTTTCAGAGGGGTTGTGCACTTGCAGATCCCACTGGCTCCCACTAAAGTTATGAACCTTCAGTACTTCTGAAAACCAGGCCTCAAGTGAATGTCTGGGATGCCTCTAGGATACTGCTTATATCTCCTCGTAGTTATTTATATGACCCTTCCTCAGTCCTGGGAAGTCATCTCATCACAGCTTTTGGAATCACCCCACACAAACTATCAGCACATTCAAAGGGCACTTCATACCTCTACCTCCCCAGAATTTAGCCTTGCCAATGTAATGAGCACCTATTTTATCTATCTTCTCTGCGAAAGATTGCCTATCACAGCCTTTAGCACCAGATGCTGAACCTGAGAAATCATTTATGGATGTTGGGATTTAGAGTAGAAAAATGTGTTTGTAAGGAGGCAGAATGCACTGTGCTTTATCCATTTCCCGCTTGTCATCAAATTTAAAGGAGCTGACTCAGCCAGTAAAAGAGCATTTAACAAACCGCTAATATCCACACAGAAAGGCTTTTCTGTGTTCAATATCAAACATGAATATTTATCAAACCTGCTAATTTAACTTCTTGGCATTGGTGGATGAACATTGCATTTCTCACTGATGTCAACAGTAAACACGCTGACAAAATCCAACTACTGCTGTCAAGGTGTTGACGATTTTTGTGATTATTAATAGGTATTTGGTGGAAACTGGCAGGTGGGCACCTAACTGCTCTTAGAGCCTTTGAAAATCTCCAGAGCCCCATCCTCTATAAAATTTGATGTGCCTTACAAAGCTTAAATTGTTTAAACATTAAAACCATGACTAATAAGTGCAAAAGAATGAATCCTGAGGTGGTTACTCGGCTTTTTCAAGTTCCTTCCTCAGGCAAACTTCTAAATGAATCAGTGGGAGATTATCTGAATAACAAGGAATTTAAGATTTTGTCTTGACAGATTACATCATAAAGCTAATTAAAATTAAATCGCTCTCCTGTGACCACCACAGAAATGGTCACTGTGCACTTTTCTTAGTGTTGAACAAAGCTTGCAGCCCCCATGTTTACTGGCAGTGCACAGCTGCCTTCATCCCGCCATACCACTGAGGGTCTTGGAGTCAGAAAGCACAGGCTACAAAGTGAGCAGCCCTGGGCTGCAAGGAAGTGGGTGAGGCAGGCTGGTAGATGCATTGATTTATAACATCTTCCAGGTAGATTCCACAGACAGGGTTCCTACAGAGCGCGCAGGTGGGTTTAAAACTGCTCCTTCTTCTGAGAAAATTGTAAGGTGTGTGCATCGGTGTGCAGTACTACTACACCTGCCCTTGGGGTGATCTCCCTCCATTGTAGCTGCCCAGCAACCTAATTTCTCTGTTTTTGTGTACCAAATTCTGCGGTCCTTCATTAGCCAACATTTCTACCAACTTCAGTGACAGTTTTGCCTCACTAAGGGCCACAGGAAATAGCCCTCTCACTATAATCTTTCCTCCTCCCACAAAACTAGCATTACTCTTGCTTGACAAGAAACAAAGCGAGCCTTTCAGCAGGAGTATTCCTGTCTCCCTCAGCATTGGTTGTACACCACAGCAGAGTTCGTTTGATGAAGGCAGGAACCATTACCTTTCCATATTGCTGTTTTGCATAGGAGTGTTCATTACAGTATCCTGAGGACTCCCCTCCCCTGGATTCGATAGAGAATGCCACCTATATAATACCCTCTAACCCTATTGGCAGGAGGAGTAAAGGAATGAGGTTAGAGATTATTTTTTCAAAAATGCCTCAAAAGAGATTTAGGAGCCTGAGTCTCATTGAATGTCAATAATACTTAGGTTTCTAGGTACCTAAGTCAGTTTTAAAAATGGAATCTAGCTCCCAAAGCCACTTAGATGTTTTTGAAAATTTTACCCGAGGGCTTGGAACTCTGAGCCTCCAGAATGAAGCATCTACAGGCCACTCGTTCCATCACCATCCCAATACTTTCTTTTAATCTAAAGATTACAACTGGGATTTTCCAAAGCACTCAGTGATGGCCTACCTTAGCTCCCATTGATATGAAATGAGAGTTTCATGTCAATTCAGAGCTGGCCTGAAACCTGGGGCTTGTTTTGAATTATCTTACACCTTGTTCTGAGATCAGAGTATTCTGCTTACAAAACATAACCAACTTGGTATGTAAACTATGCATACAACTTGAAAGTATAAAAAGAGTTTTCTGCAATTGCTGTTCATTTTTATGAACAGAAAAGCAAACTCAAAGGCCAGTATACATTTCCACACACAAAAATATACCATCACATTCTTTGGTTTGAAGGATGTAAGCTTGATTTTGAATCCAATTACAAAACATTTCTTAAATACCAATTTCTGCCTCGTGTATCAGATAGCATGCAGAATTTGTGATTTTAGAAATAGATATGGCAAGACATTGTGAATGAAGACAAAAAAAATGATACTATATAATCTTGTATTGTACCTCTACATCCCTGCTTCTGGCAACTTCTGCAAAGTTTTCCTGTTGTTCTAGTGTTTTATCCATCTTGTCATCTGTCATGCAGAAGCACCTTAATCGAGCTTCAATGGGATCATGTGATTTGGCAAACACAACAAATTTGGCCATGTAGGGCACACAGATAATCTCTCTGTACACTTGGGAGGCAAAAGTAACAGATTCTTGTATCTGTCGACAGTCTACCAACCAAAACCTGTGAAGGAACATGAAGAGCAGTTATTGGAATTGGCCATCTAGCAAGCTGTAAGCAATGCAAATCTCCATACTGGTAGTGTAGACACTGTCCTGGTACCATTGCCCTCTGACATCAAGTAACACAGCCACAGTTATACATGAAAAAAATCAGAAAAAATAGAAATTTAAAACTCATCAATTTGGGGAGATGAGGGTCAGGCTACCCATAATGCATTTTTTCTTGGTAAAAGGAAATTTTAAAAAATGGTATAGATCCTAATCCAGCAAAGATTTCAAGTTTGGGTTAAGTATATGTGGAAGTCTTTGCAGGGTCAGGACAATAAACAGTAACCTGCTGAATTAAAGACCTGCTCACTTAACCTGTTGTCATTAAAGCTTAGCTGTAAACCAAAATATGCCATACTAATCTCCATGTCAACTAGACAAGAAATTGCATTTTACAGCAGTGAACAGAACATACGATCTGCTGATAGGACATGAAAGGAAACTCTTTTCCTAGAGAACATCCCCCAGTACTAACCAACTCCAGCACTATGGCCAGGCAGATTTACCCAAACAAGAAATGAAAGCCTGGAAACTCAGGTATAATCTGGATTTTACACAATGATACAGCCCATACTGCCTGACATAGTTTCTTAGATAATATGCCTGCCTATAAATTGATTAAATCAATGAGAGGCCATCGTTTATCTGGCTTCATTTATTTAACAACCACTTACTTTAAACTGCTTACAAGAGAATACCAACTTCTAGCACTTTTCTCCAGCAGAGTTCATTGAAAACATTCCTCACTATTTCTCACAAAGCAACTTTCATTCATGTGATGTTGCAACAGGCCCATGTATCGCAGACAGTAGACACAGATCACTATATAAATTGCATGCAAACCTCAGAAACCAGGAATAGAACTACAGCTCCAAAAACAGACCTCTACCAGTTGAGCAGAAGGAAAACTCCCCTTACTCATAGTGGTAGCAACTTCCTTGCCTTCCACCCGCTCTTTTGGCTAGTCAGTAAACAGCAACATTACCCCTTCTCAAAATGCAAGAACATGAAATATTACCATTTTTGATTACAACTGCCATACACTTTGGTGAGACAAATAGAGTGCTCTTTGTGTAATAAAGGCACTGAAAAACAAATCCTAACTTGTACAGTTCTGAGCTGAAGCAGCATAAATGCCCTGTTATATATTTTCAAATGAAAGGAATAAAAGCTGTTATTTTCATTTAGTTTATCTCTGGAGCTGATGGAATTTCATTTAAATAAAATTTGATGAGTGGGTGGAAAACGTGGTTGAGTTTGACACCCGTAGGAAGGAGGAGGAATTCACGAGGAGTCAAAGACTCCTCATAGCTGATACAATCTACAGGGGGCTTATTACTTACTGTAGATCACATGATGCAACGTCCCACAAACCATGCACTTTGAAACGTGATTACTCTGGTCTTACTCAACTGAAGATGAGCAATAATGGATATTCATTCTGTGCTTTCTTTACAACATTGAATGTGTTCATTGATTAAACAGTGGAAACTGATGACATCTGAACATGGGGAAGCAAATCTGATACTCAAGCGTCCTTAATTTACAGAAGTAGGGAAAGCTTGTACTGTATCTGACTCAAACCAGGGAGGCAAACCTACCTTGAGAAGCCTCCAGAGTGCTCAAATAGAGGAACATTTTAAAATTTGATTGTATGTACAGCAGAAAAAAAAGTACATCTGAGACTAAATTTGATGGAAAGGAAATTGGCCAAGATTCCAATCAACTTCTTCAGTATTCTAGATAAATGTACCGATTTCCCAAACACTACCTGGAAGGACTTAATCCTGTGCATGGGAGTGTGATTTTTGTAAAACCATTTTAAGGCCTCAATTCAGAAAGGTATATATGCCTGTGGCTAACTTTAAAGCACATGCAGTACTGCTCACTGACTTCATGTATTTTACTTTAGGCATGGGTTTAAATATCTTGCTGAGTGAAAAAGGAGCAGGTGGATCTTGTAGAACAGTGGTTTTCAAACTGCGGGTCGTGACCCAGTACTGGGTCATGGAATGTAAGGCACTGAGTCGCGGCAGCTGTAGTCAGCACCGCTGACCAGGCTGTTAAAAGTCCCGTCGGCAGTGCTGCCTGGCTCAGGCAAGTTCCTGCCTGTTCTGACACCATGCTGCGCCCCAGAAGTGGCCAGCAGCCGGTCCGTCTCCTAGGCGGGGGGGCTATGGGGTTCTGCGCGCTGCCCCCGCCTGAACACTGACTCTGCACTACCATAGGCTGATTCCCGGCCAATGGGACCTGAGGGGAGTTGTGCTTGCGCGCCTTCACCTAGGAGCCAGACCTGCTGCTGGCCGCTTCCGGGGCACAGCACAGTTTGCGGTGCCAGGACAGGCAGGAAGCCTGCCTTAGCACCCCTGCTGCGCTGCTGACTGGGAGCTGCCTGAGGTAAGCCTGTGCCACAATCCCCTGCCCCAGCCCTGAGCCCCCCCAAACCCAGAGCCTCTTCCTGCACCCCAAGCCCCTCATCCCCAGCCCCACCCCAGAGCCTGCATCCTTCCAGCCTAGAGCCCTGACCCCCTCCTGTACCCCAACCCCAGCCCTGAGCTGCACACACACACACACCAAACCCCTAATCCCCAGCTCCATTGGGTCGTGGGGATCAACAATTTTCTTCAACTGGGTCGCCAGAAAAAAAGTTTGAAAACCCCTGTTGAAGAAGGCCTATAGGTCAAACAATTCTGACTCATTGTTCACACACTAACAACTTCCACATCTGGGCTTGCTGTTGATGCCCTAACCCTAGTGCAGCTCTAGTATTGGATCTCTCAAATACTGTGTCTAATCTGCAATGCTGGCTATTGAATGAAGTCTTTAATGTATGACCTTTAGCATAACTAATGCTGCATACAGCTGTTGAGACACAAAATACAGCTGAAGAGGTCTCTCTTGTGGTCTCTAGTGAAAAGTGTTTATTCCCCATTCGTTTGAGACTGAGCATTTTGGGTACTTTTTAAAAGCTTCGCTGCTGGGCTTTCATTGCAAGTGGGGCTGTCTACCCTGGGGAAATGTCTCACCAGTTCTACCAACAAAGCCCTTGTCTAGACAAGGCTCCAGAAGCTTGACCCAATTTTACCATTGTTTTGCTTAGACTTGCTTGTCAGTAGATTCATTTAATTAAAATAGTAGTAGTACTTGGTCTGGCTACCGAATGTTTGTCTATATCATCCACCAACTTTAACACTGGTTCAGCAGAAAGGGTGTTAGATCCTGAGAGCTCTGTACAGCCCTCTGCTGGTGAAAAGCAGATATTTTGTAGCTCCCTTGTCATCCCCCCTTTCCCTAGCCATGTCCTATATATATATGCCTTTATATATATGCGGGATGCAAGCAAGGGTGGCGTAGAACTGGTTATGCCAACCCTAACTTACTTACAGGTTTCAGAGTAGCAGCCGTGTTAATTTGTATTCGCAAAAAGAAAAGGAGTACTTGTGGCACCTTAGAGACTAACAAATTTATTAGAGCATAAGCTTTCGTGAGCTACAGCTCACTTCATCGGATGCATTTGGTGGAAAAAACAGAGGAGAGATTTATATACACACACACAGAGAACATGAAACAATGGGTTTATCATACACACTGTAAGGAGAGTGATCACTTAAGATAAGCCATCACCAGCAGCAGGGGGGGGGAAGGAGGAAACCCTTTCATGGTGACAAGCAAGGTAGGCTAATTCCAGCAGTTAACAAGAATATCAGAGGAACAGTGGGGGGGGGGGGAGGGAGAAATACCATGGGGAAATAGTTTTACTTTGTGTAATGACTCATCCATTCCCAGTCTCTATTCAAGCCTAAGTTAATTGTATCCAGTTTGCAAATTAATTCCAATTCAGCAGTCTCTCGTTGGAGTCTGTTTTTGAAGCTTTTTTGTTGAAGTATAGCCACTCTTAGGTCTGTGATCGAGTGACCAGAGAGATTGAAGTGTTCTCCAACTGGTTTTTGAATGTTATAATTCTTGACGTCTGATTTGTGTCCATTTATTCTTTTACAGAGTGTCCACATATCTATTCAGGGGATACCATCATAGAGCCTAATCACATCAGCCACACTATCAGAGGCTCGTTCACCTGCGCATCTACCAATGTGATCTATGCCATCATGTGCCAGCAATGCCCCTCTGCCATGTACATTGGCCAAACTGGACAGTCTCTACGTAAAAGAATGAATGGACACAAATCAGACGTCAAGAATTATAACATTCAAAAACCAGTTGGAGAACACTTCAATCTCTCTGGTCACTCGATCACAGACCTAAGAGTGGCTATACTTCAACAAAAACGCTTCAAAAACAGACTCCAACGAGAGACTGCTGAATTGGAATTAATTTGCAAAATGGATACAATTAACTTAGGCTTGAATAGAGACTGGGAATGGATGAGTCATTACACAAAGTAAAACTATTTCCCCATGGTATTTCTCCCTCCCCCCCACGCCCCCCACTGTTCCTCTGATATTCTTGTTAACTGCTGGAATTAGCCTACCTTGCTTGTCACCATGAAAGGGTTTCCTCCTTCCCCCCCCCCCTGCTGCTGGTGATGGCTTATCTTAAGTGATCACTCTCCTTACAGTGTGTATGATAAACCCATTGTTTCATGTTCTCTGTGTGTGTGTATATAAATCTCTCCTCTGTTTTTTCCACCAAATGCATCCGATGAAGTGAGCTGTAGCTCACGAAAGCTTATGCTCTAATAAATTTGTTAGTCTCTAAGGTGCCACAAGTACTCCTTTTCTTCTAACTTACTTAGTAATTTTGCCACACTAAGGAAATTCCCAGAAAGCCTGTTGACTTGGCCTAAAACCTCTTTGCAGTGCTGGAGTTGTGCAAAGTACTCTGAGCAGGGGTGAGAACCTGACACTTTGTTTTAATAGCTTCTGATCCTGCAATGATATAAACAGATGAGTAGCTCTATTCATACAAATATTTCTATTGAACCTGATGGGACAAGTTGCATGAGTGAAGGTACTCACAAGGATTTGAAGCACCGGGCTCATAGATTAAAAAATCTTCAGGGCAGGAACTGTATCTTCCTAGATGTGCCTCTGGGCCTCAAAGAAGTGGGAACTAGGGATGCAGGGGGATGCTGCTGGCCCCGTGCCCATGTCCCGGCTGCCAGCCTCAACTTTGGGCCGGGGGGGGAGGCAGTGGACAAAGGTAAGGGGGCTGGCTTTCAACACCCTCACTATTAAAAATGTTCCAGCACCACTGCTGGGTCTACCAGATTTTGATTCAGTTCCACTGTAATATAAATAACAGATAATAATAAACACCATATGTTAATACAAAATATAGATTCTTTTGAATATTCTGTTTATAGTTATTCAGAAGCTGAATCTAATCAGGAAAGTATTTCACCTCGGTGACACTGAACAGCTGCTAACATCATGTCTCTGTTGTATCTGCAATGCAGCAAAATCTGCAGATAAGCAGATACTTTAGCTGAATTAATTTAGAATAAGTTAGTGTGCAATTGCTTTGTTTGCAAATGGAAGGATGTGTTACTGCTGTTCGTTTTCATGTAAGCTTCACTCAGTTTGTAGAGTGTGCCTCGTTGTGATTTACATACAGGACCCCTTCCAGGTCATTATACAAGTTCTCCCTCTCCGATTTCTGATTCTTTTGAGATTGCTGGAAGTAACATATTATTTTATAAGTTGTAAACCAAGTACAAAAGCAACCTCTTTCCCCTGGTGGGTTTTCCTTGGATGAATCTTCAATTAACTGTTTAAACAAAGGACTTTTGGCTGCCCAGTCAAGAAGCACCTATCAGGCAAAATCATGGTGGGGTTTCAAAGGGGTTCATTGATACTGCAACTCTGCACCTACTGAAATCTACAATAAAATTCCCATTTAATTCAGCAAGTGCAAATCCCAGGTATGTCTGTAAAAAAAACATCTTCAGGCATAAAAGATCATATGAATGCAGTTGGGCCAATTATAAAATCTCCTCTCACATCCCATTTGGTTGGATGCACTCTGGGTCTAATCATTCATACTATAGCAATTTTCTTAAGAGCGTCCATACTTTTAAACATTTGAGTCGTCTCATTGACTTCAGTGGGTAAAGTTACACATAGGCTTAAGTACCTTGCTGAACTGTGGCTATCTTTTGCCACTAAACAGTCTAAAATAATCAGGTTTCAGAGTAGCAGCCGTGTTAGTCTGTATTCGCAAAAAGAAAAGGAGTACCCGTGGCACCTTAGAGACTAACGAATTTATTAGAGCATAAGCTTTCGTGAGCCATCCGATGAAGTGAGCTGTAGCTCACGAAAGCTTATGCTCTAATAAATTTGTTAGTCTCTAAGGTGCCACGGGTACTCCTTTTCTTTTTTTAAAATAATCAGCTTATTCTGCTATATAGAAGATAATGGTTAAACAAAACTAAACTAAACCTCTTCCAAAAGAGATGTTAGATATAAGTGAGAAATGCATGGAAGAAAAAAGGACCAGATTTAAAGGGTTCAGTTTAACAGAGATGTTTTGCTGTGTGTGTACCTGGCAGACACATTTGTTGTGAAGGAAACACATTCATTGACAAACGTTAATGGTGTTGTTCCTGTAATATCTTCCCATTGAGCAGGGGTAGTTCCACCTGAAAGAATAAAATAAATAAATAAATAAATAAATAAATAGAAATAATAGTTTAAAAATAAGCAAAACCCCAGCCCTCTTTTTTGTAGGAAATTTGTAGCATGTTTCAAATTGTTGTAAACAATAGGCCCCATTTTTCCTTCAGTTACACCTGATGTTATGCCACTGATGTTAACAGGATCGCGTGGATTTAGCCAAGGAGAGAGTTTGCCTAAATAAACCAATATTCATATTCTCGAACGATGAGTGCTGAAGCACAGCTCTGGAAACAATCTTTTCAAATGGCATCTGAAACTGTATGGGACCTACAGCTAAATGCAAACCTCTGACACAGTAAAGCAAAAAGATGAGGCTAAAATTTTCTGTACAGTAACTCCTCGCTTAACGCTGTAGTTATGTTCCTGAAAAATGTGACTTTAAGCGAAATGATGAGGGGGTTAGGTTCCAGAGAAATTTTTTTTCACCATACAAAAAAATATACTATATATATAAATATATAGATATATGTATATACACACACACACACACACACAGTATAAGTTTTAAAGAAACAATTTAATACTGTACACAGCAATGATGACTGTGAAGCTTGGTTGAGGTGGTGAAGTTAGAGGGTAGAAGATATTTCCCAGCGAATGCCTTACGGCTAAATGATGAACTAGCATTTGGCTGAGCCCACAAGGGTTAACACATTGTTGTTAATGTAGCCTTACACTCTACAAGGCAGCACGAATGGAGGGAGGGGAGACAGCATGGCAGACAGAGACAGAGACACACACCCTTTGTGTGGGAGAGAGAGAGAGACGCGCATTGCCCCTTTAAGTATGCTGACATCACTCTAAGTACATTGCCTTTTTAAGTATATCAGGAAGTTGAGACAGCAGCAGCGGCCAGCAAGCTCCCTCCGTCCTGAGCCCTGTCATGTCCCCACTCTGCTCTATATGGAGAAGGGGTAAGCCGGGGGGAGGAGGACACTCTAACATTAGCCTCCTTCTGTCCCCCCATCCTGCACAGCAAGCAGGAGTCTCCTGGGAGCAGCTCCAAGGCAGAGGACAGGAGCAGAACATGGCAGTGGGGGAGGGACAGCTGAACCACCAGCAACTGATAGCCTGCTAGACGGCTGCTGCACAGGGAACTTAGGAGAGCGGGGAGCTGATAGGGGGCTGTCGGTCCACCCTGGCTCCAAGCCCCCACCAGCTAGCTCCAAAGGGCTGCTCCTCCTGCAAGCAGTGGACAAAGCAGGCGGCTGCCAAACAACGTTATAAGGGAGCATTGCGCAACTTTAAATGAGCATGTTCCCTAATTGATCAGCAACGTAACAACGTTAACCAGGACAACTTTAAGTGAGGAGTTACTGTATGTCATAACTAAACATAACGGGGACATGGATCAGCATTCATGTCACACTTCCTGTCAGTACCCAGCCCAAGCCAGGAAAGCTAATGATCTAACCAGCAGACCAAATTCAGTAATGAATCCTGATCACGTGCCACCTGAGGCATGTTGCGCAAATGCTAAGAAGGAGAAAAACATAACTTCTGCTCATTCCAGATTCTTTACCCATATAGTGGGAAATTATCCCAGTAACAACTCTGCTGAAGTTGTACTTGGGAGGAAGAAATTATCACAATAAATTTGTGATTTCTAGCGTATAGAACTTCCTTTTCCAATTATTCTGATTAGACTCAAGTTCAAGTTTTGCTATTTATTTCAGCAGAATTAATTCTGCAGAAGAATATTTTGCACATTTATAGAAAAATCTGTCTGGATTATATTTTATATGCCAGATTGTGAACCCCTCACTCATATCAATGAGCAGTTACTCATAACTGATTTCAATGGGATGAGCTTACCAAAGAAAATCAAGGGTTCCAAATTTGGCCCTAAACTCTTTGAGACATTGATTGTGTTTCCTTATGTGTCATGAATGTTTGGACATCATTGACCAGAATATGGTGCTCCATAAACAGAACCAATGAAGAAAATGCTAAGAAGTGAAAAGCATGGGGCTATACAGCATGGACAAAAATACACAATACTGCTGCTGTTCTCCCAAGTGGTGAAACATCAGTTCCACTCCAGTGGAGTGAATGCAGTTTATTTTCATACACCATCCCCAGCAAAGATTTTACAGAGATTTATGTCAATGTAATCTTTTAATACATTTGACCAACAACACTTTGTGATCTCAAGAGTCTGCATCACATACAAAACTCTGGTGCACTAAGCCTACCTGTTATGCTGCATAGTAATCTTAAAGTGGGTGTTTCTCCCCCATAACCATTCATCATCCCATCACTGGAGGCTTTGGGGACAGGAATAGTCATTGTGATTGGCTTGTGGAATTTCCTCCTTCTTGGCTCCAGGGTGACTATAGGACTGAAGGTTGCCTTGTTCCCTAAAATCTTCCTTACAAGTTCATTGTGCATAGGTTGGGCCTTTCCAAAGTAACAAGACAAAAATGAATAAACAATATGGAAATGTAGCTTAATGAAGATGTAAATGAATGTATCTGACCCCTGCCTGTGTTATGTAGCAAGTCATAATTAAATCCCACAACTCCTTTGTGAGCTATGTTAGTATTACCATCATAGCACAGAGAGGTTAAATGACTTGCCCAATATCCGACAGTCAGTCAGTGACAGAGTCATGAGTAAAACTCAAGAAATCTGACTCTCACTACCTTGCTTTAGCTTCTAGACCTGACTCTCTCTCCCACAATTTTTATTTTGCTGTAGTGGTATTTTAGATAGCAGTGGGCAAATGGTGAGCTGTTCAGCTGTCTGCTGATTATGAAATAGAGAAAATATATTGTTTTACCAGGGTCATGGCTCAAATAAAAAGCCAATGAGGAAGGTGTAATAAGCCTTGTCACTGCTTCTCTGTACCTGCAGGCCGACACGAATTCGCTTGGTTAGTGCGCCCTCTGGAAAGACTGCCTGCACTTGTGGTACTACAGTGCTGCTAAGCACACCTCCCTCAGGTCCAATGAGGTTGCTGTCCTGTTTGATCCGGGACACCACTGCAAAGTACTGTGGGAAATCCCTGGTGATGATACGGCAGATACGCTTCTTCTCAAGCTCCTCTGGAGTGTCAAGTACTAAGTGAAAAATGAGTCATGTTCACACAACAAGAATTTCATAGAGCCAACACAGCAATTTCCAGACAAGAAAAGCTATACATACATAGCAATTAAAGGTGAAAAGCTTTAAAGACCTTTGAAATGTAAAGCAAAAACGGTAAAAGCCAGAATTCTGAAGGGGGGATTAGAGATAGCCCAAAACACCTAATTCAGAACCAGACCTTTACTTTCCTGTAATGTGGGGGACATATAAATCAAGAACTTTGGTTTGAGCTGAACTTTACACTATGTACCTACTTGAAGGCCAAGGATAAAATCAACAGCACAAAGCTCTAATCAGTGAGTTACTTAAGTATGTGATTTAAACACATAGACAGTCCCATTCAGTTCGATAGTATTACTCACATGCTTAACGTTAGGCACATGCTCAAGTACCATACTGAATGAAGATCTAAGCAAGCTTTCTAAAAACTAAAATTCATCCTTCAGGTACGTCCTCGACTCCAGCATCTCCCTGCCCATCTGCCTGCCGTAGATCATGGTCAGTGCCACTATGGAGTTATTACTATCCCCTCAAGTTGCAATAGTATCTATGATTACTCAGCCCCTCCAAACAAGCAGCCATCCATAAAAGGTAATAAAATACAGCATGGTGAGATATTTGCGAAGGAAGCTCTTAGTTTAGTATTGTGAAAAGGGCATGGGAATTCATGTACCAAAAGGGAGTTAAACATTAAGATAAACGTTTTATATATGGAGGTTACTTACTGTCACTGGAAGTTCTTTGACATGTGTGGTCCCTATGTGTATTCCACATGTGGATATGCATGTACCCGAATCCGGAAATTCTTACAAGCAGTGTCCGTTGGCCACCACATATGCAATAGGTGTCTCCTCATGCTTGTGACTGAAGGTATAAGAGCCAGCGCAGGCTGAAATCTCTCCAGTCCCTCTTCTTATCACAAATCCAACAGGCTCCGAAGCAGTGGGACAGAGGGTGGGAAGTGGAATCCAGAGATAGAGACCACACATCTCAAAGAACCTCCAGTTACAGGAAGTAACCTCCATTTCTTCTTCGAGTGCTGATTCTTATGTCCATTCCACATGGGGGTTATTGGCAAGCAGTGCTCAGACTGGAGCTGGGAGTGAGTCAGGAAGCCGGAGGCAAAGATGCTTGCGGTACTGCAGATACCATTGCTGCATCCACAGCAGAAGCGTGAACTGAGAAAGAGGGACTGAAGAGGCATTGGCCCACACTGGCTCTTATTCCCTCGGTTGGGAGCATGAGGAGACCTACTGCGCACATGTGGTGGCCAACTTCTGGACTCAGGCGCATGGCACACATGTATACACCTGCACACATGTAGAATACACTTAAGGACCAGCACTCAAAGAAGAACTGCTCTTTACCAGATAATACCAGATATTTTTTCCCCTTTGCTGCTTCTAAATGTGCTAGGATGTCAGCAAACATATACCCCCAGCACTGCCATGTATACTAAGCATGTTATGATGTTCCACTATGATTCCTTTGAAACATCAGCAGAATGTGGCAACACGGCCTCTGGGGAGAAGGTCAGTAGTGAGGCAATCAATCAGAGAGGAGATAAACTAGGTCTTCTCCAGATATAGGAATAATACAGACAAAGGATCATTTTAATTCCTCTGTTATCCTCTTCAACCCTCACTCCACCCTTGTCCCAGCACTGAGTACCTTCATCCATTCCGTTGAGGATTTCATTCAGTTCATCCTCAGTATATTCACAGAAATGCTCCTTCCAGCTGTCCCCATTCTCACTGCGCAGGATTACCAGCTCTCTCTCTTTCCCACGCAGAGCTGCAAAATGGGGGATCTCCACGATCACAGGCCTGACACAGCAACATAGCACATTAAATGTATATGGGTGAGAGAGGAAGAAATAGAAGTAACCGCAATCCATTCAGTCTGTTACAAAGTAACCTGGAATTCTACCCATTTCTCCAGCATAGTTGGATGCAATCCTGAACAGCATATCAGTGGGTCACTAGAGCATCTTCACCTTTTATAAGGACCCAGTATGTACGGTAGGACAGTTTAGATGTGCATACATCTCTTTACACACTGTAGACAGCACTCAGTAAGGAAGCAGTAGTTTGAACAGAGATTTTATCGTGTTGTTGCAAACTGATAAAATTACTAAAACTCATGCTCATTTTAGCTGTCACCACCATGTGTGTTAACCTGTCCAATCTCATTTCAAAGAGAATCCACTGCAGTATATACAGACAGTGGGACAAATTCTAATCTGGTATACTAGTGAAAATCAGAATAATGTCACTGAAATCCATGGGCTTGATTAATCTCTCACTTATGCTGATTTACACCAACATTAATCTGGATTTCTACTAGTGTAGAGGAGATAAGAATTTGTTCAATTATGAACACACGTAAATATATATGTGTGTGGGTGTGTATATAGACACACACTCATAACTCTGGTATTTTCTACACTCTGGAAGAAAATATAAATATACACGTATACATATACCTCACGAGTGCATAATAATATAGGCCATCATGTACTTGATAAGTGTCATGCTTATTCATACTATGTTATATTATATCCAACATATAACATATTACTATCGGTTTGGTAGCAATGGGTGCAAAATAGACACACACACAGAAGATTCTTTTTAGTTCCAATCCAGGTTGCTTTGCTACAGACGACAAGCACAAAACAGCTGGCACATTTTACAGCTAGGAAGATCTCATGCTAAAACAAAAATGAAGGTCACGGAACTTTACAAAAAAAGGTATAAATATACCACCAAAACAAAAACCACATACCACAAGGATTGGAAAATGGTCCACTAAAGGTTAGATATACAAAATTTCAAATCATAGAAAGGGAAAATGTCATGGGCACAATGACATAAAAAAAAATCATATTGCAGGAGAAGGAGAAGAAAGGGGAGGCCAGCATCCATCAATTTGTTTTAAGTCTCTCCTACCCAAGGAATTTGGTTCCAGGAGGCCCCAGCTGAAGGATTCGGCTGACCAAGCTTTCTCCCTCATTTAGTGGGGGAGGAGCCGTAGGCAGATGAAGTTTACTGAGTACATCCAAAAGCAGCAATGAAAGAAAGAACATAAATAAGCTTTATGTATGTTTTTTTCAGAACCCCAGTGCCACTGTCTGGTCAACAGAGTAGAATTAGGTGAAACACTGAATAAGGTTCTGCCCTAGTTGTGCTCCACTGCTGATAGAAATTAATGAAATGCTTCCATTAATGTCAATGGAAGTTTTGTCACTGAACTTTATGGGAGCAGAATCCGGCTCTTAGAATGGATGCGTCAGTGTAGTACCGTAATATTTGGCAGGTACAGTACACAATACCTGATTTCACTGCCAGGACGCCACCCAGAAAAATGCCCATTAGTAGGGGATAAACCTATGAGGAGCGACACAAAAACTCTGACTAATGTATGCATGTGTGTTATTCAGATGAGTTTTTATTGAGATTCCTCATTGGATGGAAGTACCATTTAAAAAAAATAAAAGGTACTGCATTTAGCGTGAATGTGGGAAAGGAGAGAAGATTAGAGAAAAAATGATTATGACAGCAGAGGTATTCTGCTGGTATTTTAAATTTGGTTTTTGATAAGAACTGACCTAGATTTGAAGAGAATATTAAATTAGCATTTTGGTTGGCCGCTTTTCTGCTGATGCATCTGAAACCTACGAGCACCCCATTTGTCACAGAACAGGACTGGCCTCTATCTTTATGTTCCCAGTGTTTCATAACCCTTCCTGAGCCATTATTAAAGAACAGCATCAATAAAATATTGGGAACAAGCATGGAAACTTTCTCCTCTCATACTCGATTCAATGTGTTTTTGAAAAATATCAAACCACCTCTCACTCTTTCTCAAGCTCATTCCTCCAGATATAATTTCAGAAGGTGGCTCTGCTGACCACCTTTACATGACAGGACTTAACTACAATTGAGTTGTCTCAAAATGGATTTAAATTGTTGCCTTTCATAACTTCATTCGTCAGTTTCCAACTTAAGTCATTCACTCTATTGGAGGGGTTCCTTCAATCATCCATTTTTGGATGCTACAGTTGATAAGGAGAATAGCTGATAAAACAAACAAAAGTGTGGAGAACGGCTGGTTTCAGCTGAAAATTGCTAAAACAAGCACAGCAGTAGTTGCAGTTCTGATCTTTCTATTGGGTATTGCAACATAGGACAAAATAAACTGCTAAAGAATTCCTGAGTTGTCCTATTGTTTGAACATGCAATTTTAACCCCAGAAAAATCAAAGGCTTGTGCTTCCCAGATAGTCCAAATTATTGACAGCAGGCCTATAGACAAAACACAAGTTTCTACTATAAGTAGCTTTAACTTGTGCTGTATCTGTAGCAGGCTTTAAATTTGGTTTTAGATCAGTGCTGTGCTATTTCTTATTCATGCCTTAATTGTGGATGATTTAAATAGAGTATGAATTGCCTAACACTGACAGCAATGCGATTTCCATTTTACTAGCATGGCACTGATTAATAAACTTATTCAAGGAAGCACAATAAACCTTAGTGTTAGTGGTTAAAAAACATCAGTGTTTTCAAATGAAAAGGCATACAAGCTAAGTGAATTGCTGACAAGCTAATCGCTGATTTGCACTAGGGAGCCTATAACGTTATGATCAGTATGTAACAGTATACTAAACAGACCTTTTCAATTTAAATCTTGAAGCAGGGGCTACCCCAGTGAAATTTGAAAACGGATGGAGCTATACCTATCATTTTTATTTAGGTCAAACAGAAAGTCTTACCCAAGAAATTGAGCTCCAGAAGGTCCAACTTCAATCAGGCGGCTGGCCAGACCTTCTCCTTCCACCATCGGCGGCATGGTGGCCAGTCTATGGCGTTTCACCAATCTGCAGGTTACTCGTGTTGGGGCAGTGCATTTCCGAGGAGGAATAATGATCCTTAACCCGTTGTGTCTACAACCTCGCATGGCACCACCACGGGCATCCACCATGAAGCTAACCAAGAAGCTGAAAACAATACATTTATATTAGATATGATTGGAAAGTGTATTAGCCAAAGCAAAATCACTTCAGTTCTGTTCCAAATGGTTTTCTTTCAAAATGTAACAAACTATATATCTATGGCACTTTCTTAATACGTACTGTTAAAAAAACCAACTCCCCTTTTGTATATGTAGCAATAATTCATGCTAACATCCCTGATGGCTTGCACTAAAATATTTATCTTAAGAGCTTTTCATAGCAACACTCTTATTTTGCAATGCAACTGATGGAAGAAATATACCATATATAAAATATACCGTCATGACCAAGTGTCTCTATTTTATGCATATATATATCAATATACACATTTTCATATTATATATTTTTCCCCAATGCTACCTGGCATATTTCTACCACTAGTGTCATTGCAATGAAAGATGGGCATGATACACACACGTATAGTATACAATTTTAATATATATTATTAAAGGAAAATGTCTTACTAATGCAATAATATAAAGGCAATGCTGATTTTTTGAAAGGTCAGTATAATTTTTTTAGTAGTCTGATGTAACTAAAGCTCCTAAAATTATGTAATTCACAGATTATGCGCCAAATTTTGTTCTGGAATAAGCAGTTACAACTCCTATTAAAACCAGTGGGAGTTGTACCTCTTTATATCAAGTATAAATGTCTCCCATCTCTTTAACATTTAGCATTTCTTAAAAACTTTTCACTATATGATATCATGACAAACTGACTAGAGAGAAGAAAAATAATCTTCAAGATTTCAATTCACTTTTTTAAAAAAGTGACTATATTGACTTTTAAGAAGATAAACACTACTTCTTCCTATATTTAAGGTGCCCACTTTTCTCCTTACCTTTCCAAAGACAAAACAGGACAGGAGAAAATAAGGATGGGAAAGAGGAAAATAAGGATGGGATTCTTCTACTAAAATCATTTCCTTATACAGAGAGAATGGCATATAATCGAATGTGAGATAGGTTTGTTGTCAATTAGGATACTGTCCCAATGTGCCTCTGTTATATAAGGATAAGACAACTACAGAAAGATGTGAAGATGTGAGCAGGTGGTAACCATACTGTAATGGGTTTATTTATAAATTTCTGCTTTTTCTCTCTTACTATACACAATGTTAATACGTCCCTGTAGGACACCCTGCAGTGGCAGGAAGACATCTGTGGCAAGGAGGTCCCTCATGGCTTGAGATAAATTGCCTTTATTTTTTCCTTTCTCCTACATATAGCCCACTTTGTTCAGTCATGACTAGACAATGTGCTGATTTTGATAGTTTTGCTGCGATCTGGGACACAGCTTAATTAAAGCCATTTCTGTGAAATGTACAAAATCCTAGAAAAAATGGCTACTTTAAATTTTATATTGTTCAGTTTCATGACTTATCATCACCACTGCCTTGGGGGTGGAGAGGTTGGCTCTACAGCGAGAGGAGGAGAAAGTACGTGAGGCAGGATAATACCAGACCTACTTTTAGGACTACACTAGTCACCAGACAGGGATTCACACAAATGCTAACATCTGCACGGAGAGACCTGCAATAAAAAAATCTTACCACATGAGAGACAAATATAGATATTTTTCACTCTCTGGGGTCATTCGGTATTACAAATATTTGAATCCATTCATTATCAAAACATTTACAATTCATTCCACATGCTGTTAAAACAGAACACCCAACACTCCGTGCAAGTCATGTCATAAAAATGAATGAGAGGAAGGAGCCACAACCTGCCAATCTAAAGCACGCCATGCACCATGGATGCCATATGAAGAGACTTCCCACTCCTTCCCACACATGCAGTCTCCTATTCTACCACCATTCATATACCTCTAGATTTTGTTTAGTGTAATACCCTATGGAGTACAACCATTATCTCATTCCTCGGGGGCTGACGGTTTCTGTGGTTTTAACAAAAAACAAACAAAAATGAACAAGTGTTTACAGCTTTAATTCCTTAGGGTTCATTTTTGAAGAAAGGACTCTACCTATCTTAATCCATTCTAGATATAGTTTAGTGCTATAATATATATATATATATGTATATTATATATATATATATATATATATATATAATATATATATTTATGAATAGGGATGAAAGAGGAAATCAAGGATGCTAGTTGCTCAACTTTTACAATAATTCTATGTGATTGTCTTTCTAAATTAAAACAAAGTCATTATCTAGATACAATTTTTGTGTCAAATGAATGAAAATATTTGTGACTTTTGTCTCTGAGAATCAGCCTAAAATTCAATGATGAAGAATGCTTTAGAAATGCATTTAACAACAGCCTAAGTTCTGGGACGGCATAAGGAGTTCACAATCTGGTGTTAATATTGTGAACAACTACAGAAACTGCTACCACTGTTATTAGAGCTGGCTGAATTATTTGATGCAAATAATTTACTGAATGAATTTTGGCATTTTTTTCAAGTGAACTAATCATTAAAACAATTTTTTTTCATTATTCAACAAGTGCTCAAGATGGTCAACTAATAGTAAATGATAATGGAGTCAACAATTTTTTTCCCCTTTCATTCAGGGAATACTTTATTCCCAATGAAAAACTTTTTCTTAGAAATTAAGCAATTCCTCTCACATTGTGTGTCAACATCACTGAGCACATTGGGGCTGCTACTGAAATACAAATAAATAGATAATAATATCCATAAATAATAATTCAACCATCCCTAATAATGAGTATGGCATAGGACCCAATCAAGGAATCCCTGCTACAATAGCAATACTGGCCTCTGCTATTTTCACAGCTGGTACTCTCTTTTTATGTGAAGCTTTCTAAGGAGTGGAAGTTTTCAGATAAGCTAAAAAATGAGAAGTGAACTGAAATTATGATGCTTTCCCATGAAACAGACAGCCTGTACCCCTGTGAAGTAGCCCTGGAAGAGGATATTTGTTTAGACAACAAATCAATGGTGTAAAAGTGAGGTTAGAAATAGGACAAATATCTCTTTTTTCAACATTCTTATTTATACTGGAATTTTGCAGCATGTTCACAAGTAATACAGTAGCAGCCCCTGTGTTCCATCCACTGGAACATCCAAGATCTACTGCAGGTCAACTTACAATTCTAGTATGGTCTGTTTCTCTAATGAGTGTCACAGGTGCAAAGTACAAGCTATTTAACTTCAGCCCTTCTCAGCCAAAGACATCAAGGCGTGAAGCAAACTAACTTGTCAGTCTTCAGTTTATTTAGGGTATTAGCAGCTGGAATAAGCAAGAGAAAGATCCCAAATATTTATTAGTAAGGCCAGCTATTATCCTCAAAAACAGAAAATATAGGCCAAGAAAGGCACATTTGAGAGAGGATATAAAGATAACGAGAGTAAAAAAAGCATCACCGGACTAGGGACATTGACAATTCAGAAGTAATAGCTGATTTTGTTAATATAGCCATTAATAAAATGCTTAATCCTGCTTTCACTGACAGGGCCAGCCCACAACATTTTGGCACCTGAGGTGGGGAGCTCAAATGATGCCCCTATGCTCCCTCGCTTGGTCCAAAACTTTGAAAGGACTCAATTCTGCCTTTTTCCTGTTCTATTCCTCTCATGGTACTGCTCTGCTACCTACCCCAATAAAGGAAACCAAACAACTTAAAATGCCTTGTTCAAAAATGTTAAGCAACGCTTAACTTTCAAACGCCTGAACAGCAAATGTAACTTTTCTTGTCTGCCTAGTAAACACTGGCATTTTTATTCGTTTGAATAATTGAAGTGGTGCTTTCCATGCCTTCTTGGTTGCAAAGATTTGAACTGCTTTCTGAAGGTCCACAGTCTGGGCCAGCTCATGCTCTATTGAGATGGTTGCAAGGCCGAACAGCCTCTCCTGTGCCATTGTGGAGCGTAGATGTGTTTTTATTAACTTCAGCTGGGAGAAGCTGCGTTCTCCACTGGCAACTGTTACAGGAAATATTAGAAGTATGTGCAGAGCAACAAAAGCATTTAGAAAGAGGGTGGTCATTTTATTTGTGCACATATATTCCAGAACAGCCTTTGGAGTTGATCCTGCTGAAATGTATCTTGAAAGGGCTTTCAGTTCATCACCTAAATCACTCGCATCAATATCGCGCATGTCATCATGTGTCAACACTGTCTTTAGTGCCCTGCATTGCTGGTGTAGGTCTTCTTTAGGTATAGTGAGGAGTTTTGGAATATCATACGACATCCCAAATATACTGCTGTTTTCCTTGAGCTGCATGAAACATTCTTCAACTGACTGTATTGCACAACCTAGCACCTGGTTAAAGAATTCAACTTTGAATTGTTGTTTGGGGTCTCTTATCGGATTATCTCATGCCTCGTAAGCAAAATGTCTTCTTCTTCAGTGACTCTTGTATTCTTGAATGGGTGGGAAAATAGCTTCTGTGTGAAGTTCTTCTGCCAACTTCTGTGCACTCTTCAGAATGTTTTGAAATCCCTCATCTGATCGGTAAGACTGTAGGTATGACTTTGCTTTGTCCAGTTGGTCCATTGCTCCAGACCTATCCATGTCAACACCTTGGAGTCTTTTGCTTACAACATTTATTTCAAACAGTATGTCATGCCACAACACTAAACCACACAGAAATTTGAAGTTATGTATGTTTCTGGTGATTCCATTTCCCTCTGCCACTGTTCTCCCACGAACAGTACCAGTCATAGCATTATCCTCCATAATGGCAACTATGGCATCATCCATCTTCCCAATTTGGTGTTTGATAGGTTTTATCGCCTCCACTCGACTTTCCCATCGTGTGGCACTCAGTGGTTTCAGTGTCAGAGAGGATGTTCCCAGATGTTGCTTCAAAATTTGCCATCGATGAGTTGATGCAGAGAAAAATACATAGATGCTTTGAATTACATTAAAAAATTTAGCAGCCTCATTAGATGCTGATGCTGCGTCACTGACCACCAAGTTAATGAGAACTGCATGGGACAAAAAAAGCTCGAAGGTTTAACTCTCGGCTCCGTGTCTTCACTCCTCTTTCTTTCCTCTCATGTTGGCACCGTGTCTGCACTCCTCTTTCTTTCCTCTCATGTTGGCACCATTATCATAGCCCTGACCTCTCATGTCAGCTATCGCAATTCCTGTATCTTCCAGGTTTTTAAGAAGCACATTTTTCATACCAGCTCCTGTAGTATCATCAACATCTAGAAAATGCTCTCTGACAGTCACCATTGCAGGGATATTTTCACTCGGTTCTGTTGTTACAAAACGCACCATTAAAGTAATTTGTTCCATATGGCTGATGTCAGGTGTGCAGTCCAGAATAACAGAATATAAGAAAGGCCATACTGGGTCAGACCAAAGGTCCATCCAGCCCAGTATCCTGTCTACCGCCAGTGGCCAATACCAGGTGCCCCAGAGGGAGTGAATCTAACAGGTAATGATCTCGTGATCTCTCTCCTGCCATCCATCGCCACCCTCTGACAAATAGAGGCTAGGCACACCATTTCTTACCCTTCCTGGCTAATAGCGAATGAATTTATCCAGTTCTCTTTTAAACCCTGTTATAGTCCTTGTCCACAAGTTGACTGTGCGCTGAGTGAAGAAGAACTTCCTTTTATTTGTTTTAAATCTGCTATCCATTAATTTCATTTGATGGCCCCGAGTTCTTATATTATGGGGAAAAGTAAATAACTTTTCCTTATTCACTTTCTCCACACCACTCATGATTTTATATACTGTTACCCAGGGTTCTTTCAACCCAAAGCTCTTGGTAACGTTTACTCTGTGCGAGGTGGTGTCAGGAAATAAATCAGGGGAGACATGGCTGTCTGACCAATAGCCGGCTGGTACAAACAGGACAACGCAAAAGTGCTTTCGCTTAAAGCTAAACTTTACTTAGTCTCAAGCACTTACGCACGTCCGCAAAAGGTTAGTAAAACACCCCCAACCCTTGATAATTACCAAAGCTGAGTATGGCTCTCGAGTGGCACAGCGGCCAGCATCTGGTGGCCAAATCTTTCGTCTGCCGGTTGGGACTGCAAGATGTATCCAGAGGGAGAGTCCAAAAAGAGTCCAACTACCTCAAACTTTTTCCCCTTATTTATACATTAGACATGTCCCTTAAAGAAAACTTGTTACAAGCAGTTTCAGAGGTTCAGCAAAAAGTTCCTTCTGATTATTGATTAACCGAGTGTGGGTTTTTCCAGAGTTTGCAGCCTTGAGGCCCCCAATAGACATTCTTGGGGCACATCCTGCTCCTCTAAAATGCATATAACAGCCACTTCAGCACAATTCTTATCAGGAAGGACACAGGGTCAAGCTGCCCTCTCTGTGGCATCCAAAGACCTTCTTCCCGCCTTGGTTAAGCTAAGCCTGCTGACTTGGCTGCTTTTAGCAATAAGTCATAGTGGTTTCAGGCACTTTACTGGTTTGTCAAAGTCCCTCCGTACATACCTCTATCATATCTCCCCTTAGTCTCTTCTTTTCCAAGCTGAAAAGTCCTAGCCTCTTTAATCTCTCCTCATATGGGACCCATTCCAAACCCCTAATCATTTTAGTTGCCCTTTTCTGAACCTTTTCTAATGCCAGTATATCTTTTTTTGAGATGAGGGAACCACATCTGTACACAGTATTCAATATGTGGGTGTACCATGGATTTATATAAGGGCAATAAGATATTCTCTATCCCTTTTTTAATGATTCCTAACATCTCGTTTGCTTTTTTGACTGCCGCTACATACTGCGTGGACGTCTTCAGAAAACTATCCACGATGAGTCCAAGATCTTTTTCCTGATTAGTTAAATTAGCTAAATTAGCCCCCATCATATTGTATGTATAGTTGGGGTTATTTTTTCCAATGTGCATTACTTTACATTTATCCACATTAAATTCTATTTGCCATTTTCTTGCCCAATCACTTAGTTTTGTGAGATCTTTTTGAAGTTCTTCACAGTCTGCTTTGGTTTGAACTATCTTGAGCAGTTTAGTATCATCTGCAAACTTTGCCACCTCACTGTTTACTCCTTTCTCCAGATCATTTATGAATAAGTTGAATAGGATTGGGTCCTAGGACTCACAACTAGTTACCTCTCTCCATTCTGAAAATTTACCATTTATTCCTACCCTTTATTCCCTGTCTTTTAATCAGTTCTCAATCCTGAAAGGATCTTCCCTCTTATCCCATGACAACTTAATTTACGTGGAACTTGTCAAAGGCTTTCTGGAAATCTAAGTACACTATGTCCACTGGATCCTCCTTGTTCACATGTTTGTTGATCCCCTCAAAGAACTCTAATAAATTAGTAAGACATGATCTCCCTTTACAGAAACCATGTGAACTTTTGCGCAACAATTTATGTTCTTCTATGTGTCTGAAAATTTTATTCTTTACTATTGTTTCAACAGAGTAATATCTTGCTGACTTCAGATCTGCCACAATCTTCTGTTTGACTTTTGTTGCAAGTAATCTCATTTTGAATTGTTTTTCCAAGGTAGTGGTGTGTGTACATTTCTTGGGTGGTGACTCTTCTTAGATGCTCCTGGAGTACAGCATCAAATCAGCCATCAGCTCCACAATTTTAAGGAAGTTTCCATTGTTTGGCACATACAACTGATCTGAAGTGCTACGCAGTGCTAGGTTTTGGGGAGCAAGTATTCTCACAATGGCAATAAGCCTTTTCAGAACACTTTGCCAGTAAAGAGACTCTGATGCAATCTTCTCTTGATGCTGATCATCTATGTGGCCTTTAACCTTAGTCTCATTTCAAGCTCTTTTAATCTATGGAATGCTTTCTGGTGATTTGCTGCCTTCTCATGGCATGCTAGGTTTCTAGCCAGGATTTTTCCAGTCCTTTGTTCCTGTAGAACCCAATTTGGCTAGAACATTAGACTGGAAGAGTTTGCAACAAAAACAGTATGCAGTATTCTGGGTTTTTGAGTACATAAGTCATGGCCTCTCCACTTTGCCACCACTGGGGATTTCACGCCAGTAATGTGTTGGATGGGAACTTCTATTTTCATTGTTTTTTGGGGAACATGAAGTTTTTTTCACTTGCTGTGGCCCATGCAGTACATGGAAGTCCCTCAGGCTACTGCTGAAGTGGGTCCACAGTCCTGGATCATCTAGACTTAACGAACTAAACTCAGCAGCAGCTGTTTCTTGCGCCTCCAGCACACTCTTCTCTGATTTACAATTTTCTTCAGGAATGTGCATGGTTACATGCATTAGAGATGGAGATATGGATGCTGCAGTAGCTGCCAGGTCACCTGCACTCTTGACTAACTGGAAGATCAGGCATCTCCTCATGACTCACATCCTCACTGGGGCCAGAAGGCTAACCATGAATATTTGTGTCTATGTAGCTCAGGAGCTCCTTCCTGCTTAGATAGGAGATAGCTCCTTCCTGCTTAGATAGAAAATCTTCCTTTGCTTTCTTACTTTTTCTGAATTCTGCCCCAGAGGGGCATTTTCTTTTTTCTCTCATGACCGCTGTTCCGTGCAAGCTATAGTGGCTCTCAACACTCAATTGAAGGGGACAAATAAGCAGGCTGGTAGCAGGGCCTTGAGTGAGGGAAGATATCAGCGTCTTAAGGGCCTAACTGGCTCCTAGTACTTCAGTTGACTGACTGTTCTCCTCAAGTGGGTTCAGGGAAGCAGCAGGAAAACAGGAAGCTCCCTGAGAAGCTGGTGTTAATCAGTCCAGGGTCCTGGGGGTGCTAGAGAGGTGCATAAGAGGCTCCTCCTCCTCTCTCTCCCTGCAGCTCCTGCTGCTTTCTGTTATTCCCTCTCACCTTTTCTCCTGCCTGCCTGTTATGTCTCTGGTGCCCTCCTTCCTCCAGCACAGCACTCCACCATCTCTGTGCATCTAGACCAGAGAAAATACATATGCACCAGCAACAGACACAATTTTCTACACTCTGGGTCCTATTGTCCCCGCCCTCCAGTCTGGCACCTCGCGGCTGCCTCAGTTCACCTCATGGTAAGGCCAGCCCTGTTCACTGAAGTCGATGAGAAACATTCCACTTATTTCAATGGTGAAGGATCATGCCAAAAATGCAGGTCCAAGAATACATAGTAAGTGGAATATATGCAAATCAGCAAGTGTGGATGATATTTCTATTGATTTCAATAGCACCAGGATTTCACCCTACATGGCTTAAAGTAATGAAACAATGAATTTATTGGTTTCAGAGTAGCAGCCGTGTTAGTCTGTATTCACAAAAAGAAAAGGAGTACTTGTGGCACCTTAGAGACTAACAAATTTGTTAGTCTCTAAGGTGCCACAAGTACTCCTTTTCTTTTTAATGAATTTATTAAATCACTGGTAAATAATTCTGAAAAAAAATAATCCTGGAGAACGAAGGAGGCAGCAGATTTATATCAAAAATTAAATGTCATACCAGACTTTTAAAAATGGGAATAAAATAAGCAACCCTGACAATTACATCCAATAAGGCAAACCTCTATCCTGAGTATAATCATGGAAAAAATATTAAGAGGAAGAAAACCCAGTAACCTTCTAGAGTATAACAGTCATAAGCAATTATGGGTTTGATAAAAACAAAGGAATGGGGGTTGAATAAAAACAAATCATGATGGAAAATTAATTGCTTTTAAAAATCTAATTACAAACTAGTGGGTGAGCTGTAAAGTAACAGATTTTAATAATGTGTTCAGTGTTCTGATTCAGAAACTTTTACATAAAAAGTCAAGTGGTGTCATACTGATTAAACATTTTCTGAGGGACTGTGAACAAAAGCTAATGATCAACAGCAATGTATTGAGTTGTAGGAGGATTCTGCAGGGATGGTGCTTAATTTGATATGTTTTTAGTGATCTAGAGGATGAGAAAACAGCATATTATTTACATTCATAGATGATTCTAGATTGGAAGGTGATTCAAACACCAGTGAAGACATAAGAATAAAATAAGGGTTAAGACTGTGAGCAGGAAATAACAAAATTAGATAAATGCAAGCTAATGATCAATGTATCTATGGAAGAGTAATCTGAAACTGATATTGAGTAGGAAGGAAGAAACTGGAATACTGTAAACCAAAGGAGAACTATGTGTAATAGAGAACAGCTAATTATGTATGACTTTGCTATTTGTTATCGCAGCAAAATAAAAAGCCTTTGCAATTTTAGACATATGTTTACATCATTTCACAGTCTAGAGAGTTAATAGTACCTTTCTGTATGATTCTGGTGAGATCATGCCTAAAATATTATGCACAGTTCTGGACACTTAGTACTAGAGATGGGCTAGAGTCCTAATTTTTGAAGTGGGCAGTGCTATCAAAATCTGGATTAAACTAAGATCCACATTTAGTAATCTCTCTCTCTCTCTCTCTTTCTCTACACAATGGTACCCCAATTCCAAGATTACAAAACTTGAAAGGAGTTGGTCAAAATTCATATCCAAACCTGAATTTCATGGCTGGGGTCCATGTCTATTCAGTACGATAGATATGTTTTAAAAGGGAAGTCAGAGAATATCTGGAGAGATTGATTTATGGGGAAAGGTCAAAAGAACTAAACTAATTTACAGAAACTGATGAATATGGGAGATATAATATCTATAGTCATTTTAAGGGTGTAAAACAGTAAAGAGGAGGTATTAGGATGGTATTGGGGGTATAGCTGGGGCAATGGGATGAAATTGAATGGCGTCAAGTTAATACAAATATAAGAGAAACTTCTAACCATGAAGACTCTTTCAGAAAGATCTCTCTCAAGTGAGTGATGGGAATGCCTTCTTTTGAGCCCTAGAGTACACAAAACACTGAAAGAAACATACCTGTATCAACATAGCAATGGGCTAGATGAATCTTTTCTAGTTTTACATCTCTATGTATAGCTGAAGAAATCTGTCACACATCATGTTTTAAAGGTCCCTCCTGTAATAAATACATCTCAGGGAACTGTATTTCTTCTATGTGGGTAGGTATATTTGGTTTATTAGAATTATGTTCTATTTAAACTTTAATTGAGTCCTGATCCAAGATGGCAGCAATTCAGGAGTTAAAGCAATGAAGTCAAAATATACATGTGTCAAGGGTGACTGCACTAACAAGAAGGTAAACTTTCCTGGAGGTAGGGATGGACACCTTTTGAATTTGTTTCATTTTTGGGCAAAGTTTTAAAGAAAAAAGCTGGAAATGAAGCTTAGCAAAGATATGCTATGACCCTAAAGTTTATATAGTCTTGCAGGACTGGATCAACCAGCACAGTTACTAAGCTGTGCTTCCTAGAGTTTAGGATTAATCATGCTTGCAAGCAAATGTCAAGTGCTTGTTATGGCCCAAATCAAAGCGAAAAGGAAGTTTCAGGGCAAGATAGTGAAATTCTCCTTATTAGGGGGAGCTGTAGTAGATGAAAAGATGAAGAGAAGATGAAAAGCAACTAAAAGGACGAAAAACAAATACTCTTCAGGAAATATGATGTAAGTTGGGTATTCCATGGGAGGAGGCTAAGACATACTGTTCTGGCAAGAACAGTTACAGGTGAGACCAACCAATGTCCACTCTACTTAATGGATCAAATTCAGCCCACTGACATCAGTGCCCTTACTTACACGGGGGTTTAATTGCTAAATTTTGTCCACTATGTAGGTCCTAACTGACTGAAATTATATTTGGGAGGAGTTGATATGTGAGATGCATGAAAGCCATAAAGGTAATTTTATATACTTCACAGAGGTAGGTCATAGTATTGTGTAAATATAATATTCAAGCTTTATGGGCCAGATCATTAAAGCTGCCTTAATGAAGCTTCCATCTTTGTGCATGCAACTTTGCACACACCGTTTTCAAACACTATCACTCATGAAAATGTGACAGAATTTACATACACAAAACTCTTTGGGACTAATGGGATTTCTGCATGTAAATTCTGTCCCTGCCTACGAACCATGCTTTAAAAAGACAAATAATTGTCTGTGCAAACAAAATTATGTGAGTACAAATGTAGGCCAAAATTTTATAATCAAACGTTAATGTGGTGTAAGGAAGAGATAGGAGTTACCAGTTACATAAGGCCTTTCATTCCAAACAATCCTATAGCAATTCACAAATATATACATATTACCCCATTGAGGGAGAGCAGTTATTTTGGCTAAGCCCATGAGAGCAGGCCCATTACTCTTACAAGATGTCTGCAAAGCTTTCCACACAAAACAGACCAATCCTTTGTCAGCTTGTTGGCTTTTTTTATAGTCTCATTTGCAAGAATCATATAAAATGCATGGTGTTCAATTTATCTACCTTGGGAACATGAAGAGCTGAGATGCAGTTCAAGGAATTTTTGTATTGCGTACCTTCTGCTGTGACACTAAGGGCTTGTCTACAGGAACATTTAGTTTGGAGCAAGCTCAGGGGTGAATCTACCCTTCACTAGCCTGCTGCACAAGAACTACCCATGTGGACCCTACTGACATACTCTAACAATTTCAAAGCAGGGTAAGTCAAAACACACTAAGGAACTGTTAGTGTCCATCAGCATGGTCTGCATGGCAGACTAGTGTGGGGTAGATTCACAGCCTGGCTTGCTGCAAATTAAATGTTCATGTAAATAACCCATAAATTATTTCCTGGTCTGATTTTCTTGGTATGACAATAACATGTAAACTAACTATTTCTGTGCCCACTTAAAAATCCAGCAGAGAAATAAACAAGGAAATAAAGAATGGCTAGACCTATATTTGGGGGAAGAGAAGACATTATTTTGGGGCTTTGCTAAGTGTCATTGGTTTGTAAACTGTTTGCTAAGAGGTAGTCTCTTCAGATAGCAATGAATACCAGATTGTTGGGGCTCAGCTGCACATCTCTGTCTGTAGAACCATCTGAACAGCCATGCAAACACAGCTCCCTGAACAGTCTTTCTAAAACAGGCTGTGGTTAATGTTAAAACGAACATAAAAACTGAAAATGCAAAAGCAATACACCCTCATGATACAGTCAGTTCAGAAATGATTCTTCAATTAAGTTAGTAAGGCACATGCTTCTCATCATATAGCATGAAACAATAACAGTCATCACTGAACTATATCCACATAGATACACTTAAGAAATTTTCTATCTAAGTCATCTTAACTAATATAAGAAACAGGGAAACAAGGAGATAGCAGCATTCAGAGTTAGTCAGAGCGTGAAAAAAGTAGAAACAAATAGTTTTATCAGGCTGCTTCAGCAATTCTCAAGTTTAAAACTGGACAGAAAAACTGATCCAAAGGTCGCATTCAGAGATACTAAGAATCAAGGCCTTGATCCCCAATGCCTGCCTCTCCTAATTGGAGACACTTCAGTTTCTTCAGTGAGTGCTGAATCAGGTCAAAATTGAGCTATATATAGTATGGGGGAAAAATACATTCTGGGAGGACAAAAAACATGGCTCTAGCTGCAAGGCATCTGGAAACAATTGGAATTTGCATGCAATAGTGTACCCTTCACTGATGATAATACTTTTATTATGCTAAACGAAGAGCAGGACTGTTGGTGTGCATCCTTTAAAAATGATTTTGTGAATCATTACTTTCCTAATAATTTAATTCATCTAAGAATTTAAAAGTATCTTTCAACTGCCATTACAGTGATGTTTTAAAAAAATGAATGAATATATCAGACCTCAGTTTATTAATAGATTACAATCTCCTTCAGGTAAAGATTGCATCATTTTCTATTCTCTGTGCAGTACTAAACACATTAGTGGCTCAGCAAAATTTAATCATAGTCACATAGTGCAGCACTTGGCACCAACATGAAGGATTCAATTTAAATCAATACAATCAAACAGAATTAAGAATATAGGACCAATTTTACCCTTTTTGTATCAAGCATTTTTCTGATGAAGGGGAGTAATGCAGTTGGGAGAAAAGGGACACATTGTAGGTTGGGAAAATAGGGCTCTGTTTAACTGCCATTCTGAGGGTGAGTGGACAAACATACTAAAGCATCCTGAAGTGAGGTAAATAAGGAGAAGGATGAAAAAGGTAGGGGGTAGCCATATATTAACAGAATTATGCAGACATTCACCTGCTGTTGTCATGATCAAGACATGGAGAGGAGCGGCTGCAACAGAATAGATCATTTAGCATAAAAAAAAGAATGGATTAAGTGAAATATAAGAAGAAAACAGAAGAGGTTTTTGGCTTAAATATATAACTTTGTGTATATATCTATATACAGTATTTACAGAGAAGAGGATAAAAGTGAGTTCGGGATATAAGCATAAACAAACATCACGGGTTACTACAACAGCAAAATTAGAATGATTTAGGATGTCATCAGATCCTCTCTACATGTGTGCCTTAATCCCAGTTCTGAATTGGAGTGTTCAGGTTGGCACTCACATGTCTAAATTGGGCATTTGGAGTCCTGAATACTTATCTGAAACCCAAATAAGGGACTGTGCTCCCTAGTTCAGGTGTTCAAATTTGAAAATTGGGCCCTCAGCGTAACATGAGTAACTCTGTATCTACGTGTCTCAAATATAATTTCATCAAGAGATTCTGGTGACATCAAATTCCATAAGAGCTAAGATTCCATCGCAACCCTCTCTTCTCAAGTCTCCTATCATGAATCTTCTGTCCTCCAGCTTACCCCAATTTAGCATGTTTTTGGTCCTCCTTTCATTCCCCCTCTAGAGTGATATATTTTAAACTTATTCTTCTTCTTCTAACTATTTATGTTCCCGATAATAAATTATATGGTCAATTATGTATTTTTCTGACATCACTTTCTTAGTATGGATGTCTCCAGTGTCATTTACTTCTTTTGACATCAGCAAAACTTTGCCTATAATGAAACACACCTGAGTTTTGTTTTAAATAACCTGTTAAAGGCATCAGTGTATTCTGATATCATTTAATTTTGTACATTTGAAAAAGACTCTCAGCTGCTACCTGCCATGTCCTGTTTTCACAACTATTTCCAGGAAATGAATGTTACACTAGGGAAACAATTTAAGGGATTCGAAATACAACACTTTAAATTTATTTAGTTTACCTTGTTAGCAATGATCCAATCTCCTTTTTTGCAGACAGGCAGCTAAGAATGATAACGCTAATTATTTGTCAATTTCAGTGCTGATTCTCTACTGTTTTTTAGTCCCACTGATGGAAGTAATGATTTCCAGGAGGGTAAATTCACTAACACAACCCCACAGTTTAGCTTTGCTAGACACACATACATTTGGATTGTCTATTAACCAATCAGACTTCTATTTCCATAATATCTATTAATAAATGTATGTGTATATGTAATAATAAAAATAATACATAGCACTTACTTATGCAATGCATTTCATCTGAGGATCTGCTTTTTTATATATAAAATGTAAGCATTATCATCTCAATTTTACAGAGAGGAAACTGAAGCACAAAGGGGTTAAGGGCTTGTCTACCCAGTGATTCAATGTGTGGAAAGTCTGGGTGTGAATCTACTGTGTACTAGCTTGCCAGGTACTAACTGGCCATGTAGAGCTTGCTACCATGTCCTAAAAGTTCTATAATGTGCTTTGCCGTACTACTATTTGAAATGGGAGTAGACCAAAGTGCACTTGGGAATTTTTAGTGCACTGTAGCAGGGTCCACATGGTCAGTTTGTGCGCTGTAGATTCGCACCCTGGCTTGCAGTGCACTAAATTGCTGGGTAGAAAAGTCCTAAGTGACAATTTGCCCTAGATAACAGGGCAAGTTAATAACAGAGTAGGTAACAGAATCCAGGTTTCTTGGCTCCAGTCTCGTGCTCTAACCACTTGATCACATTGCCTCTCTGTTTGTAATATAAATTTAACTAAATTTAACAGGCAACTGTTAAATACACATTTGTCTTGAAGATTTTTGGTAATCACTTAATTCAGAAGAGTAAAGCTGGAGTTGCTTGCATGTCACTGAAACCCAACAAAACGAGTACAATGTAACAATTTTGCATATGTACTTAAAACTGTACCAGTTGCATTCAATGCTACAAACCACATTAATAGATGAAAAAGATACAAAAATGTGCTATTGACAAGCAATATATAAAAACTGCAAATGGAAAGAGATCTTCAAATTCAGTTTTTCACTTTCCAACCTAATGAAAACATTATGCCCCTTTCACAATGAGATTACAAACTCACTGTAAACTGTGTGACTAAAACTCTTTAAAGAGACCTGCATAAACCTGTCCAAAACCTTTGTCTCTCCTAACACAGAGACAGGAAGTTAAAAAAAATAAAGACTATATTTTCTGGCATTTCCAGAAAAGCGATAGGTCTTTGCCTTCTCATCGCTTACAGCATCCAAGATTCTCTAACACATTGAAACAATCTTAACTTTGCTGAGCATGTTATCTCATGCATGTCTCCTGATGAGAAGGACACACTGATTGTCTCCAATGGAGGTTAGATGTCCTCCTGCCGGAAAATTATAATGTGGCAATATTTTCCCCTTTAAGCTGGTTAATTAAGATATAAAGAGAATACTAACTCTGCAAAATAATTGGCAAATGTTCTACACTAAATTATTGCACACTGTTGGGGTGTCAACTCCCATAGGAGAAGGAAGTTTTCTTTTTCGAAGATGGCTGTCAGAATCTCTGACCTTTGTTTCGTTGTTCTTCACTCATATGATTGATGAGCCTATAAAAGGACAGAGTTGGGTAAATGTACCCCAAATGTATGGTTAAAATACATATACACACCCTCCACAGCCTAAGTTGTGAGATGTTTTATCAGGGCCAGGACGGAAAAAACCTTTTGCTATTTAAGGGATGCCCCACACCCCCTTTTCCTTTCCTTGTTGTGAGCACTCAGCCTCTCGTCTTGAGGAGGAGGGCTTCTTGACTGACTGGCTAGACAGAAGGGTGCAATATAAACCTATTGGCTCCTACGCACCCAAAGTAAGGCTTATAAGCCCTTCCTCTTGCTAAAGGGTACCATTCTGCACCCTCAGGACAGCTCTCCCTCCATCGGGTTGGGGATTTTGAGGCCTGTGTGGGCAGCATACCAGTCATCTTTTTGCTGTTCTGAAGGAATCTTTCCCTCACTTCCAGATTGGCCTGGGCAATGAGATGGGTTTTTTGCCTTCCCCACTGCAGCCCAGGGATCTGGTGGGTAGGGTAAGTTGTAAAATTCACATTGTCACAATTTGATGGATAGCCAGTACAGGTGCTTGTTAATAGGAGTTCGGTTTCCACGATTACAAGCAGAATAGGAGAATGTGGGAATGAGGTTGGGGCTCCTAATGTCCCGGACAGCAAGGACAGAACGACTCTTCAGACTCTTAATCCTCATATGAGAGGAGGGTGGAGTCCCATCACCTAAGACTACGTTCACTGTGGGGGGGGGGGGGAGGGAAGGAGTAGAGGGCTGACCGCAGTCCTCCCTCACATACAAAGCAGGAATAACCTGCACTGGACAGTTATTGCCAGATAATTCCCAGTGTGTTATTTAATAAAGTTATAGCCTAGTTAAATCACACTCCTGGTGTCTTGTCTTTCTTTCTGTGATGTCTTGGGACAAAGCCCCTTGCTTTAAAAAACCTAAAATCAATGCTTCCATAACACTTGTTTTCCAATTGCAAACAAAAAGTTTTCTTGAGTGATTTAAACATTTCCCTGCAGTGTTTGCAAGCCATATTTACAGCAATCAGCCAGTGTATGACAGCCTAATCATGACTTCAGGTAGTGAGAAAATAATGTATATGCCAAATTTGTTTTCATTGTTCCAACTAAGTGAAATGCAATAATTAAACAAACAGCATTAAGAGAGAAAAGTAAAGTAGAGTTTTAAATTTGCTTCAGTTTTAAAATAAGATGTTAATCCTAGAACTCAGTTAAGCACACGTGGTTCTTAAACACTATGATTTAATCCAATGTGTCCCTTTAACATACAAAAGACAAGTTAATTCTTTTGATAAGTCAGTGGAAGGTAAGAATACACTTTCATGGGGTATTTTTCAAAGGTTGGATTTTGGTTCTTGAAGGCTCCTTTAGTATTATATTTTATTGGTATATTAACAGTATAAATCAAAAACAGAATAGTAATACCAAATATTACCTCTGTCTTTTGTTAAATATTATATATTATTAAATATTATTAATTGATTAATTAAATACATATTAAATATTATTTTCCCCCTGGCTTTACAGAGGCAGTTGCTTCTATTACATTTAATTGCCTGACCCTGGAACTCAGACTTGGTCATACAAAAGATCTAAGGAATCACTGATTAATCTTTGAACAAAAGTGTGAAATGATCAAGCCCCAGAGAATGTGAAAACACTGTTATAAAAAGTAAATAACTTATCACCTGCAATCACTGGTCAGTCCAATGGTAGTGTAGTGAAAAGTAATATACATCATCTGGAAAAAAGACCTTTACTTATCTGGCACCAATTGCTAGAATTACTACCAAAATAATTTTTAAATCTAAATCTTGACACACTCTCTTTCTAGATATAAGTGTTCAGAGTTACTTATTTTTGATCCCAAAATGCAAATAAGCAAACAAGCCCCCAATTTTTTTGCCCAAACAAGATAACATTTATAAACCCTGACTTGGCCAGGTCTGGTTTATTTAGTTTATATCTTGTTCACGTTTCTCCAAACTGGTGCCAATAAAAATGCTAACAAAAAATACTCAGTTGTGGGGATAGCTGAAGGCAACTGGTCAGGAACGTGTAAACCAAAACGTTCATAAGGCTGCTTGATAATTACTTGGAGGACATTAATTGATTAGCAATAAACATAACTTACTGTGCTGGATTTTTGCATCACACAAACAACTACTATTCACTTTATTTATTAGAAACATAATCTTCATTAGAAGAGACAGTCTCTCAAGATTCTGGTTGTAGCACTGGTGATTTTTAGATTTTTTTCACAGCTTTCATTATATATTGCTGTTCTGGGGCATAGTTTACTATACTTGTAAAAAGCACTTCCACAGTTCACTCAGCCTCCCTTCTCTCACTTCTTTGCAATTTCATTCTGTCAAAGCCTGACACAGGGAACTTTGAGGACTCAAACTTACTCAAACTCTCACTGATGTCAAACGACCTCACAAGAGGTTCTCACAAGAGGTGGAAGGATCAGGCCCTTGCTCTCCATTATTAGTGAAAACAAAAAAGTCATGATATGCTTTTTCTCTCCAAAAACTCCAAGCACTTTTTGGGGCGGGGGTGGGGTATTAATAGTTTGGCAAAAGCTGGGAATGAGCGACAGGGGATGGATCACTTGATGATTACCTGTTCTGAAGCATCTGGCATTGGCCACTGTCAGAAGACAGGATACTGGGCTAGATGGACCTTTGGTCTGACCCAGTATGGCCGTTCTTATGTAGTAATCGGTCAAAATCCCTCACGTAAAGCCTGATTCAATGCTTGCTGAAGTCAATGGAAAGATTCTCAGTGACTTCAGTGGTCAATGGATCAGGCCCGTATTCATATTCTTTGGACTGGCTGAATTTGAATGGTTATAACAATTTGTTTTAAATACTAGGTTGTAATGAAGTATTATTCAACTCCAAGTTAAGCATTAGCTCAAGCAGTTTGAGCTCACTCTGTTTTTCTGACCCTCATAGTACATATCAATGGATTACGTTACTCACCCTGAATGAATAGGGCTTGAAGAAAGCGCCACATTGTCCAAATTTTCAGTGCCCCAGCTTAAGCGATACGAATTCCTTTCTGCTTCCTTGGCCAGAGTTGATACCTGGGCATGTGAAAGAACTCGTATTTAATTTGTATTTTCATATTTAAAAGCAATGAGCCAAATGAACCAGAAGAAAGACTTATTTTTGTATAGCAGGCTGCAAATGATTAACACTTTAAAAAAGGCAACAAATAAAAATGAGCAATAATGACATCAAAGTATAACAAGCATCTTACATAACATCTTGTGCTTTTTCAAAACAACCACAAATATTACTGGCCCAGTGAACAGGAGTACTGGGAGAGACCAGATTTACCCCTCTTTCAATGACTTGATTGTCTCTTCAAAAATCTTCTCTCTGAATAGTGGACCAGATCCTCAGCTGATGTAAATTAGCAAAGCTCCTTCGATTTCATTTACAGCAATTGAACATTTGACCCCATGCTTATTAACATTGCTAAAAAATCAGATACAATGGAAAATGCTATAAAGATGTACTGTAGATGCATTCACACAGTTCTGGTTCATACAGAATATACTTTAGTATTATACAATAAGCTAGTTTATTTAAAAGCAGTTTGAAATTAGACAAGTTCATGCCACAATTAATACTACAGCACACATTACGTCATTCAATTAACAGAATTCATACAGGGATTCTTTTTCATATTTCCAAAATTGAATGTTTAAAATAAATGCATATTGTGCAACTGATCAGTAAGATAAAGAGAAAGGTCTTACCTGATGGCTGGGTATTATGACTGTATCATCAATCATGGCACTGTCCCTCAGGTAGGAGGCATGGCTCAACGTGTGGGACCTGTCTGAACTGAAGGACCGCAGGCTGGTAGGTTGGCAGGATGCCATGGCAATATATCAGCAGTAGAGAAGGTATTGTGAAAATGGGATGATGGACCAAGCGGAAGAGTGAAAAAAGCGTGCTATTAGCAAATATAATGCAACTTCCAGGGGGAGTATAAAATAGTCTTGTGGGTCTGACTAAGCTCTGTACCAAAGTCTTTTGACTGACTCCACTCATTTAATTCAAAGGAGAACCCAAGAGATTAAACTATATCACAATATACTTTATTTTCTATCCCCAAATGCTTTAAATTAGCTATGTGATTTAATTGCTTCCTTTATACTAAACAGGAACTCCTGCTGAGGCTCTTTGATCAAGTTCTCTCTCCTGCTCCATAATACAAGTGAACTGTCTAGGAAAAAATAGATGCAAATATCTGACAAGAAGCGAAATGAGTCCCTCTGAAGTTTCATTCTGATCCATTCTCTCTGACTCAAATTATAAACGAATAAGGTTCAGTTATGTCCCCTGGAAGGTACACAGCAAGGCGAACTGTGGCCAGCCACATGCTTCCTGTGTAAAACAAAGTGCCTTCTGCATGCCTGCAGCACCTCTAAAACAGCAATCCAAAATGTGAGCACAGGTTCCTTTGTACGTACACACAGCAATACAGAAAACTGGTTGCTGTAGCAATGAGAGATGCAAGGCAATAATAAGCTGCTTCCAAGAGCCCAGCTCAGAACTTAATTGCAATATCTGCTAGCTCAAAGCAAAACAAAACAAAGATACCCTAGCACACAAAGACATATCAAGCTAATATGGGGTTTCTGCCTCACAGTACTATTACTTTTGCCCTTTAAATATTAAAAACAACAGTAAATACAGGAATTTTTTTTGGATTTTTTTTTTTTTTTGCAAAAAATCAACAGCTCAAACCCTTTCAGTTTTTACAAGTATCACTTTATATTCATGTAGGCATACTTCTTGTTATTATTCTATATAACTAAGGACACATTACATATAAGTTTAGGAACTAGCTATGTTCTCATGGATTGCACTTGCGTGGGTACTGTCCATGATAATGTAGAAACATTAGAACACTGGAACTGCCGAACTGAATTAGACCAGTGGACCACTTAGCCCAATAAACTTTCTGACAATGGTTAGTACCAGATGCTTCAGAGGAAGATGGAAGAAACCCCATAATGAATAGTTTTGAAATAACATGCCCATACGGGAAGCTTCTACTCCTGGTTGGTTAGTGGTTAATTTACATCTGTCTCTATTAATCAGAGCTCTACTCTAATTAATTGTGGATGTACCATAAGAATTCAATATATTTGTAGGTTTAAAATGGGATAATTTATTTTCAAGTATTTTAAATATGTGTCTAATATGCATTAGAGTGAAGTAAGTACTATTAAATGTAAACGTATAGGAAGTCAGACAAAAATATTGCAGCAGCAGCTCCTGTTCAATGACACTGTATATAATTACATTCATCCAGTAGGTTCTTGCAGTATGTGTATTTTACAAATAAGTGGCCTGGCGTATTTACATTAGAGATACATAAAATTAAAAGAGCTACCAATGCCTTTCCTTTGCATGTCTGCCATATTAAATGGATTGTACAAAACTGATCATAAAAAGATGATGAAAATATTACATGAATATCAACCTTGGAAAACTGCCATGAAAATTAGTGCAGAATACCTTCTCACCCACTCTGACCAGAATAATGATGGTGAAAAAACTAATGATATTTCATTTGCACGTCATCAAATATTACTCACCCCGATGAGTGGGCAAACAGAATTGAGCAAGGGTGTTATATGACATTTTGTGGATATTATACATTCCTTGGATAAAATTCTGACTCCACTGAAGGCAGTGGCAATGGCAAAACATCCATTGACTCCAATGGGGCTAGGATTTCACCTCGTACATTTTAGTCCATGTATAACTCGTTTTAAATAAAATGTACTGAATAAAGCCTTGGTTGTAGGTCATTTTGAATACACAAAGTACGTTACTTTGGCATATATTTTGTAGTGGTACACCTTGTTTTCCATAATAACATTACTTCAGTAAATATTTCTTCTTATACCAGAAATTAAACGTCAGTAGCAGACCCCATTTTTTACCACTATCCTTTACTTGCTTTAATGCTTGAAACATTCACAGCTGATTTACAGTGCCATCCAGATCATAGGTCCTGCTGTTCAGTTAATGTGAGGTTTCACCAGACCACTACTGAATGAAAAGAAACATGTACTAGGCTCTACTGCTCGTCTCTAAGGGTATGTCTACACTGTGGCTAGCCTCCCAGCCTGGGTAGATCGACTTCCGCTAGTGGGGCTCGAAGTAGCATACAAAAATAAAAACATAGATGTTGCCGCTCAGCTGGCAGCTTGAGCTCTCAAGCCCTGCCTACCCAAGTCTGAGCTTGGGTGACTAGCCCGAGTCTCCACTGGAGCTGCAATGTTCACGCTGTTATTTTAGAGCATTTTCCCAAGCCCCACTAGTGTGAGTCTGTCTACCTGGGTTGGGAGGTTGCAGCAGAGACATATCCTGCAGTGATTTGGTCCTCTTTCTGCTATGGTGAGGAGACATTACTATTACAACCACTACAATTTGTCCACAACATGCCCAGTGAATGGTACATGTTCATAAATACATGCCCAGTACATTGAAGGTATGGACATTACTTTAAGAGACATGATAGTTATAAAAATGTGACTGAGGTCTGTGATGAATTAGGAGTATAACATTTCCATTAAAATTTTGTTTAAGACAAATACTGAAATGGCATTGCTCATTTTCTCTGGATTATATCAGTTGCATATATAAGGAACAACCTGATTGCTAAAGCATCTGGTGCTGAGGTACACTAAGTGGTGTAAACCTAGAATCAAGGGCGCTTATAGGAACCAAGACCTCATTATTAATGGGAAGCAGTGTTGAACAGAACTGATTAAGAGACATACACTAATTATTGGTTTCAGAGTATTTTTGGCAGGCTTTTAGGAATATTGTCATATAAAGTTACACTAAATAAGATACTCTAGAAATCTACTAAAACATAGACTCTCTGCATAGGTTGTTCAGATAATGTTGCCAAATTCATGACTGCAGGATGCACTGGATCACTGGGGCTCCATTCACCCCGCTAGTGACCAACTGAGAGAATAAATGAAGCACTTACCACTGGTGACACCTGGTGTGGGAAATACAAAATGTTTTCTGTTGCCTGAGCACTCTGTGAAAATTACTTGAGCCCCCTGCAACTTTATATATATGTATATATATAATTTATATATATATAAACCAGTCTTGGAAACATTCCCTAATAAATCCCCACTTATGGATAGAAATCTTTCCCATCTGACATGGCAGATACGTTTGAGTTAAGTTGAGGAGTGGAGGTCATACACCAAATCTCAAACCTGAGTCTTTCCTGAACCTAAGTTAGCTGACTGATCATTATATGCTACTATATACCAGGTCATCTCTCTTGTCTGAGAATATAACTAACTCCAATAGCAATGCCATTCATTTGGCCCTGTGAAAACAGCAACTCCAGTACATAAGTCTCCTAGACCCATCAGCAGGCCTGCAAAATGGATGGATAGTGTTGCACAAGTGTACTGGGGATGACACTGTTTATAGGCTGTGTAATACCTACCTGTGCATAGTGCTAATGAAAGCATATTAAAAAGAATGATGGGGAGAGAGAAATAATAAACAGGGAATAAGGTTACAAAAGAAAAATATAAGCTTTTTAAATATAATTTTAAATGCATAATAATACATGAAATGGGCAGCTTAAATGATTTGCTGTGCTGCATTTGTTACAGCAGAAAAAAAAAAGAAATCTCTATTGCATTGCATTGTCTCTGATTCAGGTACTGCAGCAGAGCAACTTTATTTAGGCAGTTTTAGTGGTAATTCCCATGAATATGACCTTACTGTATTAATGAAAGAGTAGCGTAAAGATGGACCTGGGAAAATGCACATTTTTGTTTGATTCTTCTTCCTGGATGTCCTTTTGCTGCATTTCAGTTTAAACATGCTACAGGACCAGGAAATAAGTTTCATATTGCAAACAGTGAGCCAGATTTTTGTCTCAACTATGCTAGTGTAAATCCCCTGAAATCTATGCATGTATTCAAGATTAACACTGACATAAATGAGAACTGAATCTAGCCCAGCATCAATCTGTGTGAGCCTTCTTATACAACTCATTAAAAATCAAAAAGAAAAAAAATCATCACCACCAGCAGATTATTATTAACGCTTTTTGATTTTTTTAACCACTGTGTTGTAGGATTCACTGGATTTACTGGAGCAGCAAAGGTTCCAAGTTTGGAAGGCCTAAATGCTTAGGGGGGTTAAATATCTTCTGACACAATCTGAATCATTTTCTGGCTTCTTTTGTTCCAAGAGTGATCCTAAGACCATTAAAGTCAACTGAAACAACTCTATTGATTTCACTGGGCTTTGGATCAGATCCTATTTGGTGCTGGAATAACACACCACATTGGACAGTAGCATGGGTTGCAATTTGTGTGGCCAAAATCTTGACGCAGACAGGATTTAAGGAAATACCACCTCTGATTGCACTAGATTTGGAAATGACATGAACAATTTATACTAGACACTGTAATTTTCAAACCGAAATGCCTAACCTTGGACACCCATTTTCCTCTTTGGGCACTTAACTCTGAATTAGAAATGTGGATGTCGGTCTGTCAGTTTGGGAACCTGATAATGCATTGATGCTCTGCTCACTAGTTAAATACCAAAGTTTGAAAACTGGGCCCTGTATTGTAATGTAGATTACACTGACTTGATGTGAATTACAATAAACGTTTTCAAAGTGTAAAGGGCTGTTACTGGTTTTGATTTTGGTTTTACAGTATAATGGTACAATTCCCTAAGCATTAGCACACCCATCTGTGCAAGATAGCCCCAGTGAGGTTTCTCCTTCTGTGCTGTGGTTGGTAACACAGGCTAGAAAGGAGCATCCTACTGAAGGACTAAAAAATCTCAGCCAACTATCCCTTAACTCTGAGCCATCTGTTCTGTGCCAACTGGAGGTTAGTATAACTCTGTGACCCTGCCTCATAGCCAATATCACTCCTCCTTTCCATAGGTAAAACAAGGAAGGATGGTACATTGCTTTTATTCTCAAACCGTGCCCTTGGTTAACGCCCTACCATGAATCATGGACAGACTTTTCCTTAAGCCCTCTGGCTGTTAGGACCACGTACAGTATTAGCGTAGAAGAGAATTAGATCACCGCTAGCTGTAAACTTTTTTTCCCAGTACCAAATATATTTGGTTCCTGGTAGTTTTCTTCTCATGACTTTCTTTTGACTACTCCTTTCTTCTAAGAAGTGACAATAATTATAGAAATGAGAGAGAATAGGCGTATCACATAGCTATTTTGAATTGAAGACATTGAGAAGGTCTGTGCAGAGAGCTTAACTATTCAACAAAATTATGCTCTAACTCATCATACAAGCATATAATTTTCAGGTAAAATACCTGTCAGATCGGCCTCCCTCCAAGCTGTACCTCAGATAGTTCATACCATCTAGGAACTGGCTGCTGGGCAAAGAGTCATCACCTAGTTCTTTCAAGTCCTCTGGCCTAAGGTATTCTCCTCCATCTCCAGTCATTGTGTCATCACCTTGAAACAAAACACAAACACAATCCAGAAAGATCAGTAAACTCACAAGTCCCACATTATTTACAGATTGGGGTAGCATGTCAGCGGGATGGCACAAATAACTGGCAGGTAATTCCCCCACACACCACACTGCAAATTACAAGCAATTAATATACACTGACAAAACTGGCACATCAAGCAGGATAAAGCCCACATCAAAATCAAGGTGAGTAAGCAATCAGTTTTTGTCCTCCATCTTTTGCCATTGCACAGATTTTTTGAAGGGCTAATTTCTGTATCATTCTGTAGATTATCTTTTAGTTTGGTTCCTGTAACGCTGATGCCAGCCAGCTACCAAGGTGGTAGTTGTCAGCTAAAAGCTGACACACTCACAGCTGGAAGCCAGGCAAATTCACTTGTGTATTGGTATAGATCAGAGGTGGGCAAAGTATGGCCTGCGGGCCATATCCAGCCTGCGGGACCATCCTGCCTGGCCCCTGAGCTCCTGGCTGGGGAGGCTAGCCCCCGGTCCCTCCCCTGCAGCAACGACAACGCGCCACGCTGACAGCACTCTGGCATGCCACTCCATCTGGTCAGCGCGGGCGGCGTGGCTGGCTCCGGCGTGGCTGCGAGCTCCTGTTGCTTTGAGCAGCATGGTAAGGGGGCGGGGGGAGGGGTTTGGATAAGGGGCAGGCAGTCCCGGGGGACAGTCAGGGGACAGGGGGCGGTAGGATGGGGCAGAGGTTTGGGGGGGGGCAGTCAGGGGACAGGGAGGGTTGGATAGCCATGGGAGTCCCGGAGGGGGACTGGTGGGGGTGTGGATGGGGACAGGGCACTCAGGGAGCAAGGCGGGTTGGATACCAGGTGGGATCCTGGGGGGCACATCAGGGAACGGGGGTGTGGATAGGGTCGGGGCAGTGAGGGAATGGGGAACAGGGGGGTTGGACAGGGAGTGGGGTCCCGCGGGGGCAGTTAGGGGCAGGAGGTTCCAGGAGGGGGTGGTCAGGGGACAAGGAGCAGGTGGGTTGGAGGTTCTGAGGGGGGCAGTCAGGGGACAGATAGGGGGTGGGGTCCAGGCTGTTTGGGGAGGCACAGCTTTCCCTACCCTGCCCTCCATACAGTTTCACAATCCCGATGTGGCCCTCAGGCCAAAAAGTTTGCCCACCCCGGTATAGATCAAAGTGGTTGTTAAATAGATTCAAATGTGTTTGGTGTTTAAACCTCATGAAAACTAATGGGATGTTGCATGCATAGTTATCACTTATCTGAATACTGTTAGCATGTAGGTTTCAGAGTAGCAGCCGTGTTAGTCTGTATTCGCAAAAAGAAAAGGAGTACTTGTGGCACCTTAGAGACTAACAAATTTATTAGAGCATAAGCTTTCGTGAGCTACAGCTCACTTCATCGGATGCATTTGGTGGAAAAAACAGAGCGGAGATTGATACACACACACAGTGTTCTCTGTGTGTGTATATCAATCTCCCCTCTGTTTTTTCCACCAAATGCATCCGATGAAGTGAGCTGTAGCTCACGAAAGCTTATGCTCTAATAAATTTGTTAGTCTCTAAGGTGCCACAAGTACTCCTTCTCTTTAGTTAGATTGTAGTATCACACATTGACATTGTATATACCCTATATCTAAGTGACTCACCAAACAGAAAGAAGCTGTGTAATGCAAATGAAGGACAGTAACAGGAAGGTGCTAATTATTGCGCTTTGCAAAGCAAATGGTCATTATATATCATGATCAGAGATCAAAGACCCTAAATGCATTCCTTCTCTCCATCATCAAAGAAAGAGCACACTTGGGTAGAACTGTCAAGTTGTTTTTCTCTGAGACACAGGAAAAAATTATTCAGCTCTGAACTGTTTGGATTCTAACAGGGCAGAATAACTGAACGAGAAGACAGATATTCCAGAATTTCTTTATGTAGAAGAAAGAATTTTTTCTTTATTTCACCTAATAAACTTTTGGGAAACCGGGAGACATCTCCGAGATCTTTTGAAATGATAGACCAATGGTGCTCAAACTTTTGCACCCTCCCTTACCAGTAATGGAATCCATCCATGCCCACCTCCCCCATTACTGAACAGCCAAGGCTTCCTCAGCAGCTGAAGGCAGAGCTGGGGGTGGAACTGGAGATGGGGGAGGAGCTGGGATGAGAGGCAGACCTGCCCAGGAGGCGGAGTGGAGCAACAGCTGGGGTCAGAGCTGGGCTGGGGAGGAAGAGTGAGGGAGGAGCTGGACCTGGAAGGAGAACAGGACTGGGAACTGACCAGGGTTAGCGGAGGAGCAAGGCTAGGGGCATAGCTGATCTGAGGGCAGAGAAGGGCTGGAAGCGAGGTGCTTCTTTCTTGCCCTCCCCCACCGTGGGGGCTGTCCCTGACCTTGTTGTGTGCCCCCCATGTGGGTGCTCCACAGTTTGGGGACGACTCTTACAGACTATGACTCACCTGTACATATATTTTTACCTGCTTTAACCTCTCAGTAACTCTCATTCCTTTTTCTTATCTAACTTTTAGTTAGTTTATTATAGAATGGGTTACCAGCATTGTCTTTGGAATGAGGTCTAGGATGCAAATCTACCCAGGTGAGTAACTTGTCTCTTGGGACTGGATGAAACCAGAATATTTTGTGATTTTTGGTGTAAGTGACCATTTATCACATAGTCCAGCTTCCCTGGGTGGCCAGATAGACTGGCATGTTTAAGGGGACTGTCTGTGACTCCATTATAAGACTACTGTAGTACTCTGGGAGTTCACACTGGTTATTGGCTTGGTGAAGTCTAATCATAGAACATACCACTAGTTTGGGTTGTCGGCCCTGCTTCTGACAGTCTGCCCTGAAATAGTCACTCTGGGTTGTAAGCCACTCCAGACAGTGTGACAGTTCCTTTAGCCACAGCTACATTAGATGCTTGGACTGACAGTGGATGCTGAGACAATTTCTCTTTTGATTGCAAACTGTTGGTTTCAACTCAGAAAGATACATTTTTTGGCCCTGTGCCTGACAGGTACAAGTCAGTCCTCATTTGAATTCTCAGACATTCAAACTGCACTCCAAAGGACATTGTGTCAGTCCTGACAACAAGCATCCTTGCATGGTCACCCTTAAGATTCAAATTTTTAAAACATGGTAACTTATACTCAGAAGCTCCATGCCCATTTGCCATAAATTAGAAATACAATCACTCAGGCAGTGGAAAAATGAACCAGGAGCGACTACTCATCATAAAAAATAATTCACCAAAGGTGAAATCAAAACCTAAGTTAGCCCCCATGACCACAAGTATTGGCCATTACCATGCCCATTTCTCTCCCAAAAGCTGGGTAAACAGATGTACCTTACAACATGTCCTGAAGGTGAACAAATTTGTGCTTTTGGGACCAAATGAGGTGTGGAAAGTAGGGTCCCTCACACAGAATGCATGCATGAAGTAATAACTTGTTTTTCTGAGGAGAATCACCATAATTGAATTTACAGCGCTACGTGACACGTGGACGTTTCCCCCCATTTCTTTATAAATTTCCAGTGTGATCCATCTCCATACTGGAGAGAATGGTTTCTGCCAGCCTCAGTGAAGATACTCATTTAACCTGACATCTTTCCATGCTCTTTCCCAACTCTTTAGTGTGGTATTCCATGACTACATTGTGTCCCTGTGTGTTAAATGCAGGCCACAGAGATCCACCATGTTGCCCTCACCAGTAATACCAGTCTACAAATTGCAGAAGTTTTCAAGTTTTCTCATTTCAGAGCTGCATTGGCATCAAATGAAGCAGACAGCAACTCTAATGCCAAGATAGGACCTGCAAAAATTACCAGTCCTGGCTGTGGTACTCCACCTTAATTTGCTCAGCTCGAGAAGTAGCACTGCAGCATTCCAGAGACTACAACTTAATATTAAAGTAGATAGCACTTTTATATGCTCTGTATTCTGCAAATTTTCTTTGAGCTCAGTGAAGTTGCCATGTGGCCTTAGTTTGGATGCCTCTATGATATGCAGTCCAAATATGCAAATCTGATTAGTTTAACAAAGGCAAATAAGAGAGAAAAATATAGTGACAATGCATTATTGTTAACATCTATACTCGAGATAATGTGTCATCTTTTCTGCTCAATTTAACTAAGACAGCAGGCTAAATGAACACTGCTTAATCATAAATACAGAAATGCTGGTATTTGTTTTCATAAAGAGCTTAACATTTGATTTCAGTTGAACTTTTCTAGCTAGGTCAAGCGTTATTTCCAGCTGTTAAATAAAAACATTTGAAAATTTGACATCCAAAAACAAATAAAATAAGCTTTTTTATAATCTGTCTATCTCTATCTAATCTATATGCACACCTAAATCTTTAAAGGGTAATCTGTAATACTGAAAGAAAAAGAGTCTGGGCATTGTTTCACAGAAAACAAGAGAATGCATTTAGTTGTTGCATATTTCCAGTCTTTTGTCAAACAATGCTTCCTGAGAATGTGACAATATAAACCACAGGACTTATTTAAACCTTGGAAGATATCAAGGGAAAGCTGTTTAAAAGGAATTTCAAATGATTTTTCAAATAAACTAAAAACTTACAATCATGCCAAGCATTCCATCCATAATGGAAACAAAGGCAAAACCTTACCAGCTTTCATCCCCCTAGCATCCCTTCCAAAATATGACCCATCTCCATACTCATTCAAACTTTGGCGTCTGAGCTGCAACTGCCAACAGTGGTACCAATTAGTTCTAATTGTTTAGGGTGGACATCTGTACACTGTGAACTGTAATGAGACCATTAACACATTTTACAATGACCAATGAACAGTCATAACACAGCTGACCTAGTTTATCCTTGAAGCAGTGACCTTGAGGGGCAAGGCACCATGACCAATCCCTTGAGTCATCCCATCTCTTTTATCACAACACCGAGGGCATATCTACTCTGTTCCACTGTTCCAACAACCAGACTATGGGTGTGTGAATAGCAATAGGAACCAAAGTTCTGTGCTGTAATTCCCCTGTGTGGATGCTGCGGGCATGAAAGAAACGGTTCTTAATTCGGATTAAAGTAGTCCTCTTCAAACAAGACTACATTAATGCGAAGTAGGAACCTTTTTGTTTATGCCCAGAGCACCATATGGGGGAGCTACTGCACAGTATTTTAGTGCGTATTGCTATTCACACACCCCCGGTCTGGCTGTTGGAACTGCGGGACAGTGTAGACATGCCATTAATAACAATGAAAGAATACCGTGGCCTAGAGTATAAGCAAATAAAAATTATTTAATTTATCATATCTAACTACAGTCTATATATTAACTTAAAGCAACTTCTCATACAGTCAAGATTCCCTGAATGTGTTAATTCATGGCAGGAGGATTACAGGTATGCAAAGAGAGTTACTTAATTGTATGTAATAAACAGACATTCCGTCTTACACATCAGTATTATTAATATATATAACACCACCTGTGGGCCACGATCAGGACTGATGTTTAATTAGGATACCCAAAAACACACAAAAAGACAGACTCAGGAGAGCTTGATGTTCAGGTGACCATGAGTGCATTTCCACAGAAAAATCACCTCAGATGGTAGTTTTGTAGCCCTATAAAAACTGCCCTCTTTTATCATGTTAGAAATGATTAATCTGACCTACCAGCATTTTCTATTAAGTTGTGCCATCATGCTACCTGTCAAATTAATGACATTTAATTTACACCACTTATTAAGCAAATCATGATCCACTGACCCGTTGACACTGGTGCTTCATGATCTGTGCTGGCTGCCTATTAACTTGTAGGAGGACTTCAGTGGGTCAGCTTTCACAGCTGAAGCCCTAAATTGTGGCCCTGATTACTTGAGAGATTCTCTCTCCGCACATGAGATCAATACTATTACAATCAGCAGATGCACTTGATCATGACTAATCCAGTAAGACCCCCATTCTGACTGAGGCCTCTGAACACTATTTAATTACAAATTAATAAAATAATACATAATTATAATAATATTAGCAGTCTGATGAACTCCCCCCAGGACTTGCAGAGAGACACCCTACCACAGTGGAGGAGCAGGAGGGTAGCTGGCTTAGCCTATAAAGAGAAGCCAGCAGTAGATACTTGTGCTGGTGTGCTTAGTGTTATTAAAAGTGGTGAAGAGTTGACATCAAGGTGGTAAAGGGGTATGTCACATTAGGTGCAAAGATCAGCTCTCAAAATGCAGTTCCTAGGAGATTTGTCTGTCTGTCCAGAGCCTGATGGTGGTGGAGGAATGAGGGGAAATCCCATTGCCAACGTTGTTATAGCCCAGGGGAGAGCAAACTACCGCCCAGCCCCATGGCACAGCAGGGCTAAGGCAGGCTTCCTGCCTGCCCTGGCCCTGCACTGCTCCCGGAAGCAGCCAGCACCACGTCCCTGGGGCCCATGGGGAGGCGGGGCAGAGGGCTCCATGCACTGCCTTTGCCTGCAGGAACCAGCCCCCACAGCTCTCACTGGCCGGGAACGGGGAACTATGGCCAATGGGAGCTTCAGGGGTGGTACCCATAGGTGAGGGCAGCGTGCGGCGGAGCCGCCTGCCCTACCACCCCACGAGGAGCCACTGCCGGACATGTTGGCCACTTCTGAACCCCTCCTGTACCCCACCCCCTGCTCTGAGCCCCCTTCTGCACCCCAAACCCCTCCTGAACTCCAGCCCCTTGCCCTGAGCATCTTCCTGCACACTGGACCCTCTCCCACACCTCGCACTCCCTCTGCACCCCAACCCTCTGCCCCAACCCTACATTCATAACTCTGCATACAACTTCCCTACCCAGATGTGGCTCTCGGGCCGAAAAGTTTGCCCACCCCTGTTACAGCCACATGAAACTGCTTTCAAACAGGAGTTAAGTAAAAAGTCTTTGTCTAAGCCAATAATACTCTGTTATAACCATTCTGATAGTTCTATGTTTTGTGAACATATATTCAATTTCCTATTTTCAACAAAAAGTCATGCTTACAGCCTACCATTTTTGAATAACCCTATAACAACAGGAGTGTAACCCCTAATATCACAATTCTTTTTAAAAAATAAGGCAACAGATTTCAATTTCAAGTTGCTAAGGCAGTTTCTATAAACAGTAGGGGAAACATCTTGACAGTGCTTTGGGACTAGATTTGGTGCTTGGTTGGGCTAGAATAAAAAGTAAAATGTTTGCTAATAACTTGTGGGTCTTATTAAAACAAAAATAATTTTTATTCTGGTGATTTCACATGTTCAGACACCAGTATTATGTGGTTATCTGTGAACAGACTGAAAAGAGAGGCTGGCCATATGTAGAGACCATAATTTTCTGTCCTTCTCTGGCAGGCCCAGCTGAACATGGAGGCAATACTGTCTAACTGTTAGAGTAGGAGACTGGGAATGGGCTCCTATATTCTAATTTCTAATTCTTCTAATGACTTACTGAGTGATAGGGCAAATTACCTAAGTACACTGACCCTCCTTATATGTAACTCTAAAATGGGGGTGGATACTTTCCTAACTCCAACTGTGGCTTAAATCAGTTAACCATCAAAAAACACTTTGAGATCCTCAAATGAAAGACACCAAGTGCAACATATCATTATACGGAGAGCAGAATTTGGGAAGCCACATACAGTTCTTAGTTTGGGAATTATGGCTTTGGGAGAAGCATTTAATTAAGGCTTTTAAAACAAGCCAGATCATCCAGGAATGCATTTTCATTATGGTACTCTGGTCATTATGCCCACATCTTCAGCCAGGATCGGGGCTCTGTGTAATTTTCTCCATGCTATCCTGGAAATTCACTCTATAAATCAGCTGATTTGGGGGATATGGTATTACTTTTAATGCAATAGGAAAGCTCTAACTCATCACAGTCCCTGCCCAGCAACATAACTGTACTGTGGAAGACAATTGCAGAAGAACTGTTCTTCCAGTCATTTTCCCATAATATTTTCATCAAAGAAGGCCAAAGGGTTAAATTAAAAAAGAGAAAGGGGGTTGTGCAAAAAGCTGTCAAAAACTGTTGTTAATGTAAGCTCTTAAAGCTGAATACACTTATGTTAGTTTGCCAAAAACATCGTCTTCCCTCTATATGTTGGTAAAGTCCACAGGATGCTGTACAGCTCCCTATGTGGGCTGTGCATCTTAGAAGTAACAGATGGAGACGAGGCAGCTAAGGCAAGTATGAATTTTTTATTCAATTCTGAAGTATCTTTAATGGCAAATATATTAAAGATCACCCCATGAGAATCTGCTTGGAAACCTTTGATTCCCCAGAGTCAATGCTCCATCAGTGTATCACACCCATTAAACAAGTACCTGCACTACAATGGGTTTACCTAATGAATATACCTGCCATAACACAGCTGTAGATTTTTGCATCTTCAGCCAGTTGAAACCCCAAATATTCTATAGCTATTTGATTGTGGATGCACATCACATCATGTCAGCTATATGTCACTCAGAAAAGCACTTACAGAAAGATAGGAAATGGAGCAAATGAAATGGAAAGTATGCACTTGTCCCTACTGTCTGGTGAGAAGAGGGTAATCAAGTGCACTAGCCCTAATCTGCCCTCCCGGGATTCTGGGAAGGGGAGGATGACTGAAATGTGTCTTCTCCTGAATTAGAGCACTGTAAACTGAATTCTAGTATTTGGCAGGTGGCCAAGTTGTCACCTGATAGAGAATAAACACTGCCTCTTTAGGATGTGAACCAGAATAAAATATTCACAACCTTCCATGCCACAGAAGCTTTGATAAGTAATGGACGCTGACTGAATGGCAGGCTGACAAATCCAAAGTAGGTCTACTGTACAATGCCAAAAAAAGAATAAAGTGCTACAGCAGGGGGCTGCCAACAGAAGAGAGCTCATGTAAGTTGCTCCCAAGCACAAAAAGTTTCTGTTCTACAAGGTTGATCTCATGCCTGTTCCACGTCTCTCCTCCCCTTGGGCCATTCAGTCAGTAGAAGCCTCAGGTGTTAGTAACTCCTTTGCGCGACTCCCGGCAGAGAGATAGAACAGATGTTAAACATAGATTTTGGGCAGGGAATGTCTTAAAAAGAAACTCACTTGGGGAAAAGGGTCACTGAGAGAAGATACGTCCCACCAGAATATTGCTCTGCCCATATGGATGGAAACAACTCACTCCAAATCTCATTGATTTTATCCACAAAACAAGAAATTTTATCATAACATGAGGAACTTGCGCCAGCCACTGAGTGGAGACAGCTTGGATTAACCAGGCCATCTAAAACCCAAATACTTTCACTGACAGAGATTTTGTGGGTAGTAGGGTGGAAGGAAAGAAATGATTCTTTGCCTTGAGCTCAGTGGTACAAAATATTGCATCATTTGTCCTTCTAAGTTCAAGAGGATAGATAAATGCATATCTGTCTTTCACTCAACACCTTTCTTTAAGTACTACACAAGAGAAGCACCAAAAAGAGGATAGGTATTTAGAAATGTGGTCACCCTTTTTAGTGTACTCAAAGGAAGAGAGCTCCCCAGCCAGCAAACCAATATCTTTAGCCAGCTTCTTTGAATATGAACCTGATCCTGAATAAGTAATGTATGATGCAGTATATTAATGTCTTATTGTAACTTTGCCTTAATAAAAAAAATGTTACATGCTAATAGGTGCTCTGAAAGCATCATTCACAGTAAAGGAAAAAACATCCATGACACTCTATTTCAACACAGTGATCGTGTTCTAATGACTTGTGGGATTTACATTAACTGTTAATGACTTATGGCACTGTTAGAATCCAGAGAACCTGCCTTTAATTAAGATTATTAATGTCAATGTAAAAACAACATGTGAATAGCCATGCAGGAAAGATAAGAAAGTACATTCTAAAGCTAGTGGAGAGTGGAAATAATTTCTGACAGCTACTGTTCTTTAAAGATGGGTTTCAAAGATGTTGTTAAGATGGGTAAGACTCAACAGAAATCAGGCCCCTTCCTGTAATGTTCTGATCTTGATTTAGAAAGAAAAAGAAGTAGGCCATCTATAAACGGTTGCTTCAATAAACAGTTATGTTAATATATAATCAGGTCCTGCTAGATCCTGTGGAAAAAATAATTGCATTTCCAGAATTGCTGGTAAGGTTATCTGTTACAATGATTTTAAAGGTATATGTCATAAGTGCCTCTTAATCATTCTCCAGCCTTTTCTTATTGCTACCTTTTCCACTAAATGAAGATTCAGTGAGACCATTTGCGAAAGAGCAGAATAATGATTTTTGGCTTGAAAGTGAGTTTTTGCTCTGCAAAACAGCTATGGAAAACAGACACTTTCTTATGCAATAAATGTGTTTCTTGTGTTTTGAGTCATGCCTGCTGATTTTACTGGCCAACATATATTGTTATTACTAAAGATGGTCAGGGAAGGTTTCTATTTTCCTGAGAAAATTTTTGAAGAAAATGAAAAGTGTTAATTTCTCTCAAGATTTTGGGGGGTGGAGGGGTGAAAAAAAACAAACATAATTTTTTGTCGGTTTTCAGCAATCAAAATCCCAAAATATTCATTAACAAAAAGAAATAACTAGAGCTAGTAAAAAAACTTCTGTTCAAAAACAAAAAATTCAGCTTCAAGCGTTTTGATGAAAACCCAAAAAATGTTCACACAAATTTCTATTTTGTCAAAAAGTCATTTTCTGTCAGAAAAGCTAGAGTGTGAAATCTAGAGTATGGAGATCATTTTGAAATGAGGGGGAGATATTGGCTAAATTTCTCTGCTGGTTTCCCATGCCTATCACAGCATGCACAGAAGAAAGGTATTATTGTATTATTGTTCCCTTCCTGTCAATAAGATTTTAGGAATTAGCTTTGATATACTTACCAAATACTTCCTATGAATGTACATTTCTCTCTCTCTCTCTTTCTCATTGAGGCTTTTGACCTGCTTCTGTAAGTCATCCATACTTGGCTACATACAGAAAGCCAAATCTTGTTCTCAGTTATAAAATAGTAAATCCAGGGTAAGTGCATTCATTTCAGTGCAGGTTTTCTGGATTTACATTGGTGTAATGCAACAGCAGAATTTGGCCATGTGGCTTTAAAGTATAATGAAGTATTTATAAATTGTGTTTCTTCATTCGAACCAAGATTTTACATCCTCCACCTCCTGCTATTAGATAATTTTGGAAGGCCCTATATTTTCCACTACGTAATACACAACTCCATTGGAGTTGTGTGCTCTTATGTCAGCAGTGAATTAGGCCCGACTTGTCAACCTCTTTCTCACATACATTAACTAGGCTTGGAAAGATTAGATTTTTATTAGTACGTGTCAATTTCTCCACACACACAAAAACCGTTGAAAAAGTATTTCCAGTACTGATAATCAAAATTTATAGATAGGCAAACTAACAAAAATACTGCTTGAGAACTTATCAGAGTTTAAGGATATGTATTCTGTATATTCTGATGTGAGATGTTGAGAAGTTGTGTTTTAAAGCTTTAATTATTTGAATCTCAGTATCTACGGTCATTAAGCAATTTTTGTCTGACCCTCCCCAATGTCTTACCCATTCCACAATTTCCCACAACTGTGAAAATTTAAATCATTAATAGAAAAAACTGCTTAAAATAAACACTGATATGATAAAAAAAAAGTAAAAATCTAATTCTGCCAAGCCTACACATAACCAAATAATACTCCCACTACTTTAATGCTACTATAGAAGGCACCTGAATATCCGATGTGTTTCAGTGAGGAACATTCTTGAGAAGTTTCAAAGTAGCAGCCGTGTTAGTCTGTATTCGCAAAAAGAAAAGGAGTACTTGCGGCACCTTAGAGACTAACAAATTTATTTGAGCATAAGCTTTTGTGAGCTACAGCTCACTTTATCGGATGCATTCGGTGGAAAATACAGTGGGGAGATTTATATATGTGTGTATATAAATTATATGTGTGTAAAAAATCTCCCCACTGTATTTTCCACCAAATGCATCCGATGAAGTGAGCTGTAGCTCACGAAAGCTTATGCTCAAATAAATTTGTTAGTCTCTAAGGTGCCACAAGTACTCCTTTTATTCTTGAGAAGAAGCTAAAAAGCAGCATTTTAGCATTGTTTACAGAAAAGGTTATAGAAGGTACTAGGCAACCTTTCAATATGTTTATCACAACGCAATTCCAGGCAGGTGCAGCCAGAATGTATTTTGAACAAAGAATGTTCCTCTGTATCTACAGCATTTTATTATATAATTATAATAATCATGTCGTAATCAAACTAACATTTGATTATTTCAATTTCTGATGTGAATATAAGTTTGCTATATAAAGGTAATTGTGTTGATGTAATATACTTAGATTTCTGCAAGGCATTTGACTTGGATACCACAAGACATTTTGATTAAAAAACTAGAACACAAAATTAATATGGCATATATTAATTGGATTAAAAATTGGCTAACTAATAGGTCTCAAAATGAAATTGTACAGGGAATCATCACTGAGTGGGAGTACTTCTAGTGGGTTCCCACAAGGATTAGTTCTTGATCCTTGGACATTTAACATTTTTATCAATGACCTGCAAGAGTACATAAAATCATCATTGATAAAGTTTGCAGATGACACAAAGATTGGAGGACTGGTAAATAATGAAGAGTATACATCATTGATACAGAGCTACCTGGTAAACTGGGCTAAAGTAAACAATATGTTTTAATATGGTTAACTGTAAATGTATACATCTAGGAACAGAGAGTGTAGGCTATACTTGCAGGATGAGGGACTCTATCCTGGGAAGCAGTGACTCAGAAAAAGATTTGGATGTCATGGTGGATAATCAGCTCAATATGAGTTCCCTGTGCAACACTGTAGACAAATTGGCTAATGCAATCCTTGAATGCATAAATAGGGCAATCTTGAGTAAGGGCAGAGAAGTTATTTCACCTCCACATTTGGCACTGGTGTGACTGCTGGAACTGCATTCAGTTCTGGTGTTCACAATTCAAGAATGATGTTGATAAATTGGAGAGAACTTAGAGAAGGGCTACAAGAATGATTAAAGGATTAGAAAATATGCCTTAGAGTAATAGACTCAAGGAGCTCAATCTATTTAGTTTAACAAAGAGAAGTTTATGGGTGACCAGATCACAGTTTATAAATGGGGGACAAATATTTGGTAATGGTCTCTTCAGTCTAGCAGACTAAGGTATAACAAAATCCAATGGCTGGATGTTGAAGCTAGACAAATTGAGAGTGGAAATACAATGAAAATTTTTAACATTGAGAGTAATCAACCATTTGAACAATCTACCAAGGGTTGTGATGGATTCTCTATCACTAGCAATTTTTAAATCAAGATTTTTTTTAATCATATGCTTCATTTGAAAAGGAATTATTTTGGGGAAGTTCTATGGCCTGTGTTATACAGGATGTCAGACTAGAAACTAGAGGATCACAATGGTCCCTTCTGTCTTTGAAATATATGAATCTATGAATAATAATATTGCTCTTACATAGAACTTTCAATCCATAGATCCATAAGTGCTATACAAAGGAATGTATCACTATTCCCAATTTACAGATGGGGAAACTGAGGCACAAGAAAGTGAAGTGACTTCCCCAAGGTCACACAAATAGGTCAGTGGCAGATCCTGTAATAGAACCCAGGGTTGTTGATTCCCACTTCAGTGCCTAAACAAAACAGTAATATCTCATTAGCTCTTGTCAACTCTTCTTGCATATGGCAATATTTTGGCCATGTTCATTAAATGGTTTGAATATTTCACATACTCAAGTTTAGTATATGCTACAAAAATGAATGAAGAAACCTTTTTTTATAGGTGCCTTTCTCTTATGAGAAATAGGATTTTCAGTTTATAAATTCCTAGTAAACCACTTTTCTTTTAATCAGGAATCTGGCGGAATAGGTTATGGATTAACTCTGAGCTTTTATGAAATCTAAAGTCACAATTTCTTGTGCTTCAATGATGAGTTACTTCTACAGATTACATGAAATCACTTTATCACTAATCCATGTTCATGAAGGGATATGAAACCCCACTCTCCTATGGTTATTTTTACTTTGAGTAAGTATGAAATCCATAGGACTATTTGAGAGTAAGGGACTACTCTGTGTGAGAACAGATGGAACAATTTGGCCTTTAGTGATTAAAACATGTAGCAATTTAATGCATATTACGGTACATATAGATGTAGAGACATATGTTACTTTCAGCCTATATGATTAAGCTATTTCCGTTTTCAGCAATACTTTAGCAAATTCATTATTCTAATGATCCTCTGCTTTAGATGATTAGTATTTGTTGATGTTTAAAAGAATGACACAATGACAACACAAATTTAGTTCTAAAGCAAAGATGGGATAGAATCTTTTGTAATTTGTTAGATAGTAAACACTAGGGGTTTATTTTATAATGGTTGTTCCTTTTTGGGTGTTGTTATTCTAAGGCTGATTTCTGGGACTATTTCTTCTACACATAAAAAACCATACTCTGGCCTTTTATATTTTCTTATCCCCTTTCCTCAAACAAAAATGAACTTTATTTAATCAATGTCAAAATACAAAATGATGCCATGATCTAGTCCAATGGAAACAAAATTGAGAATTAGGAGTTGCTTTCTCTGACATAAACTCACTGCAGTTCCTTGGTTTAAGTTCTTTTACTTTTCTGCCTCAGTTCCCCTATCTATACAATAGGGATGACAACAGTTAAAATCTCTGTCTCGAAGGAGTTTTGAGCATAAATTAATTACTGTCCGTGGAAACATTTAAACATGTATAGCATTAAAATAAGTGCTAAGTATTTTATTATAATTATCATTACTTTAAGTGGGGCAAAAACAACATATAAGTAATGGCTACATAGTAATAATGACATTACTCATCAATTATCTGAAGGGAAAAAAAGTTCTCTCTTCTCATTTGTCTAGAATGTCTTGTCTCATCAACATTCATCTTCAAGGATCCAGTCCTGCAAAAGCTTATGCACATGGTTCACTTTACAGCTATGAGTAGCCCCATTGATTACACATAACATTAAGCACATGTGTAAGTCTTTCCAGGATCAGGGCCTTGATCTGTCTGAACTTCTAGAAAGTGTCTCTCTATTTCTGTAGTTTGTACAGCACTGATCATATTGTTGGTGCTAAACAAATAGTAATGATAATAAATATGGAGCAACTAATACTAATCTTTAAGAAGCATTCCTTATTTAGGATTACAATTCAATTATGCAACATACTTGATTTCAATCTGGGTTGTGACAAAAAAATTTAGGACCTGATATCAAGCTTGTGAGGCAGGTAAACACGCACTGATGCCAATGGATATTTTGCCTGTGTAGGTCTATGTAACAGGGCCCTTCGTGGTAATGTAGTGGGATTTGTTCTTTGATGTAATAGTGTTATCGTCAAAAGTTTCCATCTGTCACTCCCTTTGCTCCTTCAGTGCCTCCTGCTTACCGCTCCCTTTCTATCCATTCCGCTTTCTATCTTCCACTCATGACTTCACTTTCTGCCATGCTAGCCTGACTTTGCAATTCCCTGGCCTTCTCATGCAAAAGATGACTACCTTACTTCATTGAAATCTTGCCTAACATTCACCCTTTCTGCCAAACTTATTGACGGCGACCCATCTGAGAGTCATCACATCACACGTGTCTGCATTTCCATCTTTCTCTCTGTTTTATATAACATCAACCACATATTTCCGGTGCTTAAAAATGCACGATACAAACCATGATGTTTATTTAAAAATAAACAGAAACCAATGTAACATACAAACACAAAATACCGAGCCTACTGCCTCTATGTGAATAACAATGTTGCCCTCAGCACCAAACTCTTGCAGATATTCTCAAGAGAAAAAGATCCCCAGTAGGACTCTTGCTGCTAAATATACAAACTTCTGGGTGAAAATTACCAAAGACCAAGTGGGAGCCCAATGGACCCACATACAGTGGAAGCCTCGTCCCATCACTGAGACATTTAAAACCTGAACAATAGCAAACATCCTCCAGGAAACAATCCAGGGAGATGAAGGGACTAGATGGCTTTTTTGATTTTACATCATTGACATTGGATATTGCATCTGAATTATTATTCATATATGAATATTATATTGTTAATATAGTATTACAGTCATAAACAAAACCACTGCTTCACATGAAAAATACCAAATAACTAACTCCTCCCGTAAATAGGCTCCACAGTGGGGCTCTGAAATATTAACTTGCTCAAGTATTCCTGTCATGTTCAACTTTTTAAGTATATGATTAATGTGAGAAGGTTTAGTGTGTCACATTTATTTATTCAGAAATATATCTTGTTACTGTAATACAGCTAAGGGCAAGATATGCAGGAACCTTAATGTTAGTCTCTTACAGACAGTCCACAATTATGAGAAGGCTGAGTCTCTCTAATAAAAGGTCTCTGTCTTCTGGCTTCCAGCTACTTTAATTTCCTCTTACAGTCACCACCCACAACAACAAGTTTGCATGCCCCCAAAATGCTTTTGCCCCCAAGAATGGATTTTATAAGCAGGGTGACATGAAGTGCAATGATTGTGATCATTCTGCTCAGTGATCAGCAGTATGATCACAGAGGCAGCATTGGCATAAATGCTTAGTATAGCGCCTATGCCCTGAAAGGAAATGTAGAAGAGGGTTGATTTCCAGTCTGCTAGCTTTTTGATAAACTCTATTTGTTGGCTGGTGACAAGAAAATCCAGAATGTTAAAGTAATAATCTGGAGAGAATTAGTCATGCCAAAAGGCCACAATAAGTGCTGTCAAATAATTAATGGTACAGGTAAAATTGCCTTCGGATTTTCTGGCTTCTCCATACAGAAAAATACACACAGACATGCTCTCAAAAGTAACAACATGGATCAGTATTAGGCACCCAGATTATGCAGATTCAGATTGTCTCAGCACAAAAATAAATATATAAAACCAAATTAAACAGAAACAGAAAAGGTTTTGTGTCTTACTCCAAGAACTCCTTCTAAGAGCACCTGTGCCACTATATGCTTCCCCATCACTGAGGCGTTCATCATCAGAGTGTTTAAAGGCTGCATAACATACAAGTTAGCTTGAGAAAAGGGGATAGCCAGTAGCTAGCTCCTCCAGATACAGCAGTGGAAAGCCATGCTGTGCTTTGCAGATTAAAAGAGGATTGAATGGTAGCTTACATGAACAAAGGAGATAGAAAAATATAAACATAATGCTGTAATTGCTAAAGGCCTTATTTTGTCACCCATGAGTAGTCCCATTCGGATTGTTCAAGGCGTAAAGTGCTGCTCAAAGGGAATAGAGGTGGCAGAGTCAGGCCCTAGAGATATTACTGCATTGACTACATTGCAGAAAAGCCTAACATATTCTTGACTGCATATAGATTTGAATGCTTGTTGATTTATGGCCTGCTGTCTTGTTAAGCATGGGCAAATTGACAAAAGAAATCAAATATCTGTAGTTCAACACACAAATTATACACAGGATAAATTTTAAAAATTGCCTAAGTAATTTAGCAGCCTAAAACCCATCTCAAAAGGGTATCTAGGCACTTAGGAGCCCAAATCCTATTGACTTTCTATGAGACTTAATCTTTCAAGTCACTTTTAAAATTGTAATTTAGGTTCCTAAATCTCTTAGGCACTCGCAATCAGGACAATCCCCATCAGATAATAAGAATCAGCAGATATGCCATACATAAAATATCGTTACTATAGAATTATTCAGCATTTCAGATAGAAAAAGAAAGTGAAGCTAAACCATTATTATAATCTGTAAGTAGATCCACCATTAGTCCAGAAGTCAAAGTATTTGAAATTTGTCAACTATTCTTTCATAAACCATTAAAAATGTATCCCCAAAGCTAGCTTGCTTATTTCTATTCAGTATAAACTGCCCAAAGGTAATAATCTCAGATAAATTTCACAGCTGTTTTCTTGGGACTAAGCTAAGTGATATAACATACACCTCCAGTCAGCAGATGGAGTTAAATCTGAAAGGGTGCCAATGGCCTCAGTGTGTTGTTACTTTATGTCATGCTCTATGAATCTGTGATCAGCAAGTGCCAAAAGGCCTTCAAGGTAACAATTTCATCTCCCTCAGACATATGCATCTTTACCTAAATGTTTCCAATTAAGCAAAGATCCCTGTCTATTTCTCTGATATGCATGTCTGATACAGGTGGACCTGATCCAAAATGTTCAGCACCTCAAACCTCTCTTTATAGTGGGCAAGTGCACCTTTGGAAAAGCTTTATATATGAATTTTAAACTCCCATGTTTGGAAGTGTTTAGACTTCAGAATTTGGTTCTGACCATTACAAACATACAAGAAGTTTGGATCTCATACTGGAGTTTGGATCCAGGGTTTTTGGATTGGGGTCATCTTTAATGCCTCTATTCAAATCTTGTAGCCAAAAAAGCATGAAATCAAGGCCTTTAAACAGCACATGATTTCAAGAATTGAAGCAGCTTAATTCTATACTGTAGGTGGCGTAAAAGATAGTAAACAAGGGAATTTAAGTTGCTCACCTTCCTCATCTGAAACATCCAGGACCTCGGTCATCGTCTCAGGTACATTCAGCTTGTGTTTCTCAGTCACAGTCTGCAGAGACAGAATAATCATCTCTCAAGTTAAACATAAAAAAATAGCAGGCATTTATCAGGGTATTTTCAACAACAGCTGCAGTTCAATCTGTTCAGACATTTTACAATGCTGTCTCTTCTCTCTGATTTTATTTTTCAGGGTGTAATCTTTACCATTGTTGCTCTTGCTTTCTATTTGTGCTACAGCAAATGATCAATTATTCTGGAAAAAACATACAAAAAGCACATATAAAATATATGATGTATGTAGAGTAACTCAGATCAATACTTCCAGGATGGTTCTAAATTGAATTAGGTAATGTCTACAGAAGAGCCATAGAAAGTTGTATGGGACATATGGAAATTATTGTAAAGCATTTGGAAATTAAACTATGAATGATGTGAAATACTTAAACTGAAAAAGATGAAGAGTATTTAGAAAGACCATATGATGCATTTCTTACTTGAAATAGCAATGTGTGTTAATGTTACTCTTTTTATAATTGTTACAAATCACCCTATATCTTGGAGTGAATGTACATGATGATTTACACACACACAAATTCAGACATATCACCTGCACCAAATAGCTTACAAGATTAATTATACAAGGCAAAATCACCAGAGACAATACATGAGGCAATAGTTCAGGTAAGGGTGAGCATGGGGGTTATTAGAAAACAGATTTTTAGAATCAGTAACTTTGCACGAAGGACTTGAAGAGGAAGACAGAAGGTGCTTGGCCATGGAGTGAGACTGGGAAAGTGAGGGAGACTGATTCAACAAAGGAAGCATCATCTTAGCATGAGGTCATGTGTGGGTCAAGGACATGAAGAAGGCAATAAGAAGAGAGCATTGTGAGGAGTGTAGGGCATGAAAGGGTTCTGTGGAGAAATGAGAGCAGATATGTTCTATAGATGGAGACAAGATGACATATCAATGAATTCAAGAGGAATTCCATGGTCAGAACAGCACTAGCCAATATACGACCACTCCATGGCCACAACCCAATCTGCAACCAGCCTGTAGAACTGGATATCTGTGAAGGAGGGATTACACTTCACGCCTTAAGGTGTGTAACAGTGGATGTAACTCAGAGGTGGGCAAACTATGGCCCGTGGGCCACATCCAGCCCACGGAACCGTCCTGCCTATCACCTGAGCTCCTGGCTGGGGAGGCTAGCCCTCGGCCCATCCACTGCTGTCCTCCTTCCCTGCAGCCTCACCTCGCTGCCAGCACTCTGGCCTGCTGCTCCTGCCAGGCAGCGCGGCAGTGTGGCTGCGAGCTCCTGTGATCTGAGCAGCATGGTGAGGGGGCTGAGAACAGAGGGGTTGGATATAGATTCATAGATACTAAGGTCAGAAGGGACCATTCTGATCATCTAGTCCGACCTCCTGCACAGCGCAGGCCACAGAATCTCACCCAACAGATCTGGGGAAGGGGATCTCAGGGGGCAGTCATCAGGGAACAAGGGGCAGAGGTTCTGGAGGGGGCGGTCGGGGACGGGGAACAGGGGTGGGTTGGATAAGCGTGTGAGTCCTGGGGGGCCTGTCAGGGGGCAGGGGTGTGATGATAGGGGTCAGGACAGTCAGGGGACAGGGAGCATGGGGTGGCTGGATAGGGGGTGGGGTCCCAGGGGGCTGTTAGGAGCGGGCATGTGATGGGGTCAGGGCAGTCCCAGGGGACAGGAAGCAGCAGGGTTGGATAAGTGGTGGGGTCAGAGGTGAAAGTAAGCTGGTACGCCCCAGTACGGCGTACCAGCAAGAGCCAGTGCACCATAGGGGGGCAGCCTGGCTTCCCCAGGGGGCAATTTAAAGGGCCTGGGGCTCCCAGCAATGGCTGGAACCCCAGGCCCTTTAAATTTCCTTCAGACCCCCGCTGCTGGAGATCTGGGATAGCGGCTGCGGGGCTCCGGCAGCTATTTAAAGGGCCCAGAGCTCCCCTGCTTCTACTGCCCTGGCCCTTTAAATAGCGCCGGAGCCCTGCCGACGCTACTCCAGAGCTCCAGGGACTATTTAAAGGACTGGGGCGGTAGAAGCAAGGGAGCCGCAGGCCCTTTAAATAGCCCCCAGGCTCCAGGGGCTATTTAAAGGGCTGGGGCTCCAGCTGCCTCTGCCGCCCTGGTCCTTTAAATAGCTACTGGAGCCCTGCCACTTCCCAAAGGCTCCGGTGGCTAATTAAAGGACCGGGGCAGTAGAAGCAGGGGCCAAAAAGTTTGCCCACCCCAATGTAACCCCTTTGTACACAGGGGAGTGTCAGAAGACAGTATGTCTGTTGAAGCTCTCACAGGAATAGTTCACCACTGCTCCACTCTCAATTCTGGCCAGTATCCTAAAAAGCATAAATGAACCCCAGACGTGGAAGTAGCAAAATAACATACAACTCTTGTGATATTTATTGAGGGATGAATCTTGAAGTCCCTACTCAATTCATGCTCAGGCAAAACTCCCACTGAGGTCAATGGCAATTTTGCCTGAGTAAAAACTGAGTGAGGACTTCCAGATCTGGTGCTGTATTTCCATACTTCTAGCAAGTCAGTGAAGAAGATAGCACTATTCATTATTATGATGCTTTTCTACACATATCAACACGTCTCATCATTGCTGAATCTGTGACCATTGGGTAATTTGTCTAAGTTTAAGTGACTGAAATGCATTAACTGCAGACAATACATTTCAATTTACCTTCCTACAGTTTGTATGTGGGCAGGACAGAGGGTGGGCAAAATTGGTTGCCTGCAATCTCAGTTATTCATCTTTAATTACATCTTAACCATGATTCAAGGAATTAACAAGTATGGTTTTCAATGCATGTGTTATGTGTTCCAAGTTCTTTTGTACTCATTACATTCCTCAGCCAATTCTTTGACTCTTTTTATCACTCTCCTAGAAAGGTCAGACAGCAGTAGGGAGTCCGAGCCAGCTGAAGCAGACTGAACTCACACGGCAATGCAGGTGACCTCAACCTCCTTCTTTGTAGCAATAAAAGCAATGAATTAAGAAATAAGTACTAAATAAGCAAAAAGACTGACACTCTACAAATGGAATAAGGTGAGAAGGAGGACAGTATATTCTTCAAGTGATGGGCAAAGTACTGTGTGTGTACATCAGTTGTTAAAAAGACGAGAAAGTAACCCAAATGCTGTACTGCTGCTGTGTATGGCAGATGAAATTCAATGTTGATAAATGCAAAATAATACACATTAGAAAATATAATCCCAACTATACATATAAAATAAATAAAATAGCCAAGAACTCAGCAAACAAACAGAGAGGGGGAGCTCTGAGGAAAAGAGAAAAATGGAATTGCCTAGAAAAATATTAAGTAAGAGTCAGATATGAAAGCTCTTAAGAAGTTTATCTCTGTCTACAATAAATGCAATAGACCATTCATTCATCAGGCCCATATCCCAGTTCTCATACTGAACTCAGGAATCAGAGACAAGCACAGGAGAACAACATAGAGGTGAGAGTTAGAATTCTCTGGCCCATAGCTTCTGGATCTCAGCACTTCAGTAGTGTTAACATTAATTGGAGAAGGAATCATAATTCAAGATGGGATTTAATCTATTTAAACAAAATGCCCCCAATTTGGGGTAGGGACAGTGATGGTTGTAGGATGACAACTAATTAAAGTACCAAAATAGAATCAGTATGTTAATATATAGTATAAGACTAATAGCATATTGTATTCGTGGTACCCCTGCCAATATCTAGTTATTTTGTGTCCACTTATCTGATATATGGTGACAGCCTATTGGGGCTCTAAAATTTGCTTTACTTAGGAAAAAATCCCATCAGATCAATGTTAAGTTTATCAATATATACTCTGAGACATAGGTCACGGTGCATAAACGTGATCAATACCTATATATTTGTCTGTTTATTACACACCACTAGCATTAGCACTCACAACTACATTTATACTTAGTAGGTTTGTCAGGCGTCTGGTTTTCGACCAGAAAGCCCAGTCAACAGAGGACACTGGTGGCTTCGGTTAGTGCTGCTGATCAGGCAGTTACAAGTCCGGTAGGCGGTGCAGCATGGCTAAGGCAGGCTCCCTGCCTGCCCTGGCTCTGCAAAGCTCTGCGAAAGCGGCCAGCTTCTCCGGCCCATAGGTGCTGGGGTGATCAGGGAAGCTCCGTGTGCTTTCCCTGCCCCCACTGGCCAGGAACTGCAGCGAATGGGAGCTGTGGGCGCAGGTAGCACGCACCATGCAGAGTCACCTGGCCGCATCTCCACCTAGGGGCTAAACATGGAAGCTGCTTCCAGGAGCAGTGCGGAGCCAGGGCAGCCTTAGCCACGCTGCACCGCCGACCGTAAGCTGCCTGAAGTAAGTGCTGACCGGCCACAGCCTGCAACCCGAGCCTCCTGCCCCAGGTCAGAACCTCCTCCCATATCCTAACTCTCTTCCAGAACTCACACCCCAACCCCCTGACCGAGGTTGCAACCTCCTCCTACACCCAAACTTTCTTCCACAGCCCTCAGCCCACACTCCCTCCCACACCCAACCCTCTACCCCAGCCCTGAACCCCCTCCCTGAGCCCTCACCCCGTTCCTCACCCCTCCCCCAGCCCAGAACCCCCTCCTGCAGCCTGAACACCACATTTCTGGCCCCATCCCGTAACCCAGCTAGAGCCCTCACCCCCTCCCGCACCCCAACCCCCTGCCCCAGCCCAGTGAAAATGAGTGAGGGTGGGGGAGAGCAAGTGATGGTGGGAGGGGGGCTGGAGTGAGTGAGTGGGGGCGGGGCCTCAGGGCAGGGGCAGGGCAGGGGTGTTCGGTTTTGTGCCATTAGAAAGTTGGCAACCCTAATGCTAAGTGAGACATATAAGCTCAAAGAACCTAAAGCTAGGCACCCAAATCCATATTTAGCATCCTCAGTGACCTGATATTTTAGAGTTGTTGAACACATTCCGCTCCCTCTAAAACTCACTGGGTGCTTAGTACCTGTGAAAATCTGGCCACTTAAGTATGCCCTTAACATTAGACATCTGCATTTGAAAATTAGGCTGTAAGACCAGATTTTCAGACGCTTCACTACATACATACATGTATATATTTGTGTGCCCTCTTTCCATATTCAACAGGAGTACAGATCAAATGTTCTAGATACTGTACGTAAATGATCATTTGTCCATACACAGACTGTACTTACCGGTACATGTGCATCCAAACTTCACTGTAGAGTTAAACATCTGAAAATCAGGCTTATTTTTTTATACACTGCATGTCGCAATTGGTTATTTTAAATGTAAACCCCTAAGTTTGAGCATTGCACAATATCTCAAATATTGAGCCAAATACTGCCTTTGATGTGTAGACTGAGTATCAGTATTGCACAGCAATGCCCCCTTTGTGTTTCTGGGTCTTATTGGCACAAGCATATTACTTAATTCTGACATCCTACAATGTATCAATTATAGCTCCCCTGACTCTAACTCTTCTACCTGGAATTGCCACTATATTTAACAATGGAATGAAGAACCATTAATTACCACCTAGTTTTAAAAAGGATGAGGATCTGTGGACAGCTTAATGGCCCCAATAAAACTTGGAGTTGAAAATGCTGAGGCATATGTGGTCTATGTAGTTCCACTGATATTGTATTGCTCTGGTAAATCATACACTACCTAAAGCTAATTTATGTATCACAAAATATTTGTTTCTACCAACTACATTGAAATGTGTACACAAATTAACAGTTGCTCTGACGCAGCTTAACAATTTAAATTTGTCACTTTGGGATCTGCAAAGTACAAACCAGAAGGCAGGACAAACATTTTTTTAAAACAAATCACAAGTGTTCTGTAGCATAAGAACCAGCCGTGCTTCCATGCTACCTGCTTTCCATTATATATGTCAATACTTCTCTACACAAGGGACCTGACTCTCTTCTCGGTATCATTACTTTATATTCTGGAAGCTCCATTCTCGTCAGTAGAGTTATTCTGATGTAAATGAAAGGGAAATGAGACTCCGCACATTTACAGTAGGCCACGGGCCTTTGGAAGCAATTGTTCCATATATAAACCAGGATTGGAAATTCCTCATCTTCAGGAATGTCAGTGACTTGCATATTAATAGAGCATTGGATTGTCTAACATTCTCCGTGTAGCGCTCGGTTGTATCACTGATCTTAGTCAGGGCCTTGAAGAATGAAATACCTACTGTGACTATATTGGCAATGTATCTTTTTCAGGGTTGAATGTTATATTGTACCAACAATATCAACCTCACCATCTGGAAAGCCCTATTGCAGGGGGCACCCACAATTTATCCTTACTTTTTGGCAATAGTTCCAAAAGCTCTTTAACCAACCAAATTATCTCTGTAAGACAATGCAGACACCACATTACCTGCATGCACCAAAGCGGCATTTGAGGACCGAGTCAAATTCATCTCTGGCAAACTCTTATCTATGTCAGGCATAGGTCACCAGGGATGAATTTGCCCACAAGACTTTTTAAACACTGTTTCTCTCGTTTGAATTTGCATATTGGGTATACAGATACACTAAAAGAAACAGGATTTCTTGTACAGAAACCTTTAGGTTCAACAAATGTTTGATTTAGCCCAAAGATAAATGCCTCAAGCATCTGCCATATCTGGAGGAAAGGTCCACTGCCCACATATATATTATAGGGTTTTTTAAAAATCTTTTATCCAAAATAACTAAATCAAAGTTATGTGTTTTAAAAGTGCTTATAAATTTCCTTTTTAATACTGCAATTCATATTATTTAATATTTACATTGTTGTGGTACCTGTACAACTACTGATAGCAGGGTGTTGCATAAATACAATGGAAGATTCAAGTGGGTGTAAAAGACATGAAAGGGAAATGAGAGAAGGAAGATGAGGAAAACAGAAGAGAAGGGGGGTTTACACAGGCTACATAAGTCAGTTTTGAAAATGGACTTAATTACTTTTGATAAATGTTACCCAGAGAGAGGGAGAATAAACTCACACACAAATATGTACTTGTATATGTGTTACAAGAGTAAATAAATGAATAAATATCAACACAAGCAAATACTCCATATTTATTAAGATTCTTCTGGAAGTTGACTCAAATTTGGAGAAGAAAACTGAGCCTGTTTCTCACAGTTCATTAATAAACTAGCTCACTCTATTTATAACATCACGTCAAGCCAATTTTGTTCCATCTTACTCTGTTCATTTCAACAGGGACTTGCTGTCAGCATGCGATGTAAAAGTAAAATTATTTTCCTCTCTCTCGTTCATTCCCCCCCCCCGTCTTATCCCCACTGTGGTGCATGTTCTTGGCTTATAACATATGGTAGCATCTTTTCACTAATTTTTGGATTTATCATTATGGGGCCTGTATGGGGTGCCTAATGCTTATAGCTTTTCTATTTTTATAATGTTTTATGCTTTAAAAAATAAACATTGTCCTTATAAGTTTTCATGGGAAAAGACAGTAAAGCAAATTTGTGCAAAAAATGGTAGCATTACTGCGTTCAGTGATACACAGCTTTTTGAAGGCCTCTTTTCTGACTTACTAAAACAGTGGCAGGATGTAGCAATATGTGACCAGTGAGAGAGACCCTCCTCCCCGTTGTATCATGGCATCAGAATATAGCTAGTCTTTCTGGTTAAAAACAACAGTTTGTATCTATTCTGACCATGTAACCAAGTGGCTTGTTACCACTGTCCTCCCTAAAATTAAATTCTTTTTTTTTTAAAAAGTGTAAACAGAGTTTTGAAAAATGAAACTACTCCACAGGCATCAACTTGGCTCAACTCATGAGCCCCGAGAATCAAAATCCTGATTCCAGTCAGTTTGAGGGCTGAGGAAGTGAGCTGGGATTTTTTACACTATAATAAAACTGGATCCATTTGTTCTGGAAGTGATTTGAGCAAACTGAGGATTTATGTGCTTCAGAGCTGCTTAGTGAGCACCACTAAGTCTGGTACCCATTCATGGATTGGCATAGACTGATTGCTAAGAAGCCTGCTGTGGTGGTTCGCAACAGCAGGTGTCACAGAGGAAAGCGTATAAGTATAAGGAGAGACTGAAAAGAAGGAACTAGGATAATGGAAAAGAAAAATAGAGAAATGGGCCAAAACCTATACAAAGACTCCCAAACTTCAGGAAAGTTTAGATTTGCTGCTCAGGCCCTTCTCTAAAAACGTATATTCTGGTTTAAGTACCTGTTATTTCATCAGTGTAAACTCAGATTTATAGAGCTATTTATATTAATTCTGTGTACTGTATGCACATCTATATGTTCATCAATACATTTGCAACAACCAAGCAAAGGAGGGCCTTAAAAACTTAAACTAAAAAGAGGAAGAGAGAGGCAGAGGCAGTCTGAAGCAGTACAGCAGAGACAGCATTATGAATAGAGAATGGAAGCATTAAAACACATCTGGTACTCACAGTTGTGGTGGTGGTGACCTCCTCTGTTACCACCTTCAGAGTATCGACCACTGAGATGTATCCCAAGCGCCTTGCAATCGCTAAGGCAGTATTACCATTCTGGGGAGAGAGAGAGAGAGAGAGAAATGAGAGGGAGGACTGTGATTTGAACCAATGAGATCACTCACAGCACTGCATGAGCCAGCATTTCCATCCAAAACAAGGCACAGCTTAGGAAAATCACTGAGTTTTACCATTACATCTGAATCTGTCTTTGTAACTTCTTTAAGACTATAGCCCTGATTACCACGGTAACACAACAAACTTACATCTGCCTGCAATTCCTCATAAAAAACGTGTTGCATGCTTTAACCCTAAAGTTGTCAAATTTCACTACACATTATGTGCCTTGACTGCGTTATTTTCCAAAAGCTCTATTATTTTGGAGGTTATTCAAAAACCATTAAAAAGTTTTAGGGTCTAACGTCTGACAGAAACAGTTCACATCTGCAGCAGGTACAATGCTCTCTCTGGGAATATATAACTTATGCAAAAGCTCATGATGTAACAGGAAACAAAACAAAATAAGCTTCAAGTTTAAGACCTGGGGAGAATTCTTTTAATTTCAATGCCTATCTAAACCATAAAAAATAATTAGTATTTAGATAGCCTTTTAATCTTCAAATAAAGAATTAATTAGCTAGTTAAACCCAAGAACACCCTTGTGATGTGGAGAGATATTATTTATTTATATAGGGCTAGATTGTTATATTCTCACTCACACTGAACCGTATCTTACATCAGGAGCTGCGCCACTGAAGTCAATGAAGCTACACAATTGGAGTATCAAAATCTGGTTTGTGTTTATTTATTTCAAAAGTGCTCAGCAGCACAGCGTAAACCCATCCACAACCATAGCGAAAAATCAGTGCTTTTTGTCAGGAGGAGTAGAAAAAAAATCAGACACAAGCTACATCAGGTAAGAATGTCTGAGGGTATGTCTTCACTGCAGAGTTAACCTGGGTGATCAGCCCCAGGGTATGAGCTGCCATACTTCAAAGCATTATCCAAGTTACTGTGTCCTTATTGCTGGTGTATGCACCTGTGTGTATCACTAGGACTTCTGAGGACATATCCCATGGTTCTTCGTACAGCAGTAATAATGGGAGAACTTGTCTGTCCTTCTGGGGACATGGTGAAAATTGTGGGAAGACATGGAAGGACTATAAGCACTCAAGTGTTTTAGCCACTGCAAAGTGGGTGGCTTTCCAGCCCAAAGCCTTGGCTTCACTTGAGTGTTAGTTTAGTTATCTACCCTCAAGTTAACTCCTCTTGAGTTAGGCTCTCTTGACTGAGAGAAGCCATACTGCAAAATGACACTCAAGCTGCACAGTGTTTGGATTAGCAGCACAGAATACCTTTACTGCATTATTTACTCAAGTATCAGATGCACTTGAGCTTCAACCTACATCCCCTGATGGTCCAAGCTAGCTCAAGTTTAAAGCATCACTTACCCCAAGTGAGAGATTTTTGTGTGTAGACAGGAATCAGGCTTGGGTAACTCTTGAATTACATATATCTCTAGCTAACACTGCAACTAAGGCAAGTCCCAAATGAAAGCTGAACTGGGGCTCTAACCCAGACCAAACTCCCAACTCCCCAAACTATGCCAGATAGTCCCACTTGAAAGCACCACTTAACCTGGATGAGATGTTTTGTGTGGATGGTAATGCCATAGTAAGAGCCCAGGCTACCTCTGCAGTGACTGTGCTTTGAGGTATGATGGATCCAGGCTGTGACAGCCCTACAAGGTGATTGAAATTAAATGAACATACCCTCAAACTAAGTAAGTCCTGATGGGGTGTTTAGCTCCAGGAACTGACCATAAAAGCCTCCCAGTTGATGATGTAGGATATAAACTAAGACATGGATTCTTGAATAACTCAATCCCAGAGTATTGTTCCAGGGAGTGAGTGAGAAGCCAGTGCAGATTTAAGCAGGTATATTATGCACTCATGGCAGTCTGACCCATTCAGGAACTAGGCTGAGGCCTGTTTTGTTTTTGTTTTTTACCAATGGGAACCTCTGGGTACACAGAGCTCACCTGGAGTTGTTAGTGGTATAGATGGCTATTACAACAATGGCATTAAAGAAAAACAGTTGCAGACTCCTGGTTGTCTGTAGAGGTTAGAAGCTACGCTATAGGCTATAACTGCTATCTAAGAATCCAGGAGTGGCAGTGAACTCAATCCAGGAGGTGGCAAACAAATGGATAGAAGGATAGTGTAAATCGGGTCTGGACTAAGTGCTTCATCCTAGGCAGTAAGCATCCCTTTCGTTTTATACACAGTAGGGTTGCAGTCCGTTTGCTTTCATCCAGATCCTCATCTTGGCCAGGCACTGGGAGAATAATAAGACTTCTATGTTTATTGCCACCCTTGTTTTACACATGGAGAAACTGAGATGCAGAGTGCCTCTGACACCACCACCAGTCAGTGGCCAACCCGGAATCATAATTCAGGAATTACTGTTTCCAAATCCCATGCTCAACTCACTATTCAAACAAACTCTCCATCTGGAAAGAGCTTTGCAACTGAACAGAGCTACCTTAAGGGGCTGGAAAGGACGGAGGAAGTCGCACTCACACATCTGATGACCAGCTGTATGAGAAACACATTCACCAAGGCAAAAGGCTAGAGAGGAGAGGAATCAAATGAGTCAATCAGACTCAGGAAAGAGAGGAGCCATCCGGGGAACAAGCTGTATGCAGGTGGCAGATTGCAGTAGTACTACAGACAATTTCCAGACTTACAGCAGTGATGGCATTGGGCTTGGCCCCATGCTGGAGTAGAACATTGATGATATGAGTGTGACCCTGTTGAGCAGCTTGGTGCAGAGGAGTGTAGCCATTCTGTTATTAGTGGTAATTACCATATTTTTAAGGAGAGAAAAATACAGTGATTAGAAAATACATTTTAATTTACTTCCTCTAATCAAGACATTTAATTTATTTAAAACCACATCTATGCCAGCATTTCACCCACATACAATAATTCTAAGCAACCTTCTCTAAACCCTCTAGGGATTAATGAAATAATAAATCATGATCATATTTTGACTTGCTGAGCATTTTTCATAGGACAATATTAATAGTTTTTATAAAGGTGGGCAAACATTACTGTCCCCATTTCATAGATGGAAACAATGAAGCACAGACAACATAATGCTCATGTCCAAGGTCACAAAGCAATTGTGGGAGGGGGACAGAGCTAGGTCTTCTGACTCCCAGCTCTCTGTTTTTAATGGGTACCCAAGGAGTCTGCCTTTAAAACACTTGGGCTAATTTCTAAAGCCATGTAGATTCTAACAGCACTCATTGAGTCCATTTTAAATGAAACAGCTGTTTGACTATGAGTCTCACTGATTATGAATGTCAGTGCAGTTCATCTTCTTTTGGTCTACAAAAGGTCCCAACTGTGCCACAGATACAGTGAAAAATGTTTGCATGTTCTGCGTACCAATAAACATATTTTAATTCTGTATATTTATCTACTCCAATGATCCATTCATGATGTGCTACAATACAAAAGCAGAGCCAGACTGCACTTCAGCAAGCTGATCTGAGGGGGAATTGTATGAATCTAGTCAGGCAATTAATTTACAAAATTATCTGCACTTGACTTTGAAAGAAGGCAGAGAATAAACTGAGCCATTTGATTTCACTGTACCATTTATGTATGTATAAGAGACCCTAAGGGACTCACACTGATCTCTTGGACTTGTGTGTGCCTTAAACTATAACTATGACATGTATCTTTCATATGGACAGAGGGGTGAGAATGAACTTGGTATGCTAGTTGCCCTTGTGACATTTAGGCTACGCATTCATCTATCTGGTAGGATACAAAGCAGGGGTTTACTATAGGTTGTGGTGTTTTATACTGACAATCACATTATTTCCATTACTTTAATAACAGTGCTGTCCCTTGGGATTGAGTCTAGACACAGCACCGTTCTGCTGGACATGGCATACAATATCCTGAAGGTTCAGGATATTGCATGTTGTTTGGCTTCTAACTTGTTCTGTCAACTATAAATCTGGCCAGGAGGGACTTGCTCTTTAAACTGAATGAATCCACAATGCTGGTTATCTGTTAGGCTGCCAAGATTTATGATGCTTTCGAAAAGACAATGAGCCAGATACTGATTTCAGTTACTCTGGTGTTACTCTAAACTAACTTTAATGGAATTATTTCAGATAACTAGAATAACCAGGGAAACTGAAGTCAGAACCTGACCCAATGAGTTCAACACACATTTAGATACAGAGTGACACCTAACAGATAAGGGGCAATTAGGACATTCCTTTCAATTGCCTCCAAGTAGCTCCGCTGGAGGTGCTGCCAGCTGCCATCTTGGTACCACACAGTTTCTAGCTGTCTGCTTTTATTGTGGGTTTCAACTTTTTTCTTGTGTTATACCTACCAGCTCTTTGAACAATCTTATCTATAGTTTTAACCTACTGAGTCTGGGCTATGTCTTCTCTGGAAATGTCCTGACACTACCCCTGCCTCTGTGTTTTTTTGTGCATTGGAGTTCGTGCTGTTTAGTTGGGCTCATTTTCATGATACCATCCCACTTTGAGGAGCGGATTGACCAAATAAGTAAGCAGCTGGAGACAGAGGAGTCAGCAGGAATGATCAGTGAATTACAAGTTTGTGTGATTCTGATCAATTGTCAAGGATACCCGGGGGGTTGTTGGAGCCATCAACGGAGCTTAGCTGTTTGCACTGACACCAAAACACCAAGAAAACCATGAGAGTCTGAAGGTGAACAGTAGTGCTATGACTACAGGCCACCAACAAGAAGCCAGTCTGAATTGAAGCCTGGGAGTGCTGGGCCCTTGTGGGCTGGCCTTCTCCTTCTCCTGGTGCAGGTGATGTGAAGGCATTTGTGATACAACAAGGCTTTGTGGTCACAGATCCCTCAGTGTAAGTGTATATTCTACAGATTCAGAAACCACTGGTTGAGAGAGGCAGAGTTGTCTCCACATAGCGAACCTTGGAGGGTTTTATTCTGGTATAATTCAGAAGTAACTTTGCTGAAGTCAATGGAATTACACTAACGTGATCAGAATCAGGCTCAGATGTGTTACCAATACAAATAAAATAAAGGAAAAACTCAAGAGAACAGATCTCCCTTCTCACACACAGAGTTAATGTACCGGACTTCAGTTTAGTGAGTAATACACCCTGAAGCAGAACAGAGGAACTCATTCCACCACAGCCACAAATCAGCAGATATTGACACCCAGCATGCATGCGTAATTTGTAAAAAGACCTACTTGGAAAACAATTCTATAGCTGTCCATATGGAGTATGAATTAGTATCATTTGGTCACTGAAGAAAAAAAACAGAAGTGATGAAAAATTCTTTACCTTTGTTTTAGCATTGACATTGGCTCCCTGTTTCAGGAGGAAATTCACCATCTTGATGTTTCCATAGTGACAAGCTACAATTAAAGGAGTGTAGCCCAGCTACAATAAAATAACACAAAAAAGTAAACCTATGCAGTCAATGGGATGTTCCATTATAACAATAACATCCTTGTTCACCTGGAAAGCAGTAGCATTATGTGGTTTACCTTTGTCTGAGCATCTTGGTTTGCACCATGCTTTGTCAGTATATCAGCTACGTTCACTTTATCTTCCTGAGCTGCAAGGTGCAAGGATGTCAATCCACTCTACAAATGAAATGAAAAGAGAACTATAATGTTACCAAAAAAACAGAAATGGGACTTGCAAGTTTTATCATTTTTTAAATATAGCAAGATCCTGTCTATAATTTCAAAAATAGAGATTTTTAAGCAAAGATGAGAGTTGGTCTCTATCCATGTAAAACTAGCAAACAGCTCATCACAGCAAACTGTCATTGTAACTATAGATTGGTGCTTTCAGCTAGTGACTACCACACCTGGACTTTACACAGTAATGTCACTGGAGAAACTGAAGTGCCAACTAATGAAGTAGGATGACCCCTTCTGCAACTCCTGGAAGCCATATGTAGCCTTCCTCAGCAGGGTGGAATGGGCCTTAACAATTATGGGTGGGAGTCAGAATAAAGGAAACTGTGGAAGAGAACTGATGCCCAAAAAGAGAATTTGAGCAAACCTTTAAAAGAGCATACATGGATAGCCCGTGAACAGGAAATAGGTAACAGCTTATATAAATAAATTATATAAATATATACATTGAGTATGAGAATGGAAAAGCAGTTTGTTTCCCATTTCTTAAAATGGCACCTTACACTATTCTCATACATCAAAGAGCTTCATCATGCAGCTTTTACTCCTGAGCAAAGGCTGCAGAACTAGGGCCTGTGAGAGTAAATTTTGTTCAGCATCTTTTGGCTGTATAAAACTGCATCACAGAAAGTCTTATGTAATGTTTTTGGGAGGGAATCAAGGTACTTCTAGGAAGGATTTGGCACACATTCCAATAGAAAACCTGATGGATCAGAATGGTTTTCATTAGGATTATTTTATTATTTTCTCAACTAGTAAAGCTGCATTATTCTTTGCCAAACATTACTAGTTTCTTCCATCCCAGCAAGGAAGCTGGATGGCACAATATATTCGGATAAGTGCCATAAGCACTCCACTAGTTCAGCCCTCAAGCTATTGCTCTCTGACATGTGTCACACATGGCTGGATCAACCCAATGACCCACAGGACCTAGAGCTTTGTGCAACCTCCCTTCTATTATTTTTTAATCCTTTAGACAGGATGTACAACTTTCGTATTATGTTGAGAACAGCTCAGAGATTACAAGACTGCAGGACTGTGGAAATACTACAACCCTTTCTCCAAGGCTGGTTCTGCAGCAACTTCCTCTGGCTTGCCCACTTCTCCAAGCCCACCTTTCAGTCAGAGCTTGCAGGCACATCGTTTTCCACTGAACATGTCACACCACTGAAGAGCCTTCTGAGATTACCCAACACAGCTGTTAATGATATGCTTTTAAGATAGCCTCTGATCAGGGTCACTCACTCTGCCAGCCCCAGCTACCTTCACTACTGCTGTTCACCCACCTGCCTTTGCTTCCTAACACTTCTCATATCTTGAGCTTTTGCATGTGTATAGGGATGTATAGTTTGGACTCTATTTCTGAGCAGCTGGCTCTCTTCTTGTATTGCACTTTGCAAGTCATTGGATGTCCTCCCCGTGATGCTCTTCACCACTGGGGATAAACTATTACCTTAGTTGCCACATGGATATTGGATCCTTTGTCCAGGAGCAAGGTAACCATGTCAGCATGACCTTCTTGAGAGGCCAGGTGCAGCGGGGTCACTCCCTGTTTGGTCAGAATGTTGGTCTCGGCTCCGTAGCTCAGCAGCGTGGTAGCTATCTGCATCTGATTCTTCTTGGCAGCAATGTGCAGAGGGGTGTATCCATTCTAAAACCAGGCTCCACATGTTAATAGCCTTTTCTGATGTTTACAAATCCATCACACATCAAATAGTGCTCCATTTTATTTCATAGAAATATCTAGGACAATCTGTCTCTAGACCCAGTATCATTATTTTTCCCATTCTTGACAATCCTACAGTCAGTTTCCAGTGGAAATAATTATGGAGGAATAGAAAATGTCCACTTTTCAGATTATGGTGGCAAAGAGAAATATGAAGGAACGTTGAAAAGAAAAACCATTAAAAACTAGCTATTGTACATTTCTCTATCTTAAGAATTATTTGACATAGGAATTCTTGTATCAGATGAGATCAATTGTCCACTTAGATTGGTATTCTGCCTCCAACAGTGGCCAGATACTTCAAAGGAAGGTGGACAATTATGGAATAGCCTGTGCATTTGGAAATCTTTTCCTAAACCCTGCAATTTAGTAGTTACTTTATGCCCTAAACTAGCATAAAAAGGATATAAACCCTCATGCTATCTGGTGTATTGTGGCTGTTTTCAATATCCACATACATATCTAGTCCTTTTTCTAAACCTCTGGGCTCCTCGCCTCAATGCTATCTGGTGGGAATTAATTTTTATTTTTATTTTAATTTTTATTTTAATTTTTCCAATTGCAAACTGCACATTATAAAGCAATTGTTAAAATCTATGTTTAGTAGAGCTTGTCAAAAATTTTCAGACAGAACATTTTTCTGTCAGAAAATGCTGAACTGACAGAATCTAAAGGTTCAGCGGGATGTGTCAACTCCATGGAAACTTTCGACAGAAACCAGGAAAACAGGACAGAGTGCTTTTTTGCCAAGTTTCCTGAGAGCCTGGGTTTCCCTGGCTGCCCAGCATCCTGGATAGCTGCCTCCTGGGGAAGCCAGCTCATGAACAACATGAGAAGGCTCCCTGGGCAGCTGCCTCCCTGTAGTGCCTGATTCCGCAAGGGAGTTGGCTGCCTGAGAAGTTGGGCATCCCTTGGAGGCAGCTGCCTGGAAAGTTAACTGTTTTGGTTATTCCAAAATGGAATTTTTCAGATATTTTCCTCCTGTGAAAAAGTTTGAAATTTTGGATGAGAAAGTCATTCCAAAAAAATCAAAATTTTCTCATGAGGGAAATTCCATTTTCCATCAGTTCTAATGTTTAACTCCAAGGTATATATTACAATGAGTTTGGTTTTAGTTCTCTAAATCCAATTTTTCTTCTCAATGTGTGAAATTGTAATAATGCAAAAAAAGTGCATCTTGTTCTCCACATACCAAAGTGGTAGTTGATTAATAAATGAAGACTGAGAGACTGCAATGAACTCTAAATTTTGGAAATCCTGAGTATTGTAATATATAGAAGAACACATTCTATAAGAATAAAATGTCTCAAGGAATATAGAGACAGACAGAAATGCACTGATTTGGAAATGCATGCATGTAGTGGCTGACCCATATGGATGCTGACAAGAATACTGTAGTCAGCAGATGTCAACAGAGCTTAGAGCCAGATCCACAGCTAATACAAATTGACACTGAACTATTCAGATTTACACAAGCTGAGGATCTAGTCCTAGAGTGTGGGTGGAGAGAGAAAAGAGAGGGAAGTTACATATAAACTAGGAAAAGCTAGTACACTGTAAAATATGGTGCCTGGAAACAGTATTATTTTCTACTCTCACAGATTAGAGTTAATTATATTTTGGAGCTTACTAGGACCTGCTCTGCAACTGCTTTGTCTTCATCCACCTTCTCCTCCACCCAAGCTGGAATTTAACTATGCCTTAGCTTTCACACATTAGAATTTTCCTGTCACTGGCTCCAGTTCACCCAATTTTCCCTCGCTAAATGAGTAAATACCCCGCTTCTGACTGATGAGCTACAACATTTTGGTGCTTGATGAGTGCATGTTCTGCCCTGCACTATGCTCTTTGGATGTAAAAGTATAGAGGTGGATGTATGTTTGCACCTGTGACTTTGATAGTTGTGTCAGTTATGCAACTGGCTGGAAATACAGTCAGAGGGAGGAGTTCTTTCATGAGCAAATAACCATAATGTACAGTCTCAGTGCATTGACACACTGTCTTATTTGGAAAGAAGAGGATGGTGTTCCACTTAATTTCCTGTATTTCATTTCCAAAGACATAATTAGGGGTTAGGACAAACAAAATCCTTGTTAAATTTGTAGTATTTGTGTTTGGGGAAGAGGGTTGGTAAAATTTCTTACTGCAGCAATGCTTCTGCTGAATTCCCATCCACACCAGCAAAAGCAGCGCCTCCTGTACATCAATGAAAAGAAGGGCCACTTCTTGAAAGAAAGTTTGAGCAGAGTATAGGAGCCAGAAAATTTTAATTCAATAAAAATGTGCACAGATAGGGTTCTGTGAGGGTGTTTTCCTTTTTCAGTCTCCTATAACATATCAGAGAATGATACAAGCCCTAATCCTGCCACACAGGCAAACCTCTTTACACGCAGTTTCAAGGACAGGTTTCTTGCTATGCAGTACTAAAGTAAGCTCTAAATTATGCTTCTTTTTCATTAAAATTAAGTTGGACTCAGACAGTCATATATGCAATATATTTAAAGAATGACTGAGAGAAGCTTAGCACAGCTCTTACTACTCAGTTACAAAGAATGTCACCGTGGTTTACCTGGTAGAGCCAAAGCATTTAGACTGTATGGGGTCTACTTTGAGTCTGTAATAATATATTGGACACACACTGAGCCTAGCTATCAGATGGAGATGCCAATCTAATTGGCTGTGTACTCTTCAGCCAGATTTTTCTTTCATGTTGATTTTACACTGGTGTAATTTCACTGACTTTAATGGAGTTACTCTTGACTGATATCTGTAAAAGGAAAATCAGTCTTTTTGCGTCTGGTCACTAACTGGAACAGGCAACAGGGCAGCTTCAGTAAGATCAGAATAGGGTCTCTTTTAGTGTCAATAGACAAGTGAGTGACCCATCAACTGTTTATCTGAGAGGCTCAAGAACAAGCAGGAGTCAGCTACAATTGTAGCCTTCTACCAGCAGAGGCCTCTATATCCGCCTTCTGGGGTGTCAAGAGTTCGCAACTGTGGCTCCAGCCTTCAGCTGACTCAGCTCCTTCATTGCTTTGTTTCTTGTTGTGGTTTTAAAATTATTCCCCTGGTTCTCAGAGTGTAACGTTGCCAGTGCTTGGCTGTGAAATCTCACCTTGGCAGTAGTATGGGGAGAGGCACCTTTCTCCAGCAACAGCAGAGCCACCTTCTGGTTGTCATAGTGAGCAGCTACATGGAGTGGGGTGAGGCCATTCTGTAAAGGGCGTGTTACCGAATTAAGTTGTTAGCTGGGCATAAGCAACCATGAAGCCACAAATCAATGAATATTAAACAAATATATTAATTGATTAGCCAATAAATACATAAACAAAATGACATTTAACTCAGTTTGAATTATTTTCATTTTAGAAACTTTACTGAGACTGAAAATAATAGTAAGCCAACAGTTAGTATGATGTACTTTGCTTAAAACAGGGCAAGCAACTGAGGATGAATTTTATTTGGCCAGTATTTATTATTTATCATGAACCAAGTTCTGATATCACCAAGTCAGAGAAACATCAGTATGAGCAATCTTTGCAACATGGGAAAAAGTAATAGTTCTGGTCTTGCGCCATTATTTCTGAATAGTGATTTTTATGACCTGAATAATTTAACAGAATGGGCACTTCTTGTTCCACAGTAACATATCAGTCTTTATAATTGTGCACCAACATGTCCTGCTGTAATAAAAGTAAAACATTAAACACACTGTGAGGTAGCCTCAATTACATGTAAAAATCATTCCAGAGAGACTGTTATTTTTTTAATATAGTTAAGTTGGACAGTGAATGCAACTTCTTCCTTCTTTTACATTATTTTTTTCACCAAATTACTGAGCATAATTGCTTTTTGCTATTCAATCTCCCAGTGATTCCCTGTGGTGGTGAACTGTACCTTGCCAGCTGAATCAGGAGAAGCACGACGCTGCAAGAGGAGTTTTGCCACATCCAAGCTTCCATATTTGGCTGCCACATGCAGTGGTGTGAATCCCTTCTGAAAAATTTTTAGGAAACAAAAATTTTAGTGAAAGTCTCTGGGATCTTTCACGTAATGATCTTTTTTTTTTCTACCAACCTTTGAATGTTTTAGCAGGTTACGATTCAAATTAAAGCCACCTGCCATTTTTATTCATTAATAACTAATAAGACTTAACAAGTAGTAATGGCACTACTCACTCTGAAATATTTTGATATTTTGTGTCATATAAGAAAATATCCTCTCTTTCAGTCTTTCATATGTCCACAGTATGACATTTTAGCACATAAAAAGTTTACTAAGTAATATCCATTGCATGGGTAGTGAGGCTCCAATTCAAATTTTATCCAAAACTTAGCTTTTCACTAGCTCAATTTTTTATTTCGTTTTATGGTGTGTGACAGGGTCGGGTCAGATGGCTACAGGAAAGTGAAGGCAGATATATTAGCCCCAGATTAAGTAGGTCCCTTTTCCCTGGGTAAGGTAACAGGGAAGGTTCCAGAACAATCAGGAACCTTCTGGAAACAATTGAGACAGACAGGCTGAATAGAACACCTGCAGCCAATCAAGAAGCTGCTAGAATCAATTAAGGCAGGCTAATCAGGGTACCTGGGTTTAAAAAGGAGTTCATTTCAGTTTGTGGTGCACATGTGAGGAGCTGGGAGCAAGAGGCGCTAGGAGCTGAGAGTGAGAATATATACTGTTGGAGGACTGAGGAGAACAAGCATTATCAGACACCAGGAGGAAGGTCCTGTGGTGAGGATAAAGAAGGTGTTGGGAGGAGGCCATGGGGAAGCAGCCCAGGGAGTTGTAGCTGTTGCACAGCCGTTCCAGGAGGCACTCTAGACAGCTGCATTCCACAGGGCCCTGTGCTGGAACCCGGAGTAAACTTCCCAACTCCTGGTCAGACACAAGAGAAGTTGACCTGGACTGTGGATTCACAAAAATGGTCAAACTGAGGGCTGCTGTGAATCTCTGAGGTGAGCAAATCTGCCAATAAGCGCAAGACCCACCAAGGTAGAGGAGGAACTTTGTCACAAGTGACAGAGTTTTTAATTATTTATCCACTACATTGATTTGTCCCTGGAATGAAATGGCCAAACAATCTGCAAGAAACTAAATCCAATGAGAACAGCTCTGAACTTGGTGTTACCATTGCAGCAGCTCCCCTGAAGCATGATACTATGTTAAGACACACGTTCCTATATAGCCAATACATTCAGATACAGCTTCTGCAGCTCTACTGAAATAGATACTGTCTAACAGGAGGACTGTATCAAGTTAATTTTTGTAAACACATATATTTGTGGAGGTAGGGGTGAAAAGTTGTCTTATTAAAAATACCTTTTCTATTAAGTGTTAATATGGATTCACCAGACCTTTGACAAAATGTCTGTCTAACAAATTATTTCCTCAGTAGTTTCTTTTTAAAAGTCAGGTTGATAAGAATATCTTAAGGGTTAAGGACAGCAGGTGGCAGATGATCTGCAACTGTTGTCCTGGAAACATCACCATAACATATTTGTCTGACATTTTGACAATGTGTGGTGTTTATTCTAGTTGCCATCAAGTTATGTTATGCTACCTGCATAGAGTTTGGACCAGGGGTTCCCAAAGTTTTCCATAGCATGGATCACATGTTAACAAAGGAAGATTACTTTACAGATTGCCTCTTCTCTTAGCAATGATTACACAACATCCCTGCAGCAATTGCTTACACGGAAAATTAGGGAAGTATTTAGTATAGCTTTAGCTGTGTTTTAATTGATTTAGCATCTGGAAACAGCCAGCACAACCAGTAATCCATGTCTTCTCATTTGAGAACCACTGGTTTAGAATTTTCTAAACCCTGGAAATCTACCTGCTTGTCACCATGGAAGGTTTTCCTCCTTTCCCCCCCCTGCTGTGGGTGATGGCTTATCTTAAGTGATCACTCTCCTTACAGTGTGTATGATAAACCCATTGTTTCATGTTCTCTGTGTGTGTGTATATAAATCTCTCCTCTGTTTTTTCCACCAAATGCATCCGATGAAGTGAGCTGTAGCTCACGAAAGCTTATGCTCTAATAAATTTGTTAGTCTCTAAGGTGCCACAAGTACTCCTTTTCTTTTTGGAAGATATAAGGTTTAAGCTCCAACTATAAAATAAGGAGCTCTTCTTTCCACCTGATACCATATTTGCAATCGCATAATCACAGATGATGGGTTTGGAAAAGATCTCTTGATTCATCGCTCTATCCCCCATATCCATTTTCCTTTATATTACTTCTATTAGGAATCTGTTAACACTTTAATAGGCAGGCAAAAAAAACTAGTACTGTAGAACATTTTTAGGACAATCTTTGACATAATCAACTATGCCATGACGTGATACAATACCTTACTGATTTACTAAGATGCTGAATGTCAATCTGGTTTTAGAATACTCTGATTTGTACACAATGTATATTTTGAGAATTTCATTTCAGCTGTTAGATACCAGAGTTCTTTCATTAATTTAAACAATTAAAAGAAATAAGGCCTTTAAGGAGGCTTGTTTGTTTAAAGAATGCTACGGATGATGATTTTAGGTGTTTATTTGGATACACAGAGGGCACCTTGTAGGCAAGAGAGGTTCCTTTGTCATAGGAACCTAGTACTTTCTAAACTTATTAAGATCATTTGTTTATCAAGTCCAGTATTTTGTCTCCAGCTTAATCCAAAACCTGAGGCTTCAGAGGAAGACAAAATGTGTCAGAAATCTGAAGAATTCCCTGTATATTACTTTAATCTGTTTGACTATTGTTTATAATAAAACCAGGTCAGTTTCTCAGTGAAAATGCTTCCCTCACCATACAGCTGCCTCCCTGCTTGGTAACCACATCACAGTCTTCTCTCTCCTATTGGGAGACTAGCACAATGCATCTCATCTTACCTTGGTGGCCAAAGAGTGTGCAGCACCTGCCTCCAAGAGAACCGACGCTACGTCAACTTGCCCCTCTCTGGCAGAGATGTGCAGTGGGGTATACCCATTAGTGGTTGCGGCATCAGGGTGAGCCATGTGTTGTAGCAGCAGTTGGACAATCTCTGTTTTACCCAATCGAGAGGCAATGTGCAGTGGAGTCTGTTCCTCCTACAACTCAAATCAGGTGAACAGTTAATGCCGGTAGAAGCAACCTGAATACCCCATCCTAATAGATTCCAGTGGAAGACTCTACACATTCACCACATATAAAAGAATAAGGGACACAGTGGAATGCTCAATACCAGTGCAGAGATTAAACAATCTGCTATTAGATCAAAGGGAGGGGAAATGTAGGGAGGAACATTGTTTTTCTTTTCTTCTTTAAATATGACTGTAGATCACTTGCACCATAGTCCTACTTGTCTGTTTTTGTATTACTACTTTATGAAACCCTCACTCACCTTCAGTAGCACCTTACTCCACAAGTAGTTTCAGAGTCTGGCCCTATGGAAACAATTTCTAGATACTCTCTATTCCTGTTCTTCTTGCTGCTTTCCAGGTGTATTTTAAAATGTAAACTAACTACATGCAACTCTTCAATCATTTGTCATCATAAAATGAAGTCCTTGGATATTTAATAATCCCAGAAGCACTGCAGTGATACACTCACATGCTGTCCATCCATAGATCTGGGTCCAACATGTGAGCAGAGGAAACATAAAAAGTCCTCAATCTGGTAACTGAATCCTTCCCTATAACAGCCAAATTCTTCAGAGGAGCTGTGCCAAATTTGAGGATTCTGCTGTACAGAACAGTTTCCAATGAAACCTCTCAGAAACATTTGCTGTGGTTTTTACCTCAATTTCCTGACTTTATTTTTCTGAAGCCCACAAACGTATAGTGAAAAATTCCAGTCTCGGTGCAAAATTTGCCTTTTACTGGCATGAAAAATATGCACAAAACTGCCCTTGTGAAAAGCAAATGTTTCACATGTGTATGAGTTTGGCTCTCAGAGACATTATATTTTGCTTTTATTGTATTAATATTCTTTCAGTTTGATTTCCAAATGATGGATTTTGCATAGACTGAGGTTAAATGTGCACTAATGATGCACCAAAAAAATCACAGTGTTTGAGTGCCCTAAACCATCCAAAGATATTTCTGCTTTTGCATGAAGGGTTTAATGTCAGAGTAGGAATCTTAACCCCAGAAATCCTCTGCCCCCATCATTTAAAGCACAACCCAGGCTTAATATTTTCACCTGATATATACCAAGCATATTGCATGTGGCCAACTACAGTTGATTTTTCAATATTGTCAAAAATATGCATCATCTAATACAGGAATCAAACAAAAAGATGTCCCTGGGACTTCTTGGATTGATTGTGGCCACAGCAACTGCTTTAATGTGTTTCTGTGGTAGGACTTTTAATTTTTGTAGGAACATCTAGGCTAAAAATAGGCTTTTTTAAACACGGAGGGACAGATTTTCCAAGTGTTCAGTACTGATAATTGGGGCTAGATTTTTACAAAAATCAGCTTCCATTTTGGCACCTAAATGAAGTGGCCAGATTTTCAAAATATTAAGCACAGTGAGAACTGTTGGGTGCTGAGCTCTTTTGAAAGATCTGCCTGTGAAAGAATACATAACCAATGTTGGTGGGGGTAATGAATAACCAGTATAAGTACAGTATTGTTGTTGTCTGCTTGCAGTTTTCCAAATAATGGCAAAAGAACACAATTCCCCAATAACCAAAGACAAAGTTCTTAAGGCGTGATCACATATATTCAGATATATTGCATGTTCAGATATATTTTCCACTGCCTTGCACATCTCACTATCTACGTCAGGTACTTATATGGCCCTCATCCCTATAGTATCTAAGTGCCTCAAAATTTTTAATGCATTTATCTTTACAACACTGCTTTGAGGCAAAGCAGCACTATTAGTCCCATTTTATAGATGGGGAACTGAGGCACAGAGAGGTTAAGTGACTTGCCCAAGGTCACACAGGAAGTCTGTGGCAGAGCAGGGAATGGAACTTAGGTCTCTCAAGTCCTAAGCCAGTGCCCTAACCACTGGACCATTCTTTCTCTCAGTATAGTCATTTATACTGTACAAAGTGGATGTAAAATACTATTAAACCAGAATTCTCCACTCACTTATACTGGTTACAAGTGGTTTACACTCACTTTGCATGCATCTTGCACACCTATGCAACTTCCATTAAAGCCAATGAAAAAATATTCACAAAATCTTGTAAGTGATTAAATAAGGAGCATCTGGCTCATAATTCTTTTAAGTGCCAGTGTTTAGAGAGCTTGGTCTTTTGTGTGTTAACTGGTTCCATCTAGATCTTATAATGCATTGTCAGGATTAAATGTTTAAAACCACATTACATGTATACAAATCAGGGCTATATGATTGATTTTAGTGGACAGTGGGACAATTGCACTTGATATATAACAATGGTGGAAGTTCAGCTGTTAGATTAGACAGAATCCTCTGATGTTTTGTTTCAGCATTTACATTATTGTACTTTTTTAAACTCAAGAGTTTAAATGTCTTTTAGAACTTGAGCCCTGAAGGGAGTTCGGGAGAAAGCACAGTGTGAGGTTACAGAGCTAAACAGACAGTACAGAAATTCTGCCTGATGTGCTAGAATCATTCCCTTGACAACCTGCATTTTTTTCAATCTATTCTTTCTCTAAACTTCAGACAATACAAGCTAGCTCCAGGCATTATCTTGCACATTTACTATTCAGAAGTAAATATTGCAACATGGAATTACAGATATTCCCTTTACTCGGTAAACTGAAAACTAACTACCATTTCACAACAGAATGTCGTTCTGCAGAATCCAATAATGGTGCAGAAATAGGTCCCGGGGCATGTTGTAGGGTGTGTGCGCACTGGAGTTGGAGGTGTAATTTCCATCTTGGGCAGACACACCCATCCTAGCTCTGATTAAACAAAAATGATTAGGGGGCTGGAGCACATGACTTATGAGGAGAGGCTGAGGGAACTGGGATTGTTTAGTCTGCGGAAAAGAAGAATGAGGGGGGATTTGATAGCTGCTTTCAACTACCTGAAGGTTCCAAAGGGGACGGATCTAGACTGTTCTCAGTGGTAGTAGATGACAGAACAAGGAGTAATGGTCTCAAGTTGCAGTGGGGGAGGTTTAGGTTGAATGTTAGGAAAAACTTTTTCACTAGGAGGGTGGTGAAGTACTGGAATGGGTTACCTAGGGAGGTGGTGGAATCTCCTTCCTTAGAGGTTTTCAAGGTCAGGCTTGACAAAGCCCTGGCTGGGATGATTTAGTTGGGGATTGGTCCTGCTTTGAACAGTGGGTTGGACTAGATGACCTCCCGAGGTCCCTTCCAACCCTGATATTCTATGAGTCTATGCTAAACATAGAAGTGTATCCAGTGAGAGCAGCAAGACGGACTAGCCACCCTGAGTACATACCTGGGGTTTCAGATGGGATTGTACTTGGGGTAGCTAGCCCATCCTGCCACTCATGTCGCCATGGCTACACTGCTATTTTTAGTGCACTAGCTCAATCAGATTTAGAGCAGGTATGTCTATCCGAGCTAGAAATTACACCTTCAGCTCCAGTGCAAACAGAGCCAAAGAATCTGCCTGTAATTGAATTGCCTCACGGCAGCAGGCTATAAATCTACAGCATGTGGCTCTGGAATCTGCTATTGAGTTAGAACCTGGGCACTCCAATTCTAAGTCAGACCTGCTCTATTTAGAAGAGAGTAATAATACAAGTAATCAAGTTACATTACAGGACTGCATTAAGAACTGGTTAGGGTAGAGCCCCAAAACCAGATAAATACGCAACATGTGGCCTTTTATTGTCTATTGAAGAAAAAACATCCTTTCTTAGTAAACCCATTGTTTTTATTGTGTTTACAAGTAAAAGAGAAGGTATGGAAGTTGCAATGAAACACTTACCCTGGCTCGGGCATCGACCAAGGCACCGTTCCTCAAGAGGCAGCGGACCACTTCCACCTGCCCAGCACGTGCCGCCATGTGTAGGGCAGTCTCCCCACGCTGCAGAAAAGCAGAGATTTTAGAATCCCAAATCATGAGAAATAAGCAATTTCCAGGTTGTGCAAACGCCTATGACGTCAGAAGAGTGAAAATCATTTACACTAGCTGAGGCTCTGACTGTAATAACAAATTCAGAAGTGTATGTATATACATGTCTTTTTTGGGGGATGGTGGATGGACTGGAGACTGTATGTCACTTAGCACCCCAGTGGCCATAGACAACAGTAACCGCATCATTGAGGGTCAGCCCCCAAATCCTAGCCCCATTGTTGTCAATGGGAGCTTTGCCATTGACTTCAGTGGAATCAACAGTTGACACTTAGAGTCTTCCAACATGTTAAATAAATCACAACCCACCAGTGCTGCCTGGGAATATTCACCAAACAATTATTTTAAATCGCATTCCACATGAAATTCCCTCCTGATCACAGGTATTCCCTGGTTTTCTACATAATGGTGCTTTAGCTTGTACTTCAAAATAGCCAGGGGATAAGAACATACTGAGCCTAGGATTCTCAAGGGATTGCTGAGCACCTGAGCTTCAACATGGAAGGAGGCATTTTTCCAGAAGGTCTCCTCCTATGCATTGTGTGGAGCTGACAGCTTTAGAGGGCATTGTAAAGGAAATATATCAATCCCTGGATAGTGTTCTAAAAACTGTGGTCCCTGGCACTGGGTGTGCAATGAATGCTAGCTAGTCCCTCTCAATCTTTTTATAGCCCACCCAATTTGAGAGGGATACATGAATTTCAGGAAGTCCAAGTGTTTTAGAGTATAAGGAGCTGGGTAAGAAAGTGAATATGAAAAGCTCTGGATGTTCCCTTTCTTCCCCTATGTTTGCAAAGCAACTTTAGAAATTAATAAATAATCCCTGCTGTTGGAGATGTTGGCTTAATCTTGCATTGTACCATCTTCTTTATGGACAGTACTGTAAAATATACCAAGAGAGTCTCTATGTGGCTAGTCTGGGACATACCAGATATTGGCATAGTGCAGCACCTATTATGTCTTCTCTGTTATGACAGCACAGCAGGATAAATCGCGGTCTAACATTTTTCGTCCTACATACACATGAACTCTTGCTGATGATAGAGTATCATTTGATTTGCCACCTACTTGTATAATCCTGTATAAAGAGAAGAGCCTCATCTTTTTATCATGGATGGACCATACCTACCAGCTGAAGGCTCTTATTGTTGACACTGTCAGATTAACCTGTAATTACTATAGCACTGGCTTTCTCTCCTCTCACTTAGGAGCTGAATCTATGTATCAAGCCCAGAAAAGGACCAATTTTTGTTTTTGTTTACTGAGATAGCTAAAAAGTAACCCAAATCCACTCACAGTGATGATCGTATATCGTAATTAAACCCTCCTTATTGAGAGTTAATTTATTTATATAAACCCATCAGTTTATATAAATTTTGAAATCTACATAAGGTCAACAGTTATGTTTAGTAAACAGACAATGGGCAAATTCTTGCAGTCCTAATGGGAGTTTTACCTAAGGATTTGATTGCAGGATTTGATCATATAAAAATCTTATCATTTGAAGAATGTACAGTTAAAAAGTTTTAATTCTGTTTGTGAATAAGCCTTTCATTTTGCAAATTATCAGGTTTAGATTTCTATAAAGATCATTCTATACTTGCATTAGTGAAGCAATTTAACTTTTGAAAACAATTAGTGAGATTTCCTAAGTAAAAGCGAAGACACCTGCCAAGCACAAACAATTGTAAAATGTTAAAATTTGTATCCAAATATTTATTAATATCTGTTATCAGTTCTGATCCCTTCTTGACTTAGTTTCTTTCCCAAAATTTCTTGTTAGCTTTTTACAGTTAATAAAGTAGTTATATAAATATTGCTTCCATAGAAAAAGTATAAAAGCAGAGACCATTTGTGTCATGAATAATTTGTCTTATTAAACAAATAAAAAAAGAAATATAGTACAGTATGCATACTTAATGGAACCCCCTGGTAGATGTGTTTACCTTTCTAGTAAAGAAAAGGTGGTGAGTCTAGACTACATCGATTACTAACTAATTTAGCTCAGAACCTCTATTTAGCATTTTAAAATATTATTTACTGGTAAAATTCTGCTTTAAAAAGCAGAACTTGCAAGTAACTATTGTTTGAGTTTGTTATATTAACAAACTCAAACAATAAGTAATACATGTAATATAACCCCCTGGTCTCATTTATTCTTGAATAGCTGGATGTTTGGTACACAAAAACTCATTTCCATGGCAAGACAGGTCCTGCATTTGGTGTTACCTCTCAAAGGTCATATTTTAAGGACTTTAAAAATAAAATTGACGTTCTCTATAATTGTAAATCCATTACTTCTAAATGGGAAATACATCCGTGGTCTGGTAAAGGAACAGTTTTAGTTTAAAACTTCTAGGTTTTAGTTTCAACTGCTAGGTTTAAATTTTTAAAAATTCCCTGCCAGTTTATACGGCGCTGCTCCATTGAAGTCAATGGAACTGTGCCCATTGACACCAGCAAAATTTTTATCCTTTTGGATTTAAACTGCAGTATTCAAAATGGAAACACAAAATCTTCCCTTCAGTGTGCCCCTGATAAACCTGGATAAGGGTCATTTTCAGAGGAAACTATTCAGAGTCCCAGTGCTGCTGAGAAACGCACTAAAACTATTGTACCACAAAAGGGTTAAAGTGCCTGTTATATAGCCCCTTTTATGGGTATTTGAGAAATATATGAGGTTATTTTTCAGAGAAGTTCAGTTAGTAATAAATAACCATTAAAATGTGACCTTTGGCTGGGCTACATGGCAGCTCAGTCCCATGGTGTATGAGCTGATGCAGTGATTATTCTAATCCAAGCCATACTCACAATGTTAGTGACATCTGGAGAGGCTCCATTCTGCAGCAGGAGGAGGACTATATTCAAGTGGCCCATAAATGCAGCCACATGTATTGGTGTGAGGCCAGACTGTGAAACAAAGCAATAGCAGTTTTACTCCTCTGCACAGGGGCTGCCGCGCTTCTTCATTTAAATAAAACATGAATAAGAAGACCCGGAGAGAGGGAGAAGAAGAAAAGGGAGAAGAGAAGGAATTTTTTTTGTAGTTGAAACACTGTTCTACCTCTGTTATAGCCTGGATTGAAGCCCCATATTTCACCAGGAGTTCCATGACTTTGATGCGGTTTTTCTTGCAGGCAATGTGCAGTGGAGTAAAACCATTCTGTGCAAAAAAACAATTCTGTTAGCTAAAAGCATGCAGCTACAGTTCCCACACAGCTCCAGGCTGGCACACTGCAAGCAGTAGTGTTAGAATATCAGATGCCATTGTTCCTCAGTCATAGTAGGCTATGAGATATAGAAAAAAAAAAACAAGTTATCTTAATGGGCTGCTATTTCCTTAATACACAACAGCGTGCAAGACTTTCTGCCCATATATCGGAGAAAAACATATAACTAACAAAACATAGACATTCTCCTTTTGACAGTCAAGAACATACTAGAAAGCAAATATAAAACCATCCATTTGGAAACAGCTTACATATATTGTGGAGCCTGCCTCACATGAAAAAATCATATATTAAAAGATGATGGTGATAAAAACCAACAGATGCTTTCAAAATTATCTGCAGTAATTTAAAAAATATGGGGCAGGATATTTAACTGTTCACCTTTCTCCTAGATCACATCTCATTTTTCTATTCTTCTTTAAAAAAAGACACTCTGACCTATGTGTCTATATCTATGTATGTCCATATTTATGCAGTATATCTACCGTATATTTTATATGCAGTTTCCTACGTCCATTCACTAAGAGGCAGCTTGGACTAACACTTTCTACTGAGCATAGTTCTTACTACCATTAAGAGATCTATTCACTTCCATGGAACTACTCCTCGTAATAGGATCTAGGACCCCAGGTTTAACAAAGCATTTCTGCATATGCTTGAGTACATCCCTATTTGACTTAAGCATATCCTTAACTTCAAGCCTGTGTTTAAGTCTCTTTAAAGTCTAAGGGGCGTAAGCATATGCTTAACATTAAGCAAATGCTTACGGTCTTTGCTGAGTAGTGATGGATGCTGAATTGGGACCTAGGCTGGACAACAAAGCCTTGAAAGATCAGGACCACAGTGTTTACATTTTTAAGTAGACACTTGCTGAAAAATATAAATACATTTTTTTAATGCAAAGCAAGAACTTGTTAGATAATCATTGTTTTTTTCTAATGAAAATGGTCAGAATTGTGAGCGCTCAACTAGAAGTACAGCTGGTTAAACAGTGAGAGAGAGAGAAGGAGAGCAGCTGCTAGAGTGGCATCTTACTCCATGGCTAGCCTCTGTTAAAATAAATGTTACTTATAGCTTGACATTAATATGTTTTACAACACAATAATTAAAACAACTGAGAACATATGTAGGGCTTTATATTTTCAAAGTGCTGCACAAACATTAACTAATTAAATGCTTCAAGAATATCTATCTCAAAATGAATTATTCATAAAGCTTATTCCATCAATTTACTTGCTAGAGACACTGTGTAGAATAGTAAATTAACTAGTCCAGATAGCTTTAAATGTTAGCCTGCAATAGCCAGTTAACACATGTTACCCTGTCAACACAAGCTCTGTCGGTGCTTCTAACAGGCATTGCTCAGATGTCCTAGAGTTGCCCTCTAGTCTGGTTGTTGACAAATTTGAGTTATGAAATTATGTCTCCCTGTTAAATGTACACATTGCCTACAACATCCCAATGGTTATTTCTGTCTTCATCAACACCACCACCTCGGCAAACGGGCATCTCTAACTGTTAGAACTCTATAGTATGTCATTTAACCAGGCTCCAGTCAGTTGCTTTTCTGCTGTTCTTCTTAAAGGACAGGGAAGCTTTATAAATTAAATTAATTATGATGACCAATATTTATTGTAATGAATATTATGGAGGAACAATAGCCACTCCATAGTTAAGGGTAATAGTAGCTTTCTATTATAAGCCCAACAATTAACCCGCCCAACTTCCCCAAAAAGAAATCAATATCCTTCAAATTTCACATACTATATCAAATCACTGGATACATTTTCTGGGAAGCTGTAGTGTTTCAGAAATTTCCACTGTTAATTTTATTGTATTTAGTTCATTTTACTTCATCTTGTTGACCTTGCTGCGGTGAGGTGCCTTTTAGTGGAGGCATTATTAAAATATAAAGTGTTCTTGACAGGCTCTTTGTAAAGTCTTAAAGACCTTAAAAATTCATAAAGTCAAAGATGAATTTTTTTCTTCCTGTTTAGGGGATAATGGTCAGGTCCCTGAGCACAAGGAATTATTTATAATATTTTTATTTCTGCTTCAGAAAAATTAAAAAATGGACATGCTATGATTAATGATATTTGATAAATGGAAGTTCAATAAGTGTAAACGACTAATTTTCTGCCATCTAGCAAAAATGTTGGATAATTTATTTTAAAAAGTCTACCACACCAATCAGCCTTTTATAGTGGTAACAAATACAAACTGCACCACCATGCGGTAAAGTGTGAAAGGCCAAATGGAAAATGCATTAAAACACTGGAACGTGTGATAGTGTCAGCTAGCAATGACTGTGATTCCAAGAACAGTTGCATAGCCTCAGAAATTGAACATGCAAACACTTGCTAGTGAACATAGTGCTTACTACCAGGAGTAGATCCATTGAAGTGGAAGTCCTACATCCAACAGTAACTGCCATTTACAACAGTAAGCACTACATCCTACTGACATGTGACTACTCAAAGACGTAAGCACTATGCTCAGTAGTATTTGCAGGATGGAGCCTTCAGTCAGTTTTATTACACAGTGACACACATCTACAATCTGCAGCAGTGTTGCTTTAGAGGGGTGAGGCAAGTTTACCAGTGCTCGAGCATTGGGATTTGCTCTCTTGTCCAGCAGAAGCTTGGTGACACGATAATGGCCACAGTGTGCAGCAACATGTAGGGCAGTCAGGTAATCCAGTGTGACATCATCAACGGGAGCTTTGTGCTGCAGTAGATGTTTGACACATTCCACGTGGTCACCTTGAGCAGCCATGTGAAGCGGAGAGAGTCCATTCTGTGGCAGCAGAAAATACAAGTGTATCAAACTTCCAGTAAAAATAACTCATGATTATATAGTGCCATTTATTCAGAAGAATCCCAACGTGCTTTACAAAATGTATAGGACTAACTTCATCAAGCACTGAAATGCAGCCACCTGTGGGACACAACACTAACAGTTCACAGCAACATCACAGATTCTAAAAAGGAGTGAAAAAGAATGTCATAAACCCATGGCAAATGCCTGGAAAATGTAGGCAGGCAGAATAAAGTTATCCAAATATGGAATTTAGCTATAGTGCATTGTCTTGAGAAAAGTCTCATGGTATCTTTAATGTCAGGACTGTGCTTCCCTAGGCTATGGCAAACCTATGCTAGGCAATAGGTTCTGTATTCATTCAGAGGGAAGAGCATCTACTTAATCACCAACACATGTACTGTAGAACATGTTATTTTTCCTCAAGGTCCCCAACAACAAATACTGACTAAACCAAACCCTTTTTAGTTTATGAAACCTGAGACCTGATACTCACACATGTAACCTGTCTCCTAAGAGAAAATGGAATGGTTTTGTTCATGTATGCCAATTCTCTTTATGTGGTAGGTTCAGTCCCTACTTTCAAGAGAAAAACCTTACTTTTGGATCACTCTATCCAAAATATTGATTCAGTATAAAGCTTTTCCTGTGGGGTTACTGACATGTCCCTATATCCCTCCTCACACTTCCAGTGTACCTAGTAATTGCTTTGAAGGGTTGTCATGGATATTAATTTGTTCTGTGAATGAGATACTCACCTTGGTCCTTGCAAGTAGTGGGGCACCCCGTTCCAGGAGGAGCTCTACAACCTGATCATGCCCACTTCGTGCGGCACAGTGGAGTGGAGTCAGTCCATCCTTTAAGCAAAAGAAAAGTATTAAGCATATATCCAGACTGTCCATCTTACTGCTCTCTATGGAACAAACATTCAGAAATCTAGCCACAAGTTCCTGATACTGAGTGGGTGCTGAGCACCTGCAAATCTTGCAAACCTCCAGCAAAAGCTGTCCTTTTTATTAATGTCTAGATGAAACTGACTTAATAGAATGAAGCTTTACCCCCAGCTCATGCCTGCATCAGTGAAGAACATTCTGAGATTACACTCTGAGAATGGTGGAAAGGAAACACATTGTGTGTGCAAACCTATTATCAAAGAAGAGATTGTATGCATGCATCTCCTGTCCTCTCTCCCTCCCTGCATGACATTGAAATTGTGCTGCCTCTCCCTGAATACTGTGTGATGGTCGAAGGATGCTCAGCTATCCACGGTGCTTCAATTGCTTTTGATAAAGGGATGAAATAAGAGATGTCCATGCCAGGAAATGTGTTCCAGAAAATTTCTAACAAGCAGGAGGAGAGGAAAGACTTTGAGCGGAGGAGAGAAACCGACAGAGAAAAGACTCTTCTTTCTGAGGCTCAATGACAAGCAAAATCTAATAATCTTTTGCTAAACTTGCACTGTGTCTGAAATTCTCTCTCCATTGCAGAAGAACATCCTGTCCCAAAACACTTGCTCAGGCTGCTCAGTCACTGAACAAAGCAGTGTTAGAGAAAGATGTGTCAATGAAACACTTAGAAAGGAAAGTGCATTCTAAATAATGCTGCTACAGTCTAATCCTTCCCTTAGAGAGAAAGAGATAGCAAATGCAAGAGAGGGAAAAAAATGATGAAAAAGAATAAAATATCAGTGCTGAATGACAGAAGAAAGAAAATCACATAAGATATACAAAGAAACCCAAATATAGAGAATTTTAACCTTAACAGACCGCAGTGCTGTATTACCATACATGCACTCAGAAAAGCACTGAATGCCTGTTCAATACAGATGTGTAATTGAGATGTTTTCTTTGACTTTAAAGTAACAGAAAACGCCATTGTGACACCAATTGACTTGTTTGATATATTTACTTCTGAGGGAATTCTGCACCAAAAAATTAAAAATTCTGCACACAGTATTTTAAAATTCTGCAAATATTATTTGTCAAATAAATGTGGCTCCAGCATGGCAGGCCATTGGCTGCATTGAGGTGGGAGATCACCCTGAAGCCCGCACTTCCCCCAGTATAGGGACTCGGCAGTGAGGCTGCACCCGACCTTGACACGGTGTAAGGGCTGGGCCTGCCCCAGAAACACCTGGGTCCCTGCCCCTCTTTGCCAGGTGCACCAGGTTTGGGTGGGCAGGCAGCCCAGTAGGATCTAAGTGTAGAGGCTCAGTGGGAGATCTGAATGCACACGGGCTTTTTGCGGGGTTCTGGTGCAGGGGCAATGGGACTCTCCAGGGGATCCAGGTGAAGGTGTTTGGGACTCAGCAGAGGGGGTCTGGGTGTGAGGAGATGAGGCTCAGCGGGGGGGATTGGATGTGGGGGGGCTCAGTTGTGGGGTCCAGGTGCTGCAGGAGTGGGGCTTGATAGGGTGGGGTTCCAGGTGAAGCTGGTTGGGGCTCAGTGCGGTGGGGGCTTGGGTGGGGCTTGTCAGTGTCAGGGGGTCTAGGTGTAGGGCTTGTCAGTGTGAGGGTTCAATGGGCCTGCTTAATGGGAGAGCCCCAGATGCTGCTGAGGGGACACCGCACGCCTGGCTCCCACTTCCCCTAGCACCTTTTCTTCTACATCCCATTCCCCACACCCTTCCCTCACTCCCATATTCCTCTCCCACCTCCTTCCTTCCCCACTGCCTCTTCCCCCATCTCCCTTCCCTCATTTCCCTCGCCCCCCTCTTACCCAGCCCCACTGCAGGCACTCACTGTTGCACAGAAAACAGGAAAGTTCCCAGAAGGGGAGCCTGACTGGCACTAGGACCCAGGAGGCAGTGTTCACTTGCAGACTCAGCAGAGCTAAGCCTCCTTCAGCTGGGCAGCGCTGCGCTTACTGAAATGGGGGGGGGGAGGGCCAGTGGCACATAACCCTGTGTATCTCATCTCTGTTGGGGGCAATCCCCCTAAAAACTGCAGCCAACGTCAGCCCCCCCACTCGTACCCCCACATAGCTTCCTTTTGCTTCCCTGCCATTTTCTGCGGGGAAACACAGGAATTCTGTGGGGGGAGGGTGTTTTCTGCGGGCGTGCAGTCCTGCAGAATTCCCCCAGGAATAAATATATGGTAAACCACTGCACCTTATTATTCCAGTTATAACCTGATGGGGGCAGTGGTGGATTCTGGAATATACTTTAAAATTATTTTGTTTCTCCCAGCCCTCAATTTTAAATATCACAGAATACTGAACACTTTTGAAAGAGTGACTTGCAGAGTTCAGCTGGAGTCAGGAGCTGAAATATGTAAGGCAGAATTCTTGCTCTAGTACTCAGCTGCTAGCTTCCAGAGATTTTTCCAGATCCCATGAAATGCTAAGTATACCTCAACTCCCACCAATTAAGGTACTGATCCTGCACCATTAAAGTCAATGGAAGCTTTGCCATTAATTTCAATAGGTGCAGGATCAATTCTTTAAATGGATTTTGTGGGTGTTCAGCATCTCACAAAATTGTATCCTTACAAAGGAATGCAGCATAACTGGGTTAGCTGGGTTTTTATTGTTCTGAAGTTCCAGTGTATACTAAATCAATTTTGCAGCTGCATATACTGAGATATATTCTTATCTCAGTGCCAGAGGGATTTACACACCAAACTCCCATTAGCAGTACTGAAGTGAAAATTTCAGAGAAGCAGCCATGTTAGTCTGTATTCGCAAAAAGAAAAGGAGTACTTGTGGCACCTTAGAGACTAACAAATTTATTAGAGCATAAGCTTTCGTGAGTAAAATGCATCCGATGAAGTAAGCTGTAGCTCACGAAAGCTTATGCTCTAATAAATTTGTTAGTCTCTAAGGTGCCACAAGTACTCCTTTTCTTGAAGTGAAAATACATCCCTGAGGGATTCAGGAGAAAGGTTTTATTTGGTATTGATCTCCCATGTCTGGCTTTTTGTGCTCTATTTTTTAATCAGAATGGGTGGTTCACATTTGTTGCTTGCCTACCAACTTCAATATTGTTCTAGTTTGTAAAATAGCAAAACAAAGGTAATGATTGGTGTGAAGCAAGACAAATCCCCAGAGGGAAGATTCTCCCAGAGGGAGAGCTACTCAAACCAAAGAGATGAATAATTTGTAGATATGTTCACAAAATGATGCTCAATTCCATAGCTAAAAAGGTTTAATTTTAGTGAAAAGAAAAATAGGAACAAATCTGAGCCTTTAGAAAAATCCTTTTTTGTCTTTTATCCAGGATCTAACCTCTTGGGAAAAATAATTACAAATAAAAGATTGGTATCTCTATCTTATCCTGTTACTTATACTGCTCTCAGTACAGTAGTATCTGAGCACCTTCCATATGCATTGAGATTAAGCAATGTAACTAGAATCCATTCCTATGTTGCTTTTTCCTCAATTCTTTCTTCCTCTTGCAGAGGAAAAACTGCATGTGGATTTTTTAAATTGATATTTTATTATTTTAAAATATTAACTATATTTTTATTTATGTTTTGTTGAAAAGTGAGGAGAACTGAACCGGGAAGAGCACACTGCACTAGAGAAACTAGTATATAGTGCAATTAGGACTACCACAGTGCAATTGAACTGTCTTGTTTATTTCAGGAACTTCTAATCAAGAAGTGTATTGTAATTAAAATAGACAATAGTCTATAATATATATGTATGCTCTAGCACCATGTAGCAAGCTATGGTAGTTCCGAACACTCTAAAGTGTAGTGTGGGAATTCACCTGTTATATCTTTCTTAATCATTCTACCACTAGGTGTACCTGGTACATTGGGAAAACACATGAAGGTGCTGCCCAAAATACTAAGCATGTCATTTTGACACACCATGTCTTGGCTGAAACATCATGGCTTTGAAATAAAGCCAGCGGGTTCTCTAGCAGCACAAATGCTCCCATAAAACGGTTAGCAGAAGTGAAGAAATACAATGCATCTGTCTCTATTAAAGGATTGATATTCATCTCATCACCCAATAATGTATGTTATGATGAATTTAAGGCCTATTGTATATATTGTTCTCATGAGAGTAACAGAGTAACGTGCATAAATATTTTAACATCCATGAGCTATTTGTTCTATCAGTCCCATATTCTATTTGTGGATTTTTTGTAACCAAGCAAACAGGGCAGGTTCACTTTCAGAAATGACATCAAGATCGATCACATCAATCTAACAGCCACAAAATTTCAGAACTTCTCCATTCCCTTTTAATTGGCTGTCTAAACTGAAAATGAACTTCAGAGAGCCTCTCTCTCTCTCTCTCTCGCTGATATTGCTGCCCATTATTTAACCTGCAAATGAATTATGGATCATTTGCATTAGCTTTTCACTGCAGGCTCACTATGACAAATTATTCTGTCATTTCATAGTTATTTAAATGCTCTACTCCAACACAACAGCAAGACTGGAAATAAGAAATTGTGACTACAAAGCATTCAAGTAGGGAATCGGAGTGGGGGGGACTGGGAGAAGAGAAGCACCATTTTATTAAAAGAGGTAGAGCATATTTCATCCCATACATATGAAGTATTGATGATATTGTATGAATATTATAGTCCAAATTATCACAGGAGTCTTCTAAATTGCACCTGCAAAACTCTCATTAGCACATGGGTGAACTCATATTTGCATGTTGCATATGGCAGGCACTTACTTATTCATCCACCACAGGTTTTTGGTACTTTCCTTCTCTCTTTTTTATTCAATGTCCATTTTTTGCCTGAAACAAAAGGTTTGCATATGGAAATTTGGGAAAATTTAGAAGATCCCTTTGAAAATTCAGTTCTGTGACTTGAAGGGCACAATCTTGCTAGGTATTGAATGCCTTCAGCTTCTAAGATCTCAGCATTCTAGGAGGCACTCAGCATCTTGCCAATCATACTCCAAATGAGAAAGAAACAGGAAGAATAGATGAACTCCTCCAAACAGAAAGATCAGGCTCTTACTCAGATGTCTACAATAGTAAAAAAAAAGAGAGAAGGAAAACACCAAAAACCTGTGGTGGATGAATAGGCTTATATGGCAACAAAGGGTCATGCTTTCTGCAGCTGTAAGTCAAGTTGGTTCAATGAAGTACACTGATTTACACTAGCTAAAGATCTAACCCAGATTTCTTTTTATAATTGTATATGAAGCATCAGGAACTCTTTATGCATTTTCCTTGCCAGATAAGGGACAGCAATACATCTGAACACAGCAATTTTTAAAAAAAATCATATTATAGGTATTCCAAAACATCTTACCAATTTAAATAATTTTGGAAATCAACAAAAATATTAGCATTTATGAAGATGAATACTAAGCTCAATACTGCAAATTGCTGAGCACTCTTTTTTTTAATTCAATGGGAGTTCAGCACACTCCCCATCTCACAGGATTAGGCCCATTATACAGATTCTGTGCTAAAATACAATCTAACAAACATTAGCAAAAATGTGTTATGCATTTAGAGCATGGAGTCTTAACTGTAGTACATTTGTATAGGCCCTCTTTTATTTATCAGTCAATTTCTTTCAGTATTAAAATTAAGTGCTAATTCAGATTTGTGGAGTAGATAGTAGGAGCAGCTATTTATAAGGCATCAGACACCATATTTTCATGTATTATTAATTCTGCAATAGATTTAACTCAGCATTGTGGAATAAATAATTCAAATTTCTTCTAAATTTACTTTGCACTAAACAGTTCTGTTCTTTGGAAATGGTATTAATATTTTTAATTGTCATTTATTATGCTTTGTGTGGGACATCTTAATTTGCTTAAACTTTATCTTTTCTGGCTGCAAACCAGTTATTTTATTTATTACTGCCAATCTTCATCTCATTAAAAACAATTAATGTAACTTCAGCCTCTAGCTTTAAGCCTTCATTCTCTTGTTGTAATTAAATACACTCTAATGTAATTGACCGTGTATACTCTTCAAAACACAAATCTAAAAGATAAAGAAAAAAATCATATCTAGGTTTGCCCAACCAATATGACACAATATATTATATTTAAATAATTGTAGAATTATATCAAAGTATTATTTATGTTATATGTAGTACTAGTTATGTCAGCCTACATATATTTTTTCTTTTCCTTTTTCAAAAAATTATTTAAATACACTAAGAAGGTCTTTGGATGGAAGGATGGATGGATGGATGGATGGATGGATGGATAAATAAATAAATGCTAGGTATTCATAGTTTGTCACGGTTTTCAAAATGGTAACAGCCACTCAATGAGTTAGTGCTGTTACTGTGTTCTGAGATTATATTGGGAGAATGTGTCATGGTACCATTATTGCAGAAAATCCACCATACTCCTAGTATAGTGGGGAGAAATTGTGCTGAGATCCCATCACAATGGTTTTATGATAGGAAACCCATTATAATCCTGCTACATTGAAATCCCTTTTCTTATCTATCAGGATGCTCTATGCTTATGAAAGGAAATGTTATTAAGAATGATGGAATCTCAATAGGTTCTAAGGAAAGGAACCCAGGAAAGTATGAATGACAGTCTTAAGCTTATTAACTCTAAATTCAAACTATACAAGTTCCTTTCACTATGTTTTCTTTAGTTTGTGGATTCTTCCTTACTCCTCTTCTCCTCACAGTCTCATAGCTCTCTGTGACCAGCCTGTCAATTTTCCCAGCTCCATCTTAGACTCTTTTCCCTTCTACAATCTCCCTCCACTTCAAATGAGTTGCAGCAATTTTCCCCTCTCATTTAAACTGCTCTCAGTCTATTACGGTCGTCACTTCTACCTCCCGCCCCTATATCTAGATATGGAGTCCCATGGTATCATTTGTATTCTCCATTATAACAGGCTTCCAATCCCTGCTATCTTTAAGTTGCAAGTCCCAGAAGCTGTGGTTGCCCTTCTGTTACACAAAGGTGACTCTAAAAAAGTGTTTTCTTGTTTGAAATTACTTCATTTAGACATTTAAGCTAATTAGATTTTTTTAAAAGTTTTTTAAAAGGTCAAAATCAAAATGAACCATTTCAAAAGTATCAAAACAAAATGTTTTGGTGACCTAAATTGAAAACAATTGTTTTTTAGGTTCATGAAAATGTTTAAGATTTTGATTTTCATCACAATTTGGGATATGAAAAAATATTGAACTCTTGAAACTATTCAGTATCGGGCAGCCATTTCCCACTCAGATCCAACCAGTCTTACCAGTCTCTTTACTAACAATACAGTGACATTTCACTGTAGTAAATATATCATTTGCATATCTCCAATGTCACTATTCTTTTATATCAGAGAAATGCATTTTAATAGAAATATCCTTTCTGATATACCAAATATTGCCTCTTTTTTAATGCTAGGATTATTTCCCCTGTAAAGAGTCATTGAGGGAAAGATTACAAAGTCTTTTTATAACAAAATTGGAATTAAGTGTTCCATCTGATTCTTCCCTTACCCTTCCAGATCACATGACCCCCCGTAATCATAAATTTGAATTGCAATGGACTTTTAGACAATCATCATGTGCCCATCAGATCCAAGAATAACCCACCATCTGTCCAATCATTTCTGAAACCAATATACTCATATATCATTAGATCTTTTCATTATATGATATTTTAGAAGTCCTAAGTTTTGTTATGTAAAACTTTGTCATCTAAAATGTTAGATGACAATTTAATGTCATTGCACCCATTATTCATGTAAGGTTTAGAGACAATCCATTCTGCCATGTAATGTTCTAGTCATACAATTTTTATGATATGAAGTTTTATCGTCTAGATAACAGATCTTTAAATAACAGATCTCATGACAAACATCATGATCTAAAGAGAACTGCTTATGACTAATGATATTAATTAACAAAAATATTCCTGTTAGTAAGCTTTGTAAGTAGGCTATATTTTAGATTTTGGAATTATTTGTAAGTGGGGTAAGTATCCAAATCACATTTTTTAAATAATTTATTTTCTAGAGAGGTCTGGAAAATAGTAAGATTCACTATAAAATTCAAAAATGGATTGTTTTTAAATGAATATAACTAAGGATACAATCTGGTCAAGGAGGTTACAGATTCTGTGACTTTAACAGACCTCTGTGACTTCTGCTTCAGCTACAGCCCCGGCCAGTGGGGCTCCAGCTGCCAGCCCACACCGCAGGGCTCCAGCTTCCATGATTTACAGTTCATTACCCAAGTCCTGCCTGTGAATTTTAATACCCCCCACCCCAGTTTAATAACCCCCCAAAATCTTAACCTTAATTATAACTTATACATGTAACCAGCAGATTTACTTGCAAATTCTCAGATGGTTCTAAACTCTAGAATAAATGCTTTATGCTTGGATAGGACACATTATATTAGCCATACATAGGGTGACCAGATGTCCCAATTTTATAGGGACAATCATGATATTTGGGGTTTTGTCTTATATAGGCACCTATTACTCCCCACCCCATCCTGATTTTTCACACTTGCTGTCTGGTCACCCTAGCCATACAAAACTAAGAGGTTTAATCCCTGCTTTAAATAGAAATGCCAGTGCAACTTCAACTATAGAGCTATGATTGCGCACCCATAATTTACTATTTTTTTGAGAACTGGGGTTTGTCCATTTATTTAAGGCAGAAGGTGAAAAAACTCCCAAAAGGATCAATCCTAGAGAACATTTCCAAACATATAAAGCTCTAATGAGATGATTATAATGTGTCTGTTGCGCAGTGTATAGCATTCTTAAGACTCATTTAAAATACTTTAAACTAAACCTTCATTGTCCTGATGTATGCATCATCAAATGCTATATAGTGAATAGGGTTAAAAATAAAAAGAATGACATTAATGAATATTTCCTGGGCCCAAGTGCTGGTTCTAATGTGACAAAGAAATAAAGTATAAAGGTCAGAGCTGTCAGAATACAGAACAAACATCCTAATGTATTTCATTCTGTTGCTTCCCATTTTTACCCTGCATTGCTGGAGAAAGATAAGCTTTCCCCAGGAGAAACAGAAAGGAAAGTATGGTCAGACAAGTGTGTTAGTACCAAGTAGGAGACAGAAGTCTTTCCTTAAAATGCAAAACACATGTATGCATGGCATGCAACAACCTACCTCTTCATTACCCTACACACTCACAGCCACAGCAAAACACAAGGCATGCGGACAAAGTAAAGGAAAAAGAAAAAGACACCAGGACTATATAAAATGCTGGCATGAGGACATCATCACAGCGAGACATCAACAGATAAAATCAAAGCTCTGGAATCTCCCTCACTGTCAAGTGCACACAGCTGCCCTCAACAGTGTGTCTTTTAGCAGAGAGAATGTAGAATATTAAAGCAAGAAGAAGCTGTTGAGTCTGTGCAAATCAGAATGTGCGTACTTTGTGATACTTTGCAGGTTCCATCCTTGTCTCTGACAGCTTTGAGCTAATCTACCACCTGATGAGGGGTGATAAACGTAGACAATGGGTGGTCTCCTAAAATTAGATCTTTTGATACAAACAGTATGTGGTCCTGTTCCTCTACTTTGGTTTAGAACTATGCTTTGTTCTGGCTGGCGGAACTGTACTTTGAGTCCACAAAATATGAGATATAACTCTCAAAAAGATCATAAGTTTCTTTTTACATCTATTTTGGGCCAACTTTTCTAAAACAGATGCCTAAATTTTTAACACAAAATGTCCAGGGATCTGTACCTTTAATGCAAAACTATAATTGCATGGACAAAACGGGCCACCTACGCGCAACTTCCCAACTTGTGCATGTACATGAATATCTTGTGTACGGTGCACAGTTAGCTGTTTGTGCCTTCATTTGCATATTGTACGCAAGTATTTTAGCTACTACTTTTGGAGAATTTGGTCTTTTGTGACTTCGTGCTCACTTCATGAAAGGCAGCATTTTCCCATATAAGGTGTAGTAAAAAACAGAGATGATTGTATTTCTCTTCCCTATAGAATCACAAATCAAATGCTAATCATACAATCATATGATTGATTCACTTAAGGGATCATCTCTACGGCCTTTGTAGCATATGAAGCAATAGAAAGCTGATTTAGTTAATTAATAGCCAAAGTGAAGCAGAAGGGTTGAGTCAATCTCAAGAGCTGTTTACTGTATGCACTACATGCTAAAAAGCAAGAGAGATGATTAGGACTATACAGGTTTTGAAATGTACTGTCACGGCCACTTTCTGACTTTCCAGTGTCACACTATTGATGAGATAGACCCAAATCAAATATCAGTATCCAAACACCCTCTAAGCTTTCAGATGGTGTTGGAAATACAACCTTGGAACTGAATGCAAATATCCCCTATCTCTGCAACAGGTCAAACCAAAAACCCGAATTCAAACACTCTAACTGCTGTCGTTTCAAAACTTAGAGCCATGTATGAACATTGCAGTTTGAACCAGTTTTTAATTGTGGGCATGGCTAAGATTAATAACTAAGTGGATCAAGGCTTAAAAATGAACAGCTCTTTAAGAACAGGTCATTTGTTTCAAGGAGCAACTTGTGTGAGAAAGGAGTGATCAGTTAGCACAAGGAGGCACATCTTCAGAGGTCATTCCAAAAATGCAACTTAAAAAAAAATCCCATCATACACACATAAGCTGGTTCGTATGTATTTTAAATCTCAAATAGGTAACTCCAATCAACGAAGGGGTAGAGTTAAGCCATGGGAGTGGATCAGGAAGGAAATTGTGATTTAGAGTCACATTTACCTCTGGGATTCTTCCATACTCTGTTGGGAAGCAACCTGTTGCTGGTACAGACCAACAATAAATTATTTGCTTCTCCAATGCTGACTCAGCTTTGCTGGTTAGCATTTTGGGAGCTGAGCCAATACTTCAAACCATTCCTCAGCCTTTCCCACCTACCCCTTGCCCACCTGCACAGAAAGAAAAGTGTAGTGGTCCCACAGCGTCTGTTTTCTCCTTCCCCTGGGGAGACACACAATGTGGGTAGACTGCAAAATGGAATAAGGGCTTGTCTTGTGCCCCCAGTCCCTTTTATGGCATCATAACTAAGGGCTGCATACAATCCTAGCCTTAGGGTGAATAACTGTCTATAAACACAGATGTGTTGTTATAGCTATGTCAGTCTCAGGATATTAGAGAGACAAGGTGGATTAGATAATATCTTTTATAGGACCAACTTCTGTTAGTGAGAGAGACAAGCTTTGAGCTTACACAGAGCTCTTCTTCAGGTCTGGTAAATGTACTGAGTGTAAAGTTAAATACAAGGTGGAACAGATTATTTAGCATAAATAGTTAACACTTATTTCAAGGGACCATTCAAGGTGAAGTGGCCTGTTAACATCTCTCCAATCATAGGGGGAAAGGAAGGGAGGGCAGATAGCTGAGGGCAGGGGTTGTTAATGAGTTATAAATTGTTGTAATAATCCATAAATCCAGTGTCTCTGTTCAATCTGTGATTTTTAGTGTACACCTCTATGAATTTAAGCTCCCAGGCTCTTCTTTTGAAAGCACTGTGCAGGTTTCCTTTGAGGATGAGGACTGATAGGTTAGATATAAAGTGACTGCTTTGTGAAAAGTGTTTACCCACGTCTTTTATCATTTTCCTATGTGAGCTCATTCGCGAGGGTAGTGATTGTCTAGTTTCACCCACATAGTTGCTGTTGGGGCATTTAGTACACTGGATGAGGTATACCACACGTTGTAATAGGCATGTGTAGAACCTCGGGATCTTAAAAGGGGTGTTGTGGGAGTGCTGATCGTTGTAGCAGTGGAGATATGTCTGCAGGTTTTGCATCTGTTGTTTTGACAGGGTCTGGTGCACTGAGTTGGTGTGTCCTGGTCTGTGAGGAGCTTGCTTCTGATAAGCTTGGAGAGTTATTTGAAGGCTTGAACCCACTCACCAACAGAAACTGGTCCAATTAAAAAATATGACCTCACCTATCTTGTCTCCCTATAAACACGTAAGATTCTACATGTGGTAAATAGCTGCATGGAATAGTTTTATGGAGTTGCCTTTGAAAATTTGATCCACAGTATCAAAAATTGCTTCAGTGTTATTTGTGAAGGGAGAATGTTCAATGTTTTGGGATTGTGTTCAGCTGAGCATTTTCTCTCCTGTGATATGTAATAGCTGCATCTAAAGTCTCACTTTCAGAAGGGAAGACAGGAAAGAGACAATCTCTGAAGCTGAGTTTTCCTATCTATGAACGTTGACATTCCAAGCCTCCAGCTAAAAAAAAACCAAGAAGTGTAACACAATATTCAGGGATAGAAACACTCACCCTGGTTTTGGCATCGATCTGCCCTCCACGATCCAACAAAAGCTTCACCATGTTTGTGTTTCCCCTTTTGGAAGCCACATGCAGTGGGGTGATTCCATTCTACACCATGAAAAGAACAAACAAAGAGCATGATGGACTTGAAGTGCATAATGGTGATGCCTTTGCATTTGGATCACAAAAAGAGGAACATCAATATAGTATAGAAGATAAACAAGCATGTTTTTGAGCATCAGAGCTAGGTGCACGTCATTTGAGATACAGATCTTTTGGTAAAAAGAAAAGGAGTACTTGTGGCACCTTAGAGACTAACAAATTTATTAGAGCATAAGCTTTCGTGAGCTACAGAAGTGAGCTGTAGTTCACGAAAGCTTATGCTCTAATAAATTTGTTAGTCTCTAAGGTGCCACAAGTACTCCTTTTCTTTTTGCGAATACAGACTAACACGGCTGCTACTCTGAAACAGATCTTTTGGTGTTTTGGTTTTCTTATAGACATGTATCTTGATTTACTCTTAAGTAACAAAGAAGCACATTCGCCAAAACACCAAACATCACAATCACACAGTAAGACAAAACATATATCAGAGCCCAAGTTAGTCAATATTCACAGCACACTTATGTATTTAAATCACTGCAACATACACACAACATACACAGCATGGTGGTTCGGATACAAAGGAAGCTCATTAGCATAACAGAAGTCAGTGTCAAAAACCAGGCCCTAATTAGGCTGGAAGATGGTGTTTAAAATTTCATTTTCAGCAAGGATGCCCTTGCTGGCACATCAGGTGGAAAACTATCAGGGAAAATAAGTGTACATTAGTGAGGATAATAGTGTCAGCATGAACATGAAATCCTTCTGAAAGGCAGGTCCTCATAAAGCAATTCAACAAGGCTCTGGCAATGAAAAATGAAACAAAAAAAATTCCTAATCCAGTGGAGATAGCTATAGCAATGCACACAATCAGTTGTTAAGTGACATAAAATAGTAAAAGGACTGTATTAGCTAGCCCTGTGGTTGCGGTTTTTCATGCAAAGATGGCTTTCAGATAATCAGAACCTCTATTCTGTTTTATATATTCACAACGTATGTTAATATATTGATATTTTCACATATAATAATATTCTGGAAAGGTAAATAAATTTATTCTGGTAAATCTTAAAAACTAAGGAAAAAGGGCAAAGCCAATGAATAATACTTGTTTTTATAGTATGCCTGACTGTGGCAAGGACTCTTAAATGACTTGGCACATGAGAGTGTTTGCATTCTGGTCATCTTCAAAGGGACCTGTTACTTTCTAATTGGAAATAATTATTTGGTTGCTTCTAAGCTCACAGGGAATGTTCTGAGTTCCCTTGAAGCACGCTTTAGACATTTATGCAAAAAGATATCTTTGGGCAAATGCTGAAATTTCCTCAGGACTTTGCTTTCCACTCTGCTTTTGATTAGGAATTTTAAGCAAAGATTCACTCCCACATCCATTGACTATCCCATCTAAGAAGAAGAAAGGATTTGTCCATACCCTGGCTGTGAAGTCCACTGCAGCTCCTCGGTTGAGCAGAAGTGTCGCCACATTGACATTTCCATAGTGTGCAGCTATGTGCAAAGGCGTGAAGCCGCTCTACAAAAGGAAACAGTCCTAGTTAGGGAATGAATTTCTTCATTGTTATATGATCAGTCTCCTCAGAGAGCTTCTGATTTTAACAGCTTTTGGCAAACAAATGTGTTATGTTACTCTAACCTCGCACACCTACAATATAGCATAGGGTCTTGAACAGAGAATGAATGCAGTTTTTCCCTACTGTGGATTACAAAAAGCTCTTTTTTCCCCTCTTTTTTCTTTTTTTTTTTTTCTTGGTCATTTATGTCATTTGCTATTCCTTGTGAATTTATGTTGCTAACGAGAAAGAGCTAGCCTGACACTGTCAGAGAAAACATTCAAACAAGTGGTGTTCTCCTCCTTTCCACAACACTGAAGCAGGGCTTTCTACCTATCATGTTTTGTTGTTGGGCTCTTACTTGCTGATCTTCTCTTAGAGTGGCAAATTTCAGCATGAGAATTCCATTATTTTTTCTTTTGGTTTGGGAAAGCAACAAAATGTTCATATTGTATTGCAAGTATCTTCAAGGTTCATCAAAATACTTCACTTATTAGACAGTAGAGTTTAATGACCACAACAGTCTACATTTATATTAAACCCTGTATCCTGGATCCCAAAGCACTTCCCAAACCGTATACTGACCGACAAACAAAAACAAAAAACCCCACTAAAATGTAGCCACAATGTTGTGGGCTAGAGTGTGACACCTGCTTCTGCCACAGTGGGGTACAGAATGCTGCACAACAGTGTAAGACAAGGCAATTTATTTGAAATACTGATAATGAACAAACTTCTAGCCTTATTAAAAGTTCCATGGAATCTTTAATGTTCATGAGAAGCAGATCAAATCTTGGTGTTTTAAGCTCTCCTCTGAAAGGCCTTAATGTTGCATATATTATGTCCTTACAAAACTGGAAGGAACTGTGAAATTTGTCTGTTTCTGAACATACTGTATTCTAAACCTGATTCAATTTTTTTCGCATTGGGATCAGCATAGTAAACTATTCATCCATTAGCAAATCATACTCTGATGTTATATATTGGAAACAAATTTTTTCCCAAAAGACTGTTCCCCAAAGCACTCAGCCTGTTATTTTAATCTCATTCCATTTACTTCAATGTCAGCCCCAAGATGAAAAAGGTCTAAGTAGAATCAAACACTCATTAAATTCCTGGCCTTGTTACTAGAGTTAGACTACCAAGAAAATACCTAACAACGCCAGACACTTTTGCACACATATGCATCCAAAATCCATCTCCTCCACCTTGTAAAATCCCCAACTGACTAAACAAAGGCATTTGAAAACACTACTTAATGCTTTGATTCTTGGAAACAATCTCTTCCCTCAAGGTTGGTGATACTTTTAGGGTTGATATCTGAGTTATAGCCAGTTGCATGCCCTACAGTACTGCTTTCAGGGTTGGTACTTCCAGAATTAACATGAAAAACATGATGGGACCCCACTGTGGGCAAGTTTTGATTATGCAAGAATATACCCACACACTACCCTGCATGGATTTCTGAACATTCTGTTAAAACAAACTGTCCCATTCTACTGGTTACTCCAAATAAAAATATTATTTGAACAAATATTCATCTTGGAGGGTGCTATTTTATGTATTAAATGTTTGGCTTTGATAAGCTGAAAATGCATACATGTGACAGATTAATTATCTATTGTATTTCATTTTTTGGTGCATGAGGAATTTATCCCCTTAATGGGTTTAGATTTTTTTAAACAGATTCAAAATACTTTGGGCCAAGTTACACCTATGCAATCTCACTACAGCTAATGGGTTGGCATGGATATAAATGAAGACAGAATCTTTATGGTCTTGTCATTTGACTTTTGCCAGGATTTTGGATTAGCCTGTCACCCTGTAGTTTTCATTTAGTTTTGACTAATGAGTGCTTTTGCATAATTAATTTTACCGAGTTCAAAAATATATCCATCCACCTACCCCCATCTCTAGTCCTTAACTCTTTTTGACCACATGTGAAGTCTCTAGTTTGCCTCAGTACAATGACACTGACAAGCTGGAGGAAATTACAAGACAAAGGAAGAACAAAAAAAGGGTTGCAGCTTTACTGTCACTGGCAGGTATTTAAAAAAGTTCCTTATGTTTCACTTTTAGTGCTAAATAATACAGAAAATAAATACAGTAGCATAAGGAAGAGCAGTAACCACTAATTAACAGAAAAAGTTAATTAAAAAAATGTTGCTCTCGGTACCTCAGTTGTTCTATTCACCATCATCTGATGCAGCGTGGTTTGGAAAAAAGAGGAAAAATATTACAGATCACCCAATAAAAGGAAAGCTACGTTGCTTGTTGAAAAGAGTTATGTTGTTATTACGGAAAAAGCAACTCAAGCATACATTAAACATTAAATACAACCCATGCACGCATGGGCCACACCAGTATCTTATTTAATTGAGAGAACTCAGTAATTCTGCTTCCATTCTTGTTTCTTCGTGATCATAAATAACGAAAGAGAACAGATTTTAAAAGGGTTTACAAGATGTGTCAGAAAGAACACAGCCCGTATTTATTGCGTCCTGCAGCTATACACTGCAAAAGCAGATGCTTTATGGTGATACTAGTTTTAGCAACTTATCATACACCACAGAAGTTACTTTCAATTATTATTTTTAAATTATGGAATTAATGTCCCTTTCCCAGAGGCACCCAGTCACACGACTACCCTTGGCCTCCAAAACAAAGCCTTTTTACCTTGGACTGAACATCAGCATTGTGGTCATTTTGGAGCAGGAGTGCTGCTGATTTTGTATCATCTTTCCTGGCAGCGATGTGCAAAGCTGGCAGTCTCACTTTCCCCTTGGTGTCATTCTCCAAGAGGATGGCCACTGCCTGATTGTGTCCCTGCTGTAGTGCAACAGCTAGTGGGGTGAAACCATCCTAATAGAGTGGAAAACAAAATACGCTTCATAAGGAGAAGGGCACATATCATCAATCCCATAAGCATACGTTAAATGTATACAGCAGTCAACTTCAGCCTGTGGGTTGTGACCACCAACATAATGGCCAGCAATTGTCAATGGCACAGGACTCACAAACTTTATCTCAGACATGTCTTCAAATATCTGTGACATGCACTTACTTAGTCACTTCAAACTGGTCCTTTTCCAATGTCAAGTACATTTCATATAGGTCATAGCACTGACTCCTATTGTATCTCCTTTAATGCTTACCATATTTAGAAGCATTGTGCATCAAATGATTCTGGAGATATACTTGCAAGAACTGGTAACAAATGGTCAGTTGCTGGAATTGGCATGAATAAGATGGAGAGCCCCTGTTGGGGTGCATCTCACAATACACCATTTTTAGAGCGAGTGTCTCAAGTTTTTTTTATCTCCAGATACATTTATTATTGTTCCTTCTAATTCTCCCAAGTTTCATGCTGCCTGTGTGATTCTGTCAGATAGCTGGGTGTCATTTATTGACTCTGATCCTAGGCAGCAAAGCATCACAATAGTTATTCTTTCTGGAAACAAAATTTAAGAAATAATCTTTTTTTTCTTTCAAGTACATTTCTAGTTTTACTTTACATTCAGTTAAAAATGGAAATGTTCGGGCACTAAAATGTATCCTGTTCTGCTAATGCTTAAACATAATCAAATCTGACTATTACAAATATTGCTGCTGCAGGCATTCCTCCAAGTGGAAATAATTTAACTTCATTATATAAGCAAACAGAGATAGGGGAAGGGGTATCAAGAAACTTAAAGTTCCACGCTTGCTGTTCTAACCTGGTAACATATAATTTTCAAAAGCGTCCAGCCTTGGCCAAACTTTGCTCCCATTGACTTTACTGGTAAAATGTCATTGTCCTCAATGAGAAAACTTCCATTAACATCAGTGGGTACAGACTTAGGCTAATGCTGAGTAATTTTAAAAATCCCACTCTTAGGAAGGCACTAAAGGACAAAAGAGACCGTGATTTGGGTCATGGACGGATGGATGAGGGGATAGGAAGGAAGATAGACAAGGATTAACTGAAAACAGAAGCACTGGGAAAGGCATGGAGAACAGGAAGTTACCATGGCGAGGCGAGAAGGTTCAACTAGAGAGTTATTTCTGATAGTGTGGAAAACAAAATACACTTCATAAGGAGTGAGGGAGGGAAGCAGACTCATGGATTTGAGAGAAACAGAGTAATGGGGTCAGGAAACAGAAGAATTTGGTTGGTTTGGGAGCAGGGAAAGAGAAAGATGGAATAGTGAGAAAGGGGAACATCAGAGACGGTAAAGACCTGAACCTGTTCAGATATTGGAGGTATTGCCCAGACTCACCAAACCAGGCTTGAACCTCACTAAACTAATACCTTTCAATCCCTTTTGTGTAAAATTATGAGTAGACTTTTCAATAGCTTCACTATTATAGCTGCTTACTCTCAAGAGACTACATTCTGTACTGGGAAGTAAAATGGGAGACCAGCTGAAGAAACAGCTGAACTAGAAAGATAATTCTAAGACTGGGGATACATCTGGTAGTGAGATGGCTTAGCGCAGGAACCTTTCCCCTCTGGAAACTTGAGAGCAAATCCTGGATTGGGGGACACATCTGAAACTGAGTTTGATGGTCACATCCTTAGAATCATAGAATCATAGAATATCAGGGTTGGAAGGGACCCCAGAAGGTCATCTAGTCCAACCCCCTGCTCAAAGCAGGACCAAGTCCCAGTTAAATCATCCCAGCCAGGGCTTTGTCAAGCCTGACCTTAAAAACCTCTAAGGAAGGAGATTCTACCACCTCCCTAGGTAACGCATTCCAGTGTTTCACCACCCTCTTAGTGAAAAAGTTTTTCCTAATATCCAATCTAAACCTCCCCCATTGCAACTTGAGACCATTACTCCTCGTTCTGTCATCTGCTACCATTGAGAACAGTCTAGAGCCATCCTCTTTGAAACCCCCTTTCAGGTAGTTGAAAGCAGCTATCAAATCCCCCCTCATTCTTCTCTTCTGCAGACTAAACAATCCCAGCTCCCTCAGCCTCTCCTCATAAGTCATGTGCTCTAGACCCCTAATCATTTTTGTTGCCCTTCGTTGTACTCTTTCCAATTTATCCACATCCTTCCTGTAGTGTGGGGCCCAAAACTGGACACAGTACTCCAGATGAGGCCTCACCAGTGTCGAATAGAGGGGAACGATCACGTCCCTCGATCTGCTCGCTATGCCCCTACTTATACAACCCAAAATGCCATTGGCCTTCTTGGCAACAAGGGCACACTGCTGACTCATATCCAGCTTCTCGTCCACTGTCACCCCTAGGTCCTTTTCCGCAGAACTGCTGCCGAGCCATTCGGTCCCTAGTCTGTAGCGGTGCATTGGATTCTTCCATCCTAAGTGCAGGACCCTGCATTTATCCTTATTGAACCTCATTAGATTTCTTTTGGCCCAATCCTCCAATTTGTCTAGGTCCTTCTGTATCCTATCCCTCCCCTCCAGCGTATCTACCACTCCTCCCAGTTTAGTATCATCCGCAAATTTGCTGAGAGTGCAATCCACACCATCCTCCAGATCATTTATGAAGATATTGAACAAAACGGGCCCCAGGACCGACCCCTGGGGCACTCCACTTGACACCGGCTGCCAACTAGACATGGAGCCATTGATCACTACCCGTTGAGCCCGACAATCTAGCCAGCTTTCTACCCACCTTATAGTGCATTCATCCAGCCCATACTTCCTTAACTTGCTGACAAGAATGCTGTGGGAGACCGTGTCAAAAGCTTTGCTAAAGTCAAGAAACAATACATCCACTGCTTTCCCTTCATCCACAGAACCAGTAATCTCATCATAAAAGGCGATTAGATTAGTCAGGCATGACCTTCCCTTGGTGAATCCATGCTGACTGTTCCTGATCACTTTCCTCTCCTCTAAGTGCTTCAGGATTGATTCTTTGAGGACCTGCTCCATGATTTTTCCAGGGACTGAGGTGAGGCTGACCGGCCTGTAGTTCCCAGGATCCTCCTTCTTCCCTTTTTTAAAGATGGGCACTACATTAGCCTTTTTCCAGTCATCCGGGACTTCCCCCGTTCGCCACGAGTTTTCAAAGATAATGGCCAAGGGCTCTGCAATCACAGCTGCCAATTCCTTCAGCACTCTCGGATGCAATTCGTCCGGCCCCATGGACTTGTGCACGTCCAGCTTTTCTAAATAGTCCCTAACCACCTCTATCTCTACAGAGGGCTGGCCATCTCTTCCCCATTTTGTGTTGCCCAGCACAGCAGTCTGGGAGCTGACCTTGTTAGTGAAAACAGAGGCAAAAAAAGCATTGAGTACATTAGCTTTTTCCACATCCTCTGTCACTAGCTTGCCTCCCTCATTCAGTAAGGGGCCCACACTTTCCTTGGCTTTCTTCTTGTTGCCAACATACCTGAAGAAACCCTTCTTGTTACTCTTGACATCTCTTGCTAGCTGCAGCTCCAGGTGCGATTTGGCCCTCCTGATATCTTTCCTACATGCCCGAGCAATATTTTTATACTCTTCCCTGGTCATATGTCCAACCTTCCACTTCTTGTAAGCTTCTTTTTTATGTTTAAGATCCGCTAGGATTTCACCATTAAGCCAAGCTGGTCGCCTGCCATATTTACTATTCTTTCGACTCATCGGGATGGTTTGTCCCTGTCCTTGTTCCTAAACATCACAAAAACACTGCATATTTCATGTATACATATTGCTGTATCTACTCAAGTGAGCCTCTGGACTAGAAGAACAGAAATTTCAGAATAGTGGATTTTTTTTATTTTAACCTGAGTTTAACATCAAATAGATAGAAAGCAAACAACTACTGAAAAAAAAGAGAGAAATTCATGTCTAAATGAAGGGTTGAAAACTGACAAGAACTAGAAATTCCTGAAAGTTTGGATGAAGGGGGTGAACATCCTTAATTATAAAATGAGCACATGTCCAGTTCTGTTATATAAAGCCAGACACCTGATTTTTTAAAAAACTAAAGTTTCATGCAGTTCATCACAGAAAGAGATTTGTTTGTATTTTTCTATAGTAGCGAAGTACTAATCCCATCTCTTATTTAACTGTTCAAAACCCATGTGGATAAAAAAATACAGTCAATCACAAATATATTTTCTTATCCATCAACCTAAGCCAACCCTCTGATACAGCTCCTTCAGTACAGTCAAATCCCCAAGTGACATAGAGCCAACTTAGGGGATGCGTTGGAGGGATGGAGGGCTCTGACTAAGATGTTGCTCTGCTCTGGCAGTTTCCAGCTAAAATAAAGCCCTCTAGGGGCTGTTACCAATCACCATAAATTGGAGCAATTTGGAGGTTGCTCTAAATAAAGCCCAGGGCCAAACCAGCCTTAGGTCACCATTAGGATGGGGAAGAGCAAGCTGATATAACAGCTACTTCACTCCTCCTTTGGGTCCTGATATGAGGAGAGTTTGACTGGTCCTATGGACTGGATTCCGTATCTTTAAAAATACTTATTTGTGAGTTGTGTGGCTCCCTCACTGAAACATTTAAAGCTATAGGGACAAATTTTGTCCTGGGCTGACTACACGCTATGTTATTGAATCATTAGGCTTTTAAGTAATTGAAGGCAATGGGCAACATGGTTATAACCAACAACAGAATTTGGCACTTTAAATATATATAGACCTCACTTGCTGATCTAGATCTGGATGGTGTGTTGTCAAAGTTAGTATCCAGGATTACAGTGTTTAATTAAACCTCATTGTGGCCTGGATTCAAATTTGAATCCTGAACCTGAAACAAAACTATGGCAATCCACCCTTCTGCCTCTGACTCTTCCCTAGCACTTCCCCTCTGTGTTGCTTCTTCTTACAATATCCTCCCAGTCTTGGGGTCCTCATTCTGTCTCAGAAGAGAGCATTACTGAGCACCACAGTGTTCTAGTTAATACCAGTTGCTGATTGTTTCCAAGTGCTATTTCAATGGGACTACCAGAACAGACTACATCTCCCCTCCCCCCTCTACCCCATTAATTGCACTTTTAAACAATAATAGAATACCACCTATTTAAATATTTTCGGATGTTTTCTACATTTTCAAATATATTGATTTCAATTACAACACGGAATACAAAGTGTACAGTGCTCACTTTATACTTATTTTTATTACAAATATTTGCAATGAAAAAAACAAAAGAAATAGTATTTTTCAATTCACCTAGTACAAGTACTGTAGTGCAATCTCTTTATCATGAAAGTTGAACTTACAAATGTAGAATTATGTACAAAAAAACTGCATTCAAAAATAAAACAATGTAAAATTTTAAAGAAAGTGAGAACAGGCATTCTCATAGCACTGTTGTAGCTGGCATCGCAAGTTATTTATGTACCAGATGCGCTAAAGATTCATATGTCCCTTCATGCTTCAACCACCATTCCAGAGGACATGCATCTATGGTGATGATGCGTTCTGCTCAATAACAATCCAAAGCAGAGCAGACCGCTGCATGTTTATTTTCATCATCTGAGTCAGATGCCATCAGCAGAAGGTTGATTTTCTTTTTTGGTGGTGCAGTTTCTGTAGTTTCCACATCTGAGTGTTGCTCTTTTAAGACTTCTGCAAGCATGCTCCACACCTCATCCCTCTCAGATTCTTGACGGCACTTCAGATTCTTAAACCTGTAGCTATCTTTAGAAATGTCACTGGTAACTTCTTTGTGTTTTGTCAAATCTGCAGTGAAAGTGTTCTTAAAATGAACAACATGTGTTGGGTCATCATCTGAGACTGCTATAACATGAGATATATGGCAGAATGCAGGTAAAACAGAACAGGAGACATACAATTCTCCCCCAAGGAGTTCAGTCACAAATTTAATTAATGCATTTTTTTAATGAGCATCATCAATATGGAAGCATGTCCTCTGGAATGGTGGCTGAAGCATAAAGGGGCATACAAATGTTTAGCATATCTGGCACGTAAATACCTTGCTACGGCGGCTACAAAAGTGCCATGCGAACGCCTGTTCTCACTTTCAGGTGACATTGTAAATACGAAGCAGGCAGCATTATCTTCTGCAAATGTAAACAAACTTGTTTGTCTTAACTGAACAAGAAGTAGGACTGAGTGGACTTGTAGGCTCTAAAGTTTTACATTGTTTTGTTTTTGAGTGCAGTTATGTAATAAAATACATCTACATTTGTAAATCTATATTTCTCATGATAAAGAGATTGCACTACAGTACTTGCATGAGGTGAATTGAAAAATACTATTTTATCATTTTAAAAGTGTAAATATTTGTAATCAAAAGTAATTATATAAAGTGAGCACTGTACACTTTGTATTCTGTGTTGTAATAGAAATCAATATATTTGAAAGTGTAGAAAAACATCCAAAAATATTTTATAAAATTCAATTGGTATTCTATTGTTTAACAGTGCACTTCATAGCAATTAATTTTTTAAATCATGATTGCTTTTTTTTAGTTAATCAGGTGAGTTAACTGATTAATCGACAGCCCTAGTTTTTTTCCATTGGTGGTAACCAGCCAGAATCAACACATATGAGGGAGCAGGAGGGAACTCAGTCCACTCCCGGGGTGAACAAGCCTTCTCTGCTGGAACTAAATATCTTGGGAACCTTTCCACGGGATTGAACTAAGCATGACTTCACCTTCCAAACTCCAGAAGATGAAATTGGCATTTACCAGGTTTAGAATGCAAAAGCCAGAAGAGAGTCAGATATGAAACCCTGGATACAAACTTATCTATGAATTCCAAGGATATTTCGATCCACAGCTTGAGTTCAGGCCCATCTGTAGATTAATTGTAACTGTATTGACCTCCAGATCCCCTAAGGTAATGAATTTACAACAAACCTGATCACAGAAAATACGAAGCAGTTCTGTGGAGGACTCAAAGCAGGTCATTAGGAACTTTTAGCTAGGCTTAGACCTTGAGAGTCCCAAAACTCTGTTGTGATTTGGAAACACTGTATCTGCCAAGTTGCCTGGCAATCACACAGGATTTCATATTTCAGAAAAGCTACAATGCTAACATGATCTCAATCAATGCAGGTCACAGAAAAGATAATTTTAGGAGCCATCATCAAGTGATACAGTATCCGTTGAATGAAGGAATAGTAAGGCAGCTGTTTGGCTATAGCGCAAAGTAAGCAAGCATAAATGCAACACTATTCCAAATCACTTCATTGGCCAAGGTAACCCAGAGTGGGTGAGTTTCTAAACTGATTGGAAGAAAGGTAACAGGTGCAAGCAAAAGAAGGAATGGGTGAGAAAAGCAATGAAAATGGGGGAGGGGAAGGTTTCCTTTTACTCTTTCACACTGCACAATAGTTATATATGGAAAGAACAGTAATAAAGTTGACAGGCTTTACAGAACAACAGCTGTCTACTTAGTTTTCTGAGACAGAGGATAGTAGTATTTGGTATCAAGAGAACAATGGGAAATAGAGTGAACACAAAGTGTGTTATATGAGAGTTTTGCTCATTGCCTAAAACTTCTCTGATTTACAGATCGTGGGGAAAGAAGTGAAGGGTCCCATGGTCCAATTTCTATATTCTTAGGGCCAGATTCTGATCTCAGTTGCACTGGTGTCAATCTGCAGTAACTTTACAGAAGTCAGTGGAGTTTATCCAGATTTACACTCCTTTAACTGAGCTCAGACCCTGGGCTCGAGTATCAATCTTTTGTGTACTTATACTTGTGATCTGTAGTATTATCTGAAGATGAAGCAGCATGCTGCTTGGTGAGTCTGTATCCTCATTAGAGTTGTGTATCTGGTTTCCCAGTTATATTAAATCACACCTAGAAACATGTACTATTTCAATAAGCCAGGCACAAACCTCAGAATCACAGAACCCTGATCGGCTCAGTGAGACCCATTCCCCACTATCCTTCTCCGAGCAGAGCTAACTCACAGGAGAGAATCTGTCTCATAATGTTACTTTTCTGTATATTTGTTTGTTTTTCTCGGTTTCATTTTGTGAGACCCCATAAAAACCGAAGATGAGCACATGCTGAACTCAGGAGACTCCTAACACAAAGAGGACTGGCTCTGAGAGGCAGGATATGACAGCCTAGGTGCAATGCTATTCTTTGTCAACACAAGACTTGCTATATTTTTTAAGACATGTTCCTCATAGTCCTAGTTATGGAGCACACAAAACATTCACACATTTTGCTCTAGCTCAGAAAGGGACTGAATCAAGGTTCCAGATCACTCCATCCCATTGAAAAACCCACTACATGGGATAGTGGAAGGAAAACTTTGCAAAGTTCCCCTTGCTGATTCTTCCCCAGATCACACCATGTGGTCGTTAGGGTAGAAAAGCATGCATGGCATTTTTGCCTTGGTGAAGAGAGTGGGCATCTCACAGAATCTGCTGGAGGCACAAAGTTTCACCAAAAACCTTGTACTTCTGCCTTCTGTACTCTTCAGACCAGCCCTTTTGCTGTGCAGCTCCAATGAAGCCAAGCTGCCACATCTTCCTCTCCTAGATGCTGCTGCAGGAACATCCCCATAATGGCTAGTTAACTTTTCTGTATATTCCCTCTGCGGCTGGTGGGGGGACAATACACTGCATTACCAATATATAGATTGTACAGTGAAATCCTGGCCCCATGGAAGTCAGAGGGAATTTTTCAATTGGGCCATCATTTCACACCTAGATTCAAAGAGGGTTTTTCATGACTCCAAGCATGGGGAAGAAGCAACTGCACTGTGAAGACAACTGATTCTCTCGCTCCGCCCCTCCCACCCTTCCCCACACACACGGAAAGAGAAAAATTCACATACAGATCTGCACGATCTGGTCCAAAGTTTGGAAATATTTGGTTTGAAAATCATGCTCATTCTAAAAGCATCTGGGTCATGAGGGAAAGAAAAATAACAGACTGTAGAAAAGAAGTATGTGCTTTACCTCAGTAGCAGTGCTCTGGTTGGCTCCATTTTCCAGCAGATATTTTACCACATCAGTGTGGTTCTCTTGAGCTGCCATGTATAAAGGAGTGAAACCATTCTAGGAAAAAGCACAACAGGAAACATTGTAGTGAGCTTTGTACATAAAACATGTTAAAGACCCCACACAGCAAAAGTATCTTCTGAGAACAGCACTTTTTTCTACTGATAAAAAGAAACAAGGTTGCATTTTCTGCATTAATGGGATATATGGAGGGCACAGAATGCATTGTGTGTGTCACTTAAAAGTCAAAAGGCTTCACTGTCAGGACTGCAAAAAACAAATATTAAGAAAGAATTTTAAAACATCAAAGAATCTGCTGCTTTGCAATGATTTTGAAACTCTATACATCCTTTTACAGCTGGCATACTTTGGAATATTTTCCCATACTCTTAAAACAACTCAGTATACATTGGGAATCTTCGTTATTACCACAACTATTTCGCCCCTCTTACAGAACAGGAATGTAACATTAGCAATAAAGTTCTATGAAAGCTGACAAGGAAGCAAGAATATCCCTTAATTTACTACTTTTTTTAACCAAAGGCATCCCACCAGAGACCACAAAACCCCTACCTCAAAAGAAGACAAGCAGAAATGGCAGAGCTTTAAAATAATACATATAATTTCACAGTATATAAAATAATGCAAACCACCAAACATAAATAACCCAACACTGCAGAGCCCTGATTGACTACACAGTAAGACTGCCCAAGTATAAAGTCATCTAGAAATGCCCTAATGTACTCAAAAGAAACCATGCTGGCTAATAGCATGTCTTTTTGATGGCTTTTTCCAGTTGGTAGCTAAGGCGGCCACATAATTATAGGCTGATATACCAGAAATATATGCTTTGTCTCCACTTTAAAATATCTCAGGGCTTGTCTATACTTAAAACGCTACAGTGTACACACTCCCATTAGCATACAACCACCTCCTGAGAGGCAGTAGCTACACTGACAGATGAATTCTTCTGACAGGGACTTAGGTCAGCTTAATTACGCCATTCAGGGGTGTGGATTTTTCATACCCCGACCGATATAGTTAAACTGACCTAATTTTCTAGTTAGATCAGGCCTCAGTATAAACAAAATACATTGCATGTTAATATTCAGCATAGTTTCAAAATTCATATGAGTGAAAAGTGCATTTATATTATTGTTTGAGGATCATTAAATAGGCCCAACACTCGTTTCAAGCTCTGTAAATTACAGTGTAATTTAAGAGGACATGATTACCTACATTTCATAAATCATTCCATCATCCTTCTATACACTTTTAACTAGAATATAAAACATAAATCAGATTTCAGCCACAAGACTTTTGCTGTGATATTCATTACTTTAGTAGATTATAGACTTATGCATGTGTACAATGAATTAGAAGTACCACAAATATTGTGATATTCAGAATCCTGTATCAGAACCTATCATTATTCTTTCCAGTAAACCTCATATGGAAACATTCCAAAAAAATCTCTACAAAATACATGCCCTTCCCACTGAGCAGGCAATAGTACAGTTGATTCTAGAATTGCTGGCTTTCAATCTCCCCCTATGCGTTTTCTATTGGAGAAGAACAAGGATTCTTATCTGCTTAATCCGTTACCAGATCCCCAAAAGAGCTACTTTTTTCTGCTCAGTATGAGGTATAAAAAGGGAATGGAAAACCTTGTAAAAAGTCATGTCTCTACAGGAAATTTTTTTCCGTCTAACTAAAGGTGTGAATTTAAACCAATACAGCTATACACATATAAACACTATGTGGACATTTTTATTCCATTAGAAGGGTGTTTTCCCAATTTATTTTATGTTGCTTGGGAAGGGGGTTAAAAAACAAACAAATTAAATCTGTACAACTATATCACTTCCACTGGTAAAACCTTCCCATGTAGACAAAGCAAAGAGATTCAAGATGGCATAATTCACTAGAAATGTGATAGAGTTAAGAGCAGACAACTATGACTCAGGGTCTTCTCAGTTGGCCATCCTCTCTTTTATATTTCTACTTTTCTGTTGTTTTCTCTCCTAGTTATACTCTGGGTCTGTTAACATGGCCACTGTGAAACAAATCCCTATTTCAGCTGATATCCTGAAAGATTTTTTTAGTGAAATGCTACTTGCCTTCCAGTTGCTTCACTTAAAGTTTGTATCTTTGTCACCTACACGGTAAAAGCATTCAGCCAGGGATACCACAATACAATCTGCTGATTTGCAATCAAGTTAAATGTAGTTATGGCTAGTGCCTTAAAGAAATGCACAGTAGCAAATGATGATGTCACTGCTACCTGAAATTTCTGTGAACATTGCTCTGCAAAGCACACTGACTGCCTGAAAGCAGCTCAGGATAAGTTAGGCGCTGAACATTATATGATCAAAGATGTGATTACATAGTGGAATTTGCTCTTTCATAAAATGAAACATTTAGCTCTAAAATACAGGATCTTTAGGAACTGTCCAACAATGATGAAGCTTTGTCTGGACTAGGAAAATTACCTATTGCTGGCAATGGTTTGAGTGATGGTATAGCTAAACTGATACTGATCATAGTACAAATGAGAAGTTTTTCAGCACTTCCAAAACCATGATGAAAACATCCTCCAATTGGGTAAGCTTCCTACTGCAGACAAGACTCAAGATTTACATAGCTGCTGGGGAAAACCATGGTGACAGTGGTTTCAATTTTTTGAGCTAAGCATTAAAAATCTGGATGTCAGATCAATATTAGTACTAAGTACTGGCCACCATTGGAAAAGAATACCATAATCGGTGTGCCCTTGGTTTGATCAGTTATGGCAAATCCTGTGACCAGTCCATATTCTGAAAGTGGTCATATAGCAGTTTATATCTTTGGATGCCATATGAGTCAAAGGATAAAAACACTTGTAAAGGGAAACATGATTTGCTAGCTCTTTTAAAAAATCTGTGTTAGATTGTGAGCCACATTTCACCCTTATTACAGTCCTATATTTCCTATTGTTTTTAGGAGGGTTTCTTGGGGCTAATCACAGGTATACTTGGTTTAACTGTCTTGCAGCTATGCTGCACCTTTCTCCATGGTTAGTGATTTAACAGAAATTAAGGAAATTCAAGAAATAAAGGACACACCTCTTGATACTGAACATAGTGCTCTTCTTTGAAGTCCCACCTGGCATCAAAAGCTCAGGATCAAGCAACCAACAGTGACAGCGCTTCTAGGTCAAATTTTTCACTCGCTTACATCCATGTATTATCATTCACTTAACTGATGTTTCCAGGGGGTAATGAAGGGGAGAATTCAGCCCAGTAACAAGAAACAAGTCTACATCTCTCTATTTTCTGAACAAAGGCAGAGGGCTAAAGATAAATAATTTTGAGTGAATAGTTTACAACATACAACATTTGAAGAGACCCTAGGGTATTTCCTGGCTGACCTTCTCATCTCCTATTTTGCATGTGTCCATCCTGGCCTCTGCACCATAACAAACATGTATACTTCTTGTCCACCAACTAGCGAATCTGGGGATATGGACATTCTTCATTAGGTCAAGCCAAACTATGAAGATATGCAATCCCTTGTGCTTATAAATCATAGCTGGATTTATAAACTATAAAATCTACAGAAGATGCCCTGCAACTCAGCAGCCTCTTCTGCTCCTGGCTTCTATTGTTTGACAATCCTGTTCCACCATACAGAGCCTGCTCTGAACCTCACAGAGTAAAATGAAGTCATGCCTATTGGTGCATTCATTTAGTATGGCACAATGGGCCTTGATTAGAGTTGGAGTGAGCAGGCAACGGGGACTAAAACAGTTTTTAAAAACTTATATTTGGCAGAACAGCAAAAGAAAGGAGCAGGGGAATATACTGTGTAAGCATTTTGGTTGTCCCCACAGACCTGGATACACGCACAACATCAACTTATTAGGTGTAACTAATGGAAATTTACCACACCCTAGGATCAGTGTGTAATATTTATTAAAGCCTCACACTGTACAATTATACTCTTTCCTTTTTATTTTCATGGATTTTATGCCATTTGTAAAATCCTACTGTTACGGAATACTAATAAATATGTACACCAGCATCATGCACATTCCTAGAAATGTGCGGAGATAGAGGATTTTAAAGCAAGAGTGAAATGATTTGCCCAAAAGCTCAGCAGAAGGGTTTTGCCAACTAAGTTTCCTAGCTCTGGAGTAGGACCAAGATAATAAAACTCTGGATCAGAGGAGGCTATAGTCATCCCATTCACGACCCGGTCATTTAGCACCAGGAGGTGTATAATGCATCTCCACATACTGCTGATGATGACCTACAGAGTTTCCATCACACTGAGGAAACCCATCATTCATAGCAGTAAGTTTGCTATAATCATAGCTAAAGCCACAGGGGTTGTGGGGAAGGAAATACTTACAAATTAAATTATGTTTATTAGTTTTTTCCTTAAGTTTCCACTGAATTAAGATGAATAGACAGTCCTAGTGTCATTCATCCTCAATACCTTAAATATGATTAAAGTTCAGAACCCCGTAGAGAAACATTTAGTGCTAACTCCTGTGGTCATTATTTCTAGCCACTTCTCTATGCATATAGACATGGCAGTGGACTACAATGCTGCCTTAATATGATACAAAATATTTCATTTTACAGTTTTATAAATTCCCTTGGAAAAAACACTGGCCAGTAAAGAGTTTATGAAAAATGTTTCACAACTCCAATATGTAAAAAGGAGCACTTGCTTTGAAAGCTGATATTATCTGAGCTTGCAGAGATAATATGCAGTAAGTAAAATTCAAGACAGAGTTATATATATTTATATATTGGTATCCCCTTGTGCAAATTTTGCCTTACTCTGGTTCTGCTGGTAGGGGGCCCTTAGCTCACTTAAGGTCAGGATTTGCACTTCAGAGGATCATGAGATCATCAGAGGTGCTGAGTACCTACAACTCCCACTGAGTTTTGAAAACTGGTTTGTCACATTTAAACATTCAAAATTTTAAAACTACTGCACTGATTTTCTTCTAAACCTGGCTTGTTTAGAGATCACACAGAGGCTAGGTGTGATTTGCCCTCTAATAGAAGAAATTGAGGGATCTCACCCTAAACCCTGTGGATCTTGGGATTCCGCTGGTTGGCTTTATTCCTCTATATTGTTGAGTCTCTTCCATCTCTGCCCTAAATCCCTAGCACCACAGTTCCGTTGCATCCCTGCAAGGGGTTCCCGTGTAAGGAAGTTCCACAGCAAGAATGGACCTCTATAGGAAAGTTGGTATAGTCCCTTGACGGATTCATTTTCCTCTGAGGTTTCAGATAGGTGCAAGGGTAATGAAATATGTCTGCCCCAACCCCCAATCCACAGAGCCACCAGGGAGAGTTATACATGGAGGTTGGGAGGTGGGGAGAAGGATGGTGTTGTGGATCTCATTTTTTGTATGCGGCATGGGAGATCAGTGTGTGGATTCTAAAAGAACAATGTCTTATTAAGCCTTAGAAATAAAGCCATATTTTAAGAAACTTGTCTCTGGTTTATGAGGCCCTTAATCTGGCATAATCTATATCATGATTTGGCCCCCAAACTGGATAACCATTTAAAAATGACCTGGAAATGCACTTCATTTTGTGTCTCTGTTAAAGACTGAAACATGGTCTTGGGTTTTGTAAATTTAGTTTTGGTATTTGAAAAAACAGCCTGTGGTCTTGAAATGAAATACTGAATCACAATGCCTATGCATAAGGCGACAGAGCTAAGGTTTCATTTTAACTCTGGTATATCTGGATGTTTTAGTATTTATCCATGAAGCTTTAAATCTTAATGTAGGGGTTTTCCAATTTAAAGTCAGGAAATGCCACAGTAAAAGTAGCATGCACAAACTTATCTACTTCCCTTTGTCATATATCACAAGGTCACATACTATTTCTCAAACAGTACAATAAAACATCATACTACATTTTCTACAATATTAATAGATGCATATGTAGCAAAACTACAACAGTCAACAGGGACAGATCCCTGACCTTCTGCACCAAAAGCAGGAGTACCACTTGAACAAAGGTCTCTCTCTTCTAGGTTTGAATTGCATTCTCTGATGGCTTGATCCTGCACCAGTGAAGTCAATGGGACTTTTGCCATTGATTTCAATGATACCAGAATTCCGGCTACCATCTCTATGTGGGCCAGCCATTTGGCAATGTGTTACATGCAATAGCAGGTAAGGATGTGGTTTCTAGACCCTGTGGTAATGAGATAATTAGAAAGGTCTGTGACAGACACACACAAACATAACAGAATCCTGCTAATCTGCATACCCTATAATTCCAGTACAAAAATTAATGGTATCCCTGCACTTCTCAGAACACATGTAATGTGGTCTCATATTGCGTTGACATTATCATTACAAAGACAGTAAAGATAGGACATTTACTAGTATAATATGAAGTTATGATGAAGAATTAAAACTACATAAATGAAGTACATTTTGTTATACATTATCCTTGGATGATTCCCTCCCTCCTCTCCCCAATATTTGCTTGCTTGCTCATTTGAGAAAATCAGTAGTTCCCTACAGCTCTCACTCATGGAAATTACTGAGGCTTTATATTTGTCTCCAAATTTGCACCATTAAACCTGCCCCATGCCTTTGATGAAGAACACCAATGTTCAAGCAATCTGAGTAAACATGGATTTTAGAGCACTTAGGAAAACTGGCTGTTAACCAGAAAGCTTGTCTCAATTGTAATTATAGAGGAGTTACCACCTCATTATAATAACTATACATGTGATAATATGAGAGAGAGGGAAAGTCTATTTCTTCTGTGCTAATGCTGATGTTTCCTTTAAGATGAGATATTATATTAGAGTTAATAACATTTCCCATAATAAAATATCCAATGATGTCGGTACTAATGAACGTATCTGATGTACTTTAAAAGCCTACAGACTCTGTATGAGATGGTAACAGCAGATCAATGGCATCACTGGGGGAGTGGGAGATTACTGTTGTCTAATGCAGTTGTTTGCCTACAATTAATGCTCTTCTCCTCAATTAATGCTCAAAAAGTAATTACACATTTGCAGGTCAATGTGATCATCAGATTGCCCTTTACACACTAGCTGCAATTCAAACAAATAAAACAGAATTCCTGCAGTGTAATATGTCTCGGCTTAGTCCTATTCTCTGCCTCTCCAGTTTACTGCATATTTTTTTCAATTCTTTGCTCAATATCAAACTAATGACAGGTCTTTGGGACAAGCTCTCAAATGAAAATGAATGATATCCTTTCTGTAGAAAAACCTTTACCACATCTGCTTAACTCTATTTTAAAACAATTTTCAAAGAAGGATGCAATCCACATAATATTGCTTATGGAAAAGGCATATCTGATGTATTTTGATGGTCTGCACTAGGAGTCAGGAGACTAAAGTTTTACTCCTGGTTTTTCCACAGACCTGATGTGTGACGTTGGGCAAATGACTTCACCTCTTTGTGCCTATTTACCTTCCTATACTTGTTATATCTATATGAGGGCTTGTCTACTCTACCGCACAAGGTCAGTCTAAGATATGCAATTTCAACTACATGAATAGCATAGCTGAAGTCGACGTACTTAGATCTACTTACCACGGTGTATTCACTGCTGACGGTCTCCCATCGACTCCGCTTGCGCTTCTTGTTCTGTTGGAGTACCGGAGAAGATGGGAGAGCACTCAGCGGTCGACTTATCGTGTCTATACTAGACGTGATAAATCGATCCACACTGGATCGATCACTGCCCGCCGATCCAGCGTGTTGTGGAGACAAGCTCTAAATTACAATGTTGTCCAGGTAGAGACTCTCAGTATGGGTTTCGGATGGTATCTAGCCTGACAGGGCCCTGATCTTGTTTGGGCCTGTAACTGCTACTCTGACAATTTTATTAGGGTTTTGCTGCACCTCAAAATGTAAGTTACTTTCCTGACTGGCACCATGCTTCAATATATCACAATTCTCTCCCTGGCACCTCACTGGTACACTGTTATAGATAGGGCCCTACCAAATTCACAGCTTTGAAAAAACATGTCATGGACTATGAAATCTGGTCTCCCCCATGAAATCTGGCTGGGAGTATTGCCACCCTTACTTTTACATTGCCTTCAGAGCTGGGTAGCCAGAGAGCAGTGGCTGCTGACCAGGCATCCAGCTCTGAAGGCAATGCCACCGCCAGCAGCAGCAGCACAGAAGTGAGTGTGGCATGGGGGACTGTCACTTTTTAGGGGGTCAGGGCTGGACTTACTTGTGGGTGATGTGGGCAACTGCCCAGGGTACTGTGGTCAGGGGGGTGCTATGATCACACACACACACACACAACACACCAGCCCAAGACCTCTTGAACTCCCAAGCACTAGGGAGGGGCAGGGCTGGGGACGCCCCAGGGCTGGGTCAGATCCACCTCCGCTCGTGGCGCAGAAGTAAGAATGGCAATACCACACCATGCCACCCTCACTTCTGCAGTGCTGATGGCGGTGGCGCTACATTCAGAGCTTGGTGTCCGGCTAGCAGCTGCCACTCCTGATGTCCATCTCGAAAGGCGCAGTGCCGCCACCAGCATCAGCGCAGAAATAAGATTGGCAGTACCGTGACTCCCCTACAATAGCCTTGTGTCCCGTCTCCTCATACCAACACGATCTCCTTTTGGGTCAGGAGCCCCATGGTTACAATACTGTGAAATTTCAGATTTAAATATCTGAAACTGTGAAATTTAAGATTTTAAAAATCCTATGTCCATGAAATTTACTAAAATGGACCGTGAATTTGGTAGGGCCCTATTCACAGGGTGAAGAAATCTGCTCTGGTCTTATACTAGTGGCAGCTACTCCCACACTGTGTTGGCTCAACTGTACTGGCTGGCAGGTGTGCATGTTTATGTAGGGAGGGGGCAGAGCCAAGACTTAGCCAATTCCCAATGCCTTCCTGCCCGTTTCCTGTCCACCTGCATGGGAGAGAGTGTAGCATCCCAATGAAGGGATTACATGCTAATGATGTAGGGCCAAACCCTGCATCCATTCAACTCCATGGCATCACTGATAGAAAAAAATGAGTGCACGATTTGACCTATAAACACAAGTCCTACAGATGTTATGTCACCATAAGCCAAATGAAGAGTCCTTTCTTTAATAGACTCAGGGGATTGTTGGTGGATGGCTCCATGAAAGAATCAAAATGCTCAGAATTCTGATAACTTTTGTTTTGCATTATACTTAGGGCATTATTCTCAGCCAATCTAAAAATAAATTCCTCATAAGAGGATTTTATCTCAATAGGACAGATTCTCTTTCTCTTAAAGGGTGAATTAAGGACAGATAACCCACTTTATCTTTCAATTTCCTGGGTTTTATTAGTTTATGTCAAAATCTGAATATCTGATTCACCAGGGGTTTTACTGTTCTATTTCCTTGCTTTTTCCGTAATTAAAAAGGCATTTTTTTCATAAAATGTTGTATTACCTACATTATTTTTCAAGAGAATGATCTCCCAGGCAAATATTCATTTTGACTAGTGACTATGTATTTAGATTCAAACCAATATATAATTGGTTAATTTGTGAATACACATTATCTCTATGGATAAATATGCATTTAACATCACCAGTCATATTTACTGTCAGAGTTCTCCACACAGATTAACAGTACAGTAAATTATATAAATTAAGGGAATATTTTTAAGTCCCTGAAATTAGGCAGCTAAATCCATACTTAGCCATTTCGATAAGTGGACAGATTTTCAAGGGTTCTGAGCACCAGCAACTCCCATTAACCTACAAATACATTTTTACTTTAATGGGACCTGCAGATACTCAGTGGCTCTGCAAATCAAGCCACTTACTTAGGTACCTACCTGTTCATCTGGGCCCCAGTTCAGCAAAGCACGAGTACACTGACTGAAATCCTGGCCCACTGCAGCTAACTGGAAAATTCCATTTGACTTCAGTGGAGCCAGGATTTCACCCATAAAGTCAATGGAACTCCTCCTCTGCTTAAAGTTAAGCATATGCTCAAGTGCTTTGTTGACTAGGGATGGGAAATTAAAATTAAGCATGTGTTTTGCTCCATTTGAGCCCTGATCTTCAAGAGAAGTGACACCACAAGACAAAGCACTGTCACTGCACCTAAGAATTGAGTAGGATGCCATTGCTCAGAGCAGATTTAGGGTATGTCTACACTGGCCAGTTTCAGTGCCAGAAGTTACACCACTTTTATTAAAACGCTGGAATTAAACTGCCGTTGCGTGTCAACTCTGTGCTCCTTGTGACGCTGGAGTGCATCCACATTAGCAGCTCTTGCAATGGCAAAGAGAGCAGTGCATTGTGGTAGCTATCCCACTGTTCAACTGGCTGCAGGGTGCTTTGAAGGGTTTGCAATGCCTCATGGGGCAGGCACAGTGTCGCATGATGCAGGTTTCCCAATCCTGTTGTTCCATGGGCATCCTACTACATTGCCAGCTGCTTTTCAATTGAAGTGGGGTGGGGGGAGTATGTGACAGGAAGTGTGTGTGTGTATGGAGGGGGAAGAGAGAGACAATGTGTTGGGGGGGCACAGAGAGTGTGTCAGCATGCTGTCTTGTAAGTTCAGACAGCGGCAGGAAGCAACCAATCCTGAAGCAGGGGGAGGGGAAACACCGACATCAGCCCCCGCCTCCCTCCCTGGGCTCTCTGCACAGCAATCTCTCTCTCTCTCACACATACATTCACACTCACACACCCCCCACCTCTGTGTTCAACAGCAGGAGCATTCCACATTAATGGTTTGCTTTGCATCCCAGAGCAGATCAGCACAGCATGCAATGGCTGTCAGAAAGGGAGCTTTGAAAGTGGAGGGGCGCATGTCTTCCGGGCAGCTGAGTTCAAAACAATGAGCAGAGAGGCATTATGGGACGGCTCCAGAGGCCAATTACAGTGCAGAAAGCAATCAAGTGTCTACACTGGCAATAGAGCCCTGGAGCTTCTGTGCAAATAGCCTTATGACTCTCATTCAGGTGGGTTTTGGTTTTTTTTTTTTTTTTTTTTGCAGTACTGCAACTGAGGAGTTTCTGCGCACAAAGTGGCGTGGCAGTGTGCACAGTCTGAGTGCAAAAAGCTGCTTTACTGTGCAGAAACTTGCCCATACAGACAAGCCCTTAGTCAGCTTCTCTCAACTCAGCTTCTCAAATCATCAGCAAATCATCTGCTATGATAAAGCAAGAGATGAGATGTAGAAAAGATGTTTTCTTATACATTCTGTTACCATGCCAGGTAAAAAGAATGAAGGGCATGCAAATAAAAAACATGTTTAGATCATAACATCTTACATTTATAATATGACTACATTTCCCTATGCTGAATACAGGACACCTGGTAAAAGTACTCATATTCAAGTGAGTTCAACGGCAATCAATCAGAACTATACAATACAAAACTATGCAGTTCAAATTAACATCAAGTTGACTGAGCCCCCGTTAAAAAGAAATACTGCATAGTTGGATTTTTTTGATTTACCTTCTTATCTTTAAGGCTTTAGGGTTCACACAGGGAGGGGTGATACCCCCCTCAGCCCCTCCCACACGCACATGGGGAGAGGCGACACGTACAATCGTACATCTTTCTCACATGGGGATGGTTGACCAACCAATCCCACCCTCTCTGCCGGCGTTCTCCACCCACCATACCTGGCTGGGCCCCCGGGACAACTGACCCACCTGCCCTGGTACCTGGCACCACATCTTCCTGAGGCAATATGGGATGGGGCACGCAGGGTCACATACGCTCCTTCCCCAGATTTCTGCCAGGGTTCACACCAGAATGTGGCCAGCAGCCTTTTGGCACTATGGGGGAGAGAAGGGACAGGAGCTGCTTTCAGCTGCAGAGGTGTTGGGGAAGGGATGACATGGCCCGTGTGTTTGCAGAGTTCATCTCTTCCCCCCCGCCCCTCTGTGGCTGGAAGCAGCTTGTTCCTTCGTGCCCTCACGGTGTCAAAAGGCAGCTAACACCTCCAGACTGCTGCTGGCCACCGGCACTGACATAACCCAGCTGCCTTCTGTCCCTCCCTTCCCCCAACCCCGGCTACAGTGCAGGCTGGAAGGGGTTAAGCCCTAAGGATGCATGTGCACCAGGGCCTTCAGCAAACCTGGCCAGAGAGGTGGCTCAGCAGAGGAGGGTGTCATGGGGACGGAGCAGCCCCACGCTCTGTGGGGGTAGGAGTCACGGCGGTGCAGAAGGAGATGGGTGAAGAGGGTGCTAAGCCCCTGCCTGAGGGGCTGCTGTGGAGCCTACAGGTTCACGGCATGAACAGGCCGGAAATAGCTTCCAACTGCCACTCCAGAGCCTAGCTGAGGAGCAGAATGGCTTCCCGTGCCATCGCTGTGCGGGGCTTTGGCACATGCAGGGCTCAGCTCCTCCTGGCCAGTGCCCTGGGCTGGAGAGGAAGGAATCTGCTGGCCAGGCTGTTGGTGAGCTGAGCATTTTGACCAGGGGCTGGTTGTCTGCACAGTATTGGGAGCAGGATGCATCCTGCTGGTGGGGATATGGAGAAGCAGCCGGTCTGTGGGGCGTGGGCGCGAAGGGGCAAAGCAGGGAGAGGTCAGCAAGAGGGGAAGCAGATAAAGGGCTGATGTGTGGCAGAAGAGGTGACATGTAATTGGCCACCACCTGGTGCCTGCCCACACTCACCAGCCACCGCAGCGCGCAGCCAGTGCTGACTGGAAATGGGAAAGGGCCCTGCTGGCTGAGAGCTGGCACGCAGCGGGGGTTGCGCTGACGGACCAGCGGCAGGAAGTGGCCTGCCCGTCATGCTACATCTTCACCCTGCCACCAGCCTTGCACACCCATCCCCATCTTCGGCCTCTGGACCCACCCCCCTACTCAGCACTGCTGGGTGGGCAGTTGGGGAGCAGGGATCTGGCCAGCAGCAGGACCAGCCAGTACTCTGAGGGAAGGGGGAGAAAGACACAAAATATGGCACAATTTGCCTGTTTTTAAGAAGAAGCTAGGACACCTGCAGGAGGGCTTAAATACGGGACTGTCCCTTTAAAAACAGGACATCTGGTCACCCTATACATTTATATAGCCAACGCCTTTCACCACGAGGGCCACAAAGCATTCTACAGACTTATATGTCATGGTGTACAATGTAACAGATGGTTAACAGAGTACCCTAACACAATTTTTTTAAGACACGATTGAAGCAAACCAGAATACTGTATCTGACTGAAACAACAGAGAGGTGTTTCAGATAAGGAGAAGGTAATTGTTTAAATTGGAATTCAGGCATAACACTTGGGCTAGCACGACTATGCCTGTGAAATGCACTGGGGGTTCTCTGATGATGAGAAAAGGTCTGGACCTCAGTATTAAAACTCATCTAAAAGACTCTCATTTTAGCAGCATTAAACTCACTAAACAGCATGTTGGGTCACTGCTTCAGTACTAAGCCAGAAAAAAGAATGTACATATTGAAACACCTATGCCACCATTTCCTGCAGCACACTGGCTTTTATTTCAGAAGTCCCCCAAATCAAGTGCTCACCAGGTCTTATCCTGTTTAGTTTACAAGACATGATTAAATCACAGTCCAAGTATGACAGGAGGGCATACTGACAGTGTAATAACCAGCACTTCTAATTCTTCCTAGAGTTTCTCTGCTCTAAACATGTACAATTTTATTTCCTTAGGCTATCATATTCCACAAGTTAAATTAACATTTGATAAGCTATAGGCTGGGAAATAAAAAGTGAGAAATCAAATACGTATTTTGAATATTAGAAGGGATGTGAGGAGAGCTAAATACAAGAATCAGTGCATGCACTCTCAGCAACTAATTAAAAATTAGTGACAGTCGTGGATTTAAAAAAATTAGAGAGCATGTGGAAGATTCACAAAAATTTCAAAGTTGATCAAATTTGGAGAAAAAAATATTCCACACATTCACTTATATTGTTGTTGTTTAAAAGCATCATATAGAAACATAAAATTCTGCTTTCTTTTAAGTTCATTTCAACATCTATTAATTACAAACTAACCATGACCAAAACTGACTATAGAGACAGCCTTCTGGTCTTACACACCAAAACTAATGGAATAATTTGCTCCTTGGAATAAGTACTCACATTGTCTGATTTAAACTTTTAATCCTTTATTTTAAGACCCTATTAGGGTACAATGACCTGAAATTGCAGCTGCTCAAAGTTCTGTGTGATTTTTGATCTAATGACCTACTTTATCTTGTGGGCATTAAGTCTGTATGGATTTCTCACTGCCGCAAGAGTGGAGTAATGGGTTGTGTGTAGTTCAGCGGCCCCAGGAACAGACCAGGAACCAGACTGCAACTTTGAGAGGCACAATCTGATTCCTAGCTCTATCCTTGCTCCAGGTGAAGTAATACGCATCAGCCTATTTTTGGCCTGCATACGGAGTTCACTCTTTTACTCTTCTCACCCATCTGTACAAGAGTGGAACTAACAGATGCATAAAGGCTCTCCTCTCTCTCTCTCCTTTGCACTTCCAATGTGGTATGGATAGGACATATAGGGAAGTAAGTGGGCTTGCTACACATTTTTCTCCCCCCGTGTGGGAGCACACCTGATATGATAATCTGTCCCTAAGAATGGTGCAGTTTTGGCCTCTCTACTGAACAGTCAGAAAATTTTAAATGAGCTCTGAATTTTAAACACATCACCTGATGCAACACTTCAGATAAAGGACAAATTATACTTAAAAATTAGGTAACAAATTCTCATATCCTTATTCATGTTGAGTAATACCTAAAACCTCAAGGAGTCCCACTGATTTCAAACCATTGCTTGAGGACTAAAAAGGTACCACTCAATGTAAGAGTATGGGAATCTATTCCATAGCTTCCAACCTAAGAAGCTAGTGCTGAAGTATTGCTTATCGTTATTCTGCGATTTATATTCTGAATGGTGAGTCTTCATAAATTCAAGACTAGATTTTCATAACCAAACTCACAAAAAAACTACTCATTCGCATTGTACTGCTGACAGAATTCGTATGGTCCGCATATTTTGTGCCCCCTCCCTCTGCAGAAAAATGCAAAAGAAAACTGCGGGGCGGAGGGGACAAGCCTCTTCCCTGGCAGCAAGTCTGTTCCAGTGTGCCTGAAGAAATCACTGCAGAGGGAGAGGGGTTGGGCATGTGTGCCTGAATGGGAGACGATGATCACCGTCAGGGGGTGGAGCTGAGCGTGTGTGAGTGCCAACAAGTGAGAGAGAGACTGTCCCTCTCACTTACTACTGTGGCTCAGTGGAGGCGTAGGGCTTTTTATTATTTTATTATGCAGGAGGCAGGCTCTGTCAGTGAGGTAGCAGCCTACCTGGTAACATTGTTAATGTTCCTATTAAAAAAAAGAAAAGGAGTACTTGTGGCACCTTAGCGACTAACAAATTTATTTGAGCATAAGCTTTCGTGAATTACGGCTCACTTCATCGGATGCATTCGGTGGAAAAAAAAATTCACACTGTAACGAGAGTGATCAGGTAAGGTGTGCTATTACCAGCAGGAGAGAAAAAAAACCTTTTGTAGTGATAATCAAGATGTGCCATTTCCAGCAGTTGACAAGAAACGTGTGAGGAACAGTAGGGGGGAAAAATAAACATGGGGAATTAGTTTTACTTTGTGTAATGACCCATCAACTCCCAGTCTTTATTCAAGCCTAATTTAATGGTGTCCAGTTTGCAAATTAATTCCAATTCAGCAGTCTCTCGTTGGAGTCTGTTTTTGAAGTTTTTTTCTTGCAATATTGCCACTTTCAGGTCTGTAATCAAGTGACCAGAAAGATTGAAGTGCTCTCCGACTGGTTTTTGAATGTTATAATTCCTAACGTCTGATTTGCGTCCATTTATTCTTTTATGTAGAGACTGTCTGGTTTGGCCAATGTACATGGCAGAGGGGCATTGCTGGCACATGATGGCATATATCACATTGGTGGATGTGCTGGTGAAAAAGCTTCTGATAGTGTGACTGATGTGATTAGGCCCTGTATTTTCCATTGCATGCATCCGATGAAGTGAGCTGTAGCTCACAAAAGCTTACGCTCATATAAATTTGTTAGTCTCTAAGGTGCCACAAGTACTCCTTTTCTTTTTGCAGATACAGACTAACATGGATGCTACTCTGAAACCTGACATTATACACAGATTCAGTTCCAACGGTTAGAAGCACATCTGAAATACTTGCAATTGCAGGAATTTAAATAGACACTGGAATAGAAAACATTTACATAACTATGCACTGGCAGTTTATTTTTTGTGCAGTATAATCCCCTAAAATGAGGCATCACTATACTGACGCACCACGGCCTTGACCTTGTTTATTCTGAATGCACAGTCCAGTATTCCAAATGCATTTATTGGGTAATATTGTCTATCAAGTTGCTTATTCTTACAACACATAAAAGACCTGACACCATCCACCTGATAAAATTATATAAGTGGAAGCTTCTACTTAAATATTCTTACAGAGGCAATTTTTGTTCAATCTTTAATCAAAAATTATTTCTCAAAAATGTACTTGCAGAATCTCTTTTCTCCATCAACCTTCAGTTTCTTTAAATACTATGAATGAAAGGATTCTTAAATCCTGGAGTCCTACTAGATACTGCTACTCATTAACAATTTAGTCTCCAGTCCTCTAATTCACTGCACCCAGATGCACTGCTCTACCCCTATGGAGCTCCATTGACTCTAAGGATTCGACCTTATAGATCAGGAAAATGTATTGCATGTAGGAAAAGTTAGAGGATTTAGTAAGGGAAGAGTTTCTAAATCACTAGAGCTTAATGTTGTTGGGTTATTAAAAGAAAAAAAAACAATAAAATGAATATTGGTCTTTTTTAAGATGACAGATCATGTAAATAACAAAAAGAAAAGGAGTACTTGTGGCACCTTAGAGACTAACAAACAAGTACTCCTTTTCTTTTTGCGAATACAGACTAACACAGCTGCTACTCTGAAACATATAAATAACGTTATACTGTAATAAATTAAATATGTCATGACAGAGAAGGTTATATAGAAAATACCATTCTTCAGCTGTCTCACAAATTTACTGATAAAATGAGCATCCTGTTTACTTATGCTCCATTTTTATACCATAGTAATAAATATAAAAGTCTACACAAACGAGATTTAGGTTTATGATATATTCACTGATATATTGTTGATATTATGCTGATATTTATGATATATTCACTCCTCACGGCTTATAGGGAACCTTAAAAGTGGTACAAGCAGCACTACTTAGAAGACAGCTGCTACTCTTTGGTTATAAGAACCCTTCTTCAAGAAACTGATCACATTTTAAAGTGTTCAACAGTATCAGAGCTTTCTGGCTTATACAAACAGTTTGAAACGTGCAAGCATCAATTTTAGCAGCTTCAAATATCACAACTGCATCCCCCTCCTACTTCCCCCAGAACAGCCGATTAACGAGAGACACTAAAATAGAACCAACCAGAAATCAAGGTATTCCACTCCTTGAAAACATGCAATTTTTACTAGATTGAACCTTTTAGCAGAAATTTAGTTGATGGGGGTGGGCACTAGGAAGAGAATGGATTAGTCATGCACAAAGAAGCAGGCCCTGAGTACTGGCTTTTCCCCTCTGCAACTCAGAGGCCCAAAGAAGTTGGCAGGAGCAGGATTTTCAGGCTGGGCAGCATCCAGAATTAATATCACTAAGTATTTGTTCTTTATCCTTGTTTTAATTCAGATCCGCAGTGAACGTATTTTAGAAGCATCCATTTATTTTACATTTAGGTTATGGCGGTTGGAGGCAACAAAGATAAGATTAAGAAGTAAACACACAGACTTTTATACTATTTAGTTCTGATTTATTTCACTACTGTTCGGCAAGTTCTTTGCTGACAGGATTAGTTTGCTTTAACTCATCCACTTGCACATTATCATAAACTTATGATAACAATATTTTGATTTTAGATTTTTTTATACCTTTGATTTACAGACATTACCCCAGGATGAAGCACAGCATTTTGGTCTGTGAAAAACCCTACTAGGTATATATGTTTTATCCGGGTGCTTGAAATCTGTGCAATGGAAGAGCAGCGACAGAAAAGTAATGAAGTAAAAGAAAAATAAACAACAAAAACTGCAATGTGCTATCTATCTCTTTGCCACATGATCACTGAAGAGCTCTACAAACTTCTAAATCTATGTATAAGATGTGCCTACTTTGAAATTAACATAATTCTGGACCTATCCAAAACCCATTGAAGTTAATGGAAGACTTTCCACAGAATCTTCATCCTCTTACAAAAAGAAAAGGAGTACTTGTGGCACCTTAGAGACTAACAAATTTATCTGAGCATAAGCTTTCGTGAGCTACAGCTCACTTCATCAGATGCATTCGGTGGAAAATACAGTGGGGAGATTTATATACACACACAGAGAACATGAAACAATGGGTTTTTTCCCATGTTATTTCTCCCCCCTCCACCCTCCACTGTTCCTCAGATGTTCTTGTTAACTGTTGGAAATGGCTCACCTTGCTTGTCACCATGAAAGGTTTTCCTCCTTCCCCCCCACCCCCTGCTGGTGATGGCTCATATTAAGTGATCACTCTCCTTACAGTGTGTATGATAAAACCCATTGTTTCATGTTCTGTGTGTGTGTATATAAATCTCCCCACTGTATTTTCCACCGAGTGCATCTGATGAAGTGAGCTGTAGCTCACGAAAGCTTATGCTCAAGTAAATTTGTTAGTCTCTAAGGTGCCACAAGTACTCTTTTTCTTTTTGCGAATATAGACTAACACGGCTGCTACTCTGAAACCCAGCCTCTTAAAATACTTAAGTCATCAGAGGTGATTATAAGGTACCAAAACAGGGTCAAATATATAAAACTTAACTTGTTGCTTGCCATAGACCATTCAGCCAATTAATTATGGCTATACTGAGGGACAGATGGCACTCATTTTTAGTTATAACAACTCCCTCCAAATTGCAGATATATAACATTTATTTAAAAAAATTGCAAGTGTATAATATGTTTATATATGGTGGTGAAAAAGAGAGACAGTCATAAGACACTTGTCCTCTTTAGTCAGGGACTGTGTCTTTGTGTGTGCGTGGGTTGAGAGTGACCAGTACAATGGAATCCTAATCCTGATTTGGATCACTGGGTGCTTCAGTAATATAAATATTACATAATAATATACATGCTAAATAATAAATATAATAATAATAATAATTTGAGCCTGATAAACATTATCATTATATTACAATACATTGTTTACGAACAGTAAAAAATATTATTGAAAAAAACAACTTAGGTAGCAACTTTCCTCTTGCAAAATAAATTAATGAACATAACCGTATATTTACATCTGCAAACTAATACATATGTTCATCTGCAAACCAATACATATGTAGTAGAGAATTAAACCTGAAACTTTATTCAAGCATGGTCTGAGTGGGCCTTTATTTTAGGATGGTCAGAGCATGTGTGTATTTTGCAGGCACAATGCCAGGATATACGTCTCAGGTATTTCCATAGATGTTTTAAACACAATTCAGAATCCGGGCAGATTAAGATGTAAGCACTCTAGGCCTATGTCTAGGACCCCAGCTCTGGGAGTCACGTGATTACCTAAAAATCTAAGCCTTCATTAAAACAAAAAGCAACCAAAATTAATTACTAGTCCTTTTGACTGACATAGTAACATCTGCCTGAGTATGCAGGTGGCCTGAAATGATTGCTCTGAGAGTAGTGAATTGTATCATACATCTGATTGGTGTGTTATTAGGGCTGGCCAAAAAGACAAAAATTCCATTTGGTGAAAAATTTTAAGGTTTCATAATTTGTTTCTGTTTCAGTGAGGAGTGAAACTTAGACAATTTTGATCTTTAGAAATTTTTCACAATGAAACAGAGAGACATCCCAGAATAGCCAATAGCCCAATCATTAGGCATACACCTGGGATGTGGGAAACCCATGTTCAAGCCTCTGCTATGCCTTATTTGGAGTTGCGAATTGAACCTGGGTCTTCATTGACTGTCTCTCCTGTTGGAGCTGCTCCACTTTGTATAAATAGTTAAATATTCATTGGGTAAAAGAGATAGACTGACTGTACAGCTTAGTCGTTAGGGCACTTATCAGAGATATGAAAGATCCAAGTCCTGCCTGATATGGAGGAAGGACTTGAACCTGGTTCTTCCACATCCCTGATGAGTACCCTGTTCACTGGTCTGTTGGCTATTCTGGAGTCTCACACACACACAAACACCAGAAATTCCATTCTGAACCTGAAAAACCTTCCTGAAAAAAGTTTAATCCAAACAAATACGTTTTTGTGAAAAGTTTTAGTTTCAAAAAATTGACATTTTCAACACCAACTCTAGGTGTTATATCTTAGACCAACGGTTCTCAACCCATGGCCCACATGCGGCCCAGCTCAGCTGTATGCTAAAGGCTGGCCTGCATAGTGAGGTCCAGGGCTCCCAGCCGGCCCTGTGAGGTCGGGGACTCGGTTTGGGCTGCCACTGCCCCATCACCCGACTTCTGGGGCACAGGTAACACATTGTGGGCCTCATGATAAATAAATTGAGAACCACTGTCTTAGACCCTCTGCTGCAACCCCAGATGTTTCTGGGAAGCAGTGAGTCCTGTTACTCCAGGATTGAAGAAAGGGGCCTCATATCATTCTCCTTGCCTCCAGTGGAAGGGACAGAAGCCCTTGCCATTGCCAGCCCAAGTGCAGTGCTGGGCTACAGGGGATCTATAATATGGTGTCAAGGGCCCCAAACTGCCTTAATCTGTCCCTGTAAAAAATGAATCTTGTAATTAATAATATATAGGTAAAGGTGCAACTATAAACCAGCATCTTTTCACAGGCGTTTTTTCACGAAGCAGGCTTAATACTATGCTACTGTATATCTGAAGACTCGTTGAAGAATTCAGTTTTAAAAAAAATTTCAGGGATGGTTACACGATGCTATGGATTTCTATTGATCCTGGATGCAATAACTTGGGACTTGCCCATGGTTTATTTTAAACTGTAAATCCAGCCTTGAAGCAGTTTTAATCCTGCTGAGGCTGCAGCGGAGACCCCATGGAGACACACTAAAACTGGCTGAGTGCCCTCAGTTATCCTTAAGATCTTCATGTCCAGTTGAGATCGAGCCAACCAATCCCACATTTCAGATCAGCATGGTAGTTATGTGGATGAAACCATAAACTGGTTTAGCTGCTTTCTGAATATCTTAAGAGTATTTACACAGGGAGACTGTGAACCTAACACAATTCTGCAAATAGCTAACACTACGTGACAGTCACTATCTTACCACCACTACGTACTGCTGTAGCCAGCAGCATCTGTATTTTCTCCATCATTTCCTATATTCATGGTATCTCTTACTCTCAGGCATTCTAATGAATCCCTCCTCCTTACTTGCTGAGATCATACCTTGTGATCAAGAATACTCATTGTTGTGTATAAACCAATACGTGCTGCAAGGAAGAAAAGGCAGTTGGAACCTGAACTAGATTGAAAAAAGGATGAATGAGGAAATCTCTCCTTTTGTCACTGTTAATGCATTGTCTTTGTTTAAACCTCTTAAAATAGAAACCTTTTGGTGGTAAATTGGGTTTATAGTCAGCAGGTACAATAACTTGCATAAATGTACCCATCTTCTACACATGCCAGACAAGCAAATGAAACAGTAAGATGCTTGAACTTTTACCTACTGTAAAGGCATCCTCAGGTTGTCAGCGGGACTTTCCCAGTTCCTCATTTAGCTGGAAAAATAAACTGAAAGACAATGGGCCAGGTCCTCCACTGGTGTCAATTGGCTTTGCTAAATTGAAATCAAAGTATCTATCTTGATTTACACTATTTGAAAAGTGGACCCACCAAGTTTACTGATAGTAAAGCACATTGTTCAACTTGTGCAATCAGAAAAGGGGGGAGAAGGGTTAACACCTTGTGGAGTGACCAGGATTTGCCAACACAAATCTGGTGCAATCTGGTGCAATCTGGTGCAATCTGGTCCATTCCAAAGACAAAATAATTGCTTCAGGAGCATTTTTATAAACTCAAGGGGGAAGTAACCTCTCAAATAGAAGATTCAGCAGTATCCTGAGAGGAGTGACTCCATCACAAGCAGGAGAATCATTTAAACCATGTCTTCAATTTGATGACAGAATTTAATATGGACCTCCAGCAAGCCCCTTAAATTTATCTCTGGGATATCACCTTGGGTTGGACATTTTGTCCTATGGATTTCCTTGTCTTTATAAAGAAAAGGGGATTCAGAGACCAGGGCAGCTACTCCTCCAATGCTTTTAATTGGAAGGATCACCATAAGGGCAGCAAACTGAGATGAGAATATGTCTAGAGCAGGGGTCGGCAACCTTTTAGAAGTGGTGTGCCAAGTCTTCATTTATTCACTTTAATTTAAGGTTTCGCATGCCAATAATATATTTTAATGTTTTTTAGAAGGTCTCTCTCTATAAGTCTATATATTATATAACTAAACTATTGTTGTATGTAAACAAGGTTTTCAAAATGTTTAAGAAGCTTCATTTAAAATTTAATTAAAATGCTGATCTTACGCTGCTGACCCACTCAGCCCGTTGCCAGCCTGGGGTTCTGTTCACCTAGGCCGGCAGCGGGCTGAGCTGGCCCTGCGGCTGGGACCCCGGCTGGCAAGGGGCAGGCAGCCAGAACCCCAGATCAGCAGTGGGCTGAGCGAGGCCAGTGGCCGGGATCCCAGACTGGCAGTGGGCTGAGAGGCTCAGCCCGCTGCCGGTCTGGGGTTCCATCCACCGGCTCCTGCCAGCCAGGGTCCCCGCTGCCGGGCCCACTCAGCTCGCTGCCGGTCTGGAGTCACGGCCCTGTCCACATAGAGTCAGGGCAGGGGTTGTGGGGGGGGGGGTGCTGGGGTCAGGGCACGGGGCTGTGTGTGTGTGAGGAAGGTTCAGGGGTGAGGACAGAGGGCTGCGGGTGTGGGGTGGGGTCGCGGGGGTGCTCCCAGCCCCCTGTCCTGAGTGGATCACGGCAATGGGCTGTAGGGGATATGCTCTGATTCCGCCCTCCTTCCCCAAGGTCCCTGGAGCAGATAGCACGCTGCAGCTCCGCTTTTACCTCTCCCACTCATAGCGAGGGCCGTCAGCTGATCTGCCACAGGGAGTGAGAGAAGGATGAGCAGGAACCCAGCACACTGGGGGAAGAGGCAGGGGGAGGGGGAAGATTGCCTGCCCTACAAGGAGAGGGCGGTGGGGGGAAAAGAGCGGGCCAGGCCAGGCCCTGCACCCCGCCCCCACAACCCCTGCCCTGACTTCTGCACCCTCCTCACACACACCCATTAAAAATTGATTTGCGTGCCGTGTTTGGCACGCATGCCAGAGGTTGCCAACCCCTGGTCTAGAGTAATAATTGATGCGAGTTCAAAGGAGGCTGGGGAGGGGCAGAGATTGGAGGGCTTTTAACAACACAATTAGGCTCTGGAGAGGAACAATTTGCTTAATCCTCAATTTCAGTATCTGGGTCACTCTAAATAATCTAGTGATTCAAGGACAGGCTTCCTCCTTTAAATGGAGCCCCGAGTGTACCATTGGCCGTAACACAATATAATTCTGGGGTGAGCTAACAGGAATGTCATATGTAAGACATGGGAGGTAACTGTCCTGCTCTAGTCAGCACTGGTGAAGCTTCATCTGGAGATTGTCCAATGCTGGGAGCCACACTTCAGGAAAAATGGGGACTAAGTGGAGAAAGTCCAGGGGAGAGCAACAAAAATTATAAAAGATTTAGAAAACCCGGCCTATGAGGAAAGGGTAAAAAAAAAACCTGGGCATGTTTAGTCTTGAGAAAAGACGACTGGGCTGGGGGGTCCTGATAACAGTCTTCAGACACGTTACGTACGGGTTGTGATCAATTGGACCTCCATGTCCACTGAAGGTTGTGCAAGAAGTAATGGGCTTACGCTGCAGCAAGGGAGATATAGGTTAGATATTAGGAAAAACTTTCTAACTATAAGTGTAGTTAATATCTGAAATAGGGTTCTAAGGGAAGATGTGGAATCCCCATCATGGGAGATTTTTAGGAACAGGTTAGACAAACACCTAGCAGGGATGGTTTAGGTTTACTTGGTCCTGCCTCACTGAAAGGGGCCGGACTCAATGACTTCTTGAGGACCCTTTCAACCCTACATTTCTAAGATTCTATAAATTTAAAAGCATACTACTTATCTGCTTTTTTCTCTACACTCTGCTAGAGAAATTTTAAAATTTGAGGTGATGCTTTTTCCTATCAGATGAAGGGCTCTGAAATATTACAATTCCTTTGTAGCTACTACACACTATTTACAGTCCTGGCTTTTCCTTACCTATTCAGACCAGACACAAGTCTAAGCTCTTCATTTTGATTCTGTATAATGATGTGGAATTTCATCGTTTTGAGACAAACGATTTTCCCCTTTGGCATATGTGATGATCAAGATGAGCTCCTCAGTCCAGGAGATTGACATCTGTGGTTGTTGCTCCAGGGGAGTTCTTTCCAGAAAATTTATCTATCAGGACTACTGCAGTATGGATATTGTCACAGTTAGTGGACTACTGGCCCCATGCAGCAGACTCTGAATAAAATATGAGCATCCTGACAGGAGCTATGCCTGAAGGCTTCTCACATAGATGTGAGCCCACAGGACTATCTTTCTGCACGATACCCAGAGATCTAGAAGATATGAGGCCCAGGAAGGCAATGGTCACCTTCAAGAACTTCTTGTTTCCCTCCTAAAAAGAAAGCATTTTGCTAATATCAGATTGAGAGAGAACCAGTAGGTGCACTGTGGATTCTGCTGTAGTCAGAACTCTGGTCTTGATAGACCAATAGGACCAGATGCTGGAATATTGCCATAGCAAGTTAATGATTCCCTGACCTGCCAGGCTCTTTGGTGTGGTGAGGTTCTACTTAATCCAAAAATGGCTGCTAATGTGGGTGATTGTCAAGCATACTTTGTATCACACTGGAGCCAGAAATCATCCACTAATGAAGAAAGGAGAGATAAGTTTCACTTTACATATTTGTGACTCCATATGGCAGAACAGAGCTTGGGGTAGTCCTTCTGTCAAGCCTAGAGGGCACTGTTTTATCAAGAAAAGAGTCCATTGTTGGATAGGTCCATCTGCCTTTTTGTCACATGTAGAAGAAAAGCCCATTAGTTCAAATTGATATTATTACATAGGTGAAAATCAGAAATTTGCATACATACAAGTAACACCTGCTGAAAGTTTGTTCCTTGAAGTTTAAAAGACTGGACACCTAAAATTCAAACCTCTCTAACTCAGCCCATGTGGAAAATAATATGTGCCAAGAATTGTAGCTATTTTAGAATCCTCTGTACTTTTCCGCAAGACTAAAATATACTTTCCAAATGCACAACATTATCCCCAATAAAAAGCCCTTTGCCTGGCAGTTCATATTTTTAAAAAAATGTTTCCATTAGAGTAAACTTCAGATTTAGAAATTTAAAGATAGATCCCCAGTGCATTGGCAGCCAGGACTTGCCTCTGAGGAGGCCTCTTGTACGGAACAGGGTGTATATGGAGGAGGGTGAGGACTAATTCAGGACAGGCAGAAGTGGATGCGTATCCGCTATCTCTGACCCTCTGAGGTCACGTGACATGACATGACCTACGGGAAGGTAGTGGGAGGCTTACAATAGCTTACCGATTAGAAGCACAACTGACTCAGACAACTGGCACTTTTCATGGGTTATCTGCTGTGCCACCTGAACAAAGACCGAGAAATGGTGCTACACTTCTCATAGGTAGGGCCCTACCAATTTCACGGCTGTGAAAAATGTGTCATGGTCCATGAAATAGGCCCTTCCCTATGAAAACTGATCTTGCTGTGCTGCTGGGAGCGCCCTACCTGGGGGGGCTCCTAGCTGCATGTCTCGGGAGGAACAGGACTTGTCCATTGCCTGCATAGCCTCTCTTGGGGAGAGATCAGACCCATCTCCAAGTGCCTCTCCCTGCTGCAGGAAGTTCTGGTGCTGGGCAGAAGCCCTGGAGGTTCATGTAGTTGGAGGTGGCTTGTGGAGGTGGGCCCAATCTCCCTCTGCTGCCGGGAGGCACCAGCCAGGGGACTCCTAGCTGCGAGACACTGCTGGGCTGGGGAGGGACAGGACTTGTCCATCCCCTGCACGGCTACTCTGGGGGAAGAGAGGAAGTGATCAGACCCACCTCCAGGCACCTTTTGGGTTGGGACCCCCAAGGTAGCAACACTGTGAAATTTCAGATGTAAACATGTGAAAATGTGAAATTGACCAATTTTAAAATCCTCTGGCCATGATACTGATCAAAATGGAGAGTGATATTGGTAGGGCCCTACTTATAGGTCTGAAAATCAGACACACGCTGATAGAAGGAAGAGACAAACAATTACTGTGTTCAGCAATGGCCCAAAGCACAAGAACAACTGAAGATGAGGAAGCAGAGTGAGGAAGTGCTCCAGCTGTGGAAGAAGCAAATTGGTGGGCAGTATCGACGATTCTGTGCAATGGATGGCCCATGCTGTTTACATGGCTCTGAACCAAGAATGCTCCTGATTCAGCCATAACCCAGGGCACTTTTTCTAAATTTAGGAGGGAATTCAGTTTGATATACCTTGAGCTAGAGATTGGCTTTGCAGTTCTTCAAACTGGCACTTGTGTTCTGGCGAATGAAAAGTGCCAAAAGTGTCTATGACTGCGATTATTGTATTACTATATACAATTTTCTGGTATAATCTCTTATATCCCCTATCTTATGCAACCTCTCTTTTTAGTTCAGATGAATTCAGCTACATTATCTGATCTCACCAGAGTTTCATTTTTTACTGGCACTGGATGCAAATTATTCGTGACAATAAAACAGGAAAATGTACCTTGTTATAACCATGAAGCAACCACTGCCTCCAACACCAGTCTGAGAATCAATGCAAAGTCAAAGCATATTGTTAAGTTTTAGAATGCAATCAAAAGACCTGATCCAAGTCAATGGGAGTCTTTCTACTGGATTGACTAGACTCTGGATCAGAAGTCATTCATTTCCCTCCCTGTGCAGTTACCTCATGAACTGAAGGGAAGCTGGAAGGATGGTTACTAAGTAATGTTTGTGCTATTAAGTGATGAACTATTGTCTATCTTTATGCTTACAAGAAAGAGCAATAGGCAAGTATCACTGAGCTCACCAAGAGAAAGGAATGTGCATTACTAAAGATCACACCATCCCATAGCATATCAAGGAGAGAGTAGGTCTGACACATGTGAACGTCAGCAGGATGACTTCATCCTGACTGCGGAGGGAATGTGATCACAAATCAAGGGAGGAAGCCAGGGGGAAAAAGTACATTTGTATGATTAAGAGCAAATGTATCATTCCATTGCACACTATATTAACAGGATGGCATAAATTGGGCATAGTTTGGATAGGTAATTGTTATATCCTAAATTATTGCATTTTAGAGCCACTCATTTTAGTATTTCAGGACAGTATCTATTACTCCTCAAGTAATATGCATGGGTCAGAGTATAAGCATTCCATTAATAATTACTTCACAATTAGGCTTTTTATCAGAATAGAGAAGCACTTCTCTAAAACTAACAGTGATGATTATTAACTTTAAAGTAGCAGATTTTAAAAATTGGAAGTTTTGCATAAAAATTCATGGGGAAAAAATGGGTCCTGTAAGGCTGAAGGGCAAAACAGAACAAAAACTTTAGAATCACAGACTCAGCCACTATCAGATAGGGAGATAATAGATTGTTTGTGTGCTTTTGTGGTCACTATTTAAACAAAAATCCGCATTTTCCTGAGATACTCTCATTATTGCCTTATTCTAAGTTTAAGGAAATAACTATAGTATTTCAGATATCAATTTTGGCAAGTGTAAACATTTTTGATGGCAGCCACTCTATAAATCCAACGAAAAAAAGGACAAAAGACAATTGAGAAGTTCCTCTCTCTTTCTCCATCAGTCTATATAGAAGCCAGTGGGAAATTTCTATTGCTAAGGAAATTTTTATGGTATAGGAATGTGACCTTGACAAATACTGATGTCTCTAAAGAGGAAGTTATGGAACAACTTCAGAAACTCTATGGCAAGAATACTCTATACCACTAGATCGTATTCACCAGAGGTTGAAAGAAATAAAGTGTGAAATAGCAGAGATGCTGAGGAGGTTATGTAATTCATCCTTAGTAACAGCAATTTAGTAAAGACTGAGATGTTATTAATATGGTGCCTATTTTTAAAAATGAAGTACAGGGTAAGTCTAAGAATCAGAGCCCCAGAATTTCAGCCACTACAGAGGCCTCATAACTTGGCTCTCTTTACTCACTGTATTCATCCTGTTTATTTCTTGATTTGTCTTTTTCTGAATACGTCTATTAAAAACACTTTTCTAGAGATAATTGTTCCATTGTCCTTTTAGCCCCCTCCTTTTTCTGTTTGTATTTCCTATGGGTCTAGGAAGTTTAGATACAAATCATTTGGTATTCTCTTGGTACTATTCTCTCCAATCACCTTCTTTTCCATTCTCTTGATAATGATCTTTTTTCTCCACAAAATCTACACTTTTAGCCAGAGATTTAGGTCTTTCATTAAATGTTTAGTTTCTTCTGTTTTATTTATGTGTAGGTGTGCTTCTGAGAACCTCACAGCAATGTTGAGAAAAAGGGCAGTATTAATATCATTTTATTAATGGTGAACTGAAGCCCTGGGAAATTAAGTGACTTGCCCAAGGTCTCACAGGAAGTCTACGGCAAACCTAGGAAGAGAACCTGAATCTTTTGAGTCCTAGTTCAGTGCTTAACCAAAAGACCATCCATCCCTTTTGCCCACTTTCCAGGTGATACTTAAGTCTATTTTACATTAACTGCTTGAGGTATATACACACAGATATAATAAGAATTTGCTAGCAATGGGAAAGATCTATTACATCATCTATCCCATTTCTTTCTTACTTCCCTACTGTGCAATTCTCAGCATTTTGTCTAGTCTATTTGTACATAATCAAGGAAATGAAGTGCACACCTGAGACAGTCAACCTCTAATTCAAACCAATGGGATGTCTGTCAATGTAAGGAGAGATGGCAGGGGTAGAGGGTGATGCACTAAAATGGTTTGAGTTCTTCCTGGAGGGGATCCACCCAATATATAGTGATGGGAAATTCTTTCACTAGATCCCTTACTCGTGGTTCTCTCCAGTCCTTTTCAACATCTCCATGAAGCCACTAGGTGAACTGGGGGGATGACATGGCTTCAAGTGCCAGCAACAAGCAGATGATAAGCAGTTGTACCTATCCTTCACCACATATGACCACCACCAACATGGCCCTGTGCTTGGATGAGATACGCTCATGGATAAGGAACAGGTGGCTGAAACTGAACCTGAGGAAGAAAGAGGTGAAGCTAATGGGCAGAGCTTGCCGTCATGGCGTAATCTCCTTTGGTTGAAGGTACACACCCAGAATTGGTTAATTTAGTTTATAGTTTAGGAATACTCTTGGATTCCTTGCTGATGCTGACCTCTCAGAGAGCAGCATCAATGAGTAATATTTTCTTTCATCTCTGGTTGGCTAGGAGACACCATTTCATCTTGGCTGACAATGACCTGTTCTGAGTTATTCATGCTTTTACAGAACAACAGAAAAGTAGAACTGGAAGGGACTTCAAGATATCATCTATTCCATCTCCCCATACTCAGCAGCATTAAATACAACTTGGATATCCTGTTCTTAAAAACCTTCAATGATGGGGATTCCACAATCTCCCTTGGTAACTGTCCCAATAGTTAACAAAGTTTTCCCTAATATTTCAACTAAATCTCCCTTGCTGCAAAATAAGATTACTTCTTGTTGTACTCTTGGTGGCCATGGGTCAACAACTGCTCACTATCCTCTTTATAACAACCTATTACATATTTAAAGACTTATAGGGTCCTTCTTCTCCTCTTCTCTTGACTAAACATGCCCAATACTTTCATCCTGTTCTTATAGGTCATGTTGTCTCATACGTCTAAATCTCTAATTTTTATTTCTCTCCTCTGGACCCTCTCCAGTTTGTCCCTATCTTTTTTAAAGTGTGGTGCCCAAAACTCAACACAGTACTCTCTCTCAGGCCTCACCAGTGCCAAATATTGACTCTGGAAGGCACTCAGATAATGCAGTGATCAGTGTAATATAAGAACCTACAGAGAAGAGAAAGGTTTGGCCCTTAATCTTTTAATGCCATTAACTTTCTTTCTATGAAGATGTGATTGGTTCATGATAACTAGCCTCCAAATTAGTTCATGATTAAGGCTGTGTCTGTCAGAGGTCACAGATTCTGTGACTTTACATGATCTCCACACAAAGACGGGCTACAAGCCGTCAGGAACAGTATCCCCAATAATGTCACGGCTAACCTGGTGGCTGAACTTTGTGACTTTGTCCTGACCCATAACTATTTCACATTTGGTGACAATGTATACCTTCAAATCAGCGGCACTGCGATGGGTACCCGCATGGCCCCACAGTATGCCAGTTTTATGGCTGACTTAGAACAACGCTTCCTCAGCTCTCGTCCCCTAATGCCCCTACTCTACTTGCGCTACATTGATGACATCTTCATCATCTGGACCCATGGAAAAGAAGCTCTTGAGGAATTCCACCATGATTTCAACAATTTCCATCCCACCATCAACCTCAGCCTGGATCAGTCCACACAAGAGATCCACTTCCTGGACACTACGGTGCTAATAAGCGATGGTCACATAAACACCACCCTATATCAGAAACCTACTGACCGCTATTCCTACCTACATGCCTCTAGCTTTCATCCAGATCATACCACTCGATCCATTGTCTACAGCCAAGCGCTACGATATAACCGCATTTGCTCCAACCCCTCAGACAGAGACAAACACCTACAAGATCTCTATCATGCATTCCTACAACTACAATACCCACCTGCTGAAGTGAAGAAACAGATTGACAGAGCCAGAAGAGTACCCAGAAGTCACCTACTACAGGACAGGCCCAACAAAGAAAACAACAGAACGCCATTAGCCATCACCTTCAGCCCCCAACTAAAACCTCTCCAACGCATCATCAAGGATCTACAACCTATCCTGAAGGACGAGCCATCGCTCTCACAGATCTTGGGAGACAGACCAGTCCTTGCTTACAGACAGCCCCCCAATCTGAAGCAAATACTCACCAGCAACCACACACCACACAACAGAACCACTAACCCAGGAACCTATCCTTGCAACAAAGCCCGTTGCCAACTCTGTCCACATATCTATTCAGGGGATACTATCATAGGGCCTAATCACATCAGCCACACTATCAGAGGCTCGTTCACCTGCGCATCTACCAATGTGATATATGCCATCATGTGCCAGCAATGCCCCTCTGCCATGTACATTGGCCAAACTGGACAGTCTCTACGTAAAAGAATGAATGGACACAAATCAGACGTCAAGAATTATAACATTCAAAAACCAGTTGGAGAACACTTCAATCTCTCTGGTCACTCGATCACAGACCTAAGAGTGGCTATCCTTCAACAAAAAAGCTTCAAAAACAGACTCCAACGAGAGACTGCTGAATTGGAATTAATTTGCAAACTGGATACAATTAACTTAGGCTTGAATAGAGACTGGGAATGGATGAGTCATTACACAAAGTAAAACTATTTCCCCATGGTATTTCTCCCTCCCACCCCACCCCCACTGTTCCTCTGATATTCTTGTTAACTGCTGGAATTAGCCTACCTTGCTTGTCACCATGAAAGGTTTTCCTCCTTCCCCCCCCCCCCGCTGCTGGTGATGGCTTATCTTAAGTGATCACTCTCCTTACAGTGTGTATGATAAACCCATTGTTTCATGTTCTCTGTGTGTGTGTGTATATAAATCTCTCCTCTGTTTTTTCCACCAAATGCATCCGATGAAGTGAGCTGTAGCTCACGAAAGCTTATGCTCTAATAAATTTGTTAGTCTCTAAGGTGCCACAAGTACTCCTTTTCTTTTTGCGAATACAGACTAACACGGCTGCTACTCTGAAACCTACATGATCTCCATGACTTTTGCAGCAGCCGGTGCGGCTGGGTGAGGGGCTGCCTGAAGAATCGGGCAGTCCCTGGGCTAGCAGCAATTTGGGTATGGGAGTAGGCTCCAGGTTGGGGCAGGAGATTAGGGTGCACAGCGGTGCTTATCTGGAGGGAGGGGGTGGGCTCACCAGAAGCTGCTGGCATGACCCTGCAACCCCTGACGTAGGCGGAGTGTTAAAGAATCTGGCATCTTTATGCATAAGATCATTATGCAATGTATAGTGAACCACTGGCATTCTCTGAAGTAGGTCATCAAGCTAAATACTACTGCTGAATTTAAAATATGGCTGGTAATATTTGTACAGTAGCTTTACAAGCTAAGACCGTGAGAAAAATGAATTATACTTCAGAGGGCTAAATTAAAGCCATGTTAAATTCTGAAAAGACTTCATGAAATGCTTGTGAGTTGCTGCATGCTTGTTAATTTCACTTATAATATCTGTATCCTATGTTATAAGGATAATATTTAAGTGTTTGCTCTGAAACCCACAATCATGAGAGAAGCATTACCATGTATGAAATACTAGTTTTGCACAAAAGATGTCATCTCTTGCCCAACAAAAAAAGATAGACAGACACCAGATAAGCCACTGTGGAACACCAGAAGACAAAAGCCTTTGTTGATTGCACACACACCTCCATACCACAAATAGGAGATATGCAAGTGGACTCATCTCATCAGCTTTAACTCTGGGGAAAGGGAATAAAAATTCTGGACAAGAAGGAACTAGGTTTCTTTATGCTACCTGGACTCTGAGGGGCAAATATATCTAAGCATAAGCAAAGGATGCCTGGCTGCTTAGTCTGCTTTAGCTCTAGAAGACATACAGAGCTTTCATATTACAGCAGCTTCTGTTACCTTTTGGAACCTAAGACTGTAACCCATGGGTGTATGTGTATGTTTACCTGCTTTAACCTTGTACGTAACAAATTTATTTTTCTTAGTTAATAAATCTCTATTTAGTTTATTATAGGATTGGTTAAAAGCATTGTCTTTAGTGTAGGATCTAAGGTGCAATTTATCTGGGGTAAGTGACTGGTCCTTTGGGACTGGGACTAACTTGAACGCTGTTGTGATTTTTGGCATAAGGGACCATTTATCACAAAGGCAAACTAACCTGGGCGGCAAGATAGATCAGAGTACCCCAGGGGACTGTCTGTGAGTCCATGTTAAGGCTGTTATAGTGCTTGAGGGGTTTACACTTGATTCTTAGTTGGCGAAATCTAAGTATAGAACTCACAACCAGTTTGGGGTTTGTGCCCTGTTTCTTCACCATCTGCCCTGAGCTGGATACTCTTGCTTTTGAGCCATTCCAGGCAGCTTGACAGGGTCAGAATTTAAGACAAACATTATTTTAAAACATCTTAGCATAGTGGGATTATTTGAGGCTCCTGGTTTGCTAGAATACATAGGAAAAATTCTCTTTGGTGATCTCAGTCAACAACAATCCTAATTTATGCATCACATAACCAATAGACGACTTCTTTCTATACAGTTGGTTACTTATACTCACAGTCACATACTAAGGAATACCATCCATGACACAGGTCAAGGCTGGGTTGATTTGTCAGGATTAGCTTCAGGGAAAACTTCAGTGCCTGCCTGCTTCAGTGCCTGCCTACTGCCTTAAGTTTGTTTTACAAAACTTCACCAAATTATACTTACAATAGAGGGAAAACATCACCATACCTGAGATTGTGCATTAATATTGGCTCCTTCCTTAACCAGAACTTTGACAACTTCAGCCTGTCCCGCCAAGGATGCAATGTGCAGGGCTGTATTCCCTTTCTGTTATGTAAAAGAAATGATCCCTCATTAACAATCATTATGATATTCAGAACACAATACTACTTCCATGCATTACTTCATAGGCCACTGTTTTACCTTATAGTGTACACAGCATTGTGGACATTGCATGGGGCAGAGCTGGGATATGCCACCAAAGGGCATTCCAAAGGGGTTGTGTCATGTTAACTCCCCAGGATATATTCTCATAATCTTTTGGGTGGAGTTCTGGAATAGGGGTTGGCTGGTGCATGGAACAAATTGCTGGTTTATTTCATGTTTGACAAAGAACTGGAGTAGATAGGTTTTTCCTTCAGCTCAGTGGATGTGCTCTCCAAAAGAGAGCAGAGATCTAAGAGTCTTCTAAATCATCCTACATGACCCAATAAAGTGAGATCTCCTTGTACATGGATGAAAGAACAGTCTGAATACCGAGTACATAGAATATCATGGTTGGAAGGGACCTCAGGAAGTCATCTAGTCCAACCCCCTGCTCAAAGCAGGACCAATCCTCAATTTTTGCCCCATATCTCTAAATGGCCCCCTCAAGGACTGAACTCAGAACCCTGGGTTTAGCAGGCCAAAGCTCAAACCACTGCGCTATCCTTCCCCCCCAGGTACTTTGCTGAAATAACCAGGTTACCAAAGACAAATAAAACCTAAATGTGAAAGTAACGAAAAGACAATTTACTCTGTTTTCTACTTGTTGGCACTTAGTAAAGTGTGCATAGGAAAGAACACAATGAATTGACTGTAACCAGGGCTGGAAGAATGGTGAAGGCAGCAGGCAAAGCGGGGAGGAAGTACCTCATATTGTCCTTAAGGGACTCCCACTGGCATTAATGGCACTGGAGAGAGCTCTTCTCAGCTGAAGGCAGGGTTGCTGTTACATGGGGGGAAACTGCTAGAGCAGTAGAGCCTTGCTGGAGATTTGCATTTCATTCCCAGTCCCACTGGGAGCCAAGGTGTTCCTGAGGGAGGCAGTATCCCACATCTAACATCGTTTCACTGAACAATTACATGCTAATGTACTATTAAAAGAGTCCCATCTAGGCTAGAAAAAAACATGGTTCAATGTAAGGCTCATGGTCAGAGGGGTGGATTAAAGAAAGGTAAAATGAGGGAATCTTTAGGTCTCCATCAATGAGGTATCCATGGGGTGGGGAGAAGCAGTTTGGAGCGAGGGCCTAGACTTATTTTGATGAAGATTCTAGAAACATTACCCCATATGTCAGAACTCATCAGCCAAAATAAGTGAATAACTGTTACACTACATCTCCATAATTTGCAGTGCCAGAGAATTCACTTTTTGCTGTAGAATAGTGCTCCAGAATTTCAGCTTTTGTTTTTCTTAAATTCAATTTCTAGCCCTAATAGTTGCAAAGATAACCATGGAAATATGAAGTGAGCATAATTAATGCCCATCTGAGTCTGCAAAGAGCCAGAAACAATAGCTCTGAGAGGAGGGATCTTCCCCATTCATCTGACTCACGGTGCCATCAACCCTGTTATTGTACAGTTGTGGAAATGGGCATTTTCCCAAGAATCCACAAAATTCAGCATTATTGCTGCAGAATGGATTATTGTGCTCAGCACTGTTTACCTTCTCTTTGCTCCGCTAGGACGTGCTTGCAGGGGAGTTACTGGGATTACAGTGTATGCTTCTCTCACTGTTCTACAGAACCAGATAGGAAAGGGGTCAGGGAGAAAGGGCTAGAGTCCAGCTTGCAGAAAAGGAGCAGGTGTAATCAGATGTACAGACTGGTCACCTGGGATGCTTAGAGAATAGATCAGCTCCAGAGAACTGAGAAAATGAACTGCTGAAGCTGACTACAATGTTCCCCATTCTGTGGCATGCACTGGGTAGGGAAAAGAGATTCTGTTCCAGACCACCTAGACAACAACAATGTATGCTGAAGGTCATACAGCTCAGGTATCTACAGAGAACAGCTGAAAACCCTTCCTTAGAATTAGTCATTACTGAGAATAACATTGATGAATTACACTATAGAAGTTATTGCTGCAGAACTTGATTCCATTGTATTGCAGTGTACATAGAGACCTGCAGATGTTATACTTATACATTTTCACTATTCTGATATAGTCTACTGTTGGTCAACTATATTCCTTGTCTCTCTAATGAAAAACGCCACTAAAAAAAGGGTAAATTTTTTCATGATAGTGAAACTTTAAGGGCTCCCACCGTACACACACTTCTCAGTCCTCATCTTCATTTATAGCCTAGGAGCCTCAGATGATTCATAGATTCACAGATTTTAAGGCCAGAAGAGACCATTGTGATCACCTAGTCTGACCTCCTGTATAACACAGGGCACATAATTTCAACCCTTTAATTTCTGTATCAAACTCATAAGTTGAAGTCAATGAAGGTAAACTGATTTGCACCAGTGAAAGATCTGGTCCTGTGGTTTAGAAAGAAATTAACACCTTATACTTTATCAAAGAGGTATTTATCTTAATATTATACTCTTATATTGCAGTTTTTTGAAAATTTCCTGACTATTTGTACTGCCCATCGGATAACAAGGGGAAATATCTACTTCTAGTTCTTTCATCTCTTTGCTTTGTAAATAAACTAAACAAACATGCACATATTACCTTAGTAGCTGAATCCACTGCTGACCCTCTTTCCAGTAACTCCTGTACCAGTCCCACATGGCCTTCTTTGGCAGCCAGGTGTAGGGCATTGAGTCCATTCTGTAAGCAAAAGGGCCATACCAGTCAAAAATACCACATTTGTAAAGATACACATGCACACTTTCTCCAAGTAAAAAATGAAGATTAATGTCCAGAATATTGGTTCACCTTCTAGTTATGTCAGCATAAGCCCCAATTTTCTTACTACAGTAGTTGAGCTCAAGTACTCTGTGACAAAGCTCCTCCAGTAACAACACTTCTCTCATGGCAACAAGGACATAATTAAAACCATATTTTGCAGCAGGCAAATATCCCCCTATTTGATAACTCTGTATTCACTAACAGGACTATCTTGGATACTTCTCTGGCCCTCATTACCATATTATCTGAGCTCATCTCATTCTTTCATGCCATAGTGTGGCAGCAAGTCCATCCCTCCCCCCGTGCCAATGAGTAGAGCCGGGGCTGGTGCCTGCAAGGGAGGGAGGGAGCAAGCAAAGACTGACAGAGGAGAGCAGAGGGGGAAAGGGACTGAGGAGGAGGGAGCCAAACAGAGCCACAGCCAGCTGTGGCCACCCACATTGCCACATAGCAACCTGCACTCACATACCGCCCCCTTTCCCCAAATACCTTTCCTCCCACAGCTCCCCACTCAACCTACTCCTGCCATAGCACTCCAACCCATTTCTCCCACAGTACCCAACAAACCCCCAACCTTCCCAGCTCCTGCTTAAACCCCTCCAACTCCCTGCAACCCGTCCCCAAATAAACACACCATAGCCCTCCCATAAGTAAAACCAAACCCCATAAAACCTCCTCCTGCCACAGTCCCCCACGCATCTCCCCACCATCCCAACCCCCATCTCCCCCAAATAAACCCACCCCGTGGCTCAAGCCCCAAATAAATGCCCCCCATAAAACATCGCCCTTTCAAAACCCCACATCTCACCCCCAAACCTTCCCCTTAAATTGCAAACCTATTTTTCACAGCCCTATGATGATCTTCACAGTACATCAGCCAGGTGATAGACATAAATACTGCCACTGCCCTCAAGCACTCTGTTGTTTTGCCATATTGCAAGCATCATAAATGACACTCAGTCTACAGCCAGTTGAGGGTTATATAATATTCGTCACACTTCTTGTTTCTAAGCTGGTTGGAGGCACTAAAGACTTGGAATGAACGAACAAGCATCCTTCTGGTCTTTATTCGTTCATCAATCACAGACAGCTCAGGTCTGCAATTCCTGCTGGAATTTCACAGCACTCAGCTCCTGAGAGGAGACACTTAATGGCACTAGGCCTAGTGGCTGTAAACAGAAAGAGCTAGATTCATTTCTGAAGTAACACCACTGGATCCTGTGTTCAGGTGAGCAGATTTTGAGGTTATATTCAGTGGAGTTACAGCAGGAATAAATCTGGCCCACTGTACTGGTTTTAAGCTTTGGAAATGTACCCTGTACATTTGTGATGTTTGCTGGCATTGTACAAGTCTCATTAATTCTTTTAGCACACTAAAATATACTGTCCTGCACTGAAAGTCAGAAGGAGCTACACTAAATTGATCTGCAGACTTGATAGATGTGTTTACTTAACTCACAATCAGCAGCAGGTACTATGCCTTCTTATTAAACTGACTTGAGCTTTTGTCATAAAGTTGATTATACATACATACATACCAGTTTCTTTCTAACACTACTGGTATCATGGGACCATATTGCTATGTACAGTGATGTAAAGTTTTGAAAATCATATTCTGTAAGTAGACAGGTATAGTGTTCTTCTAATTATTTTAGGTCAGATAATTATACTTGGGTGTGATCCCACAGACTCAGAATCAAATGAACTCTATGTGCAGGAATGGAAAGTGAGATTTTGTCCCTTACAGTTGTATACAACTGTTTTATTACAACAAAAGGTCTTAGTATACAGACAATGGCTAACATACTACAATCCTCACACAATGAAAAAAGAGTGAAGTAGTAGGGTAGGACAAAAAGAATGTGATGTGAGTGCTTGTGACATACGTCCACACGTTCCTGTGACTGCAAATAGCCAGGAACAAGAGATCCTATATTTTAATACTCTGCAGAGTGGAAGGACAGCAGCTTCACCACACAAAAAGTGACACCATTCTGTGTTAAAATATTTTAATGTATACCTTATGATACATGCCTAATTATATCATATTAGGTATATCATATTAGGTACCCCAATACAATGATTAGATTATGTGAAATCTCATTGAAATGTATGGAATTTCGCATAATATTCATTTAAAATGTTTGCAACATAAAATGCAATAAAATAAAAATAAGGGGCAATGAAAAGATGAGAGAAAGACTATGCAGTACCTGCTGTACAAACGTAAATAGCTCAACTGTTTTTGTTCTTTTTTTTTTTTAACTAAAATATCAGAAGAAAGCACTGCATCCTTTTGTAGTAGTACCTGCACAACTGTACATTTTTAAATTGAGCTTCGTTCCGCCCCATCCAGAGTCAATGTTGTAATTATTCTTCTGCCCACAGGACTTATCCCTGCTATTTCTTATGATGGAAGGTCTGTAAACAAAGTGGCTTCCCTGCTCCAGTCAGCTGAATTCCAGCATGCTGGAGCAACAATGCTTTCTGAAACTTCTTGTTTCTAAGCTGGTTGGAGGTGCTAAAGGCTTGGAATGAACGAACAAGCAGCCTTCTGGTCAAAAAAAAAAAGTGTGTGGGATTTTCTTTAAACTAGTCATATGCTAAACAACATTTGAAAGCAGAAGGACTTCTGTCTTAATCCTGACAAAGTAAGTACACAGCATAATTACCTCTTTCCTGGGGTTTGGCTTCATTGCTAACTCTCACAATAATTAAAGAACATAACCCTAAACCTTCTCCTCAACCTTGGCTGTACAAGGGTTTCCCTGAAGCGACCCCCTCTCTACTAGATTCAAATTCCCTCTATCTATAAGAAAGAGGTTTCAACCCCTTATCTCCTGCTGAGTTTGCAAGAGTACTATTCAGCGGTGATTACTTAAATAATTTCCCTACATCCACAAAGGAATCTATGCGTTTCTATGAAAGGCTTAGAAATTGCCAACCTGTTCCAACACTTAGCCAAATGTCGTCTTTTTTTTTAAATAAGATTAGCTCTGAAGTTTTAGCTTTTGGCTGGAAATGTTTCCCACCAAAGTCAATGGGAGTAGAATTGGTCCCTTGTATAATATGCTTTATCCTTCAAATTAAAGGATTGTTGATGCAAGCTTTCTTCATAGCTGGTCTTAGGTTTCATCTGAACTAGCACTTCCAGCAGTGATGGTCTAATGCCAGTAAAACTCCAATGGCATTAGCAAACTAGAAGCACTGGTGTATACGGGGCACAGGTAGTTTAACTACCACTGTATCATGATCAGTGGAACTGGAGTCAGAGGGTTTGTGTTTCCTGGAGGGATTATTAGGACAAGACTTATGAATGGATGGTTAGGTTGGAAGCAACTTAGCCACATGGGAAGAGCAGTGCACAGGATTTAATAAAGTTCCCTGTTCAACTTAACCTGTATTCAGCATCATTCTTTACTAATGAAACAACCATGTCTCTGAGCAACTGTGAAGGGCAGAGGGTTGCTTGGTAACTCTAGAAAGTCCCACTCTTCTTCTGGTGAAGATGGTTTACTGACAGGGTAACCAAAATCAAAACATACATTCTGTGGAAAAAAAAAAAGTTTGAATCAAGTGTGAAAACATCCTTACATTTGTGAATATTTGCCTATGTGATTTAGGTAAATGTTTGCTTCTACCCTAAGGAACAACAACTTTTTTGTGCTCATTTCAGATTGAAAGTGCACATTTTGCTTTAGGTCTTTCATGACATTAGAAAATAGAAATGTAATTCAATAGACTTATCCCTTTCACTTCCTGACATGCTACAAAATGATAGGTTTCAGAGTAGCAGCCGTGTTAGTCTGTATTCGCAAAAAGAAAAAGAGTACTTGTGGCACCTTAGAGACTAACAAATTGGTATGCATCCGATGAAGTGAGCTGTAGCTCACGAAAGCTTGTGCTCAAATAAATTTGTTAGTCTCTAAGGTGCCACAAGTACTCCTTTTCTTTTTACAAAATGATGAACACTTGCAACTCCCATTAACTTTAGTGGAAGCAGTGGGTGTTCAGCACTTTGTCAGTGATGTTCAGGATCTTTCTAGCCCATATTACTTCCCACGGCTGTCTCAGGACACTCAGTGCTTGTCTGCATGGAGACTTAGCGTCTGGACAGCCAGGGTGTGATTCTAAAGCACACTTACTTTCTAAGCACTACATCGCTGTGTGGCCCTGCTACTGTGCACTAAAAATTCTGTAATGCACTTTGGCATACTCCTGTCTCAAAAGGCAACTATGGAATGTTTAGTGTGCAGGGTCCATGTAGCCAGTTAGTACTTAAACTAGTGTGCCACACACTAAGTCTCTTGGTAGACAAACCCCCAAAGTCAGAATCAGTCAAAGGCTGAAAGGATTTGTGAAAAAAGCCTCAGTGAAGTCAATGAAAGAGAGAGAAATTGGGCCAATAAAAAAAAAATATATTACCTCACCCACCTGGTCTTTCTAATACCACCCTGGGACCAACACAGCTAAAAAACACTGCAAAACAATAATGAAACTAAAATCTATTTTCAAAACCAAAATATTTTGATCATTTAAGATGTTCTCATTTAACTTTTAATGCATTGCAGTTCATTCTGGTTGCCTCTGCTGGGTATGATAACAACAGGGTTTTAGTACTACTGCAGTTCTGTTGGTTCCAATAGAACAGGGCGGGATGAATCACCTGGTGAACTTAGTCCATATGAAAATTGCTTTATATTTTCCAAACAGAAAGAAACTTTGTAAGATTTCCAGCAGAGGCAGAAATGTCTAATTGTCAGAGCACACAGCTGGGAGTTCTTTTGTTGGATTTCAATATCTAACCACTGATATTCTGTGACAAGTCTCTTAATTTTTCTGTACCTCAGTTAACCCATCTGTAAAATATAGAGAATAATATGCCATAAGGTGTTTGGGAATCTTGCTTATTGAATTTATAAAGTACTTTGAGATCCTCGGAATAAAATTGTTAAAAAATGTCAAGGTATTATTATTTATGTGCTCAAAAGACACTGATAATGGTTGTTTTGGTTTGGTCACTTATGAACCAGAAGGATTTTGGCTGGCAGGATATTGGTCCCACCACAGACAAACTCTCCTTTTGGTGGGGGGGGGAGGGGAAATAAAGTGCGAAAATTAAAAGTCAATGTCCTGCTCTGTTGCAATTCAAGTTTCAGCCTGGGATGGTAAAAGAGAATTCAAGACGTATACCTGATTCAACACTGTATGTTACTTCTGTTTATTTCTTGCAATTCTATTGCAATCTATGGATTTATGACCGTGTTAAACTAGAATGACAAAGTGAAGAATCAGGCCCAATTTGTCACCGACTTCCCTCCTGTTCAACCCTGCTGTAGTTAGTTAGGTCCAATGGGGTGTAAGTCAGTGGAGAATGTGACCCATGCACTGAAGCTTGAAGCCATGTGCATATGGGATTGTGTACTACCAGGGCAATTCTGAAGAAGTTGTAAACACAGTGGAAAATAAGGCTCCCACATGCAGATGCTGCACTCCATTCTATGTTGTGGCTGAGTGAAGAGTGCCACTACATCTCGCCACAGCATAATTCTTATGGAATTTAATGAGTTTTTTCTCTGTCCAGGATATATATAAACACGATCTTGCTCACAAACATGTCTCCTTACATTCTGGGTCAAAACTGAAAAGACTACGCATGCATTCCCAACCATGGAGAAAGCCACGAGGAGTTAGGGAACAGCACAAAGCGTGCAGAAGTTCTCCCTCTAGAGGGAAAGATTCAGGGAGAGGCACAGAGTAGACAGGAGCACATGGCTTCCCAACCGCCTGGATATTCCCCCAAAAATATCTTAAAGAAATAAAGGAGAAAATCTAAAAAAAGGGGGAAATTGTATGAGGCTGTGAAAGTACAGACATCTCCCTTCTAATCCTTTTTCAGTCTGTGAATTCATGAAGCTATGTGAACCTACTGACTTATCACTCACACACAACACTACCACTGGTTTCCGAGTAGCAGCCGTGTTAGTCTGTATTCGCAAAAAGAAAAGGAGTACTTGTGGCACCTTAGAGACTAACAAATTTATTAGAGCATAAGCTTTCGTGAGCTACAGCTCACTTCATCGGATGCATTTGGTGGAAAAAACAGAGGAGAGATTTATATACACACACACAGAGAACATGAAACAATGGGTTTATCATACACACTGTAAGGAGAGTGATCACTTAAGATAAGCCATCACCAGCAGCAGGGGGGGGGGGGAAGGAGGAAAACCTTTCATGGTGACAAGCAAGGTAGGCTAATTCCAGCAGTTAACAAGAATATCAGAGGAACAGTGGGGGGTGGGGTGGGAGGGAGAAATACCATGGGGAAATAGTTTTACTTTGTGTAATGACTCATCCATTCCCAGTCTCTATTCAAGCCTAAGTTAATTGTATCCAGTTTGCAAATTAATTCCAATTCAGCAGTCTCTCGTTGGAGTCTGTTTTTGAAGCTTTTTTGTTGAAGTATAGCCACTCTCAGGTCTGTGATCGAGTGACCAGAGAGATTGAAGTGTTCTCCAACTGGTTTTTTAATGTTATAATTCTTGACGTCTGATTTGTGTCCATTCATTCTTTTACGTAGAGACTGTCCAGTTTGGCCAATGTACATGGCAGAGGGGCATTGCTGGCACATGATGGCATATATCACATTGGTAGATGCGCAGGTGAACGAGCCTCTGATAGTGTGGCTGATGTGATTAGGCCCTATGATAGTATCCCCTGAATAGATATGTGGACAGAGTTGGCAACGGGCTTTGTTGCAAGGATAGGTTCCTGGGTTAGTGGTTCTGTTGTGTGGTGTGTGGTTGCTGGTGAGTATTTGCTTCAGATTGGGGGGCTGTCTGTAAGCAAGGACTGGTCTGTCTCCCAAGATCTGAGAGAGCGATGGCTCGTCCTTCAGGATAGGTTGTAGATCCTTGATGATGCGTTGGAGGGGTTTTAGTTGGGGGCTGAAGGTGATGGCTAGTGGCGTTCTGTTGTTTTCTTTGTTGGGCCTGTCCTGTAGTAGGTGACTTCTGGGTACTCTTCTGGCTCTGTCAATCTGTTTCTTCACTTCAGCAGGTGGGTACTGTAGTTGTAGGAATGCATGATAGAGATCTTGTAGGTGTTTGTCTCTGTCTGAGGGGTTGGAGCAAATGCGGTTATATCGTAGCGCTTGGCTGTAGACAATGGATCGAGTGGTATGATCTGGATGAAAGCTAGAGGCATGTAGGTAGGAATAGCGGTCAGTAGGTTTCCGATATAGGGTGGTGTTTATGTGACCATCGCTTATTAGCACCGTAGTGTCCAGGAAGTGGATCTCTTGTGTGGACTGGTCCAGGCTGAGGTTGATGGTGGGATGGAAATTGTTGAAATCATGGTGGAATTCCTCAAGAGCTTCTTTTCCATGGGTCCAGATGATGAAGATGTCATCAATGTAGCGCAAGTAGAGTAGGGGCATTAGGGAACGAGAGCTGAGGAAGCGTTGTTCTAAGTCAGCCATAAAATGTTGGCATACTGTGGGGCCATGCGGGTACCCATCGCAGTGCCGCTGATTTGAAGGTATACATTGTCACCAAATGTGAAATAGTTATGGGTCAGGACAAAGTCACAAAGTTCTGCCACCAGGTTAGCCGTGACAGTATCGGGGATACTGTTCCTGACGGCTTGTAGTCCATCTTTGTGTGGAATGTTGGTGTAGAGGGCTTCTACATCCATAGTGGCTAGGATGGTGTTTTTAGGAAGATCACCAATGGACTGTAGTTTCCTCAGGAAATCGGTGGTGTCTCGAAGATAGCTGGGAGTGCTGGTAACGAAGGGCCTGAGGAGGGAGTCTACATAGCCAGACAATCCTGCTGTCAGGGTGCCAATGCCTGAGATGATGGGGCGTCCAGGATTTCCAGGTTTATGGATCTTGGGTAGCAGATAGAATACCCCAGGTCCTGGCTCCAGGGGTGTGTCTGTGCGGATTTGTTCTTGTGCTTTTTCAGGGAGTTTCTTGAGCAAATGCTGTAGTTTCTTTTGGTAACTCTCAGTGGGATCAGAGGGTAATGGCTTGTAGAAAGTGGTGTTGGAGAGCTGCCTAGTAGCCTCTTGTTCATACTCTGACCTATTCATGATGACGACAGCACCTCCTTTGTCAGCCTTTTTGATTATGATGTCAGAGTTGTTTCTGAGGCTGTGGATGGCACTGTGTTCTGCATGGCTGAGGTTATGGGGTAAGCGATGCTGCTTTTCCACAATTTCAGCTCGTGCACGTCGGCGGAAGCAGCCTATGTAGAAATCCAGGCTGCTGTTTCGACCTTCAGGAGGAGTCCACCTAGAATCCTTCTTTTTGTAGTGTTGGCAGGAAGGTCTCTGTGGGTTAATATGTTGTATCCAGTTTGCAAATTAATTCCAATTCAGCAGTCTCTCGTGTGCATTCTTTGAAAATAAACAGGATTGCATGAAAGAAATATCTGACTATCATCAATTTCTTCTAATGGCATCAACCTGTAAGGTCTCGAATATTGGCTAACTGTTCAGGCCAAAGTCAGGTATTATTCTTATATATTCCATTTTGAATTATCATCTCTTTTAAAGAACGTCAGGCAACTGATACACCCTAAGCACTTGCAGATTTTACAGTTTTTGTCTTTTGATAGAATTGTCCTATGTCAAGATAGCTGATGTGCCATTCAAAGCTATGTTGTAAAATTACAGTCCCAACTACAAATAATTTTTTGATATTCAGTATTTTTAACATTCATTCATATATCTCAAATGCAAGGCACCTGTGTAAATCTAGAGTGACTCCAGTTAAGTCTGAGGTGGCCTCAGAATCCTATTGAGTTCATTGTTGAAAGAGTTTATAAAAATGTTTTAAAATATATTATTAATGTATATAGGGCAATAGTTATCTGTAAACTGAATCATACAAACATTCAGAACAGTCACAATTTAAAGTTGCCAGTGAGAGGAAGTGACATCATTTTGTGCCAGGATGCTGGACAGAGAACAAAAGTTCTTCTTTTGACTCACCATCATGACCAGATCAAGTTAGTCATATTAACTTCAACTCAGAATTATGGAAGTTTTCTGAGCCTGTGTGTGAACCAGCAGGAACTAGAAGAAAAGAGCAGGGACAGAGAAGTCCTGCAGAGGACAGTAAAACTTAGGAGAAAGCTTAGGCTGAGGTCTACATCTGTGGACCTTAAGTTAAGAGTAAAAAAAACCCTCTGAAGGGGGACACTAGTTTTGGACACTAACTCAATGCCTGTGTGCTATTCTCAAAGTAGGGACTCAGGCTCTTCATGTGGCTGTGTAACTAAAGCAGGGTGAAACTTTTTAGACAAATAGTTTATTTGCTGAAAAATAGAGTTTTGGGTTGACTGAAATTATTGAATAATTCAACATACATTCACCGAACAGTTTAATCCAAAACCATTTTTGGGAAATAGATTCACAAGGAGACTTAGGGGCCATTCACAAACCCAGTGGTGGTTGCCCCTTTAATTTATAAAATTAAATAGTCATAGACCATAGAGAGAGGGTGAGAATAACTATAGCTTTGCAGTTAGGGCACCCACCTGAGAAGAAGGACAACTGGGTTCAATTCCCTGCTCAAATGAATATTTAAGAATATATACAAAGTAGAACATCTTCAGCAAGGACAAGAGAGACACCACACCAGAATACATTATAGACCAGTGTGAAGGGCCCCTCACCTGCAGTATGAGACACTCAAATTCAAATCCCTGCTCCCAATCTGGCAAAATGGGGACTTGAACCCAGGTCCCAATATCCCAGGTGAGTGCTCTAACCCCGTTGGACTATAGGATATATATAGAGGACACCACCTCCTCCATGAATGGCATTTCCAAATTTGCTTTTAATCAAACAGCAGTTAAGAATTCCCCAAAATCAAAACTATTTATTCTTTATTTTATTTTGTTTTGTTTAGCTGAGAAAACTGAAGTTTAGTATTAGGTAGATCCAAAACGAACTTATTTTTTGGGCGGGAGGGGGCAGTGAACTGAAAAATGTTTTAATTATTTTCACTGTTCCATATAGAACTTCACTATCACAACAGTGATGACCACTAATCTATGGATGCAGTCACATTACTAAGGACACCAACACATCACCATTCATCCCTCATGCTTTGTTCTTCACCCATGCAATTTTCAGAGAAATGTCAATGCTGGATATTTATAAATCAAAACATTTATTTTCTAACTTCACACAGGAGCTACAAAAACTTGATACCAAAATCATAACTAGCAATCCTTCTGTCATGACTCTGACCCCCAAAAATCATGAGAATGGCCAAAAAGTCATGAGGTTAAATTTTTTTTCCCCTAAGACTATCTTTTGTTTTTTTGGTCTGTCTTTCAGTCTTTAACGTCTGCTGCCCACTCCCAATGCGTGTGATAATTAAACTGTTGCCAGTTCTCCCAAACGCATACAGTATTGATTTTGGCTTCTCTGCAAGAGCTCCCAGGGACTGTACTATGGTATGGAGTTGCCAGCTTCTCTCCAAACTCTAACATTCTAATTGAATTAATTAATTGTGTCACTCCATTCCCACATTTGCCCATCTCCCAGCCCAGTAATTATTTATGCACATCAGCTCTGTCCCTCCAGTCCCCCACCTGTCACTAGCATTAGGGCATCTCTGCCCCTTCTGCAGCTCCAGGGCACTTCACCCACCATCCCAGCCCTGGTGTTGGAAGCTGTGATGGGGTCCCCTTCTCCCCCTTCCCAGGCCTGGAGGGAGCAGATCCAGGGGTTATTCACCCCCTCTCTTTCCCTTCCTAGGCTAGAAAGGGGTGAAGAGCAGAGGGGGGAAATAGACAAAAGATTGACCCACGGTTTATAGGAAGGGTCGGAGGTGGGGACAATCCATATTTAGTAGCTGTACTGTTTCTGGTCCTCTCTCTCACCTCCCCTCTTTAAGAACGATGTCAGTTCCTCCCATCTCCCCTACTCAAAATTTTATCTTGTGTCCTGACGGGAGGGTGAGAGCTCTGTTCACCTCCTGGAGCAGTTCTGATTGGTTGCTCTTCCCCAGGAGGAGGGGAAGGCGGCCAATCAGAGAGGATTTTCCCCTGGACCCAGATGGACATCACAAGGGCTAGCGCTTGTTGTCTCATTGCAAAACTGGCTACAGCACTGGCCAAAAATCACATAAATGGAGTTAAAACAGAGAGTTGACCATGCTGGGTATGTTTCCCATGTTTCAGCTTACCCAACCTCTCCCTGCACAGCAGACCTTATAGTTACAAGAGATCTGCTCAACTCTGAGATCCACACTCAGAAAACCCCCAAACAAGCCACCCCACCCCTTTTCTGCATTTCCTCCTGGGGTAGGCACGTTAATGGATAATCTGGAGAGATATAGACACCTCTTGCTCTCCATCAGAGTCGTTCCTATATAAACAGTGCCAGCATTCCCCAAGCAGTACAAGACACCCCAGACACAGAAAGAATTTCCTCCAGGCTCCATTGGAGCAATAGGACACTTTGAAGTCAAAGCGACTATTATGCTCCAGTTTATTGCATATAACAGAGCAAGGCTTATGCTAATTGTGCTTAAAATACACTGAAATAGCAGATAATATTTAGTAGGAATCCATCCTACTGAAAACAATTTTACTTTTAATAATGGGCACAACAGAAAATAAATTTACAGTCCGTGAAAATATAACATCTGTAAAGAAAACTGAAGACTATATCTATACTAAACATAATAAATGTGAACAAAAAAGTATATGTAGCTTATTAGGAGGTTATGGGTATACTGTAGACCACTACTTTTTTCATATAGAATAGAAAATGAATGGTTCATCTTTAAAAGCCATCACTGTAAACATGTGGTATATAAGGGGTTGTTGGCAGCTCAAAAAGACAGTCAGCTCATAGGGATAGAACGCAACATGACACAAGTTTGTCTGCATAATTTAGCAAAGAACCGGAATATTGTCCATTGACATTTCCAAATTTCTGTTCAGAAACCAAGAAATAATCAGTAATTTATGATTTTTACAACACATTGGGGCACTCCTGTTCACATTAAAGGAAGCAATGACAATTCTATCATAATTTAACTTGACAAACATGAGGTAGCATGCAATAAAGCACCATAAAGATGCTAAATAAATGCTACTGTCCATATATTCTGAAACACTAGCTGTTATCAAACTTTGGAAATACTAAAAACCAATGAAATACATTTGATTCTCTGTCTAGTCATTTCCCTAATTCAAATCACAGTACTTGAGAAATAATGGCTCCAATTCAAGAAAACACTTTACCAGGGGTTAGTCTATTCTATTCAGAGAAGCACATTTAACCTTAAGCATAGACCCACGAGAATTATTTCTCAATCCAACAACAAAGCATACCATTTTAAAGAAAGGAAAAGGCAAATTTGGAGCAATAGTGCATTTAACATGTGACACTACATTTTCAAAGCAGTACACAGGCTTTTCTCCCTAAAGTCAAATGTACACCTTCTTGTCCAATGTGCACAGGGGGCACACCCTTTTCCCAAGCAGGTGGGGTGGAGCTTGCATATGACACATAGATCCATGACTATATAAATACACCATCCAAACTGCATGCAGAATGAAAGCTAAACAGCTGCTGAACCATCAAGGCTGCAGTAGCAACTGCAGAATGACTCCTGTACTGTTCCCTAGTCTGAAAGGGCAAGATTCTATCCCTTCTGACTCTACAGAACTCCACTAAGCAAATTTTTCATTTTAGCTGTGTGCAAGGCTCCGGAATTAGCCCCTCATAGGATTTTTTCATTAGCTAGGAATGACTTCCATCATTGAAGAGACCCACAGGAAATGTTTTATTCTTGGTATGACTAAAGAGAGCAAATAGATATTTAAGGAAAGCGCCTGAGAGTACGATGACAGATGAGAGCATGGTGATGCTAGGAAATGACAGCATTAAATAACAGTGAGTTGACTGAAAGCAGCAGTGGTCCTATCCATACCCATTATGCAGCAAATATGGTAAACAGTGTATTGTCTCCCTCCACATTACAAATCTGTCACATGTTAGGCCACAACTACTTGTTCACTTTGAGTCCAGTTCTGTCAAATTTAGGATTACTTGCCTCATAAGCTACTACTCAGTATAGGGCAAGGATGGCAGAATCTGACATTTACAGTCAAATGGCTTCAATTAGACATCAAACAGAATAATTAAAAAGATACAAATTTAGAACTTGTGGTCTACCAGAACTTCCTTTGTAATCTAGCTTTTATTCATTGTCTTTCTTAACCTCAAGAATCTAGTTAATGGCTATAACCCCAGCCCATCACCATGTTGCAAATGGTAAGCTTTTCAGAGTCTTAAGAACAGAGAGACAATGAGGGCTTGTCTACAGAGAGACTTGGTGAGCAAGCCAGGGAGTAAATCTACAATGCTCTAACCTGCTGTTTTAATCAGCAGTAGATCAAGAGGACTACTGTAAACACAGAAGTGGGTGGATCAATCCTGTGCTTAGACCAGTTTGACCATGTCTCTCCCCACTGAACTCTGCTGATTTAATGTAAGTGTTGGTCTACTTTACGTACGACTGCATACTGTGCAAGTCAGTATAAAATGAATGAGCATAAACCAAAAATACATAGATGGCATCAGAGCCTCTGTTCAGTCTTAATGATCAGTGGAAACAGCAAAAGGTCAGCTGGGTAAAGTCCAACATATTCAGAAGAGAGGCTGGCTGGCATCCAAAAGCACTTTATCTAATTAAGTGGACCAGGACAGCAGAGATCCACAGAGGAAAAGATTCATGTGAAGAGTTCTCCTTTCAGGACTATTCTGGAGGCCCTGATACAATGAAAGATGCTTATGTCAAAAATTCAAGCTCCAGTACTACATGAAACTTAAAATGAGAGAGCTCTTCAGAGAAATTCAATATTTGCCTGAGTACAAATAGGGCAACAGAGGATGAGGGAGAAAGATGAAACCATCTCACGGCAAGGGGATTTCACTGGGAATGAGTCTGCTGCACAGTGTTCCCAGCTTCTGCAATTTTATTGCTAGTCTCATAATATTTGGTGTTTTTCCTTGAAGCCCTGCTTCTCAAGTCATGCAATTACTCAGGAATCTCAAATCTCATTTTAAAAAGAAAAGTGATTTTCTAGCCCTCCTGGTTATAGAGAAACACTAAAAAACATGACTCCTAAAGGCTCAAAACACCTCAAAGCAAATAAAAAAGGTTTTTTTAATGTTATGATTTTTAAGCCAATCTTATGGATTTGGGGGCCTAATTCATAATGTTTGAATGCTTGGGGTTGGCACACTGCCAAATGCCACTTTCAAACTTATGCAAGGGACAGGAAGAAATTGCTTGGGAGCATCAGAGAAGACCCAGGCCATGCCCCTTCTTCAAACACTTGTGGATTTTTCTTCTTCAAGTCCTTCAACCAGGGTGAGGCTGAGGGTGGTACTGGCTTCAACAGAGCCAAAATTTCTCCTGAATGTTTTTCTGTGGGAGCAAAGTAGGGTGCAAGGACAACGTGAGGTGAATAAGAGCTGTAAAGAGTTTGATTCTTCACTCAACTGAGAGGTGGGGTAGGATATATGGTTGTTTAGAGAGTGGACCATGGGGAGAAATTGTATTCTAACATTAGGCAATTTACCTCTTCACTATTTGTCTATATCCATCTGTCTTCTCTAGTAAGATGTTTCAGAGTAGCAGCTGTGTTAGTCTGTATTCGCAAAAAAGAAAAGGAGTACTTGTGGCACCTTAGAGACTAACAAATTTATTTGAGCATAAGCTTTCGTGAGCTACAGCTCACTTCATCAGATGCAGTAAGATGGTAAGCTCTTCAGGTCAGAAATGTCTTCTGTTTGTACAGTGCCTCGCACAATGGAGTGCCATTAGCTACTACCAGAAGTACTAATAAATTTATTTGAACCAACTTCCAAATATTAATATTTGTCTAGGCCTAGTCCATTCAGGAAGATGGATGTGGTTCAAGCTAGTTCTTCTGTCCCTAGTAAATGATGGGGATAGGCAACCTGGAGGAAATGTCGTAAAACCTTTCTATCCCTGAAACAAACCCAACCTGAACCTTGAAGGCACAACTAGATTTCATTAAGGAATACCTAGTAAGGTTCCTTGATTCTCCTTCCCTTCTTACCACCCCTCCCACCTCTCTTGAAGGCAATGGAGGGGAGGAAGTATAGGAACTGTAGTGAGCACCTGGAGGGTTTGTGGTGATGAAGCTGGGAGACTGGACAGTTGATGAATGAGGATGGGAAAGACTGCATTAAACTAGAATGGGATGTGGTCACATCTACAAAACATTAGGAAAGTGAACACTCTACCTTCATTATAAACACATGCATTGTGAGTCTCAAACCCCACACTCCAAGTTCAGTGTGCATGAAAGGTGTCTAAATATTCCTCCCTATGTACACTTCTGTGACACCAACCACCACCCTCTATTGGCCTCAGATCCAAACACAGACCATCCTCAAGTTCGCCCACCTGTTATGAAATGGACCAGTGACTTGACTTTGCCTCATCTCAGCTCCCAAAAGGGTCAAAAGGTGCATGTTATTCTCCATACACAGTCTAGCCGCAACAAGGGTCATCTCTTATGCAGGGCAGAACTATAAATTGAGCATGATTAAAATATTGTGCCTATGTACTATAACATAACTTCAACATTCTAATAATGTTGATTTCTGGGGTTTTTTTTCATTAACAGGTATGTATTTACCTTTTCAGTTCTATCTTAATGCTTCTTTATTTACAAATCCATTCCAGGGGGAAATTAGAATGGAAACAAGAAATTTTGTTTCAAAATCAAAACTAGTAGAACATAGACCAGACGACTGGTTCAAAGAAGATAAACTACCACTCATTTTCACAGCAGGAATCTCTGCAGGCAAAAAGAGGGAACACACATTGTCAGATGACTATGGCCAAGAAGCTAAAAGTAGAAAATGGTACTCTTTACTGCTGACCATGCAGGAGGCCTGTCACAGTTAATTCATAGATTCATAGATACTAAGGTCAGAAGGGACCATTCTGATCATCTAGTCTGACCTCCTGCACAGTGCAGGCCACAGAATCTCACCCACCCACTCCTATGAAAAACCTCACCCATGTCTGAGCTATTGAAGTCCTTAAATCATGGTTTAAAGACTTCAAGGAGCAGAGAAGCCTCCCTCAAGTCAACCATGCCCCATGCTACAGAGGAAGGCGAAAAACCTCCAGGGCCTCTCCAATCTCCCTGGAGGAAAATTCCTTCCCGACCCCAAATATGGCAATCAGCTAAACCCTGAGCATATGGGCAAGATTCACCAGCCAGATACTACAGAAAATTCTTTCCTGGGTAACTCAGATCCCATCCTTCTAATATCCCATCTCAGGGGATTTGGCCTATTTACCCTGAATATTTAAAGATCAATTATTTACCAAAATCCCATTATCCCATCACACCATCTCCTCCATAAACTTATCAGGTAGAATCTTAAAACCAGATAGATCTTTTGGCCCCACTGCTTCCCTTGGAAGGCTATTCCAAAACTTCATTCCTCCGATGGTTAAAAACCTTCGTCGGATTTCAAGTCTAAACTTCCTGGTGGCCAGTTTATACCCATTTGTTCTTGTGTCCACATTGGTGCTGAGCTTAAATAATTCCTCTCCCTCTCCTGTATTTATCCCTCTGATATATTTATAGAGAGCAATCATATCTCCCCTCAACCTTCTTTTAGTTAGGCTAAACAAGCCAAGCTCCTTAAGTCTCCTTTCATAAGACAAGTTTTCCATTCCTCGGATCATCCTAGTAGCCCTTCTCTGTACCTGCTCCAGCTTGAATTCATCCTTTTTAAACATGGGAAACCAGAACTGCACACAGTATTCTAGGTGAGGTCTCACCAGTGCCTTGTATAATGGTAATAAAACCTCCTTATCCCTACTGGAAATGCCTCTCCTGATGCATCCCAAAACCGCATTAGCTTTTTTCACAGCAATGTCACATCGGCAGCTCATAGTCATCCTATGATCAACCAATACTCCAAGGTCCTTCTCCTCTTCCGTTACTTCTAATTGATGCGTCCCCAATTTATAACTAAAATATTTGTTATTAATCCCTAAATGCATAACCTTACACTTCTCACTATTAAATTTCATCCTATTACTATTCCTCCAGTTTACAAGGTCATCCAGATCCTCCTGTATAATATCCCGATCCTTCTCCGAATTGGTAATATCTCCCAGCTTTGTATCATCTGCAAACTTTATTAGCACACTCCCACTTTTTGTGCCAAGGTCAGTAATAAAAAGATTAAATAAGATTGGTCCCAAAACCGATCCCTGAGGAACTCCACTGGTAACCTCCCTCCAACCTGACAGTTCGCCTTTCAGTAGGACCCGTTGCAGTCTCCCCTTTAACCAATTCCTTATCCACCTTTTGATGTTCATATTGATCCCCATCTTCTCCAATTTAACTAAGAATTCCCCATGTGGCACGGTATCAAATGCCTTACTGAAATGTAGGTAAATTAGATCCACTGCATTTCCTTTATCTAAAAAATCTGTTACCTTTTCAAAAAAGGAGATTAGGTTGGTTTGGCACGATCTACCTTTTGTAAAACCATGTTGTATTTTGTCCCATTTACCATTGACTTCAATGTCCTTAACTAATTTCTCCTTCAAAATTTTTTCCAGGACCTTGCATACTACAGATGTCAAACTGGCCTGTAGTTCCCCAGATCACTTTTTTTTTCCCTTTCTTAAAAATAGGAACTATATTAGCAATTCTCCAATCATTCGGTACTACTCCAGAGTTTACAGATTCATTAAAAATTCTTGCTAATGGGCTTGCAATTTCAGGTGCCAATTCCTTTAATATTCTTGGATGAAGATTATCTGGGCCCCCTGATTTAGTCCCATTAAGCTGTTTCAGTTTCGCTTCTACCTCAGATATGGTAATATCTACCTCTATAGCCTCATTCCCATTTGTCATGCTACCATTATCCTTAAGATCCTCTTTAGCCTTATTAAAGACTGAGGCAAAGTATTTGTTTAGATATTGGGCCATGCCTAGATTATCTTAACCTCCAGCTCCATCCTCAGTGTTAAGCGGCCCCACTTCTTCTTTCTTAGTTTTCTTCTTATTTATATGGCTATAGAACCTTTTACTATTGGTTTTAATTCCCTTTGCAAGGTCCAACTCTACTCGACTTTTAGCCCGTCTCACTTTATCCCTACATGTTCTGACCTCAATTAGGTAGCTTTCCTTGCTGATCCCTCCCATCTTCCACTCCCTGTATGCTTTCTGCTTCTTCTTAATCACCTCTCTAAGATGCTTGCTCATTCAGCTTGGTCTACAACTCCTTCCTATGAATTTTTTCTCCTTTCTTGGGATACAGGCTTCCGATAGCTTCTGCAGCTTTGATTTAAAGTAATCCCAGGCCTCCTCTACTTTTAGATCCATAAGTTCTTCAGTCCAATCCACTTCCCTAACTAATTTCCTTAATTTTTGAAAGTCAGCCCTTTTGAAATCAAAAACCTTAGTTGCAGATTTATTTTTGTTAATCCTTCCATTTAGTTTGAACTGAATTAGCTCATGATCACTTGAGCCAAGATTGTCCCCTACAACCATTTCTTCTATGAGGTCCTTGCTATTCACCAAAATTAAATCTAAAATGGCATCCCCTCTAGTCAGTTCAGCAACTACTTGATGAAGGAATCCATCAGCTATCGCATCTAGGAAAATCTGAGCCCTATTATTATTACTAGCACTGGTCCTCCAGTCTATATCTGGGAAGTTAAAGTCTCCCATGATCACGCAGTTTCCATTAGTATTTACTTTATTAAAGACATTAAAAAGGGCTCTATCCATATCCAAATTAGATCCCGGATGTCTATAGCACACCCGAAGCACTATCGTAGGAGAGGCTTTACTAGTTTTCTTCCCCAATGTAATTTTTGCCCAGACGGTCTCTGTCTTATCCATTGCATCGCTTCTTATTTCTTTACATTCTACCTCATCATTGATATACAATGCTACTCCACCACCTTTACCTTTGTTTCTGTCTTTCCTAAACAGCACATACCCTTCAATACCTGTAGTCCAGTCATGACTATTATTCCACCATGTTTCTGTTATCCCTACAATATCTGGTTTCACTTCCTGCACCAGTAGCTCTAGTTCCTCCATTTTGTTACCTAGGCTCCTCGCATTGGTGTATAAACATCTTAATTTTTGCTGTTTGGCCTCGCTCACATTTGTACCCTATTAGGCACAGTCATTCTACAGCCAATATAACCTATTAGACTAGTATCCACACCGCCCTCGCTCCTTATATACATTCTCCTACCCACAGCTGTATCCTTTCTTACTTCGTCTTCTTCCCTCTCAATGCTAAAATCTGGCGTGGAGATTTCCTGGACATCTCCCATCCATCTCCCCCTAATTCCTAGTTTAAAGCTCTCTTTATTAGTTGTGCCAGCATCGATCCTAGAAGTCTATTTCCTTCCCTACTCAGATGAAGTCCATCCCGAGAGAACTGTCCTCTGTCGGTGAATGCCTCCCAGTGGCCATACATCCCAAAGCCCTCCTTATAGCACCACTGCCTAAGCCATCTGTTAACAGTCATAATCTTGTCACACCTTTGTTGCCCTTCTCTAGGAACAGGAAGGATCCCGCTAAAGATCACCTGAGCCTCAATTTCCTTAAGCATCTTCCCCAGCCTAGCATAGTCTCCCTTAATACTTTCCAGCGAGAATCTAGCCGTATCATTTGTTCCCACATGAAGGATAATTAGGGGATTCTTTCCCGCTCCCTTTTGGATCCTTTTCAACCTCAGGTCTACATCCCGTATCTTAGCACCCGGAAGACAGCACACCCTTCTATTCTCTGGATCAGCTCTAGTTACAGGCCTGTCTATTCTTCTCAATAAAGAGTCCCCTATCACATAGGCCTGCCTTTTCCTGGTGACAGTGCTATTCTCCAGTCTCTCCCCTGTTCCCTCTGGCTGCAAGTTCTTTCCATTCCTATTTTCCCTTATAATCCTCTTCAACCCATCCTGTATCCTCCTGGGGCTCATATTTGGTGTAGTCTCCCTTGACTCTTCCACTTTTCCTATAGGACTAGCCTCTCTTCTCTTCTTCCTTACCCTTCCACCTTCAACAAGTACCTGCTGAGCCCCTTCTTCATTTTTCAACTCTGCAAACCTGTTCCTAAGCTCTATTTCTCCTTCACTAGCCCGTCTTTTTCTCTGCCTGGTTCTTTGAGTCACATGTTTCCACTGACCACTTTCCTCACCCAGTCTCTCCTCAAAATTCCCCAGCCCTGCTTCCATCCATGAGTCTGAGCTTTTCCCTTCAGATACCTCATCTCTTTGCTCCATCATCTGCTCAAACCCCTTCCTAAACTCAACCAGACTTTCCACCTGCATCTCCAAACCTCGGATCTTTTCCTCCATCAGCTCTATCAGACGGCATTTCATGCAGAAAAAACTCTTACCGGTTCCCCCCTCCAGGATCATGTACATACCACAGCTTCCACATCCAGTCATCCTCAATGTGTCTTCCACTACAGGAATCACTCCCACAGCTGCCTCTGTATCTGTCATCGCCTTCCCACCTAAATCCTGTTAATCTGGGAAACACAAGGCACACCAAAAAGACCCCCCCCCCAGCAAAAGCAAACCCCAAACAAGCACCACAATCCAAACTCCCCTTTCAAACTCCCCTGTTTACAGCTCTGTTTGCTGACTCCTGTGCCACTGCAGCTGTCTGTGCCGCTGCCTGACTGGCTGGCTACCTTTATAGGACCCCTAGTCAGAAGCCCCACCCCCTAAGCAGGGCTCAGCTGTTCTCCCAGCACAAAGCCCCTACACACACACACACACACACACAAATACTAAAGATACAAAACCAAGTACAACTACCTTCTCCTCCAACAGAACTCCCACTCAAACTCCCCTGTTTAGAGCTCTGTTTGCTAGCTCCTGTGCCACTGCAGCTGTCTGCAATTCTTTGTAGTTGAAAGTCCCAAAGCCACATGACAGGCTGTCTTGTGGACACAAATTACCCAATGCATGGAGAAACAATTCCATGGCATATGGGAACTATGAGAATCCAAACAATATGCTAATCAAATACATTCATTTTAATAATAGGCCTATAAGCACTGCTGTCTTTGCTAATTGCCTTCCAAGCACTTCAGATACTTTGCATTTTATAGAAAATTCCTAAACTATTTCCTGCCAATATAAGAAAAATGACTTCACAGAATCAGAACTGGAAGGGACCTCAAGAGGTCATCCAGTCCAGTCCCTTGCACTTAAGGCAGGACTAAGTATTATCTACACCATCCCTGACAGGTTGGGGTGGGGGGTGTCGACCTAAGATATGCAACTTCAGCTACGCGAATAGTGTAGCTGAAGTCGGCGTATCTTAGGTCGACTTACCTGGCCATGAGGATGGCAGTGAGTTGACCACTGCCGCTCCCCCATCAACTCCACTTCCACCTCTCGCGAGCTGGAGTTCTGAAGTCGACGGGGAGTGGTTTTGGGGATCGATTTATCACGTCTAGATGAGACACAATCAATCAATCCCCGATAGATCAATCACTACCCGCCGATCCAGCGGGTAGTGAAGACCTGCCCTTATAATACTCCTGCTAATACATCCCAGAATGTTTGCTTTTTTTGCAACAGTGTTACACTGTTTACTCATATTTAGCTTGTGACCCATTATGACCCCCAGATCCCTTTCCGCAGTACTCCTTCCTAGGCAGTCATTTCTCATTTTGTATGTGTTCAACTGAGTGGAGTACTTTGCATTTGCCCTTATTGAATTTCATCCTGTTTACTTCCGACCATTTCTCCAGTTTGTCCAGATCATTTTGAATTTTAAGCCTATCCTCCAAAGCACTTGCAACCCCTCCCAGCTTGGTATCATCCACATTGCCATTATCTAAATCATTGATGAAGATAGGGAACAGAACCAGACCCAGAACCGATCTCTGCTGGACCCCACTTGTTATACCCTTCCAGCATGACTGTGAACCACTGATAACTACTCTCTGTGAACGATTTTCCAACTGACTTACTGAATCAGACCATGTTAATACATGTAAAATACAGTACTTTGCACAATAATTGACCATTGATATTGTATGGCATGTATGGGTATAAACCTAGTTTAAACCTTGACACCAGTCCTAAGCCACTGATGCTGAAAGTTGGTGTTACCACAATGTACTGCACAAGAGTCATAAATCTATTTCAAGCAACTGCAAAATTATGCAGTGTTTATTTTGACCTCTCTATTTTACACGTACAGGTCACACTGTACCTGCTTTTTTCATTGTCAGTGGTTAATGGATCCAGTGCTTCACCCAATATCATTAACATACTTTTATAAAAGAGGAGTTTTGTCTAACCAGTTCCAGAAAGGAAGCACTTCATGGTATGGATAAAACAGTACCAGCAGTAGTCATGGTTGGTAGTAAAATAGGGACTGCTAACTAATAGAAATGCCCCAGCATTTAGACATTGTCAAAAGTAATAAAATATTGCACTCTCATCTTGATGTAATTGCAGTGCTACTATCATGGTCTTTAGAAACATTTTTCCATCTCTCCCAAATGCTCTATTAGACTGTAACTAGCAACTATTCCACTTCCTAATGTTTGTGGTACTTTATGTCCTCTCATGAGGAACCACAGGCCTTGGCGGTACAGACTATTTGTTGTCAGTGCACAGAATCTTAGTTCCTTAGTTATAATTCATGACAAAACAAACACAGGGCTCCTCTTAAAATCTGAAAGAGGAAAAGTTCCCCAGTTGGATGAATGTAAATCTTAGAAGCAGGTTTCTGATGCACATATTTAAATTTAGAATTTGCTTCTCATAAATCCTCTCAAAAGTAAATAATGGGGTAGAACATACTTCAAAAACATTTTGGCTATTTGCAGATTTTTTTTCAGCATTCACCCAGTTCTACCTATTATACTGACAAATCTCTGGAACAAGCCATTTCTTTAAAAAAAAAATTAGAAACTCTTCAAATAATACTTTTAAAAAGAACCCAGTAATTCTGCTTATGCTCTCAATAAACACAGAGTGTATAACATTAGATTCTGAAGTGCAGAAAGATTTCCACACCCCCCCGCAACTCTTTTTATTCAAATTTGATGTTACACTTGACTACTTAATCATCTCCTATTTTACTTTGGCAGACAAGATAGCTCTTCTAACTACTTCAGAAAACTATGTGATTATTTTGGTTCTCATTCTTAAAACCACTCTAACAAAATAATGGCCTCATCTGTGAAATTTTAGTTAGAGTTTTGACAATTTTTTCCTTCTAAACCTTCATTATCCGAGCTTTCTACAATGACCATGGTATATCACCAAGACTTTTTTTTCTGGGCTGAATGTTGGCATATGGGCAGCCAGGGAACAAGAGATTTTAGTGAGGCTGTTTAGGAGATATTAGAAGGTTACGGTGGATGAGAGGATCACAATATCTCAGCAGTGACCTGTCCCTGACCCTTTCCTGGCCTGCCCCATCAATATGCAAGACTACACTCCCGCTTTGTGCAGACACTGGGAACCCACCACAGTGTGAGTTCTGCCAGCAGTAAGCTGAGTCCAGTCCTATGGGCCAATACATGGCAGCTGCTTTTGATCATTCTAAAAGTAGGTTTTTTGGGTTTTTTAGCCTCTTTTGGAGTCTGTGCGCCGAATTTTAGTTCGGTTTGTAAGGTTTTAGTCCCGAAACAGAACTGGATGAAATTTCTGTTGAAGTATTTGCTACATTTTTGTTTGATTATTTTTCTCTCTTACCTGTTTTTTAAAAATCTAAAACATCAGCTTTTATGCAAATTTTACTTCCTTCCTGCAAACTCTCAGCCATTGTACAAATTCAGGGGTCATTTTTGCCAAATTTCATTAGAAGTTCTCAGCAAATTAGACATACATGACTTGATCTCGCAAGTTCTTAGTACATGGAACTGTCACTGACTTCAGTGGGAGAACCATGGGTGCTAGACTGGCAGTATTGGTCCCAAAAGAGCATAAATCCTACAAATAATTATTTGCATACTTAACAATATGCATGAGTGGTTGTCCCATTAAATTAAACTGCACTACTAAACTGCAAAAAGTTAAGCATGTGTCTAAGTGTTTGCAAGATTAGGTCTTCTGTCACTATTTGATGCAAACTGGGTTCATGGAACAAGCTTATTGATGAAAAACCCAACCCAAAGTCTAAGGCAGTGGTCACCAACCGGTCGATCACGATCAACTGGTCGATCCGAGAGGATCTCCCAGTCGATCGCAATCTCCGGCAAGGCAGACTCCACACCTTGGCCCCACACCACTCCCAGAAGTGGCCAGTGCAGCCCTACAGCCCTGGAGGCAGGAGGGGGTAGCAGGGGTCTCCCTCTGCGCACTGCTCCTGCCTGCAAGCACTGCCTCTGCAGCTTCGATTGGAGAGGAGAGCTGCAGGGGCGGTGCTTTCAGAGAGGAGCAGCACACAGAACAATGTGCTCCCTGTCCACCCCCCCCAGGGGCCGCAGGGGCACGTTGGCCCCTTCTGGGAGCAGCGTGGGGCCAGGGTAGACAAGGAGCCTGCCTCAGCCTTGCTGAGCCCGCTACCAACCAGGAGCCGCCGGAGGTAAGTGCTGCCCAGTGGGAGGCTACACCCCAAACCCCAGCCCCCTCCTGGAGCCAGTACCCCATACTTCCTCCTGCACCCCAAACCCCTTCCTGAACTCTGAGACCCTGCCCAGAGCCAGCACCCCAAACCCCCTCCTGCATCCCAAACCCCAGCCCTGATCCCCCTCCCAGAGCCAGCACCCCATACCCTCTCCTGCACTTCAACACTCTGCCCCAGCCAGAGCCCCCTTCTGCACTCACACTCCATCCTAGAGCTTACACCCTTCACCCCCTCCTGAACTCCAACCGCCTACCCCAGCCTGGTGAAAGTGAACGAAGGTGGGAGAAGAGTGAGCGGCGGGGGGAGGGGCATGGAGTGAGCGGGGGGAGGCTTTGGGGAAGGGAGGGGCTCAGGGAAGGGGTGGATAGATCCTGGGTTGTCCTTAGAATCAAAAAGTAATCTTGGGCATAAAAAGGTTGGAGACCACTGATCTAAGAGAACGGCTTTCAGTGTGTGACAGTAGGAAAACACAGGCTGGATGCTGTGCATAACAGTGGCACCCTTTGTAGCAGTAACAGCATTTCCAAAGGTGAGTAGTAACCCAGGAGAAACTAGATCTCAACATTCTTTATGCTAATTTTATTGTACAACTATTTTGTAAAGACAACCAACCACTGATGGGAAAACAAACTAAAACGTGATAAATTGCCACTCTCATATACTCCATATTTACAAGTCTTTTTGCAACCCTTTGTAGATATAGTTAAAAAAAAAAAAATCCAAAAATTGGCCTGTTTTCCAGTCATTTGAGTCTCTAATAACAGCAACAGCACTAATTGGCATTCGGCACTAGGGACGTTGTTTACTGTAGGTGATTGTGAGTAACTAGATTTTAATCTGCTTGGACACACTTAAGCCTTTCAGCTAAAAATAATCCACTGAGTGTTTGCTTACAGCCGGATACCACACAGAAATAGCCAGGGAAACCTCAGACTTCTGCACTCTGGGTCAATGGCAAATCAGATGCTTTGTAGGGGATGATACATTAGATGGCCAGGAAGAAGGGGATGACTGAACATATTGCTTTCCACAGTAAAAAAGGATATCTACATATTGCATGGAACCTCTAGAATGTTTCCCACTGTGTTCATGTACATTTTCTAATTGGAGTTTTATCTTTCTTGTAGTGCGACAATCATGTCCACATTTCCAGCAATTGTTCTCAAGGGAGGAGTGGCACCAATAGTTGTAAAACCTCCCATTACTTCATTTGAATCTATTTAAAACTGCCCTGGAATTATGAAGTGCTTTGGAACCCACATAAAACGATTTGAGGGTCAAGCACTGACTATAAAATTACAAAAAAGATGCTTTCTGAAATTTTTTAGATGCTAGGTTAGAGTTTGAGAATTCAATGATCAAAGGAGACTCCTCCTCTCTAGCAAACAAGGAGGTCATCGCTAGCACATGACAACCACTGAAGTTGGAGATGCATTAGAAACCCAGTGCAGATAAGAAGAACCACCCTTCTAGAAGCACCCCTGTATTCACACCCTACAAACTACTGTAATAATCTTTATAAAATATGCCTTGTGAAGTCTCATTTGAAAACTAAAGTCACCACTGATCATTAATATTCTTGGGTGCGGTAAGTACACAATGTGTGTAAAGAGTTATGGACATAGTGGAATTATGACTAAATCAGGCACGTCAGGAGGAGCTGGTAAACAGGTCTGCTATTGACAACAGAATGTATATTTCATTCTCTGAGCAGCCCTGTCTTCAGGCAAAGACAATGAAGGTCTATTTTTACACATTAGGTAAACAAAGCTATTAATCTAACAGTAGGGGAAGAAAGAGCATGAAGTGTCCTTCAGCACCAGACTCCATGTCACCTTCCTCAAAGCCTGAATAACTTTACTTTGAGGGATAACCCTCAGAAGAATCCATTTCAAACATTTAATGGTCTATAAAGACAGAGGGGTTGAACCTCAAATGATAGCAATTGTGGTCAACTGATTATATACAATATAACTATATTATAAAACTGCACAAAATGAAGTCTTTTCTGAATGCTAATGGCACACTGGTGATTGATACCATCATGAAATGTATGTACTAATGCTATATGAGAAATATGGATACTTAATATTATGCTTTAAGGTCTGTGGCCAAAGGAGTGGGAAAACAGGTTCTCTCTCAGACGAGAGGAGGCAGCTATCTACCTGTCTCCTATGTAAATTCAGCACAGCGGAATCAAAACAATGGAAGCCCCATTTACACAGAAATCAGAAATGGGGGGCTGGGAAGTCCACCAGAAAGGAAAAACAGCATGAGGTCATCCTGCCTCTTAAAACAAAGTCCTGACTTTGAAAGATATAAAAAGGTAGAAGCTATCTTTGGCATCCATCGACACAAGGGAACAGAGCTCTTGAAAGTTGAGAAAGATGGGTCCTTCAACCACAGGAGATGGGGAGGAAGTCATCTCTGGAAACTGAATATAGGTGAGAAACCATCTTGAACAAAGCGTGTACCTTGTAGATTCAGTTTTAAAATGTTTAGACGCAATATTTTTCACTTTTACATGCAACCCTTTCTAACTTTATTCATTTTATTTGGCATCACTTAACCTATGTCCTGTTAAAATATTTGTTTTATTTTTTTAACCATAAACCGTACAGAGAAAGGGTTATTTACCATGGTTAAGTTAATAAGCTGTCATGTGCTTTTCTGTCTTTAGAGGAAAAAACTACTCTATTATTTTCTGAACTTTCCAGAAGAGGACTTGACATTACAGAGCACATGATTCGGTGAAAATTCGGGATTGGAAATATGCTGGGGTCACCTTGATGGCTGTAACCAAGGTTGGTGGAAGCCTGAGTGGGATTGTGGGGCCATAGACACACTACTAGGGTCAAGGCTGCTGAACCCGGATGGGCTACACAGCACACAAACACTCAGAGTATGACATGTTTGTAGGTTGGCTCAGTGTCTCAGGCTGTGAGCTAGCAGGAAAGCACTAAGTCACACAGGGCTGCTGGGCAAGTAGTGACACAATCTCTCACTGGTCTGGATTGCACCCCACGTTGTGATAGTATACACCTTCTGTTTTAATTGAGAAATAAAGATTCAATATCCATCTTTCACCTATGTGGCCTGGTGAGAGAGGGTTAATTTTGTAGCTGTCCCAACCTACTTATAAATTGCCTTTCTTTTGCCCGAGTGGATTCTCAATGCCCTGCTTATGGAAAACATCCACAGATCCTCCACCCGACTCTCTAGGACAGGGGTGGGCAAACTTTTTGGCCCGAGGTCCACATTGGGTTCCAAAACTATATGGAGGGCCAGGTAGGGAGGGCTGGGCCTCCCCAAACGCTAACCCTATCTGCCCCCTCCCACTTCCTGCCCTCTGACTGCTCCCTTCAGAACTCCCAACCCATCCAATCCCCACTACTCCTTGTTCCTTGACCGCCCCCTCCTGGGACCCTCTGCCCCTAACTGCCCCCCCAGGACCCCACCCCCACCCAATCCCCCCTGCTTCCTGACTGCCCCGACCCCTATCCGCACCCCTGCCAGGCCCCTGGGACTCCACCCCCTATCCAAGCCTCCCTCTAAAGCCCCTTTCGGAATGTGGCCCTGCGAACATGGGCGGAGGACTCAGGAGGAGCAGAGGCAGCTGTGCAACTGGAGAGAAGCAGCGGTTTCCCCTTCAAAGCATCACTTCTCTCCAGTCAGCTGCGCGGCCACCCGCGGCTCCTGCTGAGTCCTCTGCCCACATTTGCTGTGCTCCCGCCACCCGCACTGCCCGCTTGCTCCCCTGAGGCTGCAGGTGAGCCTCCCTTCCTGCTCTCCCCTGCCCCCGCAGTGCAGCCCCCTCCTGCACAGGCGGGCGCAGCGCACTGAGGCTGAGGGGGAGGGGAAATAGCGGGGGGGGGGAAATGGGGCCAGGGGCTAGTCCCCCCGGCCGGGAGCTCCGGGGCCGGGCAGGATGGTCCCAGGGACCGGATGTGGCCTACAGGTTTGCCCACCTTTGCTCTAGGAGTTAAATGCCTTATAGGGAAAATTTACTTCCCGGCAATTCAAAGCAAGATGTGCACAGAGGGGGTTTAGGGACGTAGCAGAATCACCGTATAAGTAAAAAAGTCCCCTGCTAACTTCACAATTTGGTACCAACATGCTATTCCCCTTACTAAAAGCAGAATTATATAGCTTTATTTTTTAGTTATTGTATCTATTTAGTTTAGGCATTTATAGAACAGCTGTGAATTGTACAAACACATTGTTTCTATCTTCTTTCATGTTTACTTGCCACACCTCCTAAGCAATCAAATTCCAGTAATGTAATTACATCATCATAGGGAAACCATCATGGGAAACTAGATATAAAAAAAACTTGATATAAAAAAGAAAAATGTGGACTCAAATTGGAGTGCTTATTAGTAAATTAGATTCATGCAGATCTTTGTTTATTTCTGTGTACTTAATAAGTTAACACATAATATATTGCAATTTGGCGAGGTTCATTTCTCCTGGAATATGTGTCAAAATACCAGATTTGCTAAAAATCTTGACCCATAATAATAAATAACATTTAATTAATGTAATTATTTGAATTACTGTCACACCTAGGAGGCTAGTCATAGCTTCGGTACAAACACAGACCAAAACGACAGTCCCTGCCCCAAAGAGATATTAATTATGGTATTAATACATGTAAAACAAACATTCACTCTCTCAGATTCCTGCCAGGAATAAGGGGCTCAGAAAGGCTCGTTTGCTTACAATAGAGATGTTCTATTAAATATGTGCTGTGGGCATAGTCATCTGTGCAAAAGTGGATGCTCCAAGTCAGAGGCCAGGGCTGAAAATGTAGCCCAAACTGACTCAGAACTTGACTGTGAAGGTCTTAAATTGATCTAAACCATAAAACCATGTAAGGTTTTCCCTATTTGCATAGTTCTTATCTGGTACATATAATACTTGTGTACAGCAAACACATGCCCGTGCAGTCTCTCTTACCTGATTACATGTGTTGATGTCTATTCCACCCTTCAGATATTCCACTACTTTGTCCAGATTGCCAGCTCTGGCAGCTCGAAGAAAGCTCGCATTGCTGTCAGACTGTGAAAAGAGGAGAAAAAAAAACAAAATTCAAATTACTGCTTTAAAGAGAATACAGCACTGATACCTATTACTATATCCACATTGCATGCTGCAGCTGTAACAATATGGTGCAAAGAAAACTGTCCATACATTTTACCTTCATTGATTCCTATACACCCCAAACAGTACAAAATTGGCACAAAGGACCTAACGACCTCTCAGACTGAGCAAAATATTGCAACAGTTGCCAAAGGTAAAAAATTAGTTAGCCTGAAGGAAGAGAGTAAAAATCCTGCTAGTTAGCATTAACAATAGTAGGTAAAGGAACAGAGTCTAGCTAAGTACAACCAACTTGCCAGTCACAGAATCCCTCTTTCTATATATGTATCCATATAGGATAGTTTACTAACATTTCAGCAAGAACATCTGATGGCTCTAAGGTAGTTTACTAACATTTCACCTGGGTTATAAGCAACCAATCATCTCTTCTGCTGTTGTTTCCATTATTGAGATAACTATCACTAGAGTTTGGACTCTTATTTGACCGTGCCAGGCTAACACTCACTCACTCTCACTCACACAAAACACCCAGTAAAAATATTTGAATGAGAGAAGGCCCCAGCAGACATTCGTAATCAGCCGAGATGAGCATGACTAAAACAGCTTGAACACATGAGTAAAGTACAATTATTAACAGAGTGTGTAAATGTGGCACTGCAGACAGCCCTAACATGTTTCCCAAGAAAACAGTGTTGCAGGTAGGTTTAACCTTGGGCCACAGACCCAAAGGGGATGAAGTACTCAGGTGAAGTATTTATATCCAAGATAATGTTGGTCATCATTCCCCTCCTATGCTGCTTTTGCTCATATATTCACATTTAAAGTCCAACAGATTTATTGCCAGTAACCCAAGGGAGTATGAAATGCTTTTAGCCCAGCTCCCTTTGTCTTTAATTAGAGCACAGAATTCAGATTGGCCAACAGACAGAAACACAATGATGCACATATGTGAGCCTGCAGTTAAGTCAATTTCCAATTAATACAGCTGTCAGCAGAGAGAGAAGAAAGGAGTGCTATAGCAGCAGGGTTAAATCAGTATGATTATGGTCATGTATGAAGATTTGGGGACCTAAAGAAAGAGAGAGTAATTCTTGCTATTTTATACTTTCTGCAGGCAGAACAGAAAATGCAATTTGAAGGGAAAGGCTAAATAAAAAAAAATCTACTAGTATGTTTTTGACTGGTAACATTTTTTCTAGCACAGAAGGAAATTATTGGGATCATAGTGATGCAGAAGAATAGGCATAAGAATGGTCTACTACTTAAAGTTTTGCTGGAATATCTCAGACTTACATTAAACACATTTTCCATCTACTCCCATCTCCCTGCTCGGAGCAAGATTGTGAAGCCCATTCTCCTGAAGGCCCCACAATACTCAAAGCCAGCTTTTGTGCAGCTTAATAATACTAATCACATTGATCCATTTATTTCAACCACCACTGATCTTCATCCCTCCATAGGAGATCAATTTACATCACTGGTTCCTATCTATTTTAATCTACAGCAGATGGATATCATTAGAACTATTCTTTTTGCAACTGTATTTCATGCCAAGACAAAAAAAATTTCCTTCCAAATTCCTTTCAGCAAACTTCAGTACATTTTCCGTGTCTTTTATAGTGTTAAGAAAACAGACGATCTTTCTTACACACAGCAGGGTGGAGAAGTAAGGTAGCATAGGAATTTGGATTTACAGAGCCTGAGGCGTGAGCCAATCTGGCATTGGATAAAGCATGACATAGCAGCAGTCTCTGCCACATGCTTGAAACTGTATCAGTGGTTTTCAACCTATTGTCAGTGGAATACTGTGGGATTGGCAGACTATGTGTAAGGAAGGGGTCCACAAAAAGTTGTTGTTACCAAAAACAGTGATTTTCAACCTGTGGTCCGTGGACCTCTGTAGGTCTGCAGACTATCTTTAATATTTCCAAATGGATCCACACCTGCATTTGAAATTTTTTAGGGGTCCAGAAATGAAAAAAGTTTGACAACCGTTGGTCCATATCAAAGGAGATCTTGAGCAATGCAGCATCTCCTGTATTACACGTGTGTGCACACAGCAAAATTATACTGTAATTTTTAATTGACCTTGAAAAAAAAATCAACAGTCTTGAAGCAGAAGCATTGACAAAGCCAGAAATTAAAGCACTTTTGGTGAAATATTCGCCCTAATTAAGTCAATGGGAGATTTGGGAAAGGAATTTACACATTATGGTTATATCAATTTTTGTTTGTTGACACTTTTTACATGTCTATGGGAATTAACAGTCCCAAGGCTATAATCAGTTGCTTTCATAGTTTCAAAAATGTGTAAGTGGTAAACACATGAGCAATGACACACAATTCAATCAATGCTCTTTTATTAAGGACACAGAAATTCAACATTTATTTGCCTTTCTTCCAGCCAGACAACTATATTAAAAGTTAATGTTAGATTCCCAATTATTTTTGGAAAAATCAGTTTTCAGCCATAGGCAGGGTGACATTTTGAATTTGTTTCGAGGCTAGAAAGGTGTAAGCTTTATTGTCATATGAATTTCACTACCTTGATTCATATCTTTGCCTCTTCAAGACTAGACTACTGCAATGCATTCTACTTAGTGATACATTTTTAAGTCCATTCAGATACAAACCTGGTGGAGAACAGTTCACTTGCTAAGAAAGGTATCCCAGGAGTATATTAGACTAGTACTCTGTGATCTGCACTGACAGGTCTGCCTGGAGTTCCTGGGTGGAGTTTAAAGTGTCGATTTAAACATATAAAACCCTAACTGGTGTGGTACCTGCCTCCTTGAATGACTGCCTCTCTTCATGTGATACTGCTGGAGTTAAAAGCAGGAGAGATGCTCATGCTGAAGCCCCCTCCCGCAGTGTAGAAGAGTTTAAAAGATGCCCATTGAGAATGTCCTGCCAGCATCACTTGGCTTTGGAATTTGCTCTCCACCCACTTGGTCTCAAATATCCTAGATGTGTTGACCTTCAGGTCATACTACAGTGTTGAGCTTTGTAGGAGAGATTCTGAAGAGTAGGAGGTTGATTGAGGAGCAATTTCTTAGAAAGGGTGAGGTGTTTGGGGTTTTTTTTCTTATTTTTTCTTTTTAGTGAAAAGTTTGCTTGCTTGCTGTTGGTTTGTGCTTAGTTGTGATTTTAAACAATTGTCAAAGCTCCCCAGATGTTGGAATAGGGGTGTTGGGTTTGCATGTTACAAATCTAAATTAAAATTTTAGAAGTGCTAACATTTAGATTTATATTTGTGTCAGAACTGTAAGAAAAAAAAAGTATGGATTCAAGCATAGAGAGAAAGGCTACAGATCCCTGGGACTTACAAAGGTCTCCAACATGAGGCAAAACTTCAAGAGCTGAACATATTTAGCCTTTAAAAAAAAAAAGAAGAAGATTTGATTGCAGTGTATAAATATTTTAAATGGTCATACCTGCACTTTGGGACAGACCTGCTCTTATTACAGAGAGATGGTAAAAGAAGAGGTTGTGATGGGACATGTTTAGAATTTATTATATCACGGGGATTTATATCAAAACCTCAGCAGAGAGAAAAGGAGCAGGTAGTACCGCTGAATTTGGATTGAAGGATGAACCAGTGCTTAATGTACTCTCTGTACCAGTTGAAAAGCTGGGCTGGCCAGTCAAGTGGGAGATCAAGCAGACCATAAGTTTCTACACCTTGTATGACATACTTGTCAAAGCATAGTGTGAAATCATTAGTCAAAGGGTAGTGAATGTATTTTAGTTTGATAGTTAAAAGGATCAACTGCAGTTTGTTTGCTTGCACAACAGCAAGCCAGATAAAATCTCCATCCACCAACTGTTTGCCACTATAATTTTTGGTCCTGAGTGACGTGGAAAGAACCACAAAAACTTCTCTCTCTGGAAAATATGTACTTCAACTATAAATATTAGGGCTGAAAATTTTCAAAGGAACCTAATAGAAGCAGTTGCTCAAATTCCACTCTAATTCAATGAGAGTTTGAGGCATAAATCTCTCAGGCCCTTTGAAAACCCCAGCCTAATCTTAATTTCCCCCATCTCACCTCTTCCTCACTGCCACACTCACTGCATCTACATTATTTCTCCTTCTTTTTATGGCACTCCCTCTCATGTTATTAAACATCTTCTCTATCATTGGCACTGTCAAGTATGGAACAGTATGATAGTACAGGTTGTGAATGCAGATGCATGTGACTGCTGCCTATAGTGTCAACGCACAAACACAAACGGATGAAATAGCATTTGCCATGGAACCATATCGTATGTTGATTACAATCCATTCCCTACGATACATTAAGCACTTTACAAGTCACTGATGTGAAAGCCCATTGAGCTCAAATGAAATCGCTGATATTCTCTCCTTTTCAAACCCTCTTCCCTTTTTTGAAAAAAAAGGTAGGGCAGAGTATCTGCTCAGAAGGAAATTGATATGGTTTCACAGTAACTTGACAGAGTGAGAACACATTTCTCCTAAATAGGGGAAAGAATCACTTTTAATTACTTATAATGGAGGAAATGATGAAATTCTGGCTAGTTCCATCAACAAAGTATGGTAACTAGATTTTCTAGAATCCCATTAGAATCAAAATTAGTTTCTTCTTTTAAAAAAGAAAAGGAGTACTTGTGGCACCTTAGAGACTAACAAATTTATTTGAGCATAAGCTTTCATGAGCTACAGCTCACTTCACGAAAGCTTATGCTCAAATAAATTTGTTAGTCTCTAAGGTGCCACAAGTACTCCTTTTCTTTTTTGCGAATACAGACTAACACGGCTGCTACTCTGAAACCTGTTTCTTCTTTTAATAAGAGTTTTCCAGAGTATCAATAAAAATATAATTCCAATCAAAACTTTGAAATAATGGGCCAACTTCATCTTGTGGACTTCAGTGGAGTTACATCATGGGTGAATTTGGTCCAGAATACCCAAAGGCAAGTTAATTACTGGAAGCACACCTGTTTTAATCTACACAAGACAAATTAGTTAATTATTTGTGTTACCATAGGACCCAAAGACCTCAAATAGGATCAGGTTTCATGCTATCTCAGGAAAACAAACACATTCCTTGGCTCAAAGAGCTTACAATATAAAAAGGAAAAAACAGATGTGGGGGGAAAAGAGATACAATATACAGACATAGGCCGGGGTCCTGTAAGAGGATCCACACAGGCAGACTCTTTTGCCATGGAGGTCTGACTGCAGGGCCAGGGACAAACTGCCCAGGCCACTGAAAGACATGTCTGTTAGTCACAGGCAGTTTGTTATCTTCTTTTATTTGTTTTGTCTTTTAAGTTTTTCTGTTTTCAATTTTCTTACATAAAACTGAATTTCCTTTCCCTATTCTATATAGAAAATCATTGACTTTTTTTTAGTAATTTCTTTAAAAAAAGACCTGTTTTTCTTTATAAAAAATTAGCAAATAATATCCCTGCTGCCTACCCTGAAATAATGTATAGATTATTTAGGTTAATCTTTCTCTCTACCCAATGGGACTCAGTGCTCAGTCTAGAAGATACCATCAGAGATGCTTAGTTTTGCAGTTCTCAAGTGTGGATTTGTGTCTCCAGAGATAACATGATTGTTAACAGCAAAAATGTTTTTAAATAAAAATAACTAACATATAGAGGTGAGAAATAACAGACCTCAACCCTATTTTCTTTCTACAAGTTTGTGTACACAGAGTTAATCCCTTATCTCTCTCTAAAAGTGAAAAGTTTCAAAAAGTTCAATGAATAGAAGATTGTTGGGGGTGGAATAGATCTGGACAAGGAGAAGTAGTCTGGAGATAAATGTGAGAAGGGAGGGACAAGCAGTAGAAACAAAAGTGAAACTGTTTGAGCAGCATATTCCAGAAGTCTTGAGGTCTTTCTGAGTGTAGCCTTCACTGATTTGAGATCTACCATACCATTTCTTTTGCTAGAAGGGAAATCTTATAATGGCAGCAGCAGTAAAAGAGGCCTACTTTGGGTCTCATCTGTCTCTGAGTTGTGAAGAATATGTATTAAGGTTATAACAACCAACAAGAATGCACTTTTATGTAGAAATCCATGATTAAATCAAGTCTTCCTGACTAGTGATTTAAATCATGATTTAAATCAAATCCACCCTGATCTCCCTACAGCAATAAAAGCTAGACGACGTCATCAGTCTACTGTTTTCATGAAAGCAACTCTGCTGCTGCCAGGTTTCCTCCTTCCAGAGAATGGGAGGAGACTCAAGTCCCCAACCCATGACTCCTGCATCACTTGCCTCATTGGAAGTAGGGCCTGAGAGTGTTTACGGAATCATAGAATCATAGAATCATAGAATATCAGGGTTGGAAGGGACCCCAGAAGGTCATCTAGTCCAACCCCCTGCTCAAAGCAGGACCAAGTCCCAGTTAAATCATCCCAGCTAGGGCTTTGTCAAGCCTGACCTTAAAAACCTCTAAGGAAGGAGATTCTACCACCTCCCTAGGTAACGCATTCCAGTGTTTCACCACCCTCTTAGTGAAAAAGTTTTTCCTAATATCCAATCTAAACCTCCCCCATTGCAACTTGAGACCATTACTCCTCGTTCTGTCATCTGCTACCATTGAGAACAGTCTAGAGCCATCCTCTTTGAAACCCCCTTTCAGGTAGTTGAAAGCAGCTATCAAATCCCCCTCATTCTTCTCTTCTGCAGACTAAACAATCCCAGCTCCCTCAGCCTCTCCTCATAAGTCATGTGCTCTAGACCCCTAATCATTTTTGTTGCCCTTCGCTGTACTCTTTCCAATTTATCCACATCCTTCCTGTAGTGTGGGGCCCAAAACTGGACACAGTACTCCAGATGAGGCCTCACCAGTGTCGAATAGAGGGGAACGATCACGTCCCTCGATCTGCTCGCTATGCCCCTACTTATACAACCCAAAATGCCATTAGCCTTCTTGGCAACAAGGGCACACTGCTGACTCATATCCAGCTTCTCGTCCACTGTCACCCCTAGGTCCTTTTCCGCAGAACTGCTGCCGAGCCATTCGGTCCCTAGTCTGTAGCGGTGCATTGGATTCTTCCATCCTAAGTGCAGGACCCTGCATTTATCCTTATTGAACCTCATTAGATTTCTTTTGGCCCAATCCTCCAATTTGTCTAGGTCCTTCTGTATCCTATCCCTCCCCTCCAGCGTATCTACCACTCCTCCCAGTTTAGTATCATCCGCAAATTTGCTGAGAGTGCAATCCACACCATCCTCCAGATCATTTATGAAGATAGTGAACAAAACGGGCCCCAGGACCGACCCCTGGGGCACTCCACTTGACACCGGCTGCCAACTAGACATGGAGCCATTGATCACTACCCGTTGAGCCCGACAATCTAGCCAGCTTTCTACCCACCTTATAGTGCATTCATCCAGCCCATACTTCCTTAACTTGCTGACAAGAATGCTGTGGGAGACCGTGTCAAAAGCTTTGCTAAAGTCAAGAAACAATACATCCACTGCTTTCCCTTCATCCACAGAACCAGTAATCTCATCATAAAAGGCGATTAGATTAGTCAGGCATGACCTTCCCTTGGTGAATCCATGCTGACTGTTCCTGATCACTTTCCTCTCCTCTAAGTGCTTCAGGATTGATTCTTTGAGGACCTGCTCCATGATTTTTCCAGGGACTGAGGTGAGGCTGACCGGCCTGTAGTTCCCAGGATCCTCCTTCTTCCCTTTTTTAAAGATGGGCACTACATTAGCCTTTTTCCAGTCATCCGGGACTTCCCCCGTTCGCCACGAGTTTTCAAAGATAATGGCCAAGGGCTCTGCAATCACAGCCGCCAATTCCTTCAGCACTCTCGGATGCAATTCGTCCGGCCCCATGGACTTGTGCACGTCCAGCTTTTCTAAATAGTCCCTAACCACCTCTATCTCTACAGAGGGCTGGCCATCTCTTCCCCATTTTGTGTTGCCCAGCACAGCAGTCTGGGAGCTGACCTTGTTAGTGAAAACAGAGGCAAAAAAAGCATTGAGTACATTAGCTTTTTCCACATCCTCTGTCACTAGCTTGCCTCCCTCATTCAGTAAGGGGCCCACACTTTCCTTGGCTTTCTTCTTGTTGCCAACATACCTGAAGAAACCCTTCTTGTTACTCTTGACATCTCTTGCTAGCTGCAGCTCCAGGTGCGATTTGGCCCTCCTGATATCTTTCCTACATGCCCGAGCAATATTTTTATACTCTTCCCTGGTCATATGTCCAACCTTCCACTTCTTGTAAGCTTTTTTATGTTTAAGATCCGCTAGGATTTCACCATTAAGCCAAGCTGGTCGCCTGCCATATTTACTATTCTTTCGACTCATCGGGATGGTTTGTCCCTGTAACCTCAACAGGGATTCCTTGAAATACAGCCAGCTCCTCTCTCTGGAATCTGGTTCTCCAGTATTGGGGAAAGCAACTGAAGAGCATGAGCAGAATCTCGAAGTCAAATAAAGTTTCAGTAGCTTTGTAAAATAAATGACTTATCCATCACGGACATCTTTGGCATTTATTGCATTGATAAGAACTGATATAATGATGCTTTAAGAGCTCCCCTGGGTTCTGAAGTATAATTCTATATTAATTGGTTGGACTTTTTTCCCCCAATACATTATCCAAGTTTATTTTTCCTTTCTTCTCTTTGTGGGTCTTTGAACATGGTCAGAAACAGACACCCACACTCACACACACACACACGCACGCACACACACACCCCGTTATAGTGTTCAGGTGCATTATACTCAGTACACTCAGAAAACAGAACAGAGCATATTGTTGGTGTAGGCCAGAGATGGGCAAACTATGGCCCACGGGACCATCCTGCCTGGTCCTTGAGCTCCTGGCCGGGGAGGCTAGCTCCAGGCTCCTCCCCCGCTATCCTCCCTCCCCCACAGCCTCAGCGCGCCACGCTGCCAGCACGGGAGGGGGCTGCACTGCGGGGGCAGGGGAGAGCAGGGAGGGAGGCTCACCTGAAGCCTCAGGGGAGCAGGCGGGCTGTGCAGGTGGCAGGAGCACGACCAGAGGACTCAGCAGGAGGACTCAGCAGGAGCACCAGATGGCTGCACAGCCAGCCAGAGAGAAGTGATGCTTTGAAGGGGAAACCGCTGCTTCTCTCCGGCTGCACAGTTGCCCCTGCTCCTCCTGAGTCCTCCACCCATGTTTTCAGGGCCACATTCTGAAAAGGACTTTAGACGAGGGCCTGTCAGGGGGCGGGGAGGGTTGGATAGGGGGTAGGGTCCCAGGGGGTGGTTAGCAGCAGGGGGTCCCAGGAGGGAGTGGTCAGGGGACAAGGAGTAAGGGGGGGTTGGATGGGTCGGGCGTTCCGAGGGGGGCAGTCCAGGGGTGGGAAGTGGGAGAGGGAGGTTAGGGTTTGGGGAGGCACAGACTTCCCTACCCGGCCCTCCATACAGTTTCAGAACCCCGATGTGGCCCTCAGGCCAAAAAGTTTGCCCACCCCGGTGTAGGCCAATATATTTTTCATTATAGAAAAGGAGGAGAAACAAGCAATGATGCTCTTCATTTAAATCCATTTGAAACATAACTCTCACAACAACATCCAAGGGACAAAGATCCAAAGCAGCAATTCAGCAAAAGCTGCTTATAGAGGTTCAGCCATCTCCCATGTGGCTTAGGGTCATGCTACAGGCAGCCTAACTCACTTTCCTCTCTTGAGCTGTTCAAGAAACTCAAAAAATTCTTTGGTCCATTCCCATCACTTTTTGGGTTGTGCTTAATTACATAAAGTTTTCAAGTCCATCCAAAAGTCCACACAAACAAAAGTTTCTCATCCTCCTCCCGGTCCTTGCTGCATGGGTACCTTCCTGCTTTAGGGGGCCCAATCTGGCTGTCCTAACTCCCAGGACTCTCTACTGGAGCCTGCTCAGTCCTAGCTGTCTCCATTGCCCAAGAGCAGGAAGAGCCTGCAGTCAACTCGTCTCTCCCAGATGTGGCTCATTCTGTAATCAGGCTTGCCTAGCCCTCCAGCCCTTAAGAGGTGAGCCACCCTGTTACACTGATATTAGACATGATAGTAATACAGAACATGGAGTATATTGTTATGTATTTCTTAATTATAAACTCACAAATACCAATGAAATATTCCACTTTTATGAGCTTTTCAAAGATGCAGTACTACATTTCAAAACCTGGACAACCTAACAGGTTGCACTTAAGTAAGAATACTAACGTGTGTAATTTACTGTGCCAGCTTGCTCTGCCAACTCTGCAGTTTTTTAAGGCAAGATCTTTTTTCCTTCCTTGTAACTATCAAGGTCTAAAGAAGCAAGTTTTTACTTACTGTCTGTATAATTTACCAACTGGTATTCTCATAAATTTAGCTCTACTCTCTGAAAATCTTATTACTACTCATCAATCTCAGGGTTTTCTGTAGTTTGAGGTTCTGTGAAACCATGGTTTCTGGTTATTGCAGAATTTCTCCATCACTTGAATAATCCGTGGGGAAGTATTTTGTTTCCCTATGGGCAGATATTCATTAGAACTCATGACACCTCCTATTGGCACAGCAGTTGAGAATATTAGTTCAGCTGATTCTTCAACTTTTGGTTGACTACATGATGTTACCACCTGTCACTGTGACTTTTTTTTTTTGGGGGGGGGGAGATGAAGATAAAAAACCCAGAGAATTTATTGTATTGTTTGTTACCAAATGCACTTTCCATTCTATGCACATCCTTCTGAGCTTTCTAATAGATGGTAGAGATTCACAGACCACAATCAAGTTTCCACTCTCTCTAAAAGAAAACGTACCACCAACAAAAATCAAGGCCATCTCTAGAAAAGAAGAAAACTAGGCGCCTTAAGCATTTACCAGCAAAATCTAGGGTTGCCAATATTAGAAGCTTGTATTTATGGATACCCAACTTTAGGTGCCCCCAAACTTTCATTTGCACACACTCAAATTGTATTTGCACATGCAAATCAGAGATTTTGGCCATTAAGAATTAGGCACAGTTATAGCCATTAAAAGAAAACACATAAGACCATGGGAGCTATAGGTCATCCCATGTTATGAAAATGAATGATGCTATGCTGTATTTCTTGTGTAGCACTTAACCATTAAAGACTATTCAACTGATATTTTACAGTAGAAAGTAGCAAACTGACAATCTTGGTGCATCAACATGTTTTTCTTCTAACATGTATTATTTTGAGAGGTCTCTGCTGAGGTGAAAAATACAGTGGTAGTGTGATGAGATTTCTTTACCGCTCATAGCACCTCCTCCTAGCCGTTCTGGGAATTAGCTCTACCAGGTGCTGCACCCTTCTCAGCAGTCTCTCTACCCATCATCATCTCTCAACGTGCAGCCTCTCTCGCTTTCTGAGCTGCAGCTTCTGGTCTGTGGTGTGGCCCTCTGGCCAGGTCACTAAATTCCCCCCCTTTGGGGGGGACTGCAGTCCTCCCAGACCAGCTGTCTGGCTGACATCTCCAGTGCCCTTTGTCACTTGTGCAAATATCCAGTGGCTAGTAGGAGAACCCAGGACCATCCTCTGCACTGGATTCCAGCCCAGGGACCCTATAACATGCAGCCAAGGCCTGTACTGTCTTAGCCCTTACTGCTGTTTCCCTCAGCTTCTTCCTACATAACTGGCTCCGCTCCGTTCCTCTCCCCTCTCTCTTTGGGTTTGCCAACCTACTCTTCATTCCTCTCAGGAAGTGACTGTAGACTCCTTCTCATTTGCTCTCCGCTCCTGGGCTTTATACAGGCCCCTCCCGTTCCTGTCCAGCTGAGCCTGCTTCTAATTAGTGGCCTCCTTGAAGCCTACATCTCTCCCCTACTTGCTGCTTAATTGGTTAATTAGGCCTGCCTGTCCTAATTTACCCTTTTAGGGCCAGTATGGGGAATACACCCTATCACAGGTAGTTAGTGTAATATTTGATTGGCCCCTGGAAGAAATGTGCATTTTTTACAGCAACTGTGAAAGAACCAGTATTGTTTACCATACAGTTCTGCGGTACATTTCCCAAGTGCTGATCACAAATCAGGTCTTCACTACAAAAGACTTTCCAGTAAAATTGTGGTGCTAGAATACTGGGAAATTGGGATAGTTTTGTTTAATTCTCCTCTTTATTTGCAATGTAATAGTAATACTAATTTTTAGATATTTTAGTTTTATGCATTATGCTTTGGTATCGTGTATTCTGTAAATAGAAACATTCCTTGTACTACTTTTGAATAAATCTGCTTCCTATATTTTGGTGACTTCCACTTTATTATTTCATTAAAATACAAAAAAAAATTATTTAATATAACAATAAGGTTAATCATTTAACAATTATGCCAGTTTTGAAGATCCATTGACCTCGTTTCTTCCTTGTTGACCCTCTTCCATACCAATTTGTCAAGATACCTTTCTATCCTCAAACAAGTCTCTACTAAAGACACATTTCTTTCCTGTTTTCCCCTTTGTATTCCAACTTCTGTTTCTCTTTTTAGACTGCAAGCTCTTTGGAGCACAAACTGTCTCATTTTGTGCCCTGTGTGCTTCAGAAATAGTTGTGTTGAACACTTTACCCCTGCCCCCATATATATGAACGACAGTGTAGTAAAATTTCATGAACACATACTATTTCTCAAACAATACCCAATAATATTTCATGATGTTTTTTCTGCTCTTATAGAAAAAAGATTCATTCTTGGAAAATTTATAAGCTATGCAGGATCATAAAGATTTCAGTTCAGAGTCTTTTTCTGTATTGAACACTGTCTGCAGAGGAAGCTTTTTATGTAGAAAACTCTTTCCATAGTCCCAATTAACATAAATGTAACTGATGATGTTAGGTCTGATGCTAACAAGTTACTGCCACAATGTGCAAAACCAACTTTTAAAATGCTCATAGTTTTGTTTTTGTTATTTACTCATACAAAAAAAAAAGGGTCATAGTGCAATGTTGAGTTGGTTTTGAGTTATAAAAAAATCTTAAAATTTATTTTAAGTGGGAAAAGTATTTTTCACCCAGTGTCAAATAGTGCAAAAACGATTGATATGATCTTGCTCAAATCTTTCTATATAAAAAAAGTTAGATTTTTTTAAAGTCACTTTTTGCTTGTGACTGAACTTGAAGAATTTCAGCCAGAATGAAGACATGTTTCAAAAGCAATGAACATATATAAATGTATTATGAAACTCCTGACATAACCTTAACTACAGTAGTGGCAACCAGTGTGACTGGTTAAATACAAATGTACTTCTATCAGTATCTACTGTAATTCTTAAGATATTAGACACAGGAAGGTGAAGAGGAAAACATTTTAGAGAAATAATATTTGCTAAAGAATGGCTGACACGGGCTATGGTTTCAACCTCTTGCTTGAGGACTAGTACCAATGCCAGAATTTTTGCCTGCATGTAACACTTGTTAAACCATATATAATTTAGGGACTCCTAGTAATTGAGCTATACACTATTGTTGAAAGTAATCCTGTATTTTAATAGTTAGCAATCTTCCTTTTGGGTCTCATATGCTCTGTTCATATTCCTATTTTCTTACTTAGCTTTCTATTAATGCATCTTCTTAACAAAATGACATTCTAAAAATGTTACAGCCAGGAAAGTCATAGTTAAAAGTGAAACTCTCTACTCAGTCCACCTTCCTGTATTTATCTACTGCAGCACATATGGTGAAGGACCACCCTGTCTTAGAACCCAGTGGAACGTTGGGCATGATCAGGTGAGTTTAAAATAAAAATTCAGTTTTATGTCTGAATCCTATAGATTTTGTGGATTCACTTTTCAGTTACAAGGTGACAGGCTTCCTATTAAATTACCAAAGCCATCCAGTCAACCATGGTAAGTCATTTTTATTGCAAAATGTATTATTATAGGGACCAAGTTGGAATTTTATGACTGGGAAAGAGGTTCAAAATTTCCTTTCTATATATAAAATATTTATAAAAGTTAACAGCTTTTTACCTGCTATAACTACAGTGTACAGCAACAGCTAATGGCATCACTAACAGATAAAATAGCACAGGGAACTGTATTCCATGCACAGCTTTAAAGGTAATATTTACAATCTTTTTCAGTAAATATGGCATCCTCAAGACCACTTTGCAAACATTAAGGAATTTAATTTCACCATTTCCCTGCAAGTTAGGTCCTGTGTTTCAAACAAGGAAAATGAGAAATAATAAGGGAGAATAACTATCTTGTCCAAAATCACAAAGGAAATCAGTGAAGGAATGGGAACTAGAAGCCAGGCCTGTTGACCTATTCCTGTGCCTTAAACACAGTGTGTTAACTGAAGGGGGAAAGCATGAAATTCAAAACTGAACTACTGTGCAGTTAAGCAAATAATGTATTTTTATATATTAACTTTTATGTCTAAATATGTATTCTAGTGATGATCTTAGATCTCAAAGAACTTTTCTTTTTTTCCTTTTTAAGTTCACCTTTAAAATGTTGACTATAAAACACAGATCCGATCTTATGGAATCCACTTAGTTGGATATGACCTTGAAGGATAAAGAACTCTGATCCTGATGGACAGGTGAGCAACAAAATATGCTTATTAACTTGTCTCTGTTACATGCCAGCAGATTCCATCAATTACCAATCCTAAAAATGTTCAGATGAAATTGGCCTTGTATTATCATTAAATATATACCATTTCTGTCCAGGAACACAGAAACTGTCATTGTGAAGAGTTTCTGGTTTTATTTGACAGTGTTACAACCACTCACAATGTTTAGAATGGCAAAGAAGTGTTTGTAAACCAGTTGCTTTCATAGTGCAATGCTGATGTCTTGTTAACTTTGTTAATGTGGAATTTAGTCCATTAAAAAATCCCTTCATTCTTTGCTTGTTCATCACATTAAAATATACAAGTTATGTCTGGAAAACACAATATATGTGGTTCAGCCATCCACAATAGTAAAGCCACATGGTATAAGATACAGTTTCTGTGTTTTTTGATGTTTCCAAGCTACAAGATGCAGAAATATATCACACACACACACACGCACACTCTTATAACATGAAAACATTTCTCATTAGTTTTTTATTATGCCAGACTTCCTACAGTGTTAAATTTACCATCATATCCTTGGGGCAACCACTAAATTTTTGTCCCCATTGATCTGATTAATCTCTGGTTTCAGAGACCATCTGTTTAAAACCAGACAGCATGCAATTAACTCTATAAAACTGCACAGAAGCTGCACCCTTACACTGCATATTTTATATGCAGATTTTTTTGCCAACATAGTAAGTAATTTTTTAATCTCACCATATTCAAATGAATGAGACTTGAAAAGAAAATATTTGTATAGAATATTGTAGAACCTTTGCTGCAAAACATTGAGAGCTACAATTTCTTACCCACTTGCATCTTATCTTCTATGTTCAGAACAATCTTCTATACTGAACTCAAAGTGCTAGTGCTCTCCAGAGGGCATCACCATTGAACATTGACATAGTTTTGTGAATAGCAAACCTAAAATGGAGCTGTGAGCCAGAATGCCAAGGCATTTTTTGAGAAGAGTATCACAACACAATCAAACTTTCTGATATGCTGGCTACTGGCAAAGCTATGTCTTTCACTTGCAGTAGATTAGGCTCAGTGATCTGACACTGGTAGGTCTGTAAAAGGCTGAGTAAAGAGAAGTAATGATATCAGAGATGAAGAGTTATTTCCCAAGCTTTATTAAGAGTATGCAAATTTCATACGCAAACTAACTATATATAGTAGCATTTTTCATTTCCAGCGCACTTTCCTTTGAGATAGGTTTTACAGAGTAGTTAAGTGACTTGCCCAATTATCATGTAAGGTGTCAATTTCAGTAATTTTATTACTGTTTCTGTGCTCAAACCAATTGTGCAAATTTCTCTGTACACGCAAGTTGCACAAGTATTTTCTTATTACTCATCCTGGCATATTCCTTTTCCTTATAAAAGGCACAGAATTAGTTAATTCAGAGCTAAAAAATTTTAAAACTAAAACAACAATCTGAATAAACAAATAGGTACATTATTAAAGATTCTTTGAATAGGATTCTTGTATAAAGAAAGGGCACAACAAAACTTTGCAATTATCTCATCTTCTCAAACCTAATTACCAGCAAGCGAACTTAACCATATGAATTACTGAAAAGATGGCCAAAATGGAATGGCAACTTTTCCTGTATGGGAGTCCTTGCACAAGCCAGGGCCTCTTTAATAACATGCAACTGATTGAGTCTCTCTTTAGAGAATAATTTAACTATTGCTTTAATCTCAGTGGCTTTGACCCATTAATACTTACTACCCCTCTACAGAGGCTGGGGTTACAGTTGCAGAAAAGGTTTTGGCAAAAACAACAAAGAGTCCTTGTGGCACCTTAGAGACTAACAAATTTATTTGGGCATAAGCTTTTGTGGGCTAGAACCCACTACATCAGATGCATGGAGTGAAAAATACAGGAGCAGGTATAAATACTTGAAAAGATGTGAGTTGCCTTATCAAGTGTGAAGTCAGTCTAACGAGACAATTCAATTAACAGCAGGATACCAAGGGAAGAAAAAGAAAAGGAGTACTTGTGGCACCTTAGAGACTAACAAATTTATTAGAGCATAAGCTTTCGTGAGCTACAGCTCACTTCATCGGATGCATCCGATGAAGTGAGCTGTAGCTCACGAAAGCTTATGCTCTAATAAATTTGTTAGTCTCTAAGGTGCCACAAGTACTCCTTTTCTTTTTGCGAATACAGACTAACACGGCTGCTACTCTGAAACAAGGGAGGAAAAATAACTTTTGAAGTGGTAATGAGAGTGGCCCATTTTAGACAGTTGACAAGAAGGTCTGAGTAACATAGGGGGAAATTAGTATTGGGGAAATTAGGTTTAGGTTTTGTAATGACCCAACCACTCCCAGTCTTTATTAAGGCCTAATCTGATGATGTTCAATTTGCAAATTAATACCAGTTCTGCAGTTTCAAGTTGAGGTCTGTTTTTGAAGTTTTTTTGTTGAAGAATTGCAACTTTTACGTCTGTTATTGAGTGACCAGGGAGACTGAAGTGTTCTCCTACTGGTTTTTGAATGTTATGATTCCTGATGTCAGATTTGTGTCCATTTTTTCTTTTGCATAGAGGCTGTCCGGTTTGGCCAATGTACATGGCAGAGGGGCATTGCTGGCACATGATGGCATATATTACATTGGTAGATGTGGAGGTGAACGAACCCCTGATGGTGTAGCAGATGTGGTTAGGTCCTATGATGGTGTCTCTTGAATATATATGTGGACAGAGTTGGTACTAGGGTTTGTTGCAGAGTTTGGTTCCTGGGTTGGTGTTTTTGTTGTGTGGTGTATAGTTGCTGGTGAGTATTTGCTTCAGGTTGGGGAGCTGTCTGTAAGTGACGCCTGGCCTGTTCCCCAGGGTCTGTGAGAGTGAGGGATTGTCCTGCAGGATAGGTTGTAAATCCTTGATGATGTGCTGGAGAGGCATTTGCAGCCATTAGATCAGTTCATCTTGGAATGTTGTGAAGTAGACTAAAAAGTTGACAAAACTTTCAGTGGAGCTAGTTTTGCAATATAGCAACTGATCTGGGTCTAAATCACAATCCTGCATCTGAACACTCTGGCCACCACAGAGATTGGCATATGGGTCCAAACTCGGGTACCAGGCCCATTGCTACTTATTACAAAAACATTGTTTGTTATAATAAAAGCATGCAGGGAAAATAGATACAATATTTGTATTTGAAAAAAAATATATTTTTTGTAAATATTGTATTTGAAGAAAAAATATTTGCATTTGTGTTGTGTACTATTTTAGATGCAGTTTCTTGTTGGACTTTTGTAGTCATTAAAATTACATTCATTTGTATCAAATTAATATTGGCTTGCATACATTTAAATAAAAATCTGAATACCATAGGAAGTCCTATTAAGAAATAGCTAGGAGCCAAAAGTTATGTATTGCCTAAGGAGATGGGAAGAATGAATATAGTTTGCCTTTATTTGGTATATGAGGTGATTATAGCTCTCTTCTACTAGAGGAAGAAATTGCAGCCATGAAGAAATAAAAAGTGTGTAATTATATATAAGATTTAGTGTTTCACTAAGAAAAAAATATTATCACCCATGAAAGAGAATAGGCTTATCAAGGTATTGCAGAAAAGGGGCTAAGAAAATAGAACAAGGTACAACTTTCATGTATGCTGTTATCTCCAGCATCTTTTGGGGGATAAATTAATTAATGCTGGTTTTAAAGCTTTTTCAAAGTAGTTTTAATATGTGTAAGTGACACTTTCATAACAGGTCATACTAGGTCTCATCATAGATTTGTGTTTTTAAGAGATAAAGGGGTCCGCAGCAAGTTGTATTCGACACACTGAGCTTCCTCTAACTTCCAGCACATATATTTTTCTTTCAACAAACATATAACTAATGGGGAAATTTAAGTCTTGCTAATAATTCCTGGGGTATTACAAGGTTATACAAGGTAGAGATAATGCATTCAGCATGGAGATTTTTTCAGGATTCTGGAGCTCTGAATAGCTTTTCATCAGGATATTTTAGGGGAAATCTAGGTTTCAATTGCTATGGTTTGTGGTTCTAACATGAAAAATCCCATTTGTTCACTATTAATGTTTGAATTTCCTTGTACCCTGTTATTGTCTCTCAAAGCAATAATGATATATGGCATTGTTCCAAACCTTTGACTTTTTTGCTCCTTCACGACTCCAGAACCATGCAACAATTATATTTTTCTTACGTTTCTTTACATTTTTCTTAGCCATCTTTCCAGAAGACTTGAGATTGTCTTCCTATTGATATGTATAGATGCTAACCCAATCGTGTTTCCAAAACCAATTAAGTCCATCTTTATTCAGCAAAGCTCTTAAGTGTGTGCTTAATTTTCAGCATCTGCTTAAGTCTTATTGACTTCAATTGAAACATGTTCATTATACTAAGTGTTTAAATTCTTTGCTGAATAGAGATGGACTTAAACACTTGCTTAATTACTTTGCTGAATCTGAGCCAATATCATCATCAGTAGCAGCAGACAACACTGATGCAAAAACTTGTTAAGCATCAGAATCAACCTTGGTTTGAATCCAAGTTGCAAAAGTCTTCTATAAAACCTTTGTGGTACTTAGCTCTCTAGCTGCCACAGACATTTGTAGGAGTCCTCCCACCATATTCATTAGTCTGGCACAGTGGACTCACTGCCAGCTGCCTTTCCCTAAGTCAACGAAGGACTTGTGAGAGCAAAGAAAAATCTGGATATAGCACTTGTCCCAGGGAGGCTGACCGCTGTAAGTGAAGCAGATACAGCTCCCCCAAGCCAGAGTAGATGCTCCTTCCGACTTGGCTAATTAAGAGGGCCGGGCAGCACCTGGAGGCTAATAAAAAAGGTTAGGGAGAGTCCCAGTGAGTCTGAGCAAACTGGTTCAGTCAGGAATGTCAGGAGATGAAAGTTGCCAGAAATTGAATATAGTTCCTGGGAGAAGGCTGAAGGCAAGAAAGAGATAAGAAGGGGTTTGGTGGCTGGCCTCCCCAAGCCAAGGGCTGATGGCAGGAGCAGCAACAGCAGTGGAGAGAGTTTCCTGGAGATCTGGAGCCAGAGAGGACTGATGGCAGGGAAAAGGTGGAGAAGCTTACCTGCTGACATCTCCAGGAATGGAGAGCAGGACTCAGGGCGACTATGAGAGGGCCAGGGAAAATGAAGTATGCTTCCTAGCCCGGATGCATCCCCAGAGAGCAATTCCCATCGGAAAGAGCAGGGTTGCACTCCTGCTGAAAGGGCTGGGAAAGCTGTCCTGCTACAAGGACAGGAAAGGACTGATAGAGAGTCCATGCATGGTGGAAGGTGCTGGTGTGTGATATGTGGGGTGTTGTGGAATGAGACATCAGGTGATCTTTAATGACTGTTTGCACAGGAGTGAGAAATGAACTCCATGTCTGAAACTTTTATTATAGACTTTTATAAACTATGTTCTGGTAATGAATACTGTTGATGGACTAGAGGATAAGTGTGCATGGAGTTACTGGGGACTCAGAGGGGAAACTGAGGCAGGCTTGCCAGTCATGCCATAACCTGAAGCAGGAAGGTGCGCCAATCAGTGTCACCCTATGACAGCCCTGTGAAATTTTTGAATCAGTATTTTGACTTGCTGCTTGACCCAAGCTGAGGCTCCTACATTGTGCCATGTCAGATTTCATAGATTCATAGATACTAAGGTCAGAAGGGACCATTCTGATCATCTAGTCCGACCTCCTGCACAGCGCAGGCCACAGAATCTCACCCACCCACTCCTATGAAAAACCTCACCCATGTCTGAGCTATTGAAGTCCTTAAATCATGGTTTAAAGACTTCAAGGAGCAGAGAAGCCTCCCTCAAGTCAACCATGCCCCATGCTACAGAGGAAGGCGAAAAACCTCCAGGGCCTCTCCAATCTCCCTGGAGGAAAATTCCTTCCTGACCCCAAATATGGCAATCAGCTAAACCCTGAGCATATGGGCAAGATTCACCAGCCAGATACTACAGAAAATTCTTTCCTGGGTAACTCAGATCCCATCCTTCTAATATCCCATCTCAGGGGATTTGGTCTATTTAGCCTGAATATTTAAAGATCAATTACTTACCACAATCCCATTATCCCATCAGACCATCTCCTCCATAAACTTATCAAGTAGAATCTTAAAACCAGATAGATCTTTTGCCCCCACTGCTTCCCTTGGAAGGCTATTCCAAAACTTCACTCCTCTGATGGTTAAAAACCTTCGTCTGATTTCAAGTCTAAACTTCCTGGTGGCCAGTTTATACCCATTTGTTCTTGTGTCCACATTGGTGCTGAGTTTAAATAATTCCTCTCCTCTCCTGTATTATCCCTCTGATATATTTATAGAGAGCAATCATCTCCCTGAACCTTCTTTTAGTTAGGCTAAACAAGCCAAGCTCCTTGAGTCCTCATAAGACAAGTTTTCCATTCCTCGGATCATCCTAGTAGCCCTTCTCTGTACCTGCTCCAGTTTGAATTCATCCTTTTTAAACATGGGAGACCAGAACTGCACACAGTATTATAGGTGAGGTCTCACCAATGCCTTGTATAACGGTACTAAAACCTCCTTATCCCTACTGGAAATGCCTCTCCTGATGCATCCCAAAACCGCATTAGCTTTTTTCACAGCCATATCACATTGGCTGCTCATAGTCATCCTATGATCAACCAATACTCCAAGGTCCTTCTCCTCTTCCGTTACTTCTAATTGATGCGTCCCCAACTTATAACTAAAATTCTTGTTATTAATCCCTAAATGCATAACCTTACACTTCTCACTATTAAATTTCATCCTATTACTATTACTCCAGTTTACAAGGTCATCCAGATCCTCCTGTATAATATCCCGATCCTTCTCCGAATAGGCAATAGCTCCCAGATTTCCAAATACGGTTTTAAAATATAAAGTTAGGTTTCATCATTCATCATCAGTACAGCCTGCTTCAGCAGAACAAGCTTAACTTTAAGCATGTGAGTAGTTCCATGTACTTAAAATTAAACATTTTATGTAAGGTTCCAGGTAAGGAAACTCAGATCAATGGATCCAAGTCCAGATTGTACTGAACAAGCCATTTCTTTAAAAAAAAAATTAGAAACTCCTCAAATAATACTTTTAAAAAGAACCCAGTAATTCTGCTTATGCTCTCAATAAACACAGAGTGTATAACATTAGATTCTGAAGTGCAGAAGGATTTTCACACCCCCCCGCAACTCTTTTTTATTCAAATTTTGATGTTACACTTGACTACTTAATCATCTCCTATTTTACTTTGGCAGACAAGATAGCTCTTCTAACTACTTCAGAAAACTATGTGATTATTTTGGTTCTCATTCTTAAAACCACTCTAACACAGTACTTTAGAAAGCAGAACCTTGAAAGAGTTTATGGATTAAAAACCAAAGAAGTTGGGTATAAAAATAAAACCTTGATCAAGTTGGATAATCCTAAAAAATAGAAAAATGTTCAGCTGTTTTCCTTAATACATTTAAACTATACAACACTGGATAATCTCTACTGCATAATAGAGAAGTTCATAACACTGGAATTTTAATAAGATAACATATAATCCTTCTCTGCACCAAAAAGGTACTTATGATGCCCTCAAATGAGACATGACCAATTCACTTCCCTCATAAAACATTGTTATTTAGCACAATCTCTCAAATGTTAGTACAGAACTAAGATTCCAACTTGGAATAGGGAGTAGAGGAACAACCTTTAGCACTTACAGCACCATAGTTCACCGATATCTTGAGGTGGAGGTACAAAGTTCAGAGGCTGATTGATTTTTAAACAGTTTATTTGACAACATTTACCATTGCCAGCAACATTCTAGAAAAAGAAAAAGAAACAGCCTGTCCCCATATATGCTACCAACTAACTAGAATATTAGAAGACCTTTAGAGCATTAGAATGGACCCTTTCTAAAAATATCCTAGAGAAAATCCCATTTTTCTTTTCCTCATCATAACAAAAATCATAAAGAAAGGAGTCAAGTGAAAGAGTGTTAGATAATAATCCCAGTTGTATCAATCTCTTCATTTTTCTATTATCTTACATGCCTTGTTATAACCATAGAGGGAAATGTTTAAATGCAAAAGAATTTTACTAGCATCATGAGTGTTAAAGATCCAACAGTAGCTTTGATACTTTGTTCTCAGTCAAAAGGCACATGTGTGGTTTAACAACCACAGAGTCAAAGTCATTTACTGTTAACATAAAAGAAAAAAATCTCACTTTTCTTATTCCGGTGAGATAGACTAGAGTAGATACACAGACAAGAGTGGGTACTATTGAAAATTCAACACCCGTTCCTTCATTTCGATTCTGGTAACAGGATATATTTAAACTATACACTGTATAGGAATAAGATACCACAAGATACCACAGTTACTTGAGTGGTGAATGTGGAGTTTTCATTTATGACCATTGTGGATAGAGAGACCAAACTTGGTTTCATAGCCTTCCACAGGATTCATGCAACCAGTCAAGTAACCAGCTGGCCTCTGGATAATCTCCTTTTGCCTGCTCATATTAAGATCACCACCCCCTTGACTGGGATTTACATCTAGATAGTATTCAGGCTTGATGAAATCCTCATTTCTGCTCTTCTTTATTAATTGCCACATCTGCTGTTTGTGTGTTTTTATACTTCACTTTAATGATATCAGTAAATTATCCTTTCTCCTTAATTCCCAGTTTAATATAATCCATAACCATCCCCTACCACCACCACCATTTTAGAGCCAAATACAGGAAATTTGGTCCTTAGTCTCCAAATAATCTGTATATGAAATTATTAAAAATGTCTTATCCAAGCACATAATGGTACCCAAATCTCAAGTACCATACCCAGGCCTGAATAACATTTTCCTTCAGCTACATACAATATTCAGATAAACTGGATGACCACAAACCAAAAAGTCAGATCCAAATCATCAAGTCTCTCTATAATGGACAAAATCTGAAGAGTCCAAAATGTGAGCAGGTTCTGATTTGGACCTTTATTTTTAACCCCACATTTTGGGAATGCTTTTATGTATGGCTTTGTATTTGCTTATTAAGATATCATGAAGGTTGGGTTTCACTTTCACTTACATTCGATTTAGTTGTCACACAAGGTTTTTGTCACGTGTTTCAGTATAAACCTACCCAGGTGCATTTTCTAAGGAAGATCTAAGGAAATGGCTATGTTGCACCAAATCCAATACACTGACCATAGGAAGGAAACATTCCTCCTTAGAATGACATAGTGAAAGTCATGCCCCAAAAAGGTCAGAAAGCAGTCTATTATACTTAGTCTCAAACACTCACATGTTTGATCAGACCACACTGCCATTAGAATAGCAGCAAGATTAGCCAAGGAGGGTATGAAAGGAAGAGAGAAAAATTATTGCGAGTCTGTCAAACTCCGGTTTTCTGCAATTTGAGACCAATCTCTTAGTAATAAAAATAAAAATCAGTCTAGAGTAGTTTACTTTCTTAAAATCTTTAACAGACTTATTTGATTTTTTTTAAATAGCCTTTTAAAAATGAGCCCTGCTTGCTTAAAAAAAACAACCAAACAAAAAAACACCATATCCAGCAGTTTGACATCTCACCTGAAAAAATTATTTTGCACAATACAGACAATTCTGGAAAGCTGAGTGAAAGTACTGTTTCCACCACATTGAATGATTTCTTTAGTGAGTGGGGCCTGAAGTAGCAGAGAAAGCTGTTTTTAATTTCAATTTAGAAGGGATCAGATTAATCAAAATAAGTTAGCTGTTCAAGATGGCTGTACACCAACTGAATTAAACTTTGGATGTTGCATCTGCTTCAAGTTTTCACTGAGCCACCATCCCCAGCCTGATGCTAATCTTTTCCTTTGGTCACTAAGACCCACAGTCCATCTTGCTGAAAGTAGGACAGTAAACAAGGTCCCGGTTAAGTAGCAAATAATACCATAAAAAGACAACAAGGTACTGTGCCAGATACCATACATGTATTTCAGCAGAGATGATATATTCACTGTATTTCCCACGTCACCACAAAACTTGGTTGACACTTTCTTTTACAGAGCTGTCTTTTTATTTTGTATGAGGAACTGACAACAGTGAATGCAATGAGACTCCACAAGCCAATCCAAGAAAGGCAATTGCCCTTTGTAATTTTCTGGGTCCTTTACAAGTGGAATGAGAAAACTGCCCTAAAGTGACTTCCCTCTATCCCTGCCAGTGCCACATAGAAATCAAAAGAACCTCATGATTAATAGTATTACAGACAGTGTCACCCTGGATGTCTGATCTCTGTCCATTGCCCTGAAGAGCCAATGAAGGTAGTGCTGCTTCCATGCCACAGGAAGCTCTGAAACCTAATTGATAAGGATCCAAAATAATTTTGCTGCATTTGGCCTGCTACTACCTTCTCAATGACCTCACCTTATGTAGAAAAAGGTCAGAATCTGCAAAAAAGGATTTTTTTTAAAATCGCCAGCTAAAGGTTTTAGGCAGCTTGCTCTCTCTGAAGGAGGAATCTACCAATCTCTCTCTATAAAGGGTTCAGGCATTCCTCAATAATTTTCATCGATCACAAGTGGCATGAATCCATCTCAAAGGTGGCTGGCTGGACACTCCTAGTGAAGCCAGAACCTCTGATCTTGAAAATGGCTGTAAATTAGGGAAGGTGAGTTTGCTCCTTGGTCTTTGCCACTGCTTCTATTATGCAAAATACATTGATTTATACTGACAACTCCTTGCACTAAGAAACATTTGTCTGAAATCTCATGAAGACAGTACACCTGAATGATAGCCCAAATCCTAGAACAGTTCTGCTGTAGGAGATTGTGCAGATGACAAGATTGGAACTGAGAGTTCTGTCACATCCATGGAATAGGAGAGCTAAACCTCTCTATGATTCATATGGTCAGAGTCAGCGATCTTCTGACAACGATGCTCTCTACCCTCTCCTACTTCATCCGTTGTAGGTCATTTGTTCACCATGAAAACCTGAGCAGACAATGACAGAGGTATATTCACACTAAGAAACATATCCGGAGTATGTATTCGTGAATGAGTCGACCCAAAAGACATTTGAGATAATCCCATAGTTGTCATGAGGGCCATGACACAAATCAGTGAAACAGAATCAACATCTGCAATATTAAATCCCTCAAGGCAATTAGCTTTGGTGACCACAGAACTAGCTGCAAAAGTAACTCAGTCAGCTCAGGTGTGAAGTCTGCATGACACTCAGTAAGTAGTACACTTTTGCTCTCATTGTTTCAGTGGGATTATTTGTATAGTAAAAGACTAGTTAGAGCAAGGGTGGCAGGATCTGGCCCTGATTGTAGTTTTCTATTCACACTGAGCATGGGGAATAAGAGCAACAGAGGAAAAGGGCACTTCACTTCCTACTTAAGTAACACAGAAATTCAATTCACATTACTTTTTTCCTCTTAGAGACAGGAAAGTTACTCGTATGTTTTCATCTGATAATCATATATTGCAAGAAATAAGTATACCTAAGTCTAGCTCCTGCAAACACTCATCTGAAACCAGATATTATAGGGATAACAGAAACATGGTGAAATAGTAGTCATGACTGGACTACAGGTATTGAAGGGTATGTGCTGTTTAGGAAAGACAGAAACAAAGATAAAGGTGGTGGAGCAGCATTGTATATCAATGATGAGGTAGAATGTAAAGAAATAAGAAGCGATGCAATGGATAAGACAGAGTCTGTCTGGGCAAAAATTACATTGGAGAAGAAAACTAGTAAAGCCTCTCCTACGATAGTGCTTGGGGTGTGCTATAGACCTCCGGGATCTAATTTGGATATAGATAGAGCCCTTTTTAATGTCTTTAATAAAGTAAATACTAATGGAAACTGCGTGATCATGGGAGACTTTAACTTCCCAGATATAGACTGGAGGACCAGTGCTAGTAATAATAATAGGGCTCAGATTTTCCTAGATGCGATAGCTGATGGATTCCTTCATCAAGTAGTTGCTGAACTGACTAGAGGGGATGCCATTTTAGATTTAATTTTGGTGAGTAGCGAGGACCTCATAGAAGAAATGGTTGTAGGGGACAATCTTGGCTCAAGTGATCATGAGCTAATTCAGTTCAAACTAAATGGAAGGATTAACAAAAATAAATCTGCAACTAGGGTTTTTGGTTTCAAAAGGGCTGACTTTCAAAAATTAAGGAAATTAGTTAGGGAAGTGGATTGGACTGAAGAACTTATGGGTCTAAAGGTAGAGGAGGCCTGGGATTACTTTAAATCAAAGCTGCAGAAGCTATCGGAAGCCTGTATCCCAAGAAAGGAGAAAAAATTCATAGGAAGGAGTTGTAGACCAAGCTGGATGAGCAAGCATCTTAGAGAGGTGATTAAGAAGAAGCAGAAAGCATACAGGGAGTGGAAGATGGGAGGGATCAGCAAGGAAAGCTACCTAATTGAGGTCAGAACATGTAGGGATCAAGTGAGACAGGCTAAAAGTCGAGTAGAGTTGGACCTTGCAAAGGGAATTAAAACCAATAGTAAAAGGTTCTATAGCCATATAAATAAGAAGAAAACTAAGAAAGAAGAAGTGGGGCCGCTTAACACTGAGGATGGAGTGGAGGTTAAAGATAATCTAGGCAAGGCCCAATATCTAAACAAATACTTTGCCTCAGTCTTTAATAAGGCTAAAGAGGATCTTAGGGATAATGGTAGCATGACAAATGGGAATGAGGATATGGAGGTAGATATTACCATATCTGAGGTAGAAGCGAAACTGAAACAGCTTAATGGGACTAAATCGGGGGGCCCAGATAATCTTCATCCAAGAATATTAAAGGAATTGGCACCTGAAATTGCAAGCCCATTAGCAAGAATTTTTAATGAATCTGTAAACTCAGGAGTAGTACCGAATGATTGGAGAATTGCTAATATTGTTCCTATTTTTAAGAAAGGGAAAAAAGTGATCCGGGTAACTACAGGTCAGTTAGTTTGACATCCGTAGTATGCAAGGTCCTGGAAAAAATTTTGAAGGAGAAATTAATTAAGGACATTGAAGTCAATGGTAAATGGGACAAAATACAACATGGTTTTACAAAAGGTAGATCGTGCCAAACCAACCTAATCTCCTTTTTTGTAAAAGTAACAGATTTTTTAGATAAAGGAAATGCAGTGGATCTAATTTACCTACATTTCAGTAAGGCATTTGATACCGTGCCACATGGGGAATTATTAGTTAAATTGGAGAAGATGGGGATCAATATGAACATCAAAAGGTGGATAAGGAATTGGTTAAAGGGGAGACTGCAACGGGTCCTACTGAAAGGAGAACTGTTAGGTTGGAGGGAGGTTACCAGTGGAGTTCCTCAGGGATCGGTTTTGGGACCAATCTTATTTAATCTTTTTATTACTGACCTGGAGCAGGTACAGAGAAGGGCTACTAGGATGATCCGAGGAATGGAAAACTTGTCTTATGAAAGGAGACTCAAGGAGCTTGGCTTGTTTAGCCTAACTAAAAGAAGGTTGAGGGGAGAAATGATTGCTCTCTATAAATATATCAGAGGGATAAATACAGGAGAGGGAGAGGAATTATTTAAGCTCAGCACCAATGTGGACACAAGAACAAATGGGTATAAACTGGCCACCAGGAAGTTTAGACTTGAAATCAGACGAAGGTTTTTAAACCATCAGAGGAGTGAAGTTTTGGAATAGCCTTCCAAGGGAAGCAGTGGGGGCAAAAGATCTATCTGGTTTTAAGATTCTACTTGATAAGTTATGGAGGAGATGGTCTGATGGGTAATGGGATTTTGGTAAGTAATTGATCTTTAAATATTCAGGGCTAAATAGACCAAATCCCCCTGAGATGGGATATTAGACGGATGGGATCTGAGTTACCCAGGAAAGAATTTTCTGTACTATCTGGCTGGTGAATCTTGCCCATATGCTCAGGGTTTAGCTGATTGCCATATTTGGGGTCGGGAAGGAATTTTCCTCCAGGGCAGATTGGAGAGGCCCTGGAGGTTTTTCGCCTTCCTCTGTAGCATGGTTGACTTGAGGGAGGCTTCTCTGCTCCTTGAAGTCTTTAAACCATGATTTAAGGACTTCAATAGCTCAGACATGGGTGAGGTTTTTCATAGGAGTGGGTGGGGTGAGATTCTGTGGCCTGCGCTGTGCAGGAGGTCGGACTAGATGATCAGAATGGTCCCTTCTGACCTTAGTATCTATGAATCTGCATACTCCTCGCGTGCTCGAGTAGTCCCATTGACTTGAATGGGACTACTTATGGGATTAAGGGTTTGCAGGCGAGGGTCCCTATTGTAGAGCCACAAAACCAGAAATAATGTTGCTAGATTTCTAGAGAACAGTGAAACCAGTGATAATTTGTGACTAATCTATCAATGCAGGATGATTATGGCAGTAAGGTAGGCTAAAATACTATATTATACCATGCTTTCACAGCATTTAAGATCACATGAAGTTCTCTGCTGCCTACATTCCTAGACTACTTGGTACCTGAAAATATATTCACGCTACTGCTCAGCATAGTACCAGCTGTCTTTTTCATTACTCTTAGTGCCACAATAGCAAACGCAACAGCAACAGCTTAAAAACACTCTCTCTCTCTCTCTCTCTCTCTCTCTCTCTCTCACATACACACAGACACACACACACTCCTCTACCACACTGCTTAACTGGGCAGGCTACTATCCAGCAGCCTCAAAAGAGTTGAGCAAAGAGGTCCCTTTCAAGTCTAAGATCTAGACCTTAACTTTTTCCCCTGTCTTTCATCTGTTTTCACCAGTTAAGACTTACCTGAGCCTCGGGATCTTTGCTTTCTTCATTGTTGTATCCATAGTAATCAGGAATTTTATCCAAATCCTGTATGTTCCCTTGTGCTCTTATACTCTTGCCTGTGTGACAAGACTGGCAAACTGGTGCATTGCCCATAACAGTTCTTCTATCAATTCCTGCAAGTGGGTTTATCCTTCACTATGGACTGTGCCCAGTGTTCCCAAAGGGCAGCTGACTTAGACAATGCAGAAAGATGATCACTCACTCCTATGCTGTGCTCCCTTGAATACCTTCCCTCCCTCCCTTCCTAGCTGGCCAGTGTCAAAGAGAACTCGAAACCCCAGCAACTGCAGACAACATTCAGTGACCATTTCCAATTCAGGCGCTGCCTGTCTATTTTTACACCTACTAGGCCAGCTATGCATGTAAATGGAGTTGAGGGGGGAGCTGCTTTCCAGCATACAGTCAGCCTGCCTAGCACAGAGTTGAAGTCCTACTGTGTGAAATGCCTCTACATGTGAGGGTTATTGAATTACCCAGTTGCATGCCTTTGACTGTTTTGATTTTTTTCATACCACTCTCCGTCTGACTGCGTTTATACAAAGCACTAAATTTCAGAATGTTGCTAATGTCTTGCAAGTTTCCAACACAAGAAAACCCTGATTAATGCAAATGGCATCTATTTGGTATTTAACAAAACAAAAGACAATCAAAATGTATAAGCACATTTTTCATGACCATTTATATTAATCATTCTTTTGTTGTTTAAAGTTCACTCATATATTAATCAGGATGAGCTCATTTTGGATTGATTTGTATGTGGGTATAGTTTTATAGATATTCAGTTGTAATTTAAGCAATAATTTCTGACCTTTTTGTTTATGTTAAATCTTGTCTAGACCATATTTTCATTTTTTTTTAAATCAGAATATAAAGGCTTTCCCTCTGTCTTTGTATTGACCTTCAGGGTCATATCAGGTAGAACAACAGCTGTATGGAGCATCCCCTTTTGGAATTAGCCCACTATTCCTTAACTTTAAGAACCTCGTTGCAGAGCTTGAAACCAGCAAAACTAACAAGGAAATAAATATAGCAGATAGCAAATGCATCTGTAAAGCCAGTATATCAGTAAATATTGGCATGTAGTAGAGCATGATGTATCTTTGCTAAAACATCGTCTTGAGGTATATGCATTTAATCCATGAGTGGAAATGTGTATATGTCGCATGAACTTGGTCTGAAATTCCTCAGAAACTGAATGATGTTCCTCAAAAGCCAGAAGCATTCACCCAACATTTTTCTCTTTCAAGTTTCAAACTATTGCAGTATTAAAATACACAGCAGTCCCCACGGTGTCCTCTTGATTTATACCCAGTTATCCTTCATATCTGTGAGAGTTATAAATAGATAGTGATATTTTCCCCTTTAGGATATTGACCCATATAAGATTCATTATGTCAGGTTGATTTATGACTCTACTTTTCCCCTGATTGATAAGCCTTTCCATATGGGATTGGTTCAGTTCCCTTACCAAACTTTGGGCAGCATTATTTATATACTAGTGCACCTTGTGGGGTAACCTCTGTACAAAAGAGCTAACTAACAGTATATTACTGCATACAGATACTGGTAGCATAAAATCCCTCCTTTACCTGTAAAATGTTAAGAAGCTCAGACAACCTGTTTGGCACCTGACCAAAAGGACCAATAAGGAAAGAAGATACTTTCAGATCTGTGGGAGAAGGTTTTTGTTGTGGGCTTGTGTGTATTCTCTCCGGAGACAGAGAGACCAAGCAAGTAATCTAGCTCCTGCTGAATGATACATCTAAACTTACAGAAATAGTAAGTAATAGCATGGAAATGCATTAGCATATCTTTTCTTTTTAGCTTGTGAATTTTCCCTGTGCTAAGAGGGAGATTTATCCCTGTTTTTTGTAACTTTGAAGTTTTGCCTAGAGGGGAATCCTCCGTGTTTTGAATCTGATTACCCTGTAAATTATCTTCCATCCTGATTTTACAGAGGTGCTTCTTTTATTTATTTTTTTATAATAAAGTTCTGTTTTTAAGAACCTGATTGGTCCTAAAAACCCAAGGGGCTGGTCTGTGCTCACCTTGTTAACCTATTTGGTTGGTATATTATTCTCAAGCCTCCACAGGAAATGGGGTGAAGGAGCTTGGGGGGATATTTTAGGGAAACAGGAACTCCAAGTGGTCCTTTTCCTGAATCTTTGTCTTACTCACTTGGTGGTGGCAGCAGTACTCATCCAAGGACAAGGAAGGATTTGTGCCTTGGGGAAGTTTTTAACCTAAGCTGGTAGAAATAAGCTTAAGGGGGTTTTCATGCGGGTCCCCACATCTGTTCCCTAGAGTTCAGAGTGGGGAGGGAACCCTGACAACTTACCTAGCTATATTTATACCTATCCAGAGGTAGATAAAATCTGATTCACAAAATGTCCCCAATAAAAACATTTCTGCCAGCCATTTAAGCCCAGTAGGAAAATAGTTTAAATGATTAAATTCTTAACGCCGTATCCAAACAACCTGAATTTAAAGTATAAAAATTTATTAATAAAAAAGCTTTCAGCATATTTAGCTTGTAATAAGATAATGTAATATATATATACACACACACACACACACACACACACACATCACACTAAGAGTAGTTTCATGGTAGTTCAAGCTCCAGTAAGTATTATAGTGACCTCTGACACCTCAGTAACTGCATGGTGTACAGCTCAGGTATAAAATTGCATAATTTATTTCCCACAACACCATGGTAATTGTCATCCATGGTGTTTAAGGACTTTTAATAAATGTGCAAGGGTAATCTGTTCCTCATTGTCTCCGGTTCATTCTCTTCATGTTCGCCTTGATTTTCTCATAGCCCTGTCCTTCTTAAGATTTTATAAACTGTTGTGGTTCAGACAATAACTCCCACCTCCTGTTACATCTATTATGACAAAAATAGCAAAAACAGAAAAAGCCAAATCCTTGACTCAGACAAAGTTCATATAACCAAGGCTTGTACACGTAAAAAGAAACACACCCACACACTGACACCCACATATCTGGGTTTTTTTTTAAAAAGGACACTGTCAACTTGAAATCTGGCCAACCAAAACAAAACAAAAAAAAAAGAGTTAAATCTCAGGTACAACACATAGATCCCAACACAACACATAGCTATGACGTGACAGTTACAGGCTTTATTTTAGTCTAACTTTCAGATACTTAAAAGCTGTCCCACAATTAGTGGCAGAAAGAGGAAATACTGTTATGTCATGTAGGTTTAAAATAGAACTTGCAGTTAGTTGAAATTGTTCAGGGAAAGTTCACTTAAGTCCATGGGTGGCAGATATAATAGGTAGAGGGCAAGTGGAACAATTAAGCTGTATGCAAAATTAATTTATCACATAGATTTCCAATTTATCACTTGAATATCATCACCACATGTGTGGTATACATTCTGGAATCTACATAACTAGTGTGCAAAAGACTTTCTTTACTACAATGGTCCTCCTATCCAGTCATACCAAATCAATAGGTCAAGCTCCCTCATTTGTGACACCGAACCATTTCTTTAAACAAAGATCATGTCCTCAAGAATTGAGGTTAGACCTCTTATGGTTACATTATCTGCTCTATATTGGGATATTTTAAGTACTCCGGTTGTTGATAAATAAATTCATTTTCTCTTTCATTGAGTTACCTCTACAGATTCTCATTCATAAATATGTGCAACAAATCCATGTGCATGGAGGTCTTGATCCAGTAAAACACAAACACATGCTTATTTAAAGTTAAGCACCTATTTATGTGTTTTGCTAGACTGTGACCTGAATTGAGAAAATACAGCATCTCTTCATCTTAAAGGAACACTGTAAAATTGAAATTTATTCATTTTTTAAAAAGGAGTTACAGGTAGTTTCAGGATTACACCTTCTCATGGGTCGCCTTGTGATAGCTGCACAAACATACCTCTCTTTTTATAAATAACTTTTCTCTCCCTCCTGCTGTGCGGAAGGCCTATACAAACAGGGGAAGCCTGTGAAGCTCTGCCAAATGCACAAATCAAGCAACGTTAAAAAAAAAAAAAATCAGAAAAACATGTTATTGTCTCTTTAATGCCTTTCAGATCACCCTTAGCTGTTAATTATAATGTCGAGTAAAACATTGTCAGGCAATAGCACAACTTGCTGACATACTAACAAGCCATTTGCCTCAATCAGCTCAGCTCCACATTTTAAACCACTGTATCAGGGTCAATGAGAGCAGCATACAGAGGCAATGGCATATTGTTTTAAAATCTTTACTGTGCTAGGTACTGTCACAAGTCCCCAGTTGTATTCAGAACTTTAGTTTCTTCAGGCCTTCTTCCATCAGCTGGCCTCCTTAGCTGGTGCAGACTGTTGTTCCTTCTTTTTGATAGGTCTCATTTCCTAACTGCATGGATGTGGTAATTCTAAGAAAAACAGTCATTAACGTCTGAAAGACAATTACACTTACAGAGAAAGGAAATGGTTCTAAAATGAGCACAAAAATTGTTCCTCTATACTTTCATGCACACACTGGGACTTTGCTGTGTGAGGAGGTGACCCATTTGCATGGGCAGATCATTTCACTAAGTAAAGAACATCTGCAAAACCAAGGGATCCCAAGAGGATGTAGGCATTAAGTACTGATTTAAAAGATCTACTTGTGATGAGAAGTTATAGCACATCACAGATTTTTGTAGAGGGCTGGAAATGGGGAAGTGTGAAGGCTTAAATCCAATATGCTTTACTGCTGCTGGTGATTTCTGCCCAAACAGATTTGAATAAACAACCTCAAAAATAAATTTTACAGCTGTAAAAACAATGGATTTCCAAGGAACAGTTTCACATAAATGACCAATCCATTCACTGGGCAGCTGGTTAGACATTTTTTCAAGATTAAATTGCCTCATTTTCCTTATTAAAAGCCCAAACACAAAAGAGCCTATTTGACCAACTAGCACCTTTCCTGTCACACATCCTTGTAAGTGCTTAATGCAGCTCCTGGCCATGGTAGCTTTTCTGTTCCACTAGTTCCTGACATAAAGTGGTCAATTAATATGAGATGAGAAAAAAGAAAAAGAAAGACCAGCGTATCAGCTGGAGAGGAAACGATGGTGAATACTGAGCAGCATGCATTCCTTAGAAATAACGCATGTAGACAGTTACAATCTGTGTAGACATCTGACAGAGCAAGGGATAAGCTTTCTGCCAGAGTCCTTTTAACAATATTCCTGTTGTCTATCAAAATGGTTTAAAGTCATTAGGGCAAATTACTCAGAAAGCAAACATTTTCATGTTTTGCCAAACTTAGTTAGGGCATGATAGTCAAACAAAGTATGTATCTTGGGATGTAGGATTCTAAGTCCTCATGGAGGGACATATTTGCAATATCTTTGTAAGTTGCTATACTCTTTTTGCAATTGTTGTTATCTGGGCTGCACTATTGTTTGTCAAAACTATCATCTAAGACGGCAGCTAACGAACCAAAAACAAAGGCTGGGTTTTCAGTTATGAAGCTCTAGAGTAGACATTAAAGTATCTTAGTCCCTGTTTCTGAATAATAAACCAGACTCGGTTCTGAATTACACCAGTGTAAATCCAGAGTAACTTGTCTGAAGCCAGTGAAGCTACTCCAGATTTATACCTTGTTAGATGAAAACAGAACCTGATTCAATATCTCTGTAGCTAGCATAACACATGCATACACTACATCCTCTGTAAATACTGGTTTTCTTTGTTTTTTTTTAATGGTTGAAAACATGTTAGGTCATTCATAGAACCTGTTATTACAATCTCTGTGTATGTGGCCACATATACGTATATTAGTTCAGAACATGGGGAAAAAAGGACTCATGGTCTTCTGCTGAAAAAGAGAGACCTCTACCACTCAGTAAGCTAAGGAAGCAGTGGAATTTGTTTGACATTCCCACCAGGAGGACACCAGACCACATATAAATATAAGCCATTATATTATATTCTGCTGTTTAGGGCTGAGATGGAAAGCTGTTGGCTAAGATCTGACCTAAGATGATGATGAAAAAATGGGAGAAGCAACCAGAAGAATTAGCAAAGATTATGTCACCATCATTCATAAAAGTACAGAATTTGTAACTAAGGTGTGCAGTATAAGGGTTTTTCTGGACATGAAACTGCTGTTGGATGTTAAAGTTGTAGCTGTAGTTAAGAGCACTTTTTTCCATCTGCTCTTGGTACAAAGAGTGTTTTACATACAGACTTTGCTACACCTATCCATGGCTTACATCCAGAGGTTCTCAGATTTTTGTACTGGTGACTCCTTTCACACAGCAAGTCTCTGACTGTGACCTTCCCTTATACATTAAAACACTTTTTAATATATTTAACACCATTATAAATGTTGGAGGCAAAGCGGAGTTTGGGGTGGAGGTTGACAGCTCGTGACCCCCCATGTAATAATCTCACGACACCCTGAGGGGTCCTAACCCCCAGTTTGAGAACCCCTGCACCATAGACTACTTGGAAGCTGAAACAGGTGCAGCCTGTAGAGGCCAACATATTAAAGGGGATATAATATTGAGGACATATATTGTCTATACTCCATAAGCAGCACTGGCAGCCGGTGGATGGAATTCAAGATGTTGGTATTGACCTTCAAAACGCTGTATTGTTCTGAAATAGGTTACCAAAGAGGCCACTTCTCTTCCAGTGAGATAGCTCCAGTTGAAAGCCAGTTGAGTTGCTCAAACAGGAGCTCCCTCAATGTAATCAGCTGACAGTCACTTCTCCCTTTGGCATTGCAAGATCTATTCTGTCCATTTGGAGAGGAGTCAGGATGAATTGCCAAGGGGTTTATGAATGTGTTACTCTGAAAAAGCAGGTAGTTATTTAGAACAGGAATCTTATTTTAGTGTATGTTGCACAGTTCCTCCTCACTCCATGCCCCTCATGTAAACTTGTCCATGAGTTCAGACTGTATGATAGTGAGAGAGCAGTGTTACTCTTGGAAGAAGACTCATGGAGACTCAGTTTTCCCACATGTCTGAATTCTACTTAGTCCAGGACAAAGGTGGGAGGAATCAGGGAACTGGTACCTCCTTGATTTAAAACCAGTCCAGCATTATTGAAAACAGCCCTGGGGCTACTCTAAGTATGCCAATGAACAATTAGCATAGTGACGCTCTGCTCCACTCCAAAGTTTAGCACATTCCTCCCACCTGTGGCATGCCTGCTACACAGGGATGGTGCAGGAGATGGCTCTAATGCTTTCAATAGCCGTATGCCAGCAGGGAATTCCCTTCCATTCCATTGGCACCCCCACGGAGTACTGCAAAGTGAACAAATTGTGCCAGAGAGTTCAAAAAGCCAGGGAAGAGTCTTATTAATGTAAGTGCCTCTCAAGTAAAAGAGAAGAATATGAAAATGCACCGAGAATAGTATCAATATATTTGTTCTATTTTAAATCATGCTATAGGATTTGCTAACCAGACTATTTCTGTCTCGAATTCACAGTAAGCCTTGGGCAATTATATTAATATTGCTTTTAAACACAAAACCAGAATGTAAACAATGGGCAAAATCCTGAGCAGTGTCTATCTGGAAATTTCATCTCACAGTATTTAGTGGATCAAGAACAGCAATGTGTCAATTCACGTTCCATGCAGCCAGCCAGGAAATTCACGAAAATCACAATACATAAAAACAATTTTTCTGAATCATGGTGTACATGTGAGAAACAGCTATGGCAAAAATGAACCTGACTTAGTCCTGTTAGATATTTCATCCATCATTCTTGTTTACCTCGGTTGTTCATGTTAGACAGCTTCTGGAAAAGCAGCAGCTACACAATTTAGCCAACAGCATTCAACAGAATCTATGATTTGGTTTATTTCAATCTCCTACTATACCATTTTATATTACTAAATGTATCCAGCAGCAGAACATGTGCAGTGCTGAACAGGTCAGTACAAAAATATCAAACATGAACATTATCTTTTCCTTTATATATTAATCACGATGCGTCTTGTATAATAAACTGTAGTAACTTAATATATGCTTTGTATACATTAGGGATAAGAGAACAGGTTTGGATTATAAATATTCAAAGAAGAAATCTGAAAAGACTGAACCCAAATCAAAAATTTGAGATTTCAGAGTAGATTGGTAAATATTTTGTATTTTAATTCCTTGTATACCTCCAACGTTAACATTATTGGCAATTGGAAATATTGACAATCCAAGGCAGGCAGGGCTGTCTTGTTTGCTTTTTGCCAAATTAGCTACATTAAATTCCTCTGCAAACATTTTTCTGCAAATATTTCATTTAAAAAATCTTAGTTTTTTGTTTCAGTAATGGTTTTAATTTTACAAAGTATATTTTACAGAGTATGCATAGTGAATCTAACTTATATAGCTGATCCTACTCCCATTAAAATCAAAGAGAGCAGAATCACATTGCCTACATTTGAAAATAGTTAACATTTTTAAGGCAACTAGAACACCAAGGAGACTGAGGGCCAACATTCTTTACATTTATTATGAATATTTATTAATAGTGATTATTAACCAGTTACTTTCCATTGACAAATGACCCACTAGTTAATATGCTAAAGTCAGAATATTTATAACCCATTGAACATACAATCTTCTACTATATATGAAATGAACTCATTACAACCTGCTCTAAGAAATTCAGTCACAGATATTTTCTAATATTTACAAAGAATCTTGCCTGGCTAAAACCACCATAACAATTTTTATGGCATTCCTTATATTACGAAGATCATTTTTTACACTAATTGCATAATTTGAAACATTAGTCCTCAATCACTTCATGTAATATAATTCAGATATAAACAGCGTATAACATGAAAGGGTTTATGTTTATTGTTCCAAGAATGAGAATAAAAAGCAACATCAATAAAGATAGAAGGTATTTCCTATGAGTCTATAAAGCAACTATAAAAGATGAAAAAAAAATAGAATGTCTTTGTGCTTGAGCAGATCTCTCTTTAGGTTAAAAAACTGACTAGGCAAAGGACATTTTCTTTTACATACATGTATATTACTGTACTGCACCATGTTAGACTCATGTTTATTCTTCATTATACAATGTAAACAAGAAAAAATGTATATAAAATGTATTATTGCCAATAACAAACACTTACTCTTTTAATTCCAGTATTTCTACTGACACAGATTTCTGTTTTCACTTTTCCAAAGACTTTCTTAGTGAACAGTGGCATCTCCGTTCACACTAGCTCTCCAGTCCCCGAACAGTATGAGACCACTGATTTGAGGCTACTTTTAGGCTCTACACTTGCAACTCAAAGACTTATGAGCGAGAAATAGTGAAATCAAGCCCATAATCTAATCTCCAGATTGAGATTTACTGTCCCAGAATACTGCTAGTCAGCCCCAAAAGGGCAAAGCTCCCTGTCTGCTAAACTCAAACAGCATTTGAGACCATCACACTTATCTGTACAGCACCAGAATAATCGAACTGCCCTGTACTGCTATGAAGAAATCTTCCCTACTATACTTGTTACAGGTTAATTGCCTGTACTACTGAGGATATTTCAAGACAAGTTTGACACAGAAGGTTAATTTAACAGGAGTGTATGTATATGAATATATGTTGCTGATTTACATAAAGATAGACAGAGAAAGAGAGATAAATAAAGATACAGAGAGGGAAAAAAAGTTAGCAGCAGAGTAGGTCAATACTACATTTATCAATACAATTCCTTAGCATTTATTTTGGAAGCATCTTCCTTATGTGGCAAACTCCTGTTAATCTTCTTATAGCCAAGAAAGCCAGTCAAAAATGAGGAAAGTGACAGTGTGAAGAGCTCTGTTTCACTGGTGTTTTCCTTCCCCATGGAAAGGCCACATATCCTTTGCCTACTGCATAGCCTCCCAAGCCAACAATAAGAGGAGGACTTGTTGGAATCTACGGAAGATGAACATGCAGAGTTTACTGGACCCAAAGTCCTCCACTCCTCTGGATTCTTCTGTAGAAAGATCCAGTACACTGTGTGTCATGGGCTTTTGGGGAGCAAATTGGGTCAGATCTTCTGTTAGACTAGATAATCATGAAGCTATGGAGATTTATTACATTGAGGATCTGGCCCTTTATATTTTATAATCGTGATTCTGATGTGATCATTGTCCTCCCAAAGATGCAGCTGCATATTTCTTCTGGTGTCTATTAGTAATTGGTCACACATATAGAAACAACAAATCCCCTGAAGATTCAATTACTTTTATAAACAGATAATCATCAAATGACCACAACCACAATCCTTTCAAGTTCACTAGCCAATGAATTGCAAAGGTCTATTCTGAGCCATTTGGAAAAGGAAGGATCATTCCACTCTTTTTCATACACTGAATCACTCAATATATTAAGCATAATAATCCTCTCTAGACCTTGACAGATCTTTTAATCCAGAAGGCACCATATGTTCCTAAACCCTTAATAAGAATATGAAAACAGATAACCTGCTCCTTTACTCACTGCATCTACAGATACTGTAGTACTGAAGAAGAGTAGGTGAGAGAAAGATAATTTCCCATTCAGTAAAATAACTTCTTTTAAAACTAAACCCAATACAAATGTACAATCTCAAAGGTCTAGTATGAGTTGCAAGGAGCCCCCTTCCAAATATGATGGCAACTGAGCCTCCCTGGGGAAGAGGCATGGAGTGTCCACTGTTTCACAGAACAGAGCAGAGACAAAGGAAAGAATCCAAGTGAGGATGATTACATTTGAACTCTATCAAGTCAAAAGGTATAGTTTACTGGCCTGCTGCATCTTTTGGATATCTAATAAATATTGCTGCAGCAAATGATTCTGTGGCTGGTTATGTATAGCACATGGACATACAATCTACAAATATACAATATTAACTAAAAGAGATGTATTATTTTTCTCATGCAGTTCAAAAATATGTACATTGCTCCACATTTGTGCTTCTGAATGTGTCCACTCACAAAGAGCAAATTATCATCTTAAAAATATATATATTGCTATTTGAAGAATTCTAAGACACAAAGAAATGGAGAGTAAATTTACTAAAAATCTACCCAAAAATCATTCAGTATGAGCTAATTTTATAATGGACGTTTGAACTGCTAATGACATGTTTCAGAGTAGCAGCCGTGTTAGTCTGTATTCGCAAAAAGAAAAGGAGTACTTGTGGCACCTTAGAGACTAACAAATTTATTTGAACATAAGCTTTCGTGAGCTACAGCTCACTTCATCGGATGCTAATGTTATTTACCCAGCTCCGCTTTTGCTTCCCTTCACTCATGTTTAAAATGGATGTAATACGTACACACTTTGCAGGACAGGTGTGAGGCTTAGCTAGTATTTGTAAAAAATGGTGAGCTTTTAGAGTGAAAGGTGTTACAGGAGTGCAAATATTTTCCTAGACTGCCTGCCATATACACTATTATGATTAGTTTGGTAGGACATTCTACACATTGCAACCATATTGTAAGTTTTATTTGATATAGTTTATCATAATACTGACAATAGATTATTTTTCCTCTTCTTTCCTCCCTGGCTCACTGAATCTTTAAACATTCTTGTTAACTACAGATTCAGACAATGATTAAACCATAAGAGAAACTGCAATCATAAACAGTCTGACTTATAAACCACAAAACAAGCAAAAATCAGTTAATACAAACTGCAGGCTGATTCTTTGGGAAAAAACAGACTTTAATGTAACTTAATTGACCTTAATTTTCTTTAATTCACTGTGCAATGTTCACATATTGCAGAAATCTTAAGCAAATGCATTGAAATATGTTACACTGTAAGAACAATGCCACAATCCCAAGCAAAACAATGTGAGCTAAGGATGGAGTATGTGGCTAAAATGTCAGCCTTAATTCTGAACTTCCGTGTTTTTATGGGCTTGAGTCTTCATCAAGTTTGTTTCCTAGTGTGAAAGGTATTCACCTAAAAGCATGTAACAATATGTCTCTTTGCTGTGTATACAGAGAATGGGTTGTGGTTGGACTGAAGTACAGCTGATCACTAAATAAGTAATTAGAAAATGTATGTATATTCTTATCATACATAAGCTATTCATAAGCAGTGATGGAAGCTAGCAGTATCAAATAGATTTACTGTACTTATGTAACACATACAAGTGTTTAGCTCTCTTTAATTGTGCCCTACTTCACTTTGATTAACACTGCTGGATCTTATTAGGAGCAGTAATCTAAGAACATGCTGCAGCAAAGGTTTCACTGCACTGAAATTCAGGGAAATTTCGATGGGAAAGCCAGGAATCCAATTCAGACCCATCATGCCCACAGAGTTATAAATGTAACATCACTTCCCATCCCCTATACACACAATAGATTGTTCATTAAATACTATAATTTTATTGGAAACTTGTTGCTTTTATTGCTTTCGGTGGCAATTCACTTCATATATACAATCAGCTGCTCACTATTAAATGCAATTCCAGGTACATTCCTCAAAACCCAGCCCTTCATTAGCTCCAATTTTTGCTCCATGATATAACTGTGATACTGTCTTAAAAGTTTTGTATCATTTCTTCAAACTACTTCCTCCAGAATTTGGCATACCTTGGTAAGAAACCTTCATATCCTCTTCTCCAAAGATAGTCACTCTAGCCTTTCTTCTGAATAACACGGGTTCCTATATTATGCACAAATAAGACTACTTCATGATTCACTCCTAGGTTCTCCCCTGCCTCATATTTCTCTGCAATTAAATGCTTAAGGAAGGAATTTTCAAAGGGGAATACGGAAGTTAGGCATCCAACTTGCATTACAAGTCAGTAGGAGCTGGGTGCTGGACTCCCTTTGAAAATCTCAGCCTAAACCATTATACTTTATTTCTTCCAGGCTACTGAAGTAAAGTGAAGAAAATGGTCCCAATACTGACTGCTGTAGTCCTCCATCACCTTCTTCTCTCTCTGTATAGTTGCTAACACTATTTTAGAAAAAAAAATGAACCAGGCTCTCTGTAGGGTAGTTTTTTCTATTACATTTATATCATATGGATATGATGATTTTCCTGAATAACTTATTCTTGTTTGAGATATAGGAAGGGTGAATTTGACTTCTTGTAAATTTTATATGCTTTTCACAGATATCGTTTTCGTATTTTCCTGCAAAACCTGTGTCTACCACAAAACAGACTGTATCTAGGAGATTTGTAAGCACATTGCCTTTCAGTGTGCAAAAAGGTTTCAAACACTACTGATTTCAATTAGTTGTCTTCCTAAGCACAGTGGAAAAATAAATAATATCCTTCGTCCCAACTAAGTCTACTTAGTCACTAAGCAGCATTTTTACAATAAAGGGTTATTCATCCATATTCATTGAGTATTACAGAATTGCCAAGGCTCTTTGTAACAGTCAAAGATTTTAGCAAGCAATATTTTACTCGCAATCCTCCTAGATGCAGAAATAAATTTCAAGATGACAAAATCTGCACCTTTTCTCTGAATACTTACAATGGTATTACTATTTATATTAACAGGCAGTAGCTGTTCAAAAAAAATCATTGTTGCCTTTTCCCAGTGGTTAGAACCATACTGTGCATTCATGGTGCATCTTGGTTTTTAATATAGTTTGAATGAAATACCCTCATATCACAGCTCTATTATTTGAACTATGTGAACTACATATTCTACCTTCCGCAAAAGACCTTACCATCCAGTGACAATAACTTCAATGAAATCTTAGTGTCATGAGAGGGACATTCTGATTACTGGTTATGGATAAGGAGAAATATTAAGGACTTCTGCTTTTAAGATTTGCTACTAAGAATTATTTTATTTATACTTATTTTTCCCAAAATAAGGAGAACACAAAAACAAAACAAACAAAAAGCAAAAAAGAACAAAAAAGTAAAGGAAAGAAAAGAAGGGAGGCAGGGAGACTAACAGAGAGTGATGTCTCAGTTTCCATCTACTAGAAATTTATCAAAGATTTCTAAAAAGTCAGAACAAATCTTTTCTATTCTATTCTGAGGTCCCTCTTCTCCAAAATGTTACCTGCTCTTTAGCTGCCAGATCAGCCAAGTCGCAGTGCCAAGCTTCTATGCCTGGAGGAAGCCTGCTCTTCCATCTAAGCAACAAGAATCATTTAGATACAAGCACTGCCCTAGAACCTAGCTTTCCTTGCTTTGGATGGTTTCCCAGATAATGGGATGTATCCAAAAACACTGTTCTGGGAAGTAATTTTTAAGGAGGTAGCTATCATATTAATCCTCCTACCTACTTCAAGCCAAAAGGGTTGAATCCTGGGATGTTCCCAAAACACATAAGCCAGCATGGCTCAGTGAGACCCATACCTCCAGGAGGAGTCTGTTTTGGCAAGGCCACTGCAACCAACATGGGGACAAATGTTAACAAAATATAATTTTCTGCTTAATCTGCCTTCATCATAGATCAGTAGTACAGTTTTTAATGTTTTGAAAGCCCCTTTCCCATTAACTAGGCTTCAAGAATATACTCAAACTTTATTCCTGACCTGATGCAGTCAATCTAAATTAGGGAGGGTCTTTTGGGCCAGGAAGTCATAACAGACTACATCTGGTCAAGTGAATTTATGGAGTTCTCACCACATCAACAGCAATTCTGGAGTCTCTGGCACTCGTCACATCAGGACCAAATATGTCCTGCTAATAAGAATTTTGAGGATACAAGTTGATACGCAAACACAAGTACTATCAGAGTCACCTAACATTTTAAGCAGTGGAAGGGGAAAAAAGGACCAGACAGATTATATGTTCACTATCCTCTTCATTTCTGTACTCAATCAAAAATGTCAGAAGAGCACTCTTCAGGAGTCAATACAGAACAACGTATTTTTCTGCTAGTATTGCAGTCAATAACGTAAACTTTTACTCTTTTGTTGTAATTAACGTTTGCTGATAAGGAGCAGTATTTAATCTGTATGATTTCTAGTTTGTTTTGCTTCATGTGCCTACCCGTTATTTCATGGTCCATTAAATATGTCTAGCGTAAGCAGGGTTTCCAATAATATCTAAAACTAAGACATTTTCTATTGTTTTTAGTAATCTGTTTTAGGGAGCTGTTTTTCACCTGGTTAAGCTCAAGTCCTAAAACTGGATATCTCCTGTATGAGGATGCATACACATTCACACAACAAAACGTAGTTATATGAACAAATGCATATAAAATGAATATATATCTATCTATCTCCATTTGGAGAGTAAACGGACTAGAAAATGGAATGACACTTTAGCTGAACTACAACCCGTAAAAATATTTTCATGATATATTCAATAGGATTCCAGCTAGTATTTTTACCATAAAAAAATACTGTGGGTAACATTTCAGTACTGAAAATCACTGGTGAATCAGTAACAATACTGTGTTACAGAAGCTACAGGAATAGCACAAGAATCATTACATGATGTATAATACAACTGCACTTCTATATTACATTCCATCCCAAGGCCTCAAAGGAATTTACTTACATTAATGAGTTCAGCTTCAGAATAGCCGTGTAGGGTAGTTAAGTACTATTACCCCCAGAAAGGGAAACTGGGCACAAAGATGTTTGGGTACTTACTTTGGGAACCTAGATCTACTGCTTTCCAGCCCTTAGCTTTAACCAGCAGACCATGTTTCTACTCTTATGCAAACTTATATTCTTAGGAGTAAACTCTAATGGGCTCATCATCTCAGTCTTAGAAAAAAATAAGTGAATTGTGAAATTAAATTTGCTAGGCCTCTCATATGCCTGCATATATTAATTAGGAAGTTTGTTTTTACATTGTTTCTAGTTAATGCATTTGTCCCAGACTGAAATCACTTGTTTTGGGTGATAAATAAAAGATGACAATCTTCCAGAAGCACTCTGTAAACACTAAGCATTTTAATGGGGTGCATAGAAAGAATGGAATCCCTCACCTCAAATTAGAACCTAAACCATGAATATTCATTTGAATCTAAAATGAAATCTGAATGGTGTACATTACAGCCCTTACATGTTTTCATTCTGCGAACCTTTGAATACTCAAATGTTGGCAATGTAATATTCTTGGGAAACAAATGTTAAGCTTAAATGTTCAAATAGTCACCCAAAATAAAATAATTATTTTATATTGCATTGTAAAATTCATAATTTGTGCCTGAAAATTATATAAATCATCCAGTCCAGATACATAAACAATAGCCTGTGCAGTAAATAACTAAACATATGTAACAGCATGAACTGTGAATATTATAATTGAATATAGGAGTTTGCAAATTAAATATACATTTTGAAATATTACAATCAAAATTGTAGTTTGAAATGTGTTTCTTGGCTATTTACGTAAGTCATCCAATCAGTAAGCAAAAATACTATCACATTACTTATGTAACCATCAGAGCACAAATTGCACCTATGTGCAATTCCTGAATGATCTGTATACCAAGAAGTAGTCACTGAAGAAATTTACTAGTAATTCTGAATACATTTGAGAATTTCAAGGTCTGTTCATGGACAACTTACAAACAGAAAATAAAATGTATTTGCTATGAATTATTCTCTCAACTCTATTTAAATCAATGATATTTGTAAAGTAGACAGGATGGAGAAGACACTTGAATAGGATTACCAAAGTATTAATCAATGTCACTTTGGGTCAAGTACTGCATGACTTGGAATATAACTTATTCTTGCTAATTACTTTCTGCTCAGAGTCAATGGTACTGCTTCTAAATGGAAGCAGACATTCCAGGCAATGTAGATGTGTAATGTAATCTGTTAACTCGGGTGCTGGAGGAAAATATAAACTTTCAGTCTTGTTTCTCGCCTGAGGTTTCACACCTTTGATCTTTCAAAAAGTTTATCTTGACTGATGCTGAATCCCATCCATGACCAGGACCCTAGTAATGACATGGCAAAAAGTTACTTTCCTATCAAGCCTAATTCATAGACTCTACAGATACAATGATGCTACTACAAATCTTTACAATTGCCATTTACAAGTTATTAATGATGCAGTCATATGCACTGTATTAATATGGCATGCACCATTATTATTAAGCAAAAGGTAAAGGAATAAATATTTTAATATTGACTTCTGCACTTCCAGGAGGAACTGACGAAACCCAAAAGGCAGAGGCACACTGAAAAAAATATTAGTTTTGAGGTCATTTCAATTAACACAGTTATTAGCATAATTGAGTATCAAACAAATTTTAGGAGGGGCTGCTCAACTGAACTGGGTCTTTCCTCCTCTATCCTTTGAAAGAAAGTTAAAAAAAATATACAGTCTACTATGTCTCAATGAATTTACAGTACATGACATTTCAAAAAACATCCTCAACATATTATGTAGCTCAGCAGTAGCATCTAGTGGTGTGGGATTTACAGCAAAAAATGCCCGTTCAGAGCATAGAAAATCCAAATGTCAAATCTATATTTTAAAAATATAAAACAAAATGTGAATTAAATGCTTACTAAACTGACCACAACAAAGTATAGCAAGCCCAGGACTAAGCACAGAAGCAGCACGGTTGCCCTTCAAGCTGGGGTGGAATCAGAAAGGCAATTTGTACACCCTGGATTGCCCTGTGGCAACAGTCAGCCACTGAGGCTACTATTCTAACAAGAGGGTGTTCATTGGGCAGTACGAGCTCCTGGGCTGGCCGACTGGGGCACAGGACATTAGTCAAGGAGAAGAATGCCTTTTCCTGCTTTGCCCACTGCCATAAAACAGTGGAGGTGTTTTGTGTCATATATGAAATTATACTATAATTGCAAAGTTCATTCATTGCTATAGTAAGCCTCTTGCTATGCAAGGCAGGCTCTGAGATTTCAACATATAGATTTGTAACTAAAATGTTTCAGTCCTAAGTCTATGAGAAACACTTTCAGGTTTAGGAGAACATTCTGACTTGGGATGTACGGCGGCACAAGGCAATGTAGAGGAAATATGGAGCCTTTTCCCGTTTAATGCACCTGCATAGCTCCAGAGCAGGATTCTGACCAACTTCCCAAGAGAGCACTTTTAGGAGGACCACATCCACCAATATGTCATCTCTCTAAGAGTTTTGTCAGGCTCTCAGTCCCACTTTTTCAATCCTTGACTACGCATCCTCTTCTGCTTACTCACCTTAACCCAACCTGCCCTGAGGCAGTGCTGCAAAATGACCAACACCACGTCTTTACTCTCCCTACGTAACTCCCTACGTCACTTAAGAGCCAGTTTGTTGTTTTAGGGTCCTACAGCATCTGCAGACATTCTATAGCAGTAACCCCATTCTTTTCCAAAGACTGATATCATCAAAACAGTCTCAGTCTATATCAAAGTGTTTCTGTACTTAGGGACAGTTGATCTAGTAAAATTCTTGTTCTTAATCTCTTTTATACCTTCAACCAAAAAGACCCCTGTGTCTATGTAGTATTGTAGTGATCTGGTATGCACTGGTACAATCCCTAACCAATGTTTTCCAATCTCTGCTCCAATCCCTGTTTCAGAGGAAATCTTGCCAGTTTCACTTTGGGTAATCTACACATTGGATTGAGTACTGTGTCTAAAATAGAGGAGCAAGATAAATGTACGGTTATGAACATAGCGAATTAGGAATTCTAGGATGATCCCTCTTTTTTACACTTTCTTCAAACAGAAAAAATACTTTTGATGATGACATTTTCACACATCTAAATTGTATCGTTTTAAATAAATGTAAGTCATTCCCAGATCCCAAAGCAATGTGTGAGATATATAAATAAATACATAAATAAATAAACAGTTCATGACAGTAAAGAAAAGAAGGACCACAGATAAACTTCCAGCATAATAAAGCAGGAATAATTTGAGTGTGGCCATCCAATTGTTGCAGGAAAGATATACCCTAAGCTACTAAACCATTTGTAGACAAATGTTAATAACTATAATTTCCTAGGTAAATTTATTAAATGAAATTAACCATGATTGTGCTGTATGAATTTAAGAGTAAGTCAAGCATGTACATGTAATCAAGCTTTAAAGACACCAAATAATATTTTCCACATCTGCCATCAATACTATGATGATTAATTAAATGGAACATTCCATGCCTTGCAACCACATTGTGTCTTTCTTGTTTGATAGTTCCTCATGACAACAGATTTTTTTTTCTGTGGCCTGGTTCATTCTCAGAACAAGACTAATCATTGCAACTGAAATGATCCATGATAACTCCACACACAGAAAACAAGAGTTTAAATGAGCCAAAGTCAAAATCTGCCCTCTGAATCTATAAGAGATACTCATTCACTTCAGTGGGAGTGCATCTATAAGAGGCAAAACAGGACCTTTAGCTACCAGTCAATTTTTTTTCAGCTTTACTGACATTTTTTTTTTGTTAGTTTGGTCTGCATACTTTGAAATAAGTTTAACACACAGCTCCACTATCTCACAAAGCAGATAAAAAAACAAATTTAGTCGCAAATCTCTCTCTCCATTAATGAAAGGTCAAAATAAATAAATAAAACTGAATGGGACCCAATTATGTTAAGAGTCATTTGCTAAGGAAAGTTAGGTATATACAGCAGGAAGCCTTTCATAAATGACCTTCAAGCCATATGTTTTACCCTCTCCAATTTTAAATGTTAACTTCCTATGGAAAGGACAGAGATAGTAATATTTTAAACTCTAAGCTCTAGGATATGCACAATAATGGATCATTACTAAATATGACACTAAATTTTTACTCCATTAATCTTGAGGTTTCCCAGAAATGAAGAAAGCTTAAATACAATCCTGAAATTCTTAGTACTGACATTTCTTTCCTCCATCCCACAAAGGTTATTGAATATACTTCTTTCCAAAGGGGCATGACCCTGATGTGCAGGTGGGGGTTGGGTAGGAATACTTGCTTAAGATGATGATATTCATAGTTCATAATTTATAGCAGTGTTCCATTTTGGAGAATTAAGGTTTTATCTGGATCTGTAAGGGTGCAAATTTACCAACCTTACAACTGATTTATTCAGACTTTATGGCAGGGGACCAAAATTTGGCCCATGGGAATTGCGGGATTTCCCAATGTGGGAAACAGGCCGCAGAGTTCCACAAGCCATTCCTCTTTACCACTGCACCATTCTTATTTACCTCTTTAACACTGCACTTGTGACTTCTCCCCATCAGTACATTTATAGTGGCATCCAGCGAGATGTGAACATCAGCCCAGTGGGAGCCACAAAATTTCTATTTCAGATAATGGAAAATGGGTAAGTTTCCAGTTACATGATTCTCATTATTAGTGGGCTGAATTAGAGCTATGTTTAATTTCTTTTGGGGACTGAGTCTACGATCCTCACTCTCAAAGTACATCTACAGTGCACATCTCTGGCATCGACACTGCAGTGAAAATCAAGCTGCGTCCACACTGCAGTGTGTAGCTACATGCATCAGTGAAAGGTTCTGGCAAGGGGAAGGCAGCGGAGGAAATGCTCCAGCAGCAGGACACAATAGCCGTGTAGATGTGGGAGGCACTGCTTGGGCATGTAGAGAGCCATGTCGGTCACACGTCTTTACTCTACTTGCCTAAGTAATGCCTTACTATATCTACACTGCTATTTACATCCATGTATGTACTCTACACACTGCCATAAGGAGTGTGCAATGTAGACATACCTTCAGTGAGTAGCACTGGTAGCTAAGGTGTGTAGCATGTTTGAAGTGGTCAACGGGATTACCTGATTAAGTGTTAATCAGACTGAACAGGACTGAAGGATAGGGTCCTTAACAGACACTATTTGAGTTAAAACTTCAAATTAGCATTTTGGTCCATACTGAATGTTTGCTACTAGCTGGGATACATAATAAATTAAAAACAACTACCCAGACTCCCACTTCAGCTGAAGGAAATCTAAGATATATGGAATGCACAATCTCCATGAGATGAGTACCTAGAGAACCTCAAATCTACCAGTCTTTTAAAGTGACAGCACTTCATTTGCCAATTTTCTATAAATAAATTTTTAAAAAACAGTAATTATTAGTGTAATAGTTTATGGCAACAGAGATTAATGAATGAGAATGCCCTTCATCCTACACATTCTGAAAAAAATCAGCGTGCCAGACTTCAAAAAATTTAAAACTGGTTTATCTCAACAAACTACACTGTGAAAAATAATAATAGTGATAAATATTAATAATAGTTTATAAATGTTAACATATTATACTACTTGGCTTTTGTATGGATAGTACTTTTGGTCCATGGATTTTAAAGCACATTACAAAGGAAGGTAATTATAATTATTCCCATTTTACAGTGGAGGAAACTGGCGTATGTACAGGAAAAGTTAATGTCATGCAACTGTTCAGAGGCAGAGGCTAGAATCTTGACTCCTGGTCCAATGCTCTATCCATTAGACCCCAGTTTCTGTATAAACTTCTCCATTTTATATTTCAGATATAGTAGAAGTGCCAGTAAATTAACATTTATACAACCCTATAAACTGTAGCTAAAAAAGCAGACAAGTAGAATGAAGGACAATACATATTATGTAATGAAAGTTATTCTAAAAAAGGAACATTATATAATAAATAGTTTAATGAGTTGAAGTTAGGTACATGAAATGAAATGTTAAATACAAGAAAATAGATCATGTGTGAAACTTTTATAAAGTCCTATTGCCTTATTGCAATTAAGGTGACAAAAGAACTTTTTTTTTTAATTACTGCAGAGGAATGACTCATTAAAAGGAGAATAGCAGCCACTGTATATCTGGAAAGTAGCTGCCTGCTTAGGTGAATATTTGGCTGTTCATATATGTTCTCTATGAGCCTACTCCTGCTCCCACTGAAGTCAAACAGGATTTTTGCAATTGGACTTCAGTTGGAACAGGCTGGGCCCTAGAAGAGATAAGACTCCCTTGAGCACTCAGGTCAGGACCACACAGTGAAGAAAAACCCATGGCTGGCCTGTGCCCGCTGGCTAGGGCTCATGGGACTGTTTCATTGCAGGATAGACTTCTGGGCTCAGGCAGGAGCCTGAGCTCTGGGAACCTCCCACCCCCCAAACCCAGGCTCCAAAATATACACAGCAATGAAACAGCCCTGCAGCCCGAGCCCGACAAGCCAGAGTTGGCCGGCACAGGCCAGCTACAGGTTTTTCTTTGCTGTGTAGACATAACTTCAAAGTTAAGTAGCATAATTCAGTCACAATCTATAGGAGTAGGAAGAGCAGAAACCAAAGTGGCAGAACACAGTATAAATTCTGTTATCCACCTCCTATGCAGAGATTTGCTAGCTTAGGGCCTTATTCTAATGTGTTGGCAAGTGTCCTCTATTGCAAAGGGAAGCCAAGGGCAATCAGCATCTGAGAAGAACTGCTCAGCACCTTGGAGAACTGGAACCAAAATGAAATGATATGAGTGGATTTTCTAAAGGGCAGAATTGCACTCAATGTACAGCATATGTTTAATCTCTTCTCTTCTCACATTCCTTCCATGAGTTATACTGCACAATATGGCTTCACACTTTTACTACACGAGCTAATTATAAGAAAACTACCTTTATGTAGTGAAAAAAATCTTTCACTCTTATACTCCCATAATATTTTATTGTGAAAAAGAATGACAAGATAAGAAAAAAGAAAACAGTGGCAGAAAGGATGTGGACAAATTGAAGATAGTCCAGCAGAGGGTAATGAAAATGATTAGAGGGTTGGGGCACATGACTTATGAGGAGAGGCTGAGGGAACTAGGGTTATTTAGTCTGCAAAAGAGAAGAGTTGGGGGGGATTTGATAGCAGCCTTCAACTACCTGAAGGGGGGTTCCAAATAGGATGGAGCTAGACTGTTCTCAGTAGTAGCAGTTGACAGAACAAGAAGCAATGGTATCAAGTTGCAGTGGAGCAGGTCTAGGTTGGGTATTAGGAAACACTATTTCACTAGGAGGGTAGTGAAACGCTGGAATGGGTTACCTAGGGAGTGGTGGAATCTCCATCCTTAGAGATTTTTAAGGCCCGGCTTTACAAAGCCCTGGCTGGGATGATTTAGTTGGTGTTGGTCCTGCTTTGAGCAGGGGATTGAACTAGATAACTCCTGAGGTCTTTTCCAATGCTAATATTGTATGCTTCTTTGAAATAAACTATCAGACAAAAACCCAAAGAACAACCTGTTTTGCTTTGTGGGTTCACCAAGACCAGTAGGAGGATCTGTCACTACCTGCTCTGTAACCCTCTGCTTCTGTACTGTGCAGCTTTGGCTCAGAGCCCTAATACCAGCAGCACGCTCACAGAACAATGGCCTCACCGTGGTTCCACTAGCATGATTACTTCTTTCAGGGTGATACCAACAGCCCTTCCAGTCCCAAGTCTCCCCAAAACCATCTCCCCTGTAGTGTCCAGTCCCTGAAGTTAAGTAAACTGCCTCCTAAGAGACAGAAAACACACCAGCTTGTTTAGATGAGGACTTCACCCTTCATTTTAATACTCAGCACTGAGCTGGTTTTGTAATAAAACAAGATTAAGTTTAACAACAAAGAACAGATATTTAAGTGATAATAAGTACAAACAGAAGAGACAGATATGGTTACAAATAAAACAAAACAAAACACGCTAATGTTGAAAACTTAATTTCAACAAGGTACAATATTTGTTGAAGCAGGTTTCTTAAAAAATACCCCTTTCTTTACCATTTATAATGCACAGTCCAACAGGACAGCTCACATATATAACATGCTAGCAGAACACAAGGCCTCACATCAGAATTGAGGAGGCAGAAACAACTCAGCACAGAAATGTAGAGTTCTGACTATATATATTACTAAATGACTATCTATATCAATGCAGACCACCCATAACTTGCTCATAGTATACTGATTAAACCCTGTTAGTAGGTGGACTCTTCACTACAAGCACTAGTGCCATTATAACTTACATACACACTACTGGTGAAATCCTGGTCCCATCAAAGACTAGGAGCCAGGATTTCACACCCCACATTTTAAAAATTACTGAACATCTCACTTTACTATTTCTTCTGCAATCAATCTTCCCTTAACAGGGTTCAAAAAAGAACTAGATAAGTTCATGGAGGATAGGTCCATCAATGGTGTCCCTAGCCTCTGTTTGCCAGAAGCTGGGAATGAGCAACAGGGAATGGATCACTTGATGATTACCTATTCTGGTCATTCCTTCTGAAGGACCCGGCATTTGCCACTGTCGGAATATGGATACTGGGCTAGATATGGACCTTTGGTCTGACTCAGTATCGCCGTTCTTATGGTCCAGTGCCTGTAAACATGCACTACCTGTTGAACCTCTTATAATGTGCCTTTCAAACTGAATCTTTCTTTTCATAAGATCTCTGACTAGTGTTTGCTGAGTTCCAGTTATCTCCAATACTTTTTCATTGGTTACTCAGTCTATCCATGATATTTTCAGAATTCTTCTATAAATCCATAATTAGAAAGATTGTAATTTCTTTATTAATTGTTTTAATGTCCATATTTCACAGATATAATTTAACATAGACCAAATGTACATTTTTAAGAGTCAGTATTTAGTCTTCAGATTTATGTCCTGTCTTATCAGAAGTTTATTCTTCCGAAATATCCCTTTTGTTCTTGTTATTCTAGTGCTGACTTCTGTATCAGATATACCTGAGCAAATTTAAGAATGAGAGAGAATGGTATGGGGGAAGCTCAACCAGTGGAACTTTATTTTTTAAACTATCATCACTACAGACAAAGGCAGAATATTTGAAATTTATCTTCAAAGGAGTTCAAAATACATACGGCTTCTTTGTAAATGCTGAGACAAGCAATCACATTCTTAAATGGCATTAAATTCATAGTATATGAATATCTGCAGCTCCTGATGTTGGAAATAGCCATCCTGTGTTTCTTTGCCTCAAGGACACCATCTCATTTGCACACATCTCTCTCCTTAAAACTTTTAATCTCTTTCTCTCCCTGCTAACCATTTTAGTTCTGTAACTATACAAAGTCTGTAAATGATTTTGAAATACAGTAAGTATAAATGGGACTATACAAAACGTTATTCTCATCCTGCAAAACCATTACTCGTGCCAGCACCAATGACTTCAGAGGCACTATTTGTATTTGGTTGCCTGAATAAGGTTTTGCCTGAAAATAGTTTTGCCGGACATGGCACTAAAGTTGCATTTATTGTCTCGTATTTCTCACCATATAACTTGTTATGCTATTATTACCCTATGTAGCAGTATAGTTCCTATAAAACTGCATGCAGTAATTCAAGTGATCAGTTTCTCACACCGATTCCCTTTGCAGCTTTGGGCAAATTTTTTTTAGCCTCTCTGCATCTCAATTTTGTTTTCCATAGAGTGGGTTAATAATACTTACCTACCTACTGCACAGAGGTGTTCTGAGGCATGAGCTAATACTGTCAAGCAGTTTGAAGATGTAAAGTGCAAAGTGTTATTATACTGTGAAGTTATACAGAACACACACAAGTTATACAGAAACTAAACAAAGATACAACTTCAGGCTACACTTCTGTGTTAGCTAATTTCCTTTTCTAATAAGTTAGCTATTGCCTCTTAAAGAGTGACAATGTGAGTTAGATAGTATCTTAGTGGACCAACTTCTATTGGTGAAAGAGGCAAGCTTTCAAGCTTACACAGAACTGATATAGAGCTCTGTGTAAGCTCAAAAGCTTGCATCTCTCACCAATTAAAGTTTGTCCAATAAAATATATTATTTCCCCAACCTTGTCTCTCTAAAATCCCTGGAACACCACAGTTGCAACATCACTGCAAACAACTATTCTCTCTTAATAGTTTTCCAGGGTGCCCTCAGTCCAGAGGAGATTCAGTGTTTCACAGACAGCATCCTGCTTAGATGCTGGCCTTCACTTCACCTTCTTCCCTTTTAACATGGTTTAACATGGTTTGCAGGCAATTTCCCTCCTCCCTCCCCCGCCTCTCTCAGACTATGGTAATTCATTGTTACACAGAGCAGGGGAAACTCCCTAAGAACCGCCATACTAGTTCAGACCAATGGTCCATGTGGACCAGTATCCTGTCTCTGGCAGTGATCAGTGCCAGATGCTTCAGAAGGAATCAACAGAACAGGCAATTATCAAGTGATCCATCCCCTTTTAGCCACTCCTAGCTTCTGTCAGTCAGAGGCTAGGGACACCCAGAAGGTGGGGTTGCATCCTTGACTATCTTGTCTAATAGCCATTGATGGACCTATCCTCCTTCCTTCCAAGACCAGGGTTTTCTTATCAGTTTCAAAGTCTTTCCATTAACTTTAATGGTCCACTATTGTCTTTCCCTGCGTTGTATAATGCTAGGTGCTTGGAGTTAGTTTATGTACACAACTAGCTTGGGAGCTGCCACTCCCTGCCTGATTGCTTCCTCACATTGCTATAAGTTGATGCAGTAGTAGCTCCCTAGTTACAATTACAATGTTCTACCCATAGTCACAGGCATACATCATAACCAAAACCTGTAAACATATCTCCTAATGACCATCAAGTTCAGAACCTTACAAGCTGTCATAGAAGCCCTCACCTGATGCATATTTATTCACAACATTGTAGACAAGCAGTTGATTCAACTACTTATTCTTTGGGGTACAGACCCCCCCTGTTTTCCCTTTGGAGTGTTTGGACCCTGACTACCACAACCATTAAAGCCAGAACATCTGCACTATTCTCATCAGCCTGGCATGTCAATTATTTCAAGGTTCTCAAGTTCATATCAGTTCTTTGAATTTTCTTGCATTATTGATGCTTCTGCAGCATTCGTTGCAAGTAATTTCACTACCAATCTAAATAAAATACCAATCTAAATAAAAGCACCTTTAGATTTCTCATACCACACTGTGTCCTCTCTGCATACAAATGTCCAAAATGTATCAAGGTACTTGTTTTAAGCAACAGCATATAAACAGAAATTTACATGGACATCATTTGAAAGTGGGATATTTTTCCTTCTGCCAGAGCTTAAACATCAGCATATATTTTACATGCTAATCACAAGTTCTTTTTAGTTTACTGCAAGAATATAACTATCACACTGAGACAGACCACTGGTCTAACAAGTTCAGTATACTGTTTCTAACCATGGCTAATCCCACATTCAGCAGCAGATGGAAAATGCTTAGTGAGCAAACCATATTCTCAATCAGCTCATGGGAACATCAGGCTCTGGTGTTAGGTAACTTGCAGTTACTCTTTGGTGCAAGTTGATTGCAGTAATATCATTATAGTGCAATTTCTTTCTGACCCTTCTCTTCACCCTCTCAATCTGCCCCCCCCCCCCCCCCCGCCCGCTCCACTGCTTCAGTCCACAGAAAATCCTAGCAAGCATGCTGAACAAAGCCAATCCATTCCTATTTAAATCTTGGCCTGAAAGGAGCAGCAACGTTAACTGCCCTTTTATCCATTCAAGTCTTCTATTACAAGGCACATCAGTTGGCAGCCTCCAAGGGGGTCGCTGTGATCCAACTCGTCACAGACATAACTTTGCATATTATAATTTTATAAATAGTTTCACTGTAACAAAAATGTGCCACATTCTGCTGTACACACCAGTGTTCAAGTTCTTATATGGTGAGTAGCTCAGAATGCATTTAGGAAGAACCAATAAAGGTTAAACCACTGCAATAGCATTGAGGGATCATAACAACAAACCTCCCTGTGCTATCCTAGGTTTAGTAATGCAGGCTTATTGTTAATTATTTACTGTTTTTTGCTCATGCTATGCCAGCATATCTAATAAAGACATGCCACTGTTTGAAATCACTGAAGCTGACAATGTAATAGAACTTGAACACTGGTGTGTACAGCAGAATGTGGCACATTTTTGTTACAGTGAAACTATTTATAAAATTATAATATGCAAAGTTATGTCTGTGACGGGTTGGATCACAGCGACCCCCTTGGAGGCTGCCAACTGATGTGCCAAGACTACTTCTGCTCCTGCTTTCCTGCCCTCTCAGCTTAGGACTTCAGTGTCCTGCCTGGTTTGAGCCAGACTCACTAGCCTGCTGAAAACCCAGACCCAGGTCTGAACTATGTCCCCTAAGAGCTGTAGGCTTAATTGAAAGCAACTTAGGAAGTGTTCCTGTCCTTGACACTCAGATGCCCAACTCCCAGTGGGGTGGAAACACTAAATAAATCCGTTTTACCCTGTAAAAAGCTTATACAGGGTAAACTCATAAATTGTTTGTCCTCTATAACATTGACAGAGAGATATGCACAGCTGTCCCTCCCACCCCAGTATTAATACATACTCTGGGTTAATTAATAAGTAAAAAGTGATTTTATTAAATACAGAAAGTAGGATTTAAGTGATTCCAAGTAGTAACAGACAGAACAAAGTGAATTACCAAGCAAATAAAATAAAACACGCAAGTCTATGTCTAGTACGGTAATAAAACTGAATACAGATTAAAACCTCACCAGTTCCAGTAAGCTTTCTTTTACAGACTAGTCTCCTTCTAGTCTGGGTCCATCACTCACTCACACCCCCTGTAGTTACTTTCCTTTGTTCCAGTTTCTTTCAGGTATTTTTGGGGGTGGAGAGGCTCTCTCTTTAGCCAGCTGAAGACAAAATGGAGGGGTCAGTCTCCCAGGGATTTAAATAGACTTTCTCTTGTGGGTGGAGACCCCTCTCATCTCTCCTATGCAAAGTCCATCTACAAAATGGAATTTTGGAGTCACCTGGGCAAGTCATATGTCCATGCATGACTGAGTTCCTTACCAGCCAAGATACATTCCTGGGAAAGCCCAGTTGTGGATTGGCATCTCCAAATTCATTGTTGGCTTAAGGGCTTCTTGATTGGGCACTTACTGACAATAGTCTTTTCTCAGAAAGCTGACAAACTGCTTCCCTAAAACCTACTCAGAATCAAACAAGTATGCAGCCAATATTCATAACTTTGAATACTTGCATGCAAATAGGATTAATGGATTCAGTAGATCATAACCTCTACAGAGATATGTTACATGGTATATGTAGCATAAAACATATTCTAGTTATGTTATATTCACACTCATTAGCATATCTGTATAAAATCATATAGAGTGCATCACAATGTCCCCCTGCATTTTTCCATGCCTTAACCTCACCATTAAGGATAAATATATCTTGCTGGAAAATTCATATAACTATTGCTGCTAAGGATCTGTGAACAGTTACTCATGCAGGCCTATTCAAGTGAAATGGGACCTCTCAGGTGAGTAAGGGTTTTCACTATATATTATACTTTATACGCTAATATTTTACAAGAGAGACAAGGTGGGTGAGGTATCATCTTTTATTGGACCAGCTTCTGTAGGTGAAAGAGACAAGCTTTCGAGCTACACAGAGCTCTTCTTCCGGTCTGGGAAAAGTATTTAAGAGTGTCACAGCTAAATACAAAATTGTACAAATGTTTACCATAAATAGTTAACACATATGCTATGGGACCATTCAAGGTGAAGTAGCCTGTTCACACCCTTGAAGTCACAGGACAAATTAAAAAAAAAGGGTGGGGGGCTAGTGTGTTACAGATTGTTGTGATAAGCCATAAATCCAGTGTTTTTCTTAAGAAAATGATTTTTAGTGTGTAGCAACATTATGAATTTAAGCTCCTAGGCTCAAGTTTTGAAGGTGTTATCCATGTTTCCTTTGAAGATGAGGACTGAAAGATTAGATGTGGAGTGAACATTTTGTGAAAATTTTGTATCTTTGATCATTTTTCACTGGAGAACATAGTCAGCTACGTGGGTGAAACCAGACAATCACTACACTCACAAATGAACTCACTGGGACCAACATGGCTACAACAACACTGCAAACAAACATATATTATAACACTTGCATCATCAGACAGGGAAACATTCTTTGTATCATAACAATACTTAGCTCAGGTACACCACTGTAAATTCAAAATAAATTAATTTGCTTCTGTGAATTTTCCACAATGTAACTAAGCTCAGAAGCTGGTCCCATACCCATAGTGTGTCCTGACTCCTGACCTTAACTGTATCATCCCATCTTCATAGTTCTATTTCTTGATTTCTCAATCTCTGAAATAGAAGTGCATTGACAACCTGTATATTATGTCACAAAGGAAGTGTCTGGTTGTTATTCTTGTTCCTTTCCACTTATATCTGTGTGATCTCCATTTTTATATTGGACACACATTTGCAAATTTTGTTCTCATTTGCACATGCGAAATCCCATTGAATTCAGTAAATGAGAGCAAAATTTGGCCTTCCATGTTTGTAGGGTTTAGTTTCCACTCTTTCTGGATAGTACAAAGATGGACAAGCACCTCAGAAAGGCGTGTGCAAATATTTACTCAAACAAAAAAATAATTTGCTTTATCTGTGTCTGATTCCATTTTGTAAATAGTCTAGTGAATGAATTTACTGACAGGAATGTTCACAGAGGGTCCAATCCAGCTTCCACTGAAGTTGAGTCTTTCCACTGACGACAATGAGAGTTGGGTTAGGCTCTAAGCCTTTAAGTGCATATTAAAATATATTTTCAGAAAGGGATATTTGAACCTGTAAATGGTACATATCCTCATAAGACACTAGATTCCATGAGTTACGTTTATCCAGTCATATCACACATTCAACAAAACTAACCAACACAAATTGAATTTAGACTGACACTTGCTCAAAAGGGAACACCTCATGAACCATGCACAGACCAAAAATTATTGAAAATAGATTCAAGCAACAAAAAAATTATTTAATAAATTGTAAGCTGCTCAGATAATTTGTGAGCAAAGAGGCTAAATGAATCAAGTGAGTAATTTACTTTAAATCAGTGATTTAGCTCTAGAGTTGTATTAAAATAAAATTATAAAAATCTAACCTTAAAAAATCAGTTTGGATGTGGCTGGCCATGAGCATATAACAAAGGCAGAATATCTGATAAAATATTAAAAAATTATTTGAGGAATTAGAAAATATTAGTTGTTAGGAAGGAGAAAAAGTAAGGTAAAAAAATATCTTCACAATCAATAAAAAAAGAAAAACAAAATCACTTAATTCATGAAGTCAGTGGTAAGAAATTTATGGGGATGATCTTCCAGTCCCCATCACAGACAACTCCCATTGGTGTCACAGAAACTTCCCAAAGCAAAGACTGCAAGCTGAGGTGTCTATTTAGAAGCAAGTCCTAAGTGATCATTGGAAAGGAGTAAAGAAATATATTTCAAGGTGAAAGCTTTCAGATACGTTAGAAAGCAGAACATTTAATTATTGATAGCAGATTTATCCCCAGTGCAGTCCTATTCTCTAAGCTATTTTTAGTGTTATTTTGTATGCACTAATGGACATTCATATCTAAATTTGCATTTGGGTATTGGAATATGACTGGAAGCTCGTGGGCATGACCGTGTAGATCTCATTGACCTACGCTATGCAGAATAACGCATTCAGTTATTGCATTTACACTAAAATGGTTTTATTCCGATATGCAATAGTAATAAAATATTGCCAGACTGTTTTAAAAAGTTACTGTGAACAATTTAGCTATGGGACAACTCCTCTCTTTGTATACAAATACTACTGTTTTCAATTTGCCTGTATTCACTGAGTAATAGAGAAGACACATTCAAGTATTTACTTACTGAAGGATGCTATTAAAATATGTATTAAAAAACAGCCACGTTTTATGAACAAAATGGCTTTCCTACATGTTTTGTTCAAACGCACAACTGATAGATTCCAAGCTCTGGATGCCCTCTTTATTGTCAGATGTATACCAGGGCCTTGTAATCTCTCACGGTCCATAGAACATTATTAACTATATGGATTCGTATTATTCAATTAACACTGCAGAACAGTATTTACTATTTGATTGGTTAACTATTAGGTGGAGACACTTCATTCCTAATATGGTTTGAAAATGTTTCTGTTTAATTGTGGAACACAAAATGTCATATCAAAAATTGCATGAAATAAACCTTCTTCCAATGATGTTTCTCTCTGGCAACGTAGAGTCTGGCTTACAATGCTACCACAAGACTTCTGCTATGGTAGTTTAAAAACAAAACAGAAAAGGTTACAAGGAATGCCTCTTGTATAGGTTTAAAATTTCCTCTCTTCAATTCTTGACCATCTTGTAGCTACTGAAGTGGAATCCATATTTGTAAAACTATTGCAAAGAGGCCCCTGAATGGATTGGGACACCGGGTGCAAGAAACGCATTGATGGTTTTCCCTCTTTTGATGGCTCTTTTTTTTTTTTTTTTATAAAATATTATAGCAAAAGTTCCCTTTAGAAAAGAAATTAACATGAGTGGAAAATTTGGACTCCAATACTCAACTCTTTCCTGGCTAATATTTCTCTATGGAAACAACTCACACTATGGAACAATCTTGCAAGAAAATGTGAAGGTATATTATTCAATTGGATATCATCACTGAAAAAAAACTATAGATTCAGCTCCTCAGGGAAAGGACTGTTTTTCCTCTGTACAGTGCCTAGCACAATGAAGCCGTGAGCCTGACCAAGTGCCTCTGGGTGTCACTGAAGTAAAATAATGAAATATGGAGCCATTGCTAGAAATTTGTACCATTTTACACCTTAATGGCTAGATTATGATTTTAGGCCAAGCTATAAGAAAGAAGTAGTGCTTGAGCTGCACCAGCAGCTCTAGGAGACTTTATGATGCACCCCTCTGAGGCACAATTCCTCCCTTGCTCCCCTCTTGCTTTGAGGGTAGTGGTGGGGGGAGTCATTGCAACTCCTGTGAAAGGGTGAAGCTTACTTCTCCTCCAAGCCTTCCCACAGAAATAGGAAGGGAGTGGGGGGTTGTGTTGGGGAGTTGGGGCGGAAGACAAGGATCTGCCTTCTCCTGGCGCTTCCCAACCACCCATTATTGCACAAAGTATCAGAGAGCAGAGGTTATACTCCACACCTTACCTGGACCCAAAGCCCAAGTATGTCTTACTCAGCCAAGAAGAGATGTGGGCTGAGGCCTCAGTCCCATACTCAGCCAAATAAGCATGCTAGCAGAGAAAAAACACACACACGCCCCAAAAAGACAGCCAATCAAAAGTGGAGAGGGGGAAAAAAGCTGAGCTGCACAACAGTTCACCATCCCTTGGAAGTTCATGCCCAGGACAATCACCCTACTTGCGTAAGTAAGGGAAAGGTACAATCTAGCCATTTGTAATAACTAGTGACCGAGGCAGGCTAGGGGACAAGCTAGAGCAGTAGTCTCGTGTGCGCGGGTAGCCAGCAGGTCTGTACATATCGGAGGCAGTCCAGGACATGGTCAGAGTTATTCCAAGGTTTCAATAGCCAAAAGATCCAATCCAATGGGCTGGGCCAATGAGTTGGGGAGGCAAGGTCAGATGAGGGTCAGATGAGGCAAGGCAGGGTCAGGCGAGGTAGCAAAGCGACAAGGAAGGGTCATAAGTGGCCTCAAAAGGAAGGCATAGCCATCTGAGGAGCAACCAGCAGCACTGGACTGTTGCTCAGACAGCTTCCTCTTCCTGCTGGGGTCTTTATATAGTTCAGGTACCAATGACAGAGCTGCCTGTCCCTCCAATCTGGAGCTGGCACATGGCTGCTGTGGGCACTTAGGCCTTTAGCTCTAAGGCTGTTGGTCAGGAGCTCCAGTTCAGTGCAGTTCCCTGGCATAGTAGCTAAGGTTTTTGCCTAAGAATCTGGCAGGCCTGGGGTCAATAGCAGGGCCCATTATTGCAGGGTCCAATAGCAGGGCTCAATATCATTTGTGAACAGACTTTCCAGTTTACTGCAAACTTTTTCATTGCCACAATACCTTCTGAAAGAGCCTGAATATGTAATAATTTAATTTTAAAAGATGCATAAATGCATATTTATCCAAGAGACCAGTAGTTCACTTGGATAGATATGTATCTTGAAAAAACTGACCACATATATTTATGTTCCTGTCAATAAAATAAATCTTATCTTTAAAAATAGCCAAGGAAATTACATTTTAAAACTGCATTTAAATACTGTTATGGTTGGACTATAAACCAATAAAAAAGGTAATAAAAAGGCCAGGAAATTCCAAGTGGAAGTGGAAATTACTTCCTTTTCCTTCATAGTCAAGAGAATTAGTAATCGTCAGTCTTAAATACATTCCTTGGCTTTTATTATTTCTTGATGTTGTGTGTGTTGTTCCTAGTTTAACTGTTAAAGACAACATGAAACTCTCCTGGAAAAAACTAGTATAAAGCAATAATACTACTTGACTTTATTGTACATTTAAACATAGGTAGTCACTGTGTGTTCCTTAATTGTCTATTATATACACACAGCATCCTCTCAGACAAAGCCCAATAATTTATTGTTTCCTTTTTTATTTTATATAGTTTGGGGGGGATACAGAAAAGGTCAATCGCATTCTCCCGTCCTGGTTTTATGCCATTTCCATATTGTATTGGGCCTTGTTTCTTTTTTCAGGATGATGCTGATGGCGGTGTTATGTTTTTCACTTACTTCTTCAACTTAGATTTCCTGTCTCCTCCCTTTCTCTTGCCTGAAACTTAGCTGTTTATGTTTGGTCTGCCTAATTTAGGTTTATACATTCATTGTTGGAAAGGATATGCAGTAATATGCCATATACACTGCAGGTACTAAAGTCAATAACAAGTAGTATATAATAAATAGTTATGAGCTCGAAGGCCTTAAGGCATGGTGCCATCTAAATAAAAAGATACACCGGACCGTCGCTAGAATGCATGTCTATATGGCGCGAGTTCACATAGAATGCGGTCGCAACCATGGATCCCAAATTTAATTACTTTAATTGCAATTCATTTTAATGCGGTCCCCGCGTTAACGCGGTACCGTGCATGGATCCCAAATCCCGCGTTCTAATGAGGGTCTGGTGTATTACAATTTTTTTTTACCAAGTATTAAACACCAAAAGCTTTTTCCTTCTGACGAAAAAGCAGATGAACTCCTTGGAATCCTATGGAATAGAAAGGAAGTTTGTTGTGGTCATCCACCGAACATTGACACATAGAGAACATAGAGAAGATACAGCCACTGAGCTGGAGAAAAACAGATCAGCCCAAACAAGATTAGTCCAAAGACTCTGGTGCCTGAGAAAGGTTCAGACATATGGGAAATGTGTTTTGCTACAAATGATGAAAAGTCACTTCCCTTTCAGAGCTAAACACAAGTCCTAAACACACCAACCAGGCAGCTTACTGCACCTGCATGAGAGGCAATAAGCATCTTGTCTTGTCATGAGCCAAGAATTCTGAGGAACAAGGAGGAAAGCCCTACTCCCGGATGTCTCCCTGAAGCATACATCTTTCCCAGGCTGCCATCTCATTCTGAATCTCTCTTCCCTTTCTGAGAATGCTGGGGAATTCATTAATTGGGCACTATCCCACTGCCATGCACACCCTTACAGGAAAGGCATGGAAATGCAGGCCTTTTCCAGAGAGACTGAACTATTTCCTGACCATTCCCAGGAAGAAGCCTATAAACCACATGACAAGTTACCATTTTCCTGGCCCAGCAAGTTCCTAAACCTCAAAAAACTAACAAGGGCATGCAGGGCAGACCTTGAATCCTGGCATCTTCGGCATAATCCAGACCCAGAAGGCGGGGAGGGGATAATAGATTGGTGAAAAACCACCAAAAGTGGTGTTGCAAAATCTTTAACCCTACGAAGTTTACTACAAACACTAAAACTACTACAAAATTAGTAAAATCCCAATTACGTATGAAAATAAAAAGGTTTTCTGGGAAGTTTGGAAAGTGTGTCACCTCAGACGAAAACAACCAGCAGCTCTGACACAGACCATGAAGCAGTGAGAAGGAACTGAAGACATGGTCGGTCTGCCCCGCCCTTTATCATCTCAGGCGAAACCACAAGGCAATGCAAAGGACCAACAGACACTACTATTTTGAAAAGCTCTGGCTGCAGGAGTACGCGCATAACCCTCAGTGAAATTCAAAAGGGACCATCTCCCAAAGAAGAACCATGATTTTCTAAGCATAGCGTTATATAAGTGCATTACCTCCAAACCCTCCAGTGACATGCTTTTCATGAAACATGATTTCTCTCTGCAGTTTCGAAAACTGCACTATGCCAGGAGTTTAATGAAGGGAAAGCATGTTCTTTACTCCTTGATATTGAGGGAAAGCAGAGAATGCTCGGAAATTCAAGGCCATTGTCTTCAGCAAATATTCAGGGGACTATGACTACCCATTTGGTGCTAAATTCTGCTGCACGCCCACATCTTCTGAAGTTTGCTGACAGCAGCAGACCTTTGATTCTACCTCTGTCTTTGTCCTTCTGTCTGTATTGGCTAGCAGCAGTAGAATGCAGTTTTTACATCCCTTAGGGTATTGAAGGTGGTAGCAGACAGGACCATTGAGATAATTCTGTTTCATTTCCCTTTCTTTGACTAAAAAGTGGTGGATGTTCCAGCTGCCTTAGAAGATGTTAGGACAGGTTGTCAAAGTCAGGCGGGTCAACAGAGCCATTATAGGTGGCCTTTTGGAGGTATATTTTTGAATCAGATCAACTATTATAGTTGTACAGTAAAAAGTGTCTTTTCCCCCTCCAACAGTTTGGGATAAGGAAAGCTGCTTCACACAACACCTATGGAAAAATAGAACTGCTTGGAATGTGAGAAAGCAGGAGGCTCTGAATGAGACAGATGGCTGAGTATTATGTAGTGGTTAATGCCAGGGACAGATTGCCTTCTATAAAATGGGGATCATATTCACCTATCTTGCAAAAGCACTGTGAAGCTTAGGGATTGTCTACACATACTGCTGTGCAATTCAAACTATGGGAGTGTGAGCAGCAGCCAGTACCAAAGTGCTACACTGTAACTCCCCAGGATGGATACTGCGGGTGCAAAGTAAAAGGTTCCTAGTGCACATGACTATAATCCTTGTCAAACAGAACTACATTACAGCAAAGTAGGAACCTTTTAGTTCACGTCCGCAGTGCCCACACAGTGGAGATGCAGCACAGCACTTGGGTACACACTGCCGTTCACACCCTTGTAGTCCAAAAGGGGGAGCAGTGTAGACACAGCCTTAATGATTGCAGATTCTTTGAGAACTTTGGATGAAAGGCACAATACTGTAAACACTTCAAAATAAGGACTCATGGTAAAATTTTCAAAAGTGCCTAAGGGCTTGTCTACACGGACAATTTACAGCCCTGCAACTTTCTCGCTAAGGCGTGTAAAAAAACACCCCCCTGAGCGCAGCAAGTTTCAGTGCTGTAAAGCGCCAGTGTAGACAGTGCATCAGCGCTGGGAGCTACACCTCTCGTGGAGGTGGTTTTTTTAGGGCCCTTGGAGAGCTCTCTCCCAGCGCTCTGCTGTGACTACACAAGCCTGTTAAAGTTCGGCTATGGCAGCACTTTAGCATTGCCAGTGTAGACGAGCCCTCAGTCTTATTGAAAGTGAATGGGACTTCAGCCCTTAACACCCTAAGACACCTCTGAAAATAGGATTTAGACACAGTAGCTGTGTCAAAAGCTTGTCTCTCTCACCAACAGAAGCTGGTCCAATAACAGATATTACCTGTAATGGCTTTGAGCTTTTAACGCACCTGAGACATTTAGGTATCCAATATAACCATGCAGACTACTGTGTGTTGTTTTTTTCATGTTTGCCTATGTATATTTTATATTGTATTTGCATATACCAATATCTGTGATTATATTATACATAAGCACTGTATATAGAAAACTGAAAAGCTTCCATTTGACTATAAGGAGAACAGAATTGGGCTCTACTTATCTACTCTTTTTATATACAGAAGACCCTGAGAAATCTGATTCAGTTACATTACTGGAAAGCAAGAGTAAATCTTAGCGTCATTGCAGCTAAACCAGGGTAAAATTGGTACAACTGAAAGGAGAATCAGGCCCAGAACTGGTGAACAGAATGCACAAAAGTAGATTCAGAGGGGGAAAAAAATGTTTTCATTTGTTTGAGAGCGCTAAATTGAGGTTTCTTCCAGTGAATGGAGATGTGGGCTAACCGATCAATTTCTAAAGAATTAAAAGTTTCAATTTCTTCAAAATTAACATTGTAGCTCAATGATTGTGAAGAAAGCCTTCAAACAAGAACTGCACTACAGGAAGTGTGAACACTGATGCAATATCATCTTCCTTACTCTGCAGGCAGATAGTTCCAGAGCCTCTGTTATTGTTCACAGCTATGTCAAGCTACAGCAACAGTGAAGTTAAGAAGGTCCTGGTTGGTTTCACTTCTGCTATTCAGAACCCTGTAAAATGGTGAAACTGAGAAGATTGAATCATTTTACACAGCTGCTACTAGGGAAACTTATGAGCAGTAGCAGACACTACCACTATTCATGAGAAGAGTAGGAGCAGGATGCAACAACACCTCCCTTCCTCTCTGCCCCCGCCAAAAAAAAAAAAGGCTATGGATGGAGTAAAGCAGCAAACACCACATACCTGGCAGTATCCTGGAAGATAGGGGAAGTAAAGTAAAGTAGTAAAGACCCCATGTCCTGGTAGCAGGAGAGAGCTAAATTAGTCATCCTTATCCTGCTCCTCTGGCAAAATGAGGAACTTCAAGGCCAGTGAGAAAGTAAGAGAAATTCCCTTCTGGGCCAATGAAGCACTGCCCTCATATCCAGTATACAATAGATCTTTAAAGGAGATATTTCAGAGAGAGTTTCCAACACCTCATTATCATCATATTCTCTCTCCCCCTACTCTCTCCCCCACAAACAAAATGGACCCCTTTGTACTTAAAATCCAGCCAACCCGACAAAATGGAATTCAAATAGATAGTGAAGCTAAACCAGTATCCCCACCATTACCAAAGCATCAGATGCTAGAGAGTAATCAAGCACCACTCGTTTATTTGTAGCCATTATTGGCCTGACCTGCAATATGCTGATGGCTTTCATCTCCCTGTGAAGGGAACTGAGGGGGCTCATCAGATGGCAGGTCATGCTCATCACTTTGCGGTAGAGGGATTTGTATTCCTTCGTCAATTTAAATGCATAAATATCTATTATATACCGTACATCATCTACACACAGCATAGCACATCATGCTTCTGCCATTATGTGTCTCACACAAAAAGAACAAGAAAAAGATATTTGTTAATCTAAGCCACACCCACTCCATTTGACACAAGTTTGTTTTGCAACCTAAGCAGCTATTTATGTAACAGCAAGTGTGTAGCTGCAGTAAAAGGAAGATAGAAGTGACGTCGGTGGCTGAATATTAACAAGGAACAAAAGCAAACAGCAGTTTTGTATTTCCCAAGCAGTGACGTACTGCTGCTTCTGAGATATGAAAATCTGATCAACCAACTATATTACCATATTACAAACATGCGGACAGCCCTGAGTCTGCCTGGTTCCAATCAGGGTTATGCAGCACTCTGGGAAAGGATATGCCAGGAAGGTCAGCTTTAATTCTGTCCAGCTTTAATTAAGGTCAGAGTATCCATGTTTGAAACAAACAAATGTACAGACCGGGGAAGGCTTTTTGAAAGGCAAGTCATGAAAATAACTGATGTTCTGGCCATGTATGTGCATGAGTGAGTGTGAGCAATGGGTATACGTGGAAAGGCCCTCCAGCAAGGACAAACACCCCCCACCAAGCAGAGAAAGGACGCTATTTTTTGTGAATTGCCACAATCAAAAATATAATCATAAAAACTACCTTATGCTGTAGTGTCCCATTTAGGGGATTAGTAAAATAATCACAATCTGCCCCAAGCAGCTCTGTTCCAGGCGTCCAAACACTATGTATATTAGAAATGACATTCCTGCTCTGATAAAGAGTTCTAATGCAACTTAATGAACTCTGTAAACAATGCCTTTTAAAATCTAGAGAGACCTTATCAGTGTCCCCCATAAGGTATCAAACAGCCTAGTAATTTTATTTATTTATTTATTTTAATACAGGCAGTTGAAAAAAATCATCCTGCTACTTAATGATATGGAAATAAGATGAATTCCAAAGTTCTCAGCTTGGCCATTGGAATAGATGGGTTTGGAACCTCAAAGGGTTGCTAAAAGGAGCTGTAAATCAAAATGTACTACTGTGAGATTCTACTTTTTTGCTGTTTACTCACAAATCTGTGGGTCTCAAGAGAATATACATGAATTGCAATACAAAAAGAAAGGGAGAAAATTATCCATCTTGGGTACTATGCAGTAAGCAATTTATTTAGGAATGGATCAAAAGGTAATGTTGGAAATGTGTGAAGATGCACACAACAATAAGCTTGAGATTTCTGATATGGCAGGAAAAGAATAATGGTCAAGAAAAGACTGACAGCAAGTGCATCCTCAGTGCAATTTAGTCCTAAAGGCATCTTTAACAACAGCTTGTTAAGGTACTTAAATCTCAGTTCTTGCTATTTTTTCTCACACTGGTAAAATGCTGCATCTTTGTTGGAAACTATACAATGATCTGGCAAATAAATCATGTACCTGTATCTTTTATTCTGGGTGGTGTTGTTTGGGGGTTTTTTTGGGGGGGGGGGAGAGGGTGAGGGTGTTAAATGCAACCTATGAAGACTAGCTCCTCATTTCTAATACAGTTTTTAAGAATAACAGTATCTAACTATGAATTGATAGAAACCTTCCAAAATCAGAAATAAAAGTAGCCAAAGCTGTTTCCCACAGAGACTCAAGAATGTTCATCAGCAGCAGAAGAGAAAATGACAGACTGCAAACTTGTGTTTTAAACCAAAGCTAAAAAAATACACCTGCAATGTACAGTGTAAATACACTGAATTACAGCTTGAAACACAGTATCAGTTTCTGATGCCTGACTGAATAACAACCCAGCCTATAGATCCAGCACTGGAACAGAGTCTGTATGTAGCATCCAGCTTTGATTGAAAGGCTGTATGTTAACAATTTAGGAGGCATGGAGTGAAAATAGGAAGAAAAAGAGGGGAAGGGATATCACAAAGCACAAAATGCACCTTAATACTGCAAAGCACAAAATCAGCATCCACCCCCTCCCTGACAACTGCTTCAGATCAGCTGGAGACATGAAACACCTGGTCCCTGAATGATGAAACAGAGCTCCAGATCTTTGGGGGATTGAGGAAGGAAAGCAATATTAGCGCCCCTGGCCATCTTTGCTTGCACATATCTATGTGGCTATGGGCTGCCATGTCTGGTAGCACTTTCATTTCATTGCAGCTAGCCTAGGTGCACTCTGAGTGCAGAAATGATGGGAAGGAGGCAAATGGGAAATATGATATCAAAAAAGGAGAAAGGTGAAGGAGAGAGTATTACAAGTGCTGCTCTGGACACCTATGTCCATGCCCTGCGTAGAGAGGGAAGGGCGTGGGTGGAAATTATTCCTCATACCTTGCGTTTTCGATCTACCCGCTCCCTAGGGATTTTCCGCTGCTTTTTCCTCTCCTTCTCGAGATTTCTCTCCCTCTCATCGAGTTCGGCCTCCCGAACTTTTTTAATAGACGCAGCAGCATGAGCCATTTTGGAATGGGAAACACCAGCTCCAAGGCATCAATATCCACCAGACGGATATCCAGAGATTTTGTGGGTTTTTTCCGCAGGGACCCTGCTGGTGAGCCAAAACTTCACAGTATAATCCGCTCTTCCTCCTTCAGCATCTTGTGATAGGTCACAGCTCTGCTACAGCCTCTGCAGCACTCATAAGTCAGCACAACATAAACATGTTCTAAATCAAAGCCACACACACATATGTAGATAGCAGTCAGATGAACGCCTAATACCAGCCTGAAACCACTTCACATTTGCAGTGATTGTCAGTGAAGACAAGCTTCAGATCAGCTGAAAAAAATCCATCCTTTAAACACACATCACCAAATTAGGAAGGTGTTTTGGGACTCCTCCAGACAGACTGTCTCTTCTGACTAGAGCCAGGAAGAAGCCACCTCTGTGTAACCATCAAGTGGAGAGAAGGGTGGACAGCTCCTTCCAATTTCCAGCATCACCTCTATGCAGGGTGAGAATAAAATGGTGCAGTCTGACTTAATGACTTGCTGCTCTTGCTGCTGCTGCTGCGACTGCCTGTGCTAGAGCACATGATATGTCTTTCCCCCTTCTCTTCCTTTCCTTCTTCCCTTGCTTTAAATTGAAATTAAAATAAAAACAGAAGGAAAAGCTGCTGGGTTCAGAGGAGACCAGCTGCAGCCTGCTCACCTGCAGATAGCGACTTCTGTACTAAACCATGGGTGACTGAGCCTGAAAAAGGCTGGGAATATTCAAGTCCCCTCATTGTGCCGTTTATGGATCCACGTGAGACTGCATTAGGAGAGCAGCATTAAGCAGAGAACCAAACCCTGCTCTGAGGGGGACATTAGTGAGGAGCGCACACAGCTCAGCCTGCCCCAGCCAGCTGAACTCTACAGAGGAAAAATAATAATAATAATCATAGAGAGTATATTGGTCATTATTATTCACTGCCAGAGGCTATTTTCATCCAGTTGCTAAGATGACTTACAAAGCACTGTGCTGGGGATAAAAAGGGATAATTACTGTTGTGGACTAAAAGAGAGAGACAAGAAGAAACAAATAGAAAGAACATCCTGTTAATTCCAAAAATAAAAATCATCCCCTCCCCAAACATCACAGACAGTAACGTATAGCTTTAATATCAAGGACAGATGGGGCTGTCATCCCCTGGCTGCTTATCACCCAGCTAAAGCACCATCTCACAATACCAGTCCCATCTTCTGGTGTGTAGTTTGCTGCTGTAAATACATTAAGCACTCATTTATTGAAACAGGAGATGCTAAAACTTCCAGATGTCTTGTTAAAAAGAGCAGCCAACCTCTTGTGAGCATCTGACCACATTCCAAACCCACCACAGAATTGGTAGCGCCAGATAGGCTCCAGGGCTGGGTAGGAAGAACAGGGATGCTGCATTGAGGTGCAGTAGAGATCTTTGCATAGCATTTGCTCAGACCATACCGGCTATTCAAGGGACATTGCAACTCACTCACATCAGCACTAAAACTCACCAAATTAAAGACGGAAAGGAAATAATCTACCAAATATTCTTTACAAGATGGCCCAAATCAATCCCTGGTCTATCTTCTCTAACTTGAGTGGGTTTTCACCAACGGATGAAATTGGTCGAACAACTACTAAAACTAGACACTATGAATTAATGATAAAACGGCATGACCAAAACATTAACAGATGTCTTGTGATCTGTTACATACGACAGTGGCTCAAATCTTGGAACTAATCCTAATCTCACACTAGGTTTATACCCTTCTAACTCAGTTGTGTTTATTGAGTATTATTACCACAGAACTAAGATGTCACATTTAACTTTGATGATCCCACAAATATTAAGGTTCACATTTTCAAAAAGTTGTTTTATATTTTCCATATACAATTATCATGCATGCCTATATAAAACAGGCATCAATTTGTGTGTGCCAGTCATATAGCTGGATGCCTAAATATGGAATGTGTATGCAAATATGATCACTGCATCCAAAACTTGTGAAGCCAACTTAGTATTTGGCCCATAAGATACAAAGGTTTGGGTTTCCATCCATCAAATCACAAAAGTATCTAAGGTCCCCTGACACCTGACATTTCTCAGAGGGTGGGCGGGAATATTCTTACACCTCCTTCCAAAAAAATATTCACACACTACGCTCAGAGCACCATGTTTCCCTATCTCATGAAGGTCCTGCAGGGCAACTCTAGCTGTTCCTCACAGCAACAGCAATGCTGGGTAATCCTTCATCCTCTGCTGGCAACAGTGTGGGCAGGAGAGTGATCAAGTGCCTTCTGGCTATGTGGAGTGGATGGTCTCTTGGGATACCCTTGGCTCTTGAGGTAGACAGGTCTCTCCTAACTGTTGTGCAAGTAGATGGATTAGGGAGTGGCTCTCCCTGTCTATTGTAGGAGGTTGGGAAGGAAATGAGGATCAATGCTCCCTCACAATGCCAACTCTTCAAACTTCAGGCTGTGCCTGGACAGCCAGGTGGGGATAAAGGCACACTGCAGCTGCTGTATAACTTCCCCTTCTGGTATTGGAGGTTGTGCCTTTAAAAAAGCTGAACTTCCCAGAGGAAGAGTCTGGGCAGGGCACTGTGATGCCTCTTATTGTTGCGTACAGCCAATTGGAACTGGACTGAAATTAAAGCAGAGTTCTTACAAGCACCTGTAAGATCCCTGAAACCGCACACAATTCAGTGCAGCTGCAGCTTGGCCCCACTGCATCTCCTTCTTGCACACAGCAAGAGTTGCCGGCAGGCGGTGGGGACTTACATGAGGCTAATCCCTCTCTCTGGCAGTGTAACAGAGCAGGCCTTTCTGGAGCACCCTCTTATGGCTTAATGTGACCTCACAAGCATCCCATTCTCAGTTTCCCCATCGTTAGGTTCCTCAAACTCCATCTTTGCACTTTAGTTCAATTATGTCCTTACTGGGGGCTAATTTATTAACATAAATGTTTCCAAAATAACCCAAAAGTCACAAAATATATTCCATCACCATAACACAAAACCCAGGTTCTTCTTCAGCCTCCCTCTTCTATAGTGACCTCCCAGTTTCTCTTTTAAAGCCCAGACAAAAAGTGCAAAATAAACATGTGTCCACTTACCCTGTGTTTAACGACAATGCAACGTAACCAAGGCCCACCCACCCTGGGCTTATTTTCTGACTTCCTCCTGGGTTCTTCCCACTACCCTGTTCCCTGTCCATAACGCTGGCCCATAGGAAGTGCTTTTTGTAGCTTCACAACTGGAACATAAGAGGTAGCAACAGCAGCCACCAACAGGGTGAGAAACATTGAGGAAGTTAATGAGGCAAAAGAAAGGAGAGAATAGGTTGCAAAGAATATAGACTTCCTTTTTTACGTTTATAAACCACAGATATCACCAACAGTGCATTGCTTATAAATAAAGCTAAGATTTTATCACAGTTATTTTTAGTAAAAGTCACAAACAGGTCACGGGCAATAAACAAAAATTCACGGAGCCCGTGACCTGTCTGGTACTTTAATAAAAATAATCGGGGATGGGGGGCAGGGCTAGGTAGCGGGGAGGAATGGAGTCCCATGGGGGCGGGGACCGACAAGCCGAGCACAGCCCCAGCTCCAGCAGCCACAGTGGACGGGCACAGCCATGGAGCGGCACATGGCCCCGATGCAGCTGTCGGGCAGGGGCACATGGTGAAAGCCGCGAGGCTGGGGCACGCATCCCTGGCTGCAGCATCCACCAAGCCCAGGACACTGCGGGGCTGGGGTGCACAGCCCCAGGGCAGAGGTGTGGTCGTGGCTGCAGCCCCACCAAGCCTTACATGCTGCGGGGCTAGGGGTGCAGCCCCGGCTGTAGCCCCAGCGGAAGCCACGGGGCTGGGGAGCACACGGCCCTGCCTGCAGGGCCCAGCACAAGACTCAGGGCTGGGGCTGCAGGGTCCTGGTTCCAGACAGCCCCAGTTGCAGGTCAGGGCCCACAGTCCCGCCTCCTCCTCCTGAAGCCCTAGAAGTCATGGAATCAGTGACTGCTGTGACCTCCGTAACTAAATCATAGCCTTACTTATAAAGCAAGACAGGAGCTGTTGCAAGGATCCCCTTACTACAATTTGAGCTATTGGAATAATAAATTTGAAGCCATCAACCCTTCAGACATAATAAACATTGCAAATTAAGTGGCATTCAAGGGGAATGGGTAAAACAATAAACATATCAGGAGAAAGCATAAATGAGAAAGCACATAGAAACCAGTCAGCACACATCCTGGCCAAGACTGGTAACACCAACTAGTGATTTTGGCTGCTTTAATTTCTGGGTGCTCAACTGACAGCACCTAACTTTCAGAAAGTGTTGAGCACCCATCCTCCAAAAATCAGGCCTTCCAAGATGTCTCAAATAGGAAACCTGAAAACAGAGGCACTAGCCACTTTTGAAAATCTTGGCAAATGACTTAAGCTCTGGGCATACCAAGTGACATTGCTCTATGCATGGACGTGTTTAGAGGCTTAAAGTTACAAAGGACCTTGGACTCCTTTGGATGAAAGATGCTATGGATTGTATAAATACTAATCAATCCAGTCACCAGACATTTTTCCCCGAGAAAACCTTCAATATGCTTTCATTCTGGTGATAACCCTCTCTTGCCTGTTTGCAGGAAAGCTGGAAAAACAGACACTAATTAATAAAGAAAAGTCTATAAAACTGTGGAAATAATCTCTGAAGGGAAGTGGATGAAGCCCTATCTCCACCTTCTCAGAAATGGCCTATAAAGAAGAAACTGCTCTACTGGGAAGGTGGCTGGAGAGTGATAGGAAGCAGTGAGGGCAGAGAGACATCCTAAGCAGGTTCCCTTAACTCCCCCAGCCTCAAGATTATGAGACTCCAGACAATGCTGGACAAGAGATTCCACACCCAGAGATGGCCTACAACAAGGGAAGGCAGAGGCAGCAGAGAGCAGATGGGGCACGCTTTGCAGAACAAGACTGCTGACAGCCTGCAGTTCACCAGGAACAACTCTCAGGACCGGCCTTTTGTAAATGAGAGCTGGAGATAGCTCCTTAACCTTCCTCACAGTAGTTAACTAAAGGTTTTGGTGCGTGTGTAGCAGGGGGCACAAAATAAATAAGGGTCAATTTACCTATCTTAATAAAAGGTGGGATTGGTAATAAATGAACAAAGATAGTAAAGGCAACAATTACATTGATAAAAAAATTAAGTAGAGAAAAAACAGTGAGGGTTAAATTAAAAGAAAAATGATTAAACTCCCAAATATGTATGTTGTAGCCTTTCCCACCCCCACCCTTTGTTTATTTTTGACATTTTAGATTGTAAACTCTTCAGGGCAGGGACAGTCTCTTCCTATGCATTTTTTGAGCACATAGCACTGATTACGACATGATATTACAGTACCAGGCTGTCAAGAGGTTGTGACTGGGAGGGAGATGGGCTGTGATCCAATCTATGCAAGAGAATGCGGTGCACACTCCAAAAGTTTTCAGCACTCGGGTAGAGGATTTAGGTCTTTTCCTGCTCTAATATTTAGAATTTTTGATGCCAGGAGAGACACAATAGGGTAGCGCACGTTCTCCAGCTGACCTTTGAGCAAGCAGGGCTTAAGACTAGCCCTGTGAGTTCACTGCCATTTAAATTATTTATACATCCCATAAAAACAGTTCTCCTAATTCAAGCAAAGGTCAGAGTCTGTATTTGTCTCATGCCAAAAACATGTCCTTCAACAGAGTATCGTGACTGCAACCAAGGAATGGTGGTATCCAATTTTGAAGGAAAGCACACAAAGTACATGACCTGACTCCCATAAAGAGAGGAAACATTTTGTTTTATTGTAGGGAGAGTTCCCTAACTATAGCAGAAAATGATCAATCACTGCCTTCTGTATGGAGCATTTCATAGATCTTAAAAGAAGAAACCCCTCTGCAGACATCAGTCAAAAGATTGGATATTACAGATCCTTTTCAATAAAACTTTGGTTACCTCCTACATAGGGTGATTTTCCTCCAAATATTTTTTCATTGGAGGCATGCACTGTGAGGCTGCTGCACAAAGACAACAGCATATACCGCAACTCTGCCACAAATGGTTTGTAGGAGGGGAGTGGGAGAGTAGGCAGATGCACAATAAGACAAAAAGAACAGAACACCAGAGAAAAATATGTCTTTTCTGAAACATATTTGTCATCATTAACTCCGTAACTTAGGCGCCAGATACATCTCTGGGATAATTTAATTGGCTTGAATAGGTTTTCATCTGGCATGATTTGGCTCCAAGAGTTCACATTGTACAATGTTCTCTGTATTTTTTCCATGCACTGGGATCCTAGATGTGTCATGGGATAGACTGGTTGTCTGGGTACTTAATTATAGCTAGAGTTCCCACTTACCTGGTTTAGAACTCAAGGACCAATAATTAACCTCCTGGCTTGATCCCCTGATTATCAACATTGGTATAACACCAAACATATTAGTGGGGGGAAGAATTTGGACCCATCAAAGATTCCTCTGCCTCCCCAACAATCATGGAGATGGGTGTGAGGAGGAAGGGTCTAGAGGCCAAGTAGACTGGTGGGGAAGATGAAGAGTGGTTGAAAAATGTTCTAATGGTTGTGTGAGGGACGGGGTGTGGGGGGGATGATGGAGTCAGAAGCTGTTCCACCAACTACCAACTAGGATGGGGATAGTGCCCCCCACCCACTGGCCTCCTAGCACCCAGGAAGAGAGAGAGCGCCAAAAAGCAGATTTGGGTGAAAACAACTAATAACTGGCAGGGGTGTGGCTTAAAAAAGGACTGGCAACCTTTTAGAAAAAAGGTAAAATGTAATTCTCCATGAAATTTAGACTTGCTCTCAAATACAGTGCAGTAATACATCTTACACATACAGATAACTAAGGGCTTGTCTACACTTACCGGAGGATCAACCCTGCGGCAATCAATGCATCGGCGGCCAATTTAGCGGGTTTAGTGAAGACCCGCTAAATCAACTGCCGATCGCTCTCCCATCTACTCCTGTACTCCACCTTATCAAGAAGAGTAAGGAGTCTCCCATTGACGTCGCGTAGTGTGGATCCCGCAGTAAGTAGATCTAAGTTATGTCCACTTGAGTTATGCTATTCACGTAACTCAAATTGCGTAGCTTAGATCCAATTTTCCCTTTAGCGTAGACATGGCCTAACTGCTATTATTCTACCAGATGGCCATTCTTCCCCGTTTTGATCAACAAACACTTGTATGGTACTTCTGCGGACTCTTCCTTTTTGGAGACGAATGTGCATAGGCACAATCAAGAGAGAACCAAACACATTTGATTGTGGGTGTGGGGTGGAGAAACGTTAAATAAGAAATCCAGCATAACCAGTGCACAGCACTTTAATGAAACCGAAGGCTCCTAGATACTAACAGTGTATTTAACTCAGCTATTCAAAGCAATTCTGATTAACTATATACATCAATACATTGAGTAACTCAAATGGCCACCATCTTTCACAGACAAATTCAAACTAATTCTAATGAAAAGTATAAAAATGTGTCTAAATTTGGACTCTCAAGCCCATCATGCTATATTTGTTTACTGCCTCCTTTCCATCTTCCCCTCCCACTGTTTAACCCAAACTCTTACAAAACTAATAAATAAATGTACTTGTTAGTTACACAACAGTTGTGCCATCTTTTAAAAGTACAGTAACTGAGAGAATTAGCAAGCATACTGTCCTGCAGACACTTCATTTTATTGTTTGATGTTTTATGGAAGAGCAAAATTTAAAAGTAGAAAACAAGGCTCACTCTCTCACTGTCACATTACTGAACATGTGAAGACATAAAATGTTCCTGAAGGCTCTGGGCTGTGAATCACAATCACTGACCATGTACTGAAAAAATTAAATGTGAAACTATATTCCAGAATTTTTTCAGTATTTTAATCAAATCCATGTTATTAATTGAACAGAAATAATAGAGAACATGAAATGGAAAAACTCATTGCCTAATGAAAAACTATATGTCACAATCTTTAACAGAAATTAGGTTGTCTTACCTTCTCTTCCTCCTTCTCTGAGATACAAACAGGGCTACAATTAATGGTACTAACCTACAGTTGTCAGCACTAAAAGGTCATAATTGGCCACAGTGGTATCTGAAATGCCACAGGTTCCCTTTGTACAGTGTTGTAAGTGAGTTGTGCCTTGGTGAATGTTCACTTTAATAACAGTCACAGATATATCTCTTGTACACCAGAGCACAGTCATTTTAACAGTAATAATTACCAAATAAATAAGTAAACACTTAGCAATCTTCAACTCACAAACAAACATTAACTAATTAGTCCTCCCAATTACTTCTATTTTCATAGATGGCACAACTAAGATAGTGATTTCATGATTTTTCCCCAGGCAACGATAGCATGAGTGTCACAGGCAGAGTTATATAATTGAGGAATAGAGAGTGGGACGAGATGGCAATTGTTAGTCTCAAACCATAAACGTGCTCAAAAATCAACCTTGCTTAGCATTCAAACTGTGTCCCTGACAGAGAAATTATTTCCATACCTGTCCTACAATCTAAGCACCATGGGTGAGATTTAGGGTATATCTACACTACAGGGACTATACCTACAGCACTGTAATTATGGTAGTATAACCCCATAATATAGAAACAGCCTACATCAGCAAAAAGGGTTTTTCCATTGGTGTAGGAACATCACCTCCCTGAGCGACAGTAGTTAGGCTGATGGAAACATTCTTCTGACAACATAGCTGCATCTGCACTGAGGCTTAGGTTGGCCTAGCTATGTCGGTCAGGGATGTGGATTTTTCACATCCCTGACCAACATAGCTATGTCAACTTAATATTTAAGTGTATACTATACTTACAAAAGCATTTCAGTGACTTAGAAGCACAAAAGTTCAGGACTTGCATTCGTAAGTCACTTCAGTGCATTTGAAAATCCTACCCCAAATGTGGAGTAAAGACCTTTGAATGCATAGAAAAGGACAATACAGTAATCATTTTTCTCCAGGTGCACATATAACTGTAGGTTTATACCACTGACAATAGTACACATTTTGCAATTTTCTTACTGTAATAAAATTGCATTGCCTATAAATGTAGCTTTAACTAAGTTTTTCTTTGTTTTCATATCAATGCAGATATTGAATTATATTTTAACTTAATCAACTAAGACCTCATCCAAATTCAATGAGAGTCTTTCTATTGCTTTCAATGGGCTTTGGATCAGGACCACTGCCATAAATGTACCTTCTCATCCCCTTCATGGATGCCTGTTTTCTGCAAGTCCTTTCAATCACACTCACTGCTACTGCTTATAGGCCATAGGAAGCAGGAGCCAGTCACACTGGTTACCTCCCAGGGACTGGCTAGATTGCAAACCAAGAGCATGAGCCTAGCAGGGAGGAGTGTTTTCAATTTTCCTGCCCAAATAATGAGATGTATTTGAGGGTTCGGGTGGCTATGTAAATGCTGTCTATGTCTATAAACTATCTGCAGAAGTTGTTGTATTCTGCGTGGTTGTAGCCATGTTAGTCCCAGGATATTAGAGAGACAAGATCGGTGAGGTAATATCTTCTATTGATGAGAGAGACAAGCTTTTGAGCTATACTGAGCTCCTGAAGAAGAGCTCTGTGTCGCTCGAAAGCTTCTCTTTCTCACCAACAGACGTTGGTCCAATAAAAGATATTACCTCACTCACCTTATCTCTGCAAAAATTGGTTATGAATTTTTGCATCCTAGCTGGATGCCCATTAACTTTGTCAGGCCTGCTGAAACATAGTGTATTTCAATTTCAAGTACAACTGGTTGGAGAAGATCACGAGAGGCAAGGAAGCTGAAAGTCGTTTCTATGTATTTCATCTGTTTCCCTGACTGACTCAGCCAATCTCTTGTGATTAAAAAGAAACCATTTTATTTGATTTCCCAGAGAAAGGAGGCTGCATTTCAATTGAACTGTCTGATCAAGCTGGAAAAGTCAGAATAAATGTTTTCCTAACACCTATGTTTGTCTGACTAACCTGGATTTGTTTGGCCCAGTACTCAATTATCTTCAGAAATTCCTCTAGCTATAGTATTTTGGCTCAGACTATAGTTAGTATAGCATAACCTAATTTAGCAGGAAATATTTATCTTTCAGAAGCCAGAGCTCTGTTACCTCATAGCTGAGTCCTGCAGGGTCAGACAAACCAGGAAATTCACACAAATGATCACAAACCTGAAACTGACCTATGCCTTTACAGCAAGATCACATCAGGGGAAAACTGGATTCATTCAAATGGAAACCAAGTCAAATTTCAGGCGGTGGGAATCCATTTGACCCAGATCTCATAAAAAGATTATTGAAACCCTTTCAGTTTGAACTTGGAAGAATTCACATAGGCAGCATTACTTAAGAATCCCTCGTTGTACATGTAAAAATGTGCATTCATTTTTGCACATGATCTACTCACGTCATTCAGATGAGTCCATTCAAACCCTGAATTAAATATTTATCGGTACATATGTATGCAAATCAGGATTTGTGTGGACACAACTCATGCAGAGTTTTTAAAATCTGGCCCTAAATTCACACCAATGTGATTATTCCCCAAATAAGGGAATGATGACACAAAATAACTAGTAATTTTCTATAGTTTACGATGTGGAAAAATGCAGAGTGCAAATATATGAGGCATCTTTTATTTAGTCTGCGATCTCTATACATATGTTAACTGTAACAGTCACAGTAATCTGGATCCACTTCCTGGACACTACGGTGCTAATAAGCGATGGTCACATAAACACCACCCTATATCGGAAACCTACTGACCGCTATTCCTACCTACATGCCTCTAGCTTTCATCCAGATCATACCACTCGATCCATTGTCTACAGCCAAGCGCTACGATATAACCGAATTTGCTCCAACCCCTCAGACAGAGACAAACACCTACAAGATCTCTATCATGCATTCCTACAACTACAATACCCACCTGCTGAAGTGAAGAAACAGATTGACAGAGCCAGAAGAGTACCCAGAAGTCACCTATTACAGGACAGGCCCAACAAAGAAAACAACAGAACGCCACTAGCCATCACCTTCAGCCCCCAACTAAAACCTCTCCAATGCATCATCAAGGATCTACAACCTATCCTGAAGGACGACCCATCACTCTCACAGATCTTGGGAGACAGACCAGTCCTTGCTTACAGACAGCCCCCCAATCTGAAGCAAATACTCACCAGCAACCACACACCACACAACAGAACCACTAACCCAGGAACCTATCCTTGCAACAAAGCCCGTTGCCAACTCTGTCCACATATCTATTCAGGGGATACCATCATAGGGCCTAATCACATCAGCCACACAATCAGAGGCTCGTTCACCTGCGCATCTACCAATGTGATATATGCCATCATGTGCCAGCAATGCCCCTCTGCCATGTACATTGGCCAAACTGGACAGTCTCTACGCAAAAGAATGAATGGACACAAATCAGATGTCAAGAATTATAACATTCAAAAACCAGTTGGAGAACACTTCAATCTCTCTGGCCACTCGATCACAGACCTAAGAGTGACTATACTTCAACAAAAAAGCTTCAAAAACAGACTCCAAGGAGAGACTGCTGAATTGGAATTAATTTGCAAACTGGATACAATTAACTTAGGCTTGAATAGAGACTGGGAATGGATGAGTCATTACACAAAGTAAAACTATTTCCCCATGGTATTTCTCCCTCCCACCCCACCCCCCACCGTTCCTCTGATATTCTTGTTAACTGCTGGAATTAGCCTACCTTGCTTGTCACCATGAAAGGTTTTCCTCCTTTCCCCCCCCTGCTGCTGGTGATGGCTTATCTTAAGTGATCACTCTCCTTACAGTGTGTATGATAAACCCATTGTTTCATGTTCTCTGTGTGTGTGTGTGTATATAAATCTCTCCTCTGTTTTTTCCACCAAATGCATCCGATGAAGTGAGCTGTAGCTCACGAAAGCTTATGCTCTAATAAATTTGTTAGTCTCTAAGGTGCCACAAGTACTCCTTTTCTTTTTGGATAACACTGGAGATTATGATGGGGTGGATTTTACCTTCGCAACTGCTCCACAGTCCACTCGTATAGAGTCTGAGTATTTGAGCTTTCTGTAGTTGGTCTGGATGTCACCCTCAGAGAGTATACACAATTGTCCATCAGCTCTCACTAACTCTTATCTTGTAGGTATGACTCAAACTACTGAAAGCAGTTCCAAACACACCAGCAACTCCATGCCTTCAGCAGCCAAAGCCACAATTTACAGTCTGTTGTACCAGAAGCTACTTACAAGTCCAGGATGGCTAGAACAGCCTGATCTAAAGCCAGCAGTACATCTAAATCTTTCTTCCTGTTTAGTGCAAGCAAAGCTGTATGAATCAGAGATTAAATGTTGTACTGCAATACTTTGCAGGATATCTATAGCCAAAGCCTGCCTTAGCATTTTTGGGATTGCTTTCAAAGCAAGTTTTTGCCATTGCTCACCACAACCTATGTCACATTCCTGAGAATACTTAGCACAGCCCTTCTACTAAGACCTATATGAACAGGAGAGTTATCAAGGTGATTCTCTGAGACACGCCCCAAACTTAACCACATTGTTACACATACAGACTGATGTGTAGGTTGATGGGTGAATAGGTAGGCAGAAGTGTCCAGCTTCTTGTTTCATCCAAACAGAGATTTTGCATGTATCAGCTTAAGTTTTCATAACAAAATGGGACTAGAAACTTATTTTAAAAAAGACGAAAACTCAGACTGCTTAACATTTTTATTTCCCCTAAAGCACAAGGACCTGTGGTCATGGGCTTCATAGGGCCCAAATATTGAATCTGCCTATAGAAAGACTAGATTTACGATATAGAATTCATTTGCTTTCCCTTATGCTAAAAGTAGATAGTTGGACTGTGCCTTCAATGCACATCATTTCATTGGGGACAACAGTAGGTGGATGGAATGGCCTTGTTACAGGGAATCCCAGGTTGGTATATGTCTGACTCAGCAGAATTGTGTTCCTGGGGTTCTCTGGTAGTTCACACTAGAGCTGCAGCTCCGCCACTTTTTGAAATGGTGCAGCACATGTTACCCTTTGTAATAATCAAGCTCTGCTGGGTAGGCTTGGCCTCATCCTGTCCTATCCCTTAGGGAGGCTAGCACCATGGACAGGGCTAGTATGACATAATGGCTCCTGTGTGGGGTGGACAGAAAGAGAGAGAAGGTCCTGGGAAACCCTTCCCTCCACCCTCTGCAACCTCAAAGGGCCAACCACAATTGAGCCCATAAAACACAATCCCATCAAATAAAAATGTATTAAAGTTGTTGATGTGCTGAGACTACTGCGTATCATGCTCACCATTAATATCTCACTGTTTCCTTGTACTCCCCGTCTCTCCATGTCCCTCTGTTGTTTCTTGTCTTAGATTGTAAATGCTTTGGGACAGAGACTGTCTTTTTGTTCTGTGTTTGTACACCATCTACCACAATGGGGTCCTGATCCATGATTGGGGCCCCTAAGCTCTACAGTAATATTATATATAATGAGTTAACCATCACAAACAGAAAACTGAAAAATGCTTCAGAAAGTTGAACTGCAGTATAATTGACCCTTTAGGGGGATAAAATTCTGACTGTAGTTGACTTTGTGTGAATTCAGCAGACTGCATTTACAGTGAAGAATTTGGCCCTGTTAGAACCTGCATTAATAAGGGATAGGACACAATGCTGTTCTACCCAAAGAACACTGGACATCTGACCTTCCATATCGTTCACTGCTCAAACACTGCGTGAACGGCAAGGACCAAGGAGAATAAGAATAGTCTTTGGAAGTATATCAGTAGAAATTAATATTGGAATATGGACATTAAAGACGAATTTGAACTGAAATCCCAAATCCAAACCTCCTGAAAATTTAATTGTTTAGAATCCATATCTGAATATTGTGGCATGAACCCATCTCCATTGGAAATGTGTTTTCACATAAACTGTACAAACACAATGTATTTCCTCTGATATGTGTCCATGGAAATGAATGGAGAATGATAGCCCCCTGCTGGGCAAGCCCTGTTAAGTCAGTAAAGGTGGCATTGGTGGCAGTGAAGGCTTTTTCAGTTACAGGTTATGCAGCTACTTCTGTTAGCAGTATTACTGCACTTTAAGTATGACCTTTAGGGGCAAATTATAACAAGGCTAAAGTATGGTGTAATTTTTGATGGAAGTGCTGTAATCAGTAGCTCAACTATGTGAAAGGGTTTGTTCCAACCAGGATCCCATTGGTAAATTTACATTCCTAGTCACAACCCACATGAAAAACTTTAAAAGAGTTCTGAGAGATCTTATCAGCAGTATGGTTTGTTAATTAATATGACAGGAACTTCTAGTGAGGATAATGCACAAATGTTTGTGTATTGTCTACACTAGATTTTACACCTTTGTTAGCTAAAACACAACTAAAAATACAAGTGCTGACATAGTCCTAGGTAGAAGAACTGCCTGAACGCAAGATAAAATTACTCTCACATAAATGATTGTGTTATGCACAAAGTTTCAAACACATGCATTAAGTTGTTGTTGTTGTTAAAGAAATATGGCTTTGGATAAATGCAATTGCATATGTTGATTTGACTGTTAAGTTATTTCATGAAACACTTGCAAATACAAATACAGTCTGAGTGCTCCCCTGCCCACATGAAGAATTACATTTAAATGACCTACATCATCAAGACTAAAATTGTGTGCACTGGTGTTTTAGTTGTTACCCGTTTGAAAACAGGAGAGACTATATTGGGGCTATTCACTAGCGGGGGCAGGTGGAGATTACTCTATCCCAGCATCCATTTCATGAGTTATCTAGTTCTGACAGAGACCACCTCTGCTAGCAATCAGGAGGCTTGGGATGAGGTTGAGAATGGGAATACCACCACCATCCTGCCACAAGCCAGAAGGTTTAGAGTGACATGAACAACTGGAGGCACACCCTGTAACACCCAGAGGTACCTGGGGTGGTGGAAATAGAGAAAATTCCTTCCCCCTTCCAGCACCCAGAGGTAGATAGGTGTGGGGAGCAGCTTTCAAATTGATCAGAAACCTACCAGGCAGAAATAACTCCCCCTAAACTGGATGTAAGGACAGCTCCCTATTGTTCCCAGCCACTGAACAGGGGTGTCTAAGGGTAGGCCTTGGGCAGTGTTGTTCTTGGACTTTGCTAGAGGGGACTCACTTCATTTTTTTTTTAAACAGTCTTTGGCTAATAGGCTGGGTCCTCTGGTTAGTAGATGCCTGGTCATATTTTCAAGCCTTCAGTAATCTTTATAAACTAGTCTGTTAAATATTGGTTTTAAAGACAAAGTCACTTTTGAGTCACATAAAGGCACAAATACATCAGGAACCACAGAAGGTCTGATTTATTGCATTCCTATATATATAAGTGCATTGAGATTCTATTTTTAAAAATTTGTCTTTGGCTTGGTGTTTGCTAAATTCCAGACTATAGCAATTTTTAAAAACAGCTGAGTTCCAATTCCGCGTATATTGGATTTTACAATAAAAGATTGCTCATAGACAATTAAAAGGCAAATGGGAACAGTGCTGGTACATACACTAATGAATTTCCAATACTTGTGTGAATTTCAAAGACTTTGGAATATTACTTTTATCTGGATTCTGCTGCCCACTGATGAGTAGAATTCTTAATTATCTCAGCAGTTTTACAACATTCAGTGATTTAAGACTTTGCGTTTTAAGAACTTAATTTTAGATTATTTTGAATGATCTTTGTCAAGAAATAGCTTGGTTTCTTGTCAAAGGGACTTTTTTGATCAATTCCAGAGCACTACATCTGAAGCAGGACTGCAACCCTGAGTACATTATTTTCTTATAGAGTCAGATCAAAATGACTTGGGCAATGACAATGGGCTCCTGCATCAGCAAGTTGGTCAAATACTGTGTTTACATCAGACTGGAGCAATTGGTCTTATTTTGGGTCTGTACTTAAGACAAAAATATTGTAAACAGCCTTCTAGAACAGAGGTTACTGCATTTGATCTAATAAGCAAGATCAAGAGGCGTTAGGGAAGGGGGAGTGTAATGGGGAGGCGCAGTATTCTTTGTTAAGATGGAACCTGTCCTGCTCACTTTGGCTCTGCTTTAGGAAGTAAAAGAACATGCATGCATATACACTATACCAGCAGTTCTCAAACTGTGGGTCAGGACCCCAAAGTGGGTCGCAACTCCATTTTAATAGGGTCACCAGGGCTAGCATTAGACTTGCTGGGGCCCAGAGCTGAAGCTCAAGGGCTTCAGCCCTGGGCAATGGGGCTCAGGCTTCGGCTTCATCTTCATCTTCAGCCCTGGGCAGCAGGGTTCAGGTTACAGGCCCCCTGACTGGGGCTGAATTCCTTGGGCTTCTGCTTTGGCCCCCGACCTGGGGCTCAGGCAGGCTCAGGCTTCGGTTCCCCACCTTGTAGTAGTTTTTGTTGTTAGAAAGGGGTTGCGGTGCAATTAAGTTTGAGAAGCACTGCACTACACATTCAAATCGCCATCACCAGCGAAGTGCACTCCCCAGCACCAAGAGGAGGGCCTGACATATCCAAATATATATAAATCACCATGGTCCTGATCCTGAAAAGGAGAGGCGCACTCTAGATTTCATTAACTCCAGTGGGAGTTGAGGGTACTCAATAGGTCCCGTCAGGCATCTAGCAGGGCTGGGCCCTAATTCATTGCTAAAATGAAAATACTAACTACCATTAACTACCATCTTTAGTTAAAGAACAGGGATTTATTGAGAGGAATAATTTGAGAAAGACACTATACAACTTCTTGGGAGCCTGGAAAATAACTAATCTTGCAACAACAAAAAGCGGCACCATCTGAACCACTCTCCAAAGCAACCTCTTGTTATTATGGAGATTTGAAAGTGCACTGCCGAGGTTACAAAAGAAATGTAGCTTTTCAAAAGGATACTCCATTTGACAAGTCTGAAATAATTGGAAACCTTATTGCAATTCAGCTGAGTTCTCCAAATGTTCCCCTTTGACTGTCACTATATGTTCAGAGATTTCACATTTCATCAAGTCATTAGTGTTAAAAATGATCAACCAAGAGTACGCTAACATTCTCCCTCCTCCCCACCTCTCTTCTGAACGTCTGAGCAGGCTTCTGCTTCTTTTCCAGAAACTCTAAACACATGTGCCAATGGAACTGAATCACATGAACCATGGAAGTCTACAAGTCAGTAAAATCTGTTATCTCCCAACTGTGGGAACAGAACTCCCTTTAACTCTAAACAAATGCAGATCAGCAGACACATGATTTTATGTTTATAGCTGAACCATATCACTTACAAGTGACCCAAGACTACAAAAGGACTTGAAATAACTCCATGGCAGTTAAATAAGTAAATCTGCCCTCCTTCCCCCACTCCCAACCTGCCAGGCTCAATGTGATTTTATACCCCCTCTCCACCGCCTCCCATTGTGTTTCCTCAGTCTGTTCTAGCTATACCAGCATGGGGGTGGGTGGAGACAGGCAGATTTACTCCCATGTGTTGAAGTGACTTTAGGGAATGTGTCTCAAACTTCAGTGTGTGTTTGTGGGGAGAAATGGTGAATGGAGGTATCCTGTTAAAGAGGAAGAGATGATTAAATTGTAAAGTACCCAAGGGCCATGATAAGGGATACAGTTCCTGGTTTCTCAGAGAACTCAAATCATCATCACACCAGAGCTCTCAGTCAGAACAAAGTGAGTTCATACTCCACAACATATGGCACTGGAACAGCAGCAGCATCTCAACTAGGTCCTGCAAGGGCGGGGCACCCATGACTCAGGACCCCTGCAATAGCACCACTGGTTGGACAGCTGAAAGGAAACTATTATCCTTCCTATCCACAGAGACACCAGATTGAAAACACATGGTCTCTTTCTTCTTTTGATGATATAAATAGTGGAGCATGTGTATCAGGGAAAGAACTGGCCCCTTGGTATGGAAAAGTCAACAGTCATTTTGACTTCCGCTTATACCAGAAAGCATAATCTATAATTCTGGAGTTATATATTCATTTGCACTGTCTTCCATCATCCTGGATCAATTATGTTTCAATCACTGTTATGGCTCAAACTCATGGTGAATTAAGAGGTATCAGAATTGTTTAGTTAAAATAAGGGTTATTTTAAAACACTAATATTATAGATATGACGTATATTTCAGAGCACATTACAAATACAGGCTAGGACACATACCCTTGCCTAAAATGATCACAACTGACAGATTTGATCCTACAAAGGGCACATAGGTCCACTTTTATGCTGACATGAAGTTCCACTGAAATTGCTAGACTCCTCTTGTCCATATGGGTCCTCCTATGTGGGCTGATTTACAGGTTATAAGCTTGAAATGAGTCAGTCAAAAAAAACATAAAAACATATCATTATGCTATCAAATATCTATTTCAATACATGTTCCTTACATGAATTACTTTTTCTGCTTAATCAACCATGAATGAAATAAAATTATGCATTTAGTTATACTAAGTCTATGTTGATTTATAGAATAATTTTGCCCTTAAAAGCTAAGAATCGTTGAAATATGAAAACTTTTTGTTCAATCTACACCTTGTAGTTCTTTACAATTTTCAAACATTTTACCATAAGAAAAGCTACTATTTCACAGTGCAGAAAGAAAGAAGTCAGACTTCTACACTGTACATTTACTTCATTTTTTATTGTGATAGTTACCATGCCATGATCAACATACAATTATCTTGAAAAAATATCATACATATATATATGGCAATCACCTATGTATAGTCCTCAATGCTCCTCAGCAGGTAAAGAAAGTTGGGTGTGATCAAAACTTGCTCCAGTTGAAGTCATGCTAGTCAACTCCATTCCAGGCAACAACTGGAACCATCCAGGTGATAAACGTGGAAGGACTGAACACAAACAAGTTAGGAAAGTAAAAGGGATGAAAAAGGCACAAGCCCTTACTACTAGAATACAAGGCAACTGAGGGGATTTATGGCATAAAACCTAGCATGTGGGATTTTTCAGACCCTTTATGGTAGTCTTAGCACTAAAATATATAAATATATATTTAAATACATTCTTCAAAAACATATGTCCTAGTAGGCCAAGGCCTTGTGTAGTTCTGAGTTACATATACATTCTCATCTGAATTTTTAGCCTAAATAAGGATATTAGCAACAGCCTTAGTCACTGGCTTCCTACTCCTAGAGATGTACTTGTATCTATATCATGTCCTGGAGCTTAATGATGTTACACATCTCTTCCACGGATGAGTACCCAAGAAAGCTATTCAGGTCAGGGCAGTTGTCTTCCTGTGTATTTGTCCAGTGCTTAGCACAATTCTATTTTTTGAACAAATAATAATTCTAAATTTGGTCAATTTTGATTGAAGTAGCCTGATCTTCACATCATTTGGATAATAGAACATACTTACACTGGGTATATTTTCAAGTGTCATATCACCCCGCCACCTGCCAATATCATACGTATTTGCTTTGAAGCTGAATCTAGTTGGATTGCTTTTTATATTAAGATCCCATTTCCTCTCAGCTGTAGCTGGCTAGACTTGGCCTACAGTGGTCAGGTACTTCTGACACTGCAACAAGTATTTTCAAGAGACCCTAGAAAGTCAAGTAACCAAAACTAGTTGAATTTCAACAAGCATTGGGCTTCTAGCTCCCTTATGATCCTTTGAAAATCTCAGCCAACGCACAGAGCATGTACATGTGCCATGCAACAACAGACCAAGGAGCATGGTAGATTACATGGGGATGTGGTGGATTCGCCAGCACTTGTAGTCTTTAAATTAAGACTAGCTATCTTTCTAAAAGATATGTTGTAAATCAAAGAGGTTATGGGTTTGATCCACAAGTTAATGAATGAGGTTCTCTGACCAGTGTTATGCAGGAAGTCAGACTAGATTATAATAATGGACCCTACTGGTCTTAAAATCTACGACTCAATATTCACTTCTAAATTCTTCAGTAACCCAAAAATAAAAATAGCCAGTTTATTATTCAGAAATCAGGAGAACGATGTTACATTTTCAGAATCACACTGAATTTCCACCTCTATTTTGCTCTTTATTAAGGTGGTAATGTAATCACTCTCTATTCCAATATAAACTGCGTAAAACACAGTTCCCCCTCCCACTCCTCACACACACCATTTTAGAAATGTGCTTGGAAAAGGGTATGTTTCACTATGTTCATTTTAGGAAGAGGTCCAAACTGATTATGATTTTAAATCTGTACTGTCAAATCTATCCTCATTGTTTCTATTCTCAGTGAAATGGCGCCATATGTGAGGACAGGGGAGTTAATCCTATAACTCCTCTTAGTAATAATGGTTTTGAGCTTCATTCCAAAGGATTGACTGAACAAGGAGCAATGGTCTCAAGTTGCAGTGGGGGAGATCTAGGTTGGATATTAGGGAAAAAAAATTTCACTAGGAGGGTGGTGAAGCATTGGAATAGGTTACCTAGGGAGGTGGTGGAATCTCCATCCTTAGAGGTTTTTAAGGCCCGGCTTGACAAAGCCCTAGGCTAGGATGATTTACTTGGGGTTGGTCCTGCTTTGAGCAGGGGGTTGGACTAGATGACCTCCTGAAGTCTCTTCCAACTCTAATCTTCTATGATTCATGCTGAAGTTTGAACTGAAGACTATACTTATAATATTGTATTTTCTTTTCAGATTATTGGTGTTTTATTCCTATGGGATTTATTGCAACAGAAAAGGGCCCAAATCTACTTCTTGGCAGTAAACACTTTAAATCAAATCTTCTGGTCCTTATTAGAGGCCTTACTCCAAAACAGGCAACATAGTTTATTCACCGCCTCCCTCAGTAGGGGCTCACAATTTCAGTTGCCTGAAAGTTGATTTTTCCGTTGATTGGGGGTAAGGTTTTAAAGGCAACAGAAGTCAGAGTAAACTCTATTTTGCTAGGAATTGGAGAACCAGTAGGTATTTAAGCAAAACTACTTGCACTTTTCAAAATGATCAAGTAAAATAAGAAAATACTTTAGAATTTAGTTCCACCGCTTCCCTGAAAGGATTTGCTAATCCATTCTCTCTCCCCTTCAGACTCCCAGATGATAGACTGCAAGTACTCTTCTTGCAAGAGTCAGTCTTTATCTCACCAACTGAGAGTAAGCCTCATTTCTGGATAAAATTCAATTAAATTCAAACTAACAGTATTCACTGGATAACATTTATGTTGCCGTTTCAATTTTATGTTTTAATGCTACGTTTGTGTAATGTTAATAGAAACAGATCCTTGGAGCTTCAAAAAGCATCACATTGCTAAGAACTTAACAAAGGCTCTGTTGTGATGTGGCTTGACAGATCCAATACACACATGTTCTGAGCTAGATGAAAAAACAAGTCCAGCTTTGACTCTTGATGTTAGTACATTTACATCAACACAAAAGGCCAAGCGGGTAAGAGCATGACTTTTTACCATACAAAACAAGGAACAATTAGCTGTGTGAACTTTTCAAGATAAGCAAAGTTCTAATCTCAGACCCAGCCTGGATCTCTACTGGCTTTAACGCTCACTTCCTCAGTGCTCCTTGACAAAGCACTTAACTTGTCTGCATCAGTTTCTCCATCTGTAAAATGAAAGCAATACTACTTTTACTACTCCACAGGGTTGGCTTGTGAGGAATAATTTGTGTGTATAAGGTCTGTCTATTATTACTTGAATGGTAGTAGTATTCTTTGGCCTCAGTCAGGGACTGGGGCCCCATTGTGATAGGCCCTGTACACATATTGTCACAGGGTCAGGCCAGATGGCTACAAGACAGTGATTTTTTTTTCCACTAAAATACCTCAGTTACATTTTTGGCCTTCCAGGTTTGACACACAGATTTGCTGATTATTTTGTTTGTTTTAATGGCAAACAGCATAATCAGGTCCAAGCTGGTTGCAAATAAATAAGAAATCCTGGATTGGTAGTGGAGGGAGATGGCAAAGCTTCAAATCACAGAGTCTTTATAAAAGCCTTTACTTTCCTCATGAGCTCTTCTTCTTCAGCTGAGTCATCCTCAAAATCATTGTTGACATCAAGCACAAGGACTGGAGCATTCCTCAGGTTTTCAAAGTGGACCTCGGTGGTTCTCTTTACTAGCCAGTTTTCATGCTGAGCATGAAGCTGCTCCAGATACTAGAAGGCAGATATATTAGCCCCAGGTTAAGTAGGTCCCTTTTCCCTGGGTAAGGTAACAGGGAAGGTTCCAGAACAATCAGGAACTTTCTGGAAACAATTAAGGCAGACAGGCTGATTAGAACACCTGCAGCCAATCAAGAAGCAGCCAGAATCAATTAAGACAGGCAGGCTAATCAGGGCACCTGGTTTAAAAAGGAGCTCACTTCAGTTTGTGGTGCTGGGAGTAAGAGGCACAAGAAGCTGAGAGTGAGAAGGTGTACTACTGGAAGACTGATAAGTACAAGCATTATCAAATAATAGGAGGAAGGTCCTGTGGTGAGAATAAAGGTGTTGGGAGGAGGCCATGGGGAAGTAGCCCAAGGAGTTGTAGCTGTCACACAGCTGTTACAGGACCCACTATAGACAGCTGCAATCCACAGGGCCCTGTGCTGGAACCCGGAGTAGAGACCGGTCCCAGGTTCCCCCCATCCCTCCATTCCCCCAACTACCTACTTGATACCCGAGGAGTTGACCTGGACTGTGGGTTCCACCGGGGGGGAAGGTCTCTGGCCTGTTCCCCGATCCACTAGGTGGATCAGCAGAGACTGCAGGGATTGTTGTTCTTCCTTTTCCCCATGCTGGCCAGAGATGAGGCTAACTGAGCGAACAGCAGATTTGAGCCATGAAAGTGGCCAAACTGAGGGCTGCCGTGAACCTCTGAAGTGAGCAAATCTGCCAATAAGCGCAGGACCCACCAAAGCAGAGGAGAAGCTTTGTCACAATATATAATAAAAAAGTGGTTCCTGCCCCACCAAATTTACAATCTAAGTAGGGTTTAAAAATGAAAGGAGCTATAAATAACAGTTGCACACACATCACTGTGTCCCTGGGCAAAACTATCATTACTGTCAACAGGAGCCATGCATGGGGATTTTGGGGTACAACAGAGAACAGCACTGTGTGTAATAATCATAGAATCCTAGAACTGGAAGGACCTTGAGGGGTCATGTAGTCCAGTCCCCTGCACTCATGGAAGGACTAAGTATTATCTAAACCAGTGCTTCTCAAACTATCTGATGTGGGGGACCGGCAATTTTTTTTTCCAATGTGCACGCAGACTGGCAGCCGATGGCTTGCGGACTGGCAGCGGTCTGTGGACCACCACTTTGAGTAGCACTGATCTAGACCATCCCTGACAGGTGTTTGTCTAACTTGCTCTTAAAAATCTCCAGTGATGGAGATTCCACAACCTCCCGAGGCAATTTATTCCAGTGCTTAACCACCTTGCCGGTTAGGAAGTGTTTCCTAATGTCCAACCTAACCTCCCCTTGCTGCAATTTAAGCCCATTGCTTCTTGTCCTAGCCTCAAAAGTTTAGGAGAACATTTTTCTCCTCCTTTTAACAATCCTTATAACAATCTTTTATATACTTAAAAACTGTTATATCCCCTCTCAGTCTTCTCTTCTCCAGACTAAAGAAACCCATTTTTTTCCAATCTTCCCTCATAGGTCATGTTTTCTAGACATTTAATCATTTTTGTTGCTCTTCTCTTGACTTTCTGCAATTTGACTACATCTTTCCTGAAATGTGATGCCCAAAACTGGACACACTACTCCAGTTGATGCCTAATCAGTGCAAAGTAGAGCAGAAGAATTACTTCTTGTGTCTTGCTTACAACACTCCTGCTAATACATAGAACAATGTTTGCTTTTTTTGCAACAGTGTTACACAGTTGTCTCATATTTAGCTTGTGATCCACTATGACCCCTCTGCGCCCCCCCTCCCCCCCATCCCTTTCTGCAGTACTCCTTCCTAGGCAGTCATTTCCCATTTTGTACGTGTGCAACTGATTGCTCCTTCCTAAGTGGAGTACTTTGCATTTGTCCTTAATGACTACAATAGCTACTGCATAGTACCCATGAACAGATTTAGATCAGATATTTGAGACTTTAAAGTGAGAAAAGATTCTTATCAGAAAGGTAACAAAGGGTTGAGCTGGTTATCTTTTAGTGCAAATTAATATACATGCACACACACAATAAAACCATCAGATACAAACAGGCAGTAACTATTGTAGTCTCTGGGAGCTGTGCACACATGTCTGGGTCCCATATGTCCATAGGAAGAGCTGTCCATGAAATATTTATTGTGATACATCAAGCTTCTCTCTACCTCTGTTTTGATGCCAGAATGTCAATCCTCCACCTGCATGGCACTGGTTTGAAAGATGTATCTGACTTCTGTAAGATCACAGTGCCACCCGGTGATTCAGCAGTCACTGGTACACAGTCAGCGTCTCATCCTCCATGAACAATTAATTTTTCTGGCACAAATCTCTTGAATGTTCATGTAAAACCACATACCCGAGGGGCACAGCATAGTAAATGAATTCAAGTGAATATTCACAATGCATATTTGCAGCATTGAATCAGTTCTACTTTTTATCCATTTTAAACTAATCTACCTAAGGCATTTTTAGGGTGAACATCTCCATAGTGCCTAGTTGCCACTTATACTAATTAAAATGTATCTACCGCTGTTTGCATTCATCATGAAAGGGCAATTATGGGGAATTTCTTACTAGAGCTGATCAGGAATTTTTGGGATAACTCTTTTTCATTGAAAAATACTGATATGGTGAAACTTTTCCTGGGAACATAACAGTTTCAACACATTTTTCATCTGGAATTTTTCATCGGGTTCAGGATAAAGTTTCTGGTCAACATGAGAAAGAAACCCAATTCCAAAATAGCCCAGTGATTAGGGCATTCACCTGTGACTTGGAAGACCGAGGTACAAGTGCCCAGGGACTTGAACCTGGGGTTCTCCCACATCCCCAGTAAGCCTTCTAATCACCAGGCTTTTGGTTATTCTTCAATGTCGGAAATTTTAGTAGTGAACTTTCTGTGGTCCTTGACTACTACAAGTAACAAGCTAACTTCAGGACTGCACTGTAGAGTTTCAGAATATTTCTCTCTTATTCTATTTAAAACGTGAAATTCTTTAGTGTTTTATTCAGCGCACATTTTTTTAACTTGCCCAATAATTGTCAGACTATATTTTCCAAACTAAACTTGCCAGCCCCATCCTGTAGCGTCTAATAATGCTGTTCTTCCTAGCCACCACCAGAGGGCATTCCTGCAACAGATATGACTACTAACCACACCTCAACTAAAAAACTTGGCTGGTTCAGTTCCGGGATAAAGTATATCTTGTAATCATTCAGAAAACAACCAACCAATTGTTACATGAACATATTATGGAAAACTAATGTAATGGCCTCAGCTAGAACTGAGCTTTTTAGAGGCATTTTCTCCAAATGTTCAACCTCTGTATAAGTCAACAATAGTATTGTTGTTGCTGTAGCCGTTTTGGTCCCAGGATATTGGAGAGAAAAGGTGACTGAGGTCATAGCTTTTATTGGACCAACCAGTGTGTGCTCATTTGAGAAAATTATGAGACACAAAAACTCCATTATCACCCATGGGCAAACACTTTTCACAAAAGGATCACTCCATGCCTGACCTCTCTGACCTCATCCTCAGAAGGAAACTTGCATAACACCTTCAAAAGATGAGCCTGGGTGCTTAATTTAACAACTTTGCTAAACATTAAAAATTGTGGTCTCAATAAAAACATTGGATTTATGGCTTATTACAACAATCTGTAACCCATTAACCTCCACCCCTTTTTTTATCCTATGACTGCAGGGGAGTTAACGAGCTACTTCACCTCAAATGGTCTCTTGGAACTATTTATGCTGAACAATCTGTTCCACCTTGTATTTACCTGTGACAGTGCGTGTGTGTTTTCCAGACCAAATGAAGAACTCTGTGTAGCATAAAAGTTTGTCTTTGTCACCAACAGAATTTGGTCCAATAAAAGATATCACCTCATCCACCTTGTCTCAACAGTAATTGGATATTTCAAATAAGTATAAATAAAATGGAACCACATTGCACCAGTGATCATAGGGGCTAGCTTCTTCTCCAAATTTTCTCTCTCCAGCTCAGAAGAAGGTTTAAACAATTTGAGGGCAGAATGCATTGTTTGTTTTGAACAATGATCAATGTGGCTCCACAGCATTTTTAGATTCTCACCTATTTTGGTCCAATGGGCTGTAAATTGGACCTATAAATGTAACATGGCTTGCTCTGAATACAGTGAAACCTGAACTAAAGACCACCTTTATTAGGCAACCTGTCGTAAGAGAACACCTCAGTACCAGAAGTTAGAATTACAATTTTGTTCCAACTACATTAGAAGACTGTCTCTACCAAGCAACTCATTTTTGTAAACCTAAGTAGGTTTCACTGTCTATAAATGGTATAAAAATTAACTGTGTTTAATTAATTTAAAACTTTCTCTGGGGAAGCCTTCCCCTGAAATGTTTGGTATTGGCCATAGCCAGAGATACAATTCTGGACTAGATAGGCCACTAATATGATCTGAAAGGGTAATTCCTGTGTTCCCATAATTCTCCAAATACAACTTATCAGAGGCATGCACACACACCAATCAGTCTCCATCTTTCTCCCATGCAAAAGTGTGCAGAATGAAAAATCTCTGAGTTTCGAAACACAGAGAAGCTGACATATTAACCCCTTGGCAGAGGGATTAGGTGTTGGCAGGAGGGGCATAGCCTTTTAAACACAGAGACTGTGTGGAATCCTGTCATCAACTCTGCAGATCTGAAAGCATCTAGATGCCCCACCGCATGGTGTTTTGGCCTCCCACAGACATAGGGCCCTGGCAGCACAGGAGGTGGCAGGTCTGTCATTGCTCTGTCTCCCCAGAGGAAGGTAGAAGCTGTGAATCAGAAAGCGTTTTCACTAGAGCTAGTAGGGGATTTTTCAACCAAATGTGTTTTTGAGGGGAAATGCCAATTGGTTGAAACTAAAACACTTTTCATGATTAAGGGTCGGTTTCAATTAAACTTTTGTCACAAAAGGTTTCTCAGGTCCAGGATGAAATTTCTGGTGAAAACCAGAGTCACAACGCAAAAGTCACCCCACAGAGCCAAGTGGTCAGGCCACTCCCCTTGAACACGGTTCAATTTCCTCCTCTTCCTAATTCAGAGCAAGGATTAGAATCTGAGCCTTCCACATCCAGGGTGAGTGCCTTGTGCATTACAAATTGAGGAGAAAGCTCTCAGATTAACAAGAACCACCAGGTGCTTGCCTTCCATTCTCGGGGATCATGTGTTTTGTGTTCAGTGTCTCTATTACCAAGCAAGGAGAGCAGGACTTTCATTCTAAACACCAAATACTATTATTGTTATAAACCATAAGCACAGGTGCCTAAACAAATTCTTCTACAGACCAGGAAAACATCGTTTGCCCATTAGAAAGAAGAAACTACAAGCTTGATCCAACAGCCACTGAAGTCTCTGGAAAGACTCCCACTTACTTCAACAGGCCTTGGATCAGAGCCATTCTGACCAGTTTTGGTGCTATTGTGCATTTATGTATTAAAGGTATAATTTTCAATTCCTCGGGTACACAACTGCACAGGCAAAATACCACACAACTGCACTACTAACATGTGCGTGTTTAACATACTAAGATTACATGTATAGATTGATTCTTACATAGTTTATGCAACTAACTAAATGTAAGAGAGTGTAAGCGATCTTCTTAATGTTACTTTGTCCTTCAACTCCGTTTTTGTCTTCGTTTGTTTGTTTTTATTTTTAACCAGTTAGCGTGTTGGGAAAAACAGAAGAGTGTGACAGAAGCATAATGATCAGTTAGCAGTACTCTCTGCATATTCCTGCCTCCTACTAGAAAACGTAACTGTAAAATCTGTATTTTACAGATCACCACAGTTGCACCAAAGTCAAGAAAATGGTATTTGGAGGGTGGGGGGTGTCACAGTAGGGCAGGAAAGGAGTGAAACTGTGATAAAAAGGTTGTGTGGGGAACTGTATAAAAATCTCTTTGTTGTAAGGGGCATAAAAGAGGTGGGTCTTGACCTATTTTTCTTTTGTGATCTCAGACAACTTTCCATCAATACAATTTCCTTTTGGACAATACCCCCGACTGGCTGGGAGCAAAATAGTGGAATGCTCTAAGTGAAAAATTAGAGCAATGAAGCATCATGACAAGGCTTCAACAGATGTTCTTGGCAGCTTTCTTAAAAGCATTTTTGCAAATGCACGGAGCCAATAGCAGAGCAAAACTGATGATTTATTGCAAGCTCAAATTCCATTTGTTTCTTGCTAGTGTGAAGAGTACGGTCAAAAGTGCCAGTCATTAATAGTAATTTCTTCTTCTCTTTATTCCTCTTGTATGAACTTATGAAATCCAAACAACTACTAATGCCACAGCATATGAAATTCTGTATTGAATTTGTAAATATGTTAAAGGTAATTCCTGTGGCATTCTGCTCACTCTCTCTCCATGTACACACACACACAAACTACATTAAAGAACATTAAAGTTGCAAAGTCAGTCAAAAGGCATTGCCTGTGCAACCTTTATTTAGCCCCCTTCTGTGTATGAATTATTATAGTCTTCAATTCATGATCACATATTTTTTCCTAGCACCCGTACCTCATTTAGTGCACAGAATGTGCAGTACTCACTTAATGAGCAGCTATTCAATAATTTGATTTCACCTCATTATTCAATGTGTCGTACCCATGTCTTACTAACTTCACACTGTTCAAGCCCTGCTCTGAAGACACAGACAATATTATTGAATATTGACAATATGGTTGATACTATCCAAACATAGAAGCCACAGTCCCCGTCCCAACAATATTATAATCTAAATTAAAATCTTGAATTAAGATCTGAGGTGTTCACATACCATGATGATGAATATAGGATAGGTAAAATATGATAGCTGGGAAAGTTAGGTGTGAGAAATACAAAAAGGAAGGCATTGTCAGTGAAGATTTGTGCATGGGGAAAAAATAAAGGCCACCAAAAGTTGAGTTATCAATTAATGTCAGCCAAAACTAAGATCTAGAACAGTTTGAGGAGGAAGAGAAAGGGGATACAAATGTATCAGGAAAAGGAGGATTGGAGAAAGGTCCAGTAGCGTGCCAAACCAGTGCTGACGTGGCCAACCTGGCGCTATGAGGATCTCTTTTGCCCCATCCTGCTTGATTTTCATGAGGACTCTGTGAATCAATGGCACTGGAAGGCATACAGAGCCCCAGACCATGGGAGCAGAAAAGGTGTCCAACCCCCGAATCGAGCATCTTTCAAGTCGAGGGCAGCATATCAGTCTCCTGGATCTAGGGAGGGGATGATGGAGGCCGGGAGACCATGTGGAACTTCAATGTTTTGAGACTTGTTGAGACGATGCAGGTCCAAAACGAATCTGAGGCCCCCTTTCGCTTTCAGGATTAGGAAGTAGTGGAAATAGAACCCCTTTCCTTTCATGTCTCGAGGGACCTCCTCATCCACCACCCCACAGGCGCTGGACATTCTCGACTTCCTGGATGAGGAGTTGTTCATGAGAAGGGTCCCTGAAGAGAGATGGAGAAGAGGGATAGGAGGGAGGGTCAGCCACAAACTGCACGGTGTAACCTGAGGATGTTACTTCGAGCACCCAACGGTCCAAAGTCAGCTGAAACCAGGCTGACCAGAAAGGGCAGAGGCGGTCGAGGAAATAGCAGGAGGGTGGATCCTGGGAAGTGACTAGGGCATCGTCCTCAAACGCACACTCAGAATGACTGTTTCTGGCCTCCTTGGTTCCTGGAAGGACGATCTGAGCAGACAAATGGGAAGACAATGGGTGTCACCGCTTAGACCCCTTGTCTCTATCTTTTCTCCTGTAGGTGCCCAGCTGGAGAGTCCCCCGGGACCTGCACTGTGGAGATGGAGGGCGGAACAGCTTCCTGGCCTGCTGAGGAGCGTGGAGGCCCAAGGAGCAGAAGGTGGCACAGGATGTGTTTAAGGCCATGGAGTCTCAATCCCGTGAGCTCGGAGAAGAGCCCCACCCCCTCAAATGGGAGATCTTGTATAGTGGCCTGCATCACCTGGGATAACCTGGAGGACTGCAACCAGGAGCTGTGCCTCATGGCCACCGCAGAGGTGACCACACTAGCTGTTGAGTCAGTAGCGTCCCAGGCCATTTGAAGGGCCCCCCCTTACCACAGCTGTGCCCTGGACCACTAAAGTGGCGAACTCCTGAGCTCGATCCTGTGGGAGGGCCTCCTGAATTTGTTCAGGGAATCCCAAAGGTTAAAATTGTATCTGCCTAACAAGGCCAGGTGTTTAGACACCCAAAATTGCAGGCTTGCCGTCGAATAAATCTATCTTTCTGCCACATAAGTCCAGTCTCTTGGTGTCTTTGTTTTTTGGCATACCACTGACTTGGCCCTGCCTTACCCCTTTCATTAACAGCATGCCAGTGACGCCGCTGGAGGGTGTGTGTATACAGATATTCAAACCTTTTTCAGGGATGAAATACTTCTTTTCTACCTTCTTGGAAGTAGGTGGAATTGAAGAGGGGGTCTGCCACAGCGATTTTGCAATCTTAAGGAACCCTGGGAGGATGGGTAGCACAACCCAGGCCACAGTGGAGGAGGATATAAATGATAAAGAGGTTGTCGGATTCCTCTGCAACCGCCTCAATTCTTAAGTTCAGATTAGTTGCCACCCTTTTAAGGAGGGCCTGCTGTTCCTTTAAGTCAAGGGGGGGGGGAGGATGCCGGTTTGGGAGGGACCTGCCACCACTTGGTCCGGAGACGATGACAATGACTGCACTGTCTGAGGAGGCGCGGTTTCCCCTTCCTTCTCCGGGGATGGGTCCTTAAGTGCCGGAGTCCAATGTGCTGCCCCCACATCGGATTCAGTACCATATTCCAACTAACGGTGCCTATGGCGGTTTGTCCGAAGCGGCCAGGGAGGACTGGCAGGAATATGGGCCCGACATTACGGGCATACCCCCTGGGTTCCAGTACAGCCATTGAGTGGGCCACTGTCCCTTCTGGCATGCCATCGCTGAAGGTGCTGCCCTAGTTTCATGGGTCAGTGGCGAATCACTCCTCCTTGGCAAGGGGCTGAACTCCCAGTCCAACTCCAAACAGTTCCCTTCTGGCAACCATGGTGGAGCTGTTCAGACCTGAGTCTGCTGACTGACTCTGGTCGGTTACTGGTGAGGTTAGGATCAGTGTCTGCCCAACGAGCAGTACTGGGAGCATGGAGACTGGTGTCACGACAGGGAGGAACCCTGCCCCAAGGGGACTGTTGTGTGGGAGACCATCTGGGCAAGCATGACCTGTGCAGTGGTGATCTTTAGCAGGAAGACCAGTGTCCAGACTCCAGTGTCCCATGTCTCAGGGACCTCCTCATCCACCACCCCACAGGCGCTGGACATTCTCGACTTCCTGGATGAGGAGTTGTTCATGAGAAGGGTCCCTGAAGAGAGATGGAGAAGAGGGATAGGAGGGAGGGTCAGCCACAAACTGCACGGTGTAACCTGAGGATGTTACTTCGAGCACCCAACGGTCCAAAGTCAGCTGAAACCAGAGTGAGAGCGCGGTGTCGGGGACCTGGATCTTCTGACCAGAGACCGGGGATGCAGTGCTGGGGTCCTAGGCCACGGAGATGGGGATCTGCACCTGTGGTCCGGGGACCGAGGTTGTTCCTACAGGGCGATTCCATGTCCAGATTGCCCTTAGGTGCTAGGGCCTTAGCCGAGCCTGGAGAAGTGTCTGCAGTGCCAGTCAACCTGCTTGTTCTTTAGCCACTGGGGCCGCTTCAGGCAATGAGGGCCCTGGAAGAAGCAAGAGTCCCCTGCCACTCCTGGGAGTCAGAGGTGGATCCCTGGCTGGGCCAGGGGGTTCGACCTCAGCGGTACCCCTGTGAAGCCCCAGGGATGGCACATGGCCTGACATAGGTCCTTTGTTATAAATTTAATAAGAAGTCACCATGAACAAATGTTATTCACCCAAGAGTTCAGAATTAATTCAAATTGCAGATCTTCTAACTGCAGTATGTAAACAAATGCTGAAACAAGCCTCTGTACCAGAGGCAATCCTGACAATTGCAGGCCGGAAAGCCTAACTTCAGATGTGCAAGTTAAGTCACAAGCTGACTATGAAGAGTTACGTGGGGATCTCACAAAACTGGATGACTGGGCAACAAATTTTCACATGAAACTCAACACTGATAAGTGCAAAGTCTTGCACAATGGAAAAAATAGTCCGACTACACATATATAATGATGGGTGCTGAATTAGCTGTTACCACTCAACATAGACATCAACAGAGGTCAAAAAGGCTAACAGAATATTAGTAACTATTCAGAAAGGGATAAAAAATGAGACAGCAAATATAATGCTACTACAAAAATCCATGGTACACCCACACCTTAAATATTGTGTCAAGTTCTGGTTGCCACATCTCAAAAAGATATAATGAAACTGGAAAATGTTCAGAGAAAGGCAACAAAGATGATCAAGGGTATGGAATTACTTCCATAAGAGGAGACACTAAAAAGATTAGGGCTTTTCTAAAAAAGAGACAACTAAGGGGGGAAATTATAGAGGTCTATTAAATCATGAATGGTGTGGAAGAGTTTACCCTTTCCCATACTACAAAAGCAAGGGGTCACCCAATGAAATTAAAAGGCAGCAGGTTTAATACAAACCAAAAAAAGTATTTTTTTCACACAACACACAATTAACCTGTGAAGTCCATTGCCAGGAGATGTTGTGAAGGCCAAAAGTATAACTGGGTTCAAAAGGAACTAGGTAAGTTTACGGAGGACAGGTCCATCAATGGCTATTAGCCGAGATGGTCAGGGATGCAACTCCATGCTCAGGGCAACCCTAAACCTTTGACTGCCAGAAGTCAGGAGTGTAAGACAGCCGTGGAGCACTTCCAACTGCTCTGTTCTGTACACTGCTCTAAAGCTCTACTGGCCCCTGATGGAGACAGGATACTGGGCTAGACGGACCATCGGTCTAGGGTTGCCAACAGTCCCTTATTACAAGGGACGTCCCTTATTTTTCATCTCTGTACAACAAAACTGAGAGTTGCTGAGTGCTGCAAAAAGCAGCAAGAAATAACTGTGGCAAATGTAGGTGAGTACTCATTATTATGAATACATAATATTAACAACGTTAATACTGGGAGAAAGGGTAGGTTGGGGATGCTAGGAAAACAGTCCCTTATTTTTGAAATATGGTGGCAACCCTACATTGGTCTGACCCAGTATGGCAGTTCTTATGAAAGGTATTATATCGAAGATTACAAAGAGAGAGAAGTAAGCAGTGGTGAGCTGGAGCCGGTTCACGCGAACCGGTTGTTAAATTTTGAAGCCGGTTTAGAACCGGTTGTCAAAGGGGTGGGCAAACACCGGCCCACAGGACCGTCCTGTCCAGCCTGCCTGAGTTCTTGGCTGGGGAGGCTCCACTGAGAATCCCTTTTTAAATTTTTACTCACCCAGCAGCGCTCCGGGTCTTTGGCGGCACTTCGGCGGTGGGCCCTTCACTCACTCCAGGTCTTCGGCGGCACTTCGGCAGCGGGTCCTTCAGTGCTGCTGAAGACCCGGAGCAAGTCCTGGAGCGAGTGAAGGAACCGGTTCTTCAGCTTCTGGCAGCTCATCACTGGAAATAAGCACTTGAATCTGGTGTAAACAGGCATATCTCTTGAGACTTCATTGTTCTGCAGGTTATATGTGGGAAGAGTACATGTACTGTAGCTGAGCTATTTGAACCTACTTCACCCATTTTCAGGGGGGGAAATCATAACAACAGATTGAAGAATGCTCCTTTGCTTTAGCAAAAAATCTTTCATGCATAGGGTAATATGGACTCCCATCAAACTGAGCCAGATTATCGCAATCAAGCTTATGCTGATCATGTTAAAAAGGCAGTGGAATTTGGAAAAAAAAAAAGTATGGTTTGTGAGTGAAATGTAGTTCATGATTTTTGCTATCTGTCTCCTAGATCTTAACATTCCACTAACTTCATTGACTATAATTCAAAAATCAAATGTCACACTGAGTAGCAGCTCTTTATAACAGCTGCTCAGGGAACTATTATTATGACAAATTTAAAATCTACATCCAAATTCTTTACTTGGTGTTTTAATTAAATCAGTTTAATACATAAAGTATGAAGTTGAAGGAAAAAACAGAAGCATGAGCTCTTAAATCAAACCCAGAAGCCAAAATAAAACAAACCAGTTTGAAAAATTTTCCTCCAACATTGCTTGTCTAAGTTGTCTTTTTCCACGATGAATCTCCTCCCTTCTTAACCTGTCTCCTCTCTCTCGCAAATTGTTTGTTACATTGTAAGTATTAAGAGAACCAACACCACCCTGTGACACAAAAAAAGAATTCCACATATCTTCACTAAATATACTTTAAGGGTCAGACTTTCCACTGAGCCTTCAAAAGCCCAAGGGATTCTTCACTTTAGGGGGCTTTTTAATGTGGGTAAGGATTAATATAAGTAATGATATAACAAATCAGAGATTTTGACATCTGTGTGACCTAAACTAGGTTGCAGATAAAAATGTGCAACTAATCTGGCAAGTGCAGTTTGCAATCATTAAAACAGTCTGGCATGGTTATACAATTAAATAACCATATGATATAACTTAGGGGTGGCCAACCTGTAGGTCCGGAGCCACATGCGGCTCTTCAGAAGTTAATATGAGGTTCCTTGTATAGGCACCGACTCTGGGGCTGGAGCTACAGGCACCAACTTTCCAGTGAGCCAGGGGGTGCTTAATGCTCAACCCCCAGCTCTGCCACAGGCCCTACCCCACTCCACCCCTTCCCGCCCCATCCCCTGAGCCTGCCATGACCTCGCTCCACCTCCCTTCCCCCCAGACCCTCCTGCATGCCATGAAACAGCCGATCAGAGGTGCAGGGAGGGAAGGAGGGGGTGGGGCTGATGAGGTCTGCTGACATATTACTGTGGCTCTTTGGCAATGTACATTGGTAAATTCTGGCTCCTTCGCGGGCTCAAGTTGGCCACCCCGATACAATTCATCACCAGCCCAACAGATTGAAACATGCTAAATCACCTAGAACTGAGATGGGGAAGGAGAGAGACAATGTATGTGGAGGTTACTGAATGTAGTGGTGGTGATGTCAGGAGGGATAAGGAAGGTCCTGTGAGTGGCTTTCCCATCTTGGTCCAAGTTGTAGTTGTAGTGGGTCAAAACCATCTGTCTAAAGTTTGCTTTCACTCACAAAGGAAATCAAGGTGAAACACATAATCCAGCCAAAGCCTTCTAAATAGGGTTAGTTGCCCTCTAGGACCTCTGATCTCCCAAATCCTAGTTCTCTCTCTTTAGCGAGTCACTCCCAAATCTCTGATCTCCAGGTGGAGTAAGAGCCATGTGCAACAGTCAGTCAGCAAAACATACCATTTTCCAGCAGGATTAAAACATTGCTAACAGGGCAATGTTTTTAAGAAAACATTGCCAGCCAGCTGCAGGCCTCATTGAAGTGCATGTTGCCAGTATCACCAACCGCCTGCCCAATAAGGCTCTTATTAAAAGAGACAGAGAATTCTACTGTAATGTCCCAAAATACTATAATATTAGACCATTACTGTACAGTGCTGTAGTACTTATTTATTAATTGTATAAAGGAGAATCCTGAAGCTTGATCCAAAGGCCACTGTAGTCAGTGGAGAGCAGAGAGATTTAATGGACTTTGGATCTGGCCCTAAGGTCTAGAACCAGCAAAACACTTAAACCTATGCTTATCTGCAATGGAACTGCATTAAACATAAGCATGTACAAAGTAGACATGCATTTTTAAACAAACTCAGTTTGAATGTTAGATGGTGGAATACTAAATGAGGAATATTAAATATTTAATAGAATTAAAAATTAAATGCTTGCCAACTGCCAGGGAAATGAACTACTTCCCCTATTTCCCACTGGAGTATATGGCACTTATTGATATTTTCTTGGATTTTACACGAATGACCCCTGACACATAGCCATCCACTTCTTCATTCCAAAATTAAAGCAGGAACATGAATGTACAGTTCATTTCCTGATACCTCCCAGAACAACCCCAGTAGCCCCACAAAATTTCTGCTAAACAGTCACCAACAATAAGGCAGAGGCAGCCAGACACTGCAAAGGTCAGGAGGCAAACTTTGCTTGTTTCAATCAATTCAGTTTCTCTTGGACAGCTGTTTGCATTGGGAAGCTAAGACATCACTATTTTAATCTGATACAGTGGGCTCAGCAGAAGATCAAAGATTTCCAGGTCTGCAAAAACTCACTTCCTCGCCCATTAAAATGTATTTAGTATTTAAATTGCTCTTACGATCAGCAGACTTCAACTGAAGAAATCAGTTCATCAAGCCAGCAAGGCATTATTTGTCAACTGCAAATTGACTCAATGCTCAAAACGGAGAATAGGAATCTTTGTAGTTTAGTTAGCACTATTAATCTGTACCTATAGAAAGACACTGTATTGAGATTCATAAAGGTATTTGTAAATGATAATTTAAGCTTCAAATCAGGCCTACAATTCTCAATTATGCTAGTAGGGATTGTGTGTGTGTGTATGTCTGGGAGAGAATATGAATTTGATTGCTCTCAGAGAACTTCCAATGACTGGAATGAAAGCAAAATGGTCCTTTATAAAGTCCTCTACAGAGATGCTATAGATCAAATTTTCAGTGGCACTATATAAATACATCATAGATTTTTAAAGTTATGTTTATTCTAGTTTTATATCAACTTCTGCCCTGCAACATTGTATGTAAACCCTTTTACATATTTAGATTCTGTTATTAAGCCAATGTTCGTTACAAAGAAATCGTCTTAGATACACATGTGAGATTTTGAGGTATATTAAATATTTAATTGAATTAAAAATTAAATGCATGCATCCACACACTAAATGAGCTCCTCTCCCTCTCCCTCTTGCCCTCAGGAGTATGTGGACCTTAAACTGTATGTTATTTGGGGTTTAGAACATTCTTGGAAATGTTCTAGCCTTTTCTAAGGCTCTACATAAAACACAAAAGTAATAGTTTGAGAAACGTGTGCAATTTTTGTGAAATGGCTATGACAGCAATGTTAATAGACAGAAATTCTATTAATTCATAAAATCACATTAGTTTATAAGGATATTTTAATTAGAGTTCTGACTGAAGTGGATTTTGAGATTCAGGCTTCCCTTTACAATTGGCAGCATTAGAACCTCAAATAGGAATACCCTACACCCTTTGGGAGGGGGGAGGTATTGTAACTCAAACCCAGATCAGAATTTTGCATCATAGACCATTTGATTTTTACTATGAGGAATTATTCTCAAAACATTTTCCACTTTTAGCAAATACAGACACACTGTATAAATAAATTCCTAACAACAGGGATCTGAATAAATAACATCATAATTTATAATAAATAATCTACCACTTTTTAATGGAATTTTGGTCAGTTCACCCATGCTGTAAGGTTTTGTGTACTGTTTATTTACATCTGCAAGAGGAAGCCAAGGAGGAGCTGGGGAAGAATCTAGGCAGAAATTCTACAGCAAAGTGGAAAGAGTACTTGATTTCTTTATTGTTAGAGAGTTCCTAGTTCAATGTTAAAGAAAGTGACTTTCTGGCATTCTTCATGACTGGCACATGATATCTAACATTAATTTGCTGTTAAAGAGCCTATGTTTTTAGAGTACATGCTGGCTGTCAAACATCCTGTAAATGTTCCACTTCCTGATGGGAAAATACAGTCAATAGTCCAAATTCCGAAGGAACAATCTCTTTCTTCATCAGAAATCCATTCACAACTATGTAAGCTACAATCATGTATACAGAATTGCACCAAATGCATCCGATGAAGTGAGCTGTAGCTCACGAAAGCTTATGCTCTAATAAATTTGTTAGTCTCTAAGGTGCCACAAGTACTCCTTTTCTTTTTATAAAATGTATGTGCTTGCGAAATGTCTTGGATACTGCAATTGGATAAGATGAAAACAATAGGTGTTTTCAGTGGTATAAATTAGTTGTGACTATCAGAGAGCTCAATGAACACGATGATCCAGTTTATTATGATCATTTATCTTACAACGACATTTAGGATTCCACTGTAACACAGATTTTGTGTCACAGTCACACTTGTAATTACACTTGTATTTACACTTGTAAAGAAGGTATGCAAAATTAATATTTTTAAATTGAGAATTTTTCATTGCTTGTGAACCAGATTGACAGCCCTATAAACCAAAGACAAAATATAGTTACAACCAGGGAGACAGAAATGAAAACCTTTCCTATTCTACTTTGCCAACATACCTCAGTTCTCACTTGGAAAGCTCATGTTGAGGAGTTTGGGGAGAGTAAAGAAAGGAGTAAGATGGCAGCTCTGGTAAGATGGCAGTTCATTGTGATGGTAGAGGCTTATCTACGAGAAGGTGGTCTGAGACCACCAGCTCATTTCACACAGACCGTTAAATCACAATGGTCTTTTGTCATCACTAGAGCTGGCCAAAACTATTCCACTGAAACATATTTTGATGAAAAAACAGTTTGTTTTCCAAAAACCAGAATTTATGAGAAATGTCCATTTTTGTCAAAAAAGGGAAAGAAGTTGGGGTTTCACTGAAAATAAAAAGCCAAAGGATATTTGATTTATAGATAAAAAACGCCAAAAAGGAAAGCAAAGGAAGAAAAATGTTGACTATTATTACCAAAATGTTATGCATAGAAAAACCATGACCCCATGACCGCTAGTCATTACTGATCCAGACTGAAACTGAACAAGTGGCATAGAGGTGAAAAGCTCTATATTCCTTTACTGATACCCTATGCCATTCAGTTCTCCAATGAAGAGTGTGTGCTTTCAAAGCTTGGTTTTAATTAGTGCATTCTGACTCACCCTTTCGAAGACGCAAGTGTGAAGAGATTAAAACTGAAAAGAATTAAAGAATGAATGTGGCAACCAAGTGACTGAACAATGTACTTTGCTCATTTGTACACTGACAAAAATAAAGCTTGCATTTAACAACATTTCCTTAACACTGGGGAAGAGAAGCTTACGTGCCTTTTTCCAAATCCATTGTACTCCAATACAAAGAAGGATCAAAAGAATTGTGAAAGGTGATTCTAGAGATAAAGCAAAAAGGTATGATCTCTAGAATGTTTCCAGAGTAAACCAGCTTTACTGATAATGACCACTGCCCAGATCATCCCTCCCCCATGAAGAAAACCCTGGAGGGGGGAGCAATCTCCGCAAGAGTCCCCAACTCAAGTCCTCTCTAATTGTTCCACTAGGAAGTCGGAGTGGGGTTTACTGGAGTTAGCTGTTGAGAACATACTCAAATGATCTGATTCCTGGAAATTCAGGCAGATCCCTGAAGATCCACAGAAGGGCTCAGGTCTAGAACCAGATTTTTTTTCCCTCCAGTAAACTCTCTGCCCCTGGAATACATTTGCAATGGATTACTAGAGAAAAAGGATAACTTCATAAACTGATATCACAGAACTAAGATCCCTGGCTAGAGCTGATTGGAACATGTACACATTTTAATGGAATCCTTCTCAAAATCTTACATGTAGTTCACAAGGAAGTCATCCCTGAACGATTTCTATCCAAAGGTAGGTTTCAGAGTAGCAGCCGTGTTAGTCTGTATTCGCAAAAAGAAAAGGAGTACTTGTGGCACCTTAGAGACTAACAAATTTATTAGAGCATAAGCTTTCGTGAGCTACAGCTCACTTCATCGGATGCATTTTTCTGAATGCATCCGATGAAGTGAGCTGTAGCTCACGAAAGCTTATGCTCTAATAAATTTGTTAGTCTCTAAGGTGCCACAAGTACTCCTTTTCTTTATCCAAAGGTAAAACTTCAAGCTCCAGGCAGCTCCCTGCATGTATTTTATAAATATACCAAACCATGTATTGAAGGCAAGACACATTCACTTGGTAATCAGATTTCTATGCTCATCTTGCACCTGCATCACTTTATTAAAAACATTCCTCAGTATTCTATTATTTTCCACATTACTAAAGTCCCGATTGCAAGTCGTCACAATCTGGGAGATCAGACATTAGAGTTAATTGTGAAATGATACATTATGTAAGCAATAAAACCACCTACAAGTGTGATAAAGACCAGATGATTTCTGGATGCATATTTTCTTCCTGGGGAGAAGAAAAGAAGCAGGTTTGTCGGTTCATTCCATGTTAGAATGATTAAGGAATCAGCTAGCATGAGTAGGAGAAAGTAGTTAAGGATCTTGAGGTCAATGGTAATTGGGACAAAATACAACATGGCTTTACAAAAGGTAGATTGTGTCAAACCAACCTGATCTCCTTCTTTGAGAAGGTAACAGATTTTTTAGATAAAGGGAATGCAGTAGATCTAATTTACCTCAATTTCAGTAAGGCATTTGATATGGTTCCACATGGAGAATTATTAGCTAAATTGGAAAAGATGGGGGTCAATATGAAAATTGAAAGGTGGATAAGGAACTGGTTAAAGGGGAGACTACAGCAGGTCACACTGAAAGGTGAACTGTCAGACTGGAAGGAGGTTACTAGTGGAGTTCCTCAGGGATCGGTTTTGGGACCAATCTTAATCTTTTTATTACTGACCTTACCACAAAAAGCGGGAATGTGCCAATAAAGTTTGCGGATGACACAAAGTGGAAGTATTGCCAATTTGAGAAGGACTGGGATATTATTGTGGGAGGGATAGCTCAGTGGTTTGAGCATTGGCCTGCTAAACCCAGGGTTGTGATCCTTGAGGGGGCCATTTAGGGATCTGGGGCAAAAATTGGGGATTGGTCCTGCTTTGAGCAGGGGGTTGGACTAGATGACCTCCTGAGGTCCCTTCCAACCCTGATATTCTGTGATCATATAGAAATTATACAGGAAGATCTGGATCACCTTGTAAACTGGAATAATAGTAATAGGATGAAATTTAATAGTGAGAAGTGCAAGGTCATGCATTTAGGGATTAACAACAAGAATTTCTGTTATAAACTGGGAACGCATTACTTGGAAGTAACAGAGGAGGAGAAGGATCTCGGAGTACTGGTCGATCACAGGATGACTATGAGCCGCCAATGTGATATGGCTGTCAAAAAAGCTAATGCGGTCTTGGGATGAATCAGGCGAGGTATTTCCAGTCAAGATAAGGAGGTGTTAGTACCATTATACAAGGCACTCGTGAGACCTCATCTGGAATATTTTGTGCAGTTCTGGTCTCCCATGTTTAAGAAGGATGAATTCAAACTGGAACAGGTACAGAGAAGGGCTACTAGGATGATCCGAGGAATGGAAAACCTGTTTTATGAAAGGAGACTCAATGAGCTAGGCTTGTTTAGCCTAACTAAAAGAAGACTGAGAGGAGATATGATTGCTATCTATAAATATATCAGAGGGATAAATACCATGGAGAGAGAAGAATTATTTAAGCTCAGTACCAATGTGGACACAAGAACAAATGGATATAAACTGGCCATCCGGAAGTTTAGACTTGAAATTAGATGAAGTTTCTAACCATCAGAGGAGTGAAGATCCCTTCCAAGGGAAGCAGTGGGGGCAAACGACTTATGTGGCTTCAAGACAAAGCTTGATAAGTTTATGGAGGAGATGATATGATGGTATAGCCTAATTTTGGCTAGGAATCAATGGTGCAGTGCTGCACTGCTGGCCTCCCTGTTCACTAGGAATAATTGAAAACCTGTCTCCTTTGGATGTATGCAGCCAGACAGGCTCCTGAGAAACCAGTAAACATGCCAAGGCCTTCTGAGCTATAAGGTCCATTGTGTTTATCCTTTTACACTCATTTTTGAGCTACAGTCTTGATTATGTAGATATCATGAACATCCTGTGTATATATAACAATTATCAACATATTATTTATCTGAGTGGCACATTAAAGCTTCTGTTTTAAGAAAAGTGTTCGAATTTGTCTTTCAAGATACATTTTTGTAGCATCATACGCTTACTTTTAACATTGAATTTAGAAGCGCAAAGTTCCTGCTTAAGTCATCCTGTCCATACTCCGCCAATACAGGATTTTCCCCTACATTCTATTTTCAAGGATCATGTATCGTTAACTTTGATTAACTCAAGGGGCATAATATGGCTGCACCACAAAGCAACAAAAAGTAAAAAAATACCTTCACCAGCTGAAACTGCAGGTGAATTTCAGATCCACAGAATGTAATTATTCGTTTGGAACCTTGCCAGCACAGTCCTCCTCTTGTGAAATGCCTTAAGAATTTCAAATGACTATGAGCATTCGGGACCTCTTTTGTACATCTCAGCTGTATGATTTTACTGCCAGTATCAGTGTTCCTTAGCACCATGTTTATTAATAGTGAGAGTGCAACCTACTGAGGGCCTAATACTACTTCTTGAATAATCTAAGTGTTCCTTCACATCCCCATACTAATCAGGACAAACCCTGATTAGTTTATGAGATTTAATAAGATTACACTTCATGGTGGTACAACTGCAGAACATTGTTGATTTTGGCATATATTATAAATCTCCGATGGCACCATGTTTAGCTGCATGTGTCACAATAAATGTTGGGGGTTGAAAAACAGTACAGAACACACAATATCCTGTGGTTTCACTCCTCTGAATTAGTCTATTTTTCATTTTCTCTTTCCCTTATCTGTAGTCTATATCCACTGCAGTTTCACCTTTATGTCTCATTTCTTTAGCACAGGTGGCTTATTACACTTATCACCACCCTCTTCCTGATCAAAGGATAACACTGATTTTGTAACTACTGTTCACGTACAGTAGATACCAGCCACTCCACTTCTTCTATTTCTTGCAGTCTGCCTGTTATTGCAGAGGTTAAAATAAAAGGCTGCAGGGAAAATGGAGCTCTACCGTCACCACTAAGACCAGAGGAAGAGCTCCCTTATCTTTGCAGAGCAGGGTTTCTCAGAGCACTGTGGTGAGGTGAGAGCTCCTCTTCCTATTTCAATTGTGGTAAGTGCCTTACAGCTAAGGCTACAATATTATAGTGCCATCATTTAGCATAACTGCTGGTAATTCATCTGCTCTTTCCAAATGTCTTATCATTTGCATATAGATTCAGAAAAGTAACTTTGAAACAGAAACAGCAATATAGATTGAATAGGCTCACTAACCAAGTTTAAAAGAATTTATCAAATTATTATTAACTAGAAATCACCTTTTTCCACCCTTCTTCTTAGGGCTTATCTACACGGGGGAAGTTTTAGTGAACTATTGGGTATTTTTCTCCAAATTAAAATGCCCTGTACAGCCTGGTAACAGGAGCCACAGCCATTCATACAGTAGTCCAGGACCTGGTATATCTTTTTCTAAACAAGTACGCACCTACAGGGTCAAGCCACCCCAAAAAGTGGCACAGAAGCAAAATGACAAAAACATTCCCTACTAGGGCCAGATCCAAAGCCCACTGATGTCAGTCTTTCCACTGATTTCAGTGGTTTTTGGATAGGGCCCCTGAAGAAATGAAGTGAAAAGGAAGAGTACAAGGAGGAGTGTGGTTTTTGGCCATATAAAAGAGGTGCCAGTCAAAAGGCAAGGGCATTTCATAGAGGTGAGAAAGCAGCAAGAAGTCATTAATTCATAATTGGCAACTCTAATACGTGAGCTTTTTTGCCTTGGACATGTAAGATAAAGCACACTCAAGCCTGTGCTGATCCCCTGAGAGAGAATGTGGTAAACCTAGTCCCCATGTTTGTGCATTTACCCCCACGTATTATGCATGAGCAATTATTCTGGGACAGCTGTAGTCACCCCACAGCTAAAGATGAAGCTAGCTCCTCATTAGAAGCTCAGTCTTCGAACTTTCCATCTAATTTTGCCACACACGAAAAAAGGATCTTCCTGAAATTATGCATGCCTTCCCATGAATCTAAAGCTTTTGGGGTGCTCACATTATTTCCAAAAGGCCCATCAGATGGAAACTTTTGGTAGTGTGTTACAGCTAAACCATTTTCATTTCCTTTTTACTTCTTACTCCTCAGATAAGAATATTAAACTTTTCAAGCTTAACTTGGCACACACTGGCGTGCTTTATTTAGCCATAGCACATGGGTTGTCTTTTACTACAATTAAAAAGATGATTAAAATTCAGTGATTAAAAATCACTGCTAGCTGTTCTGAAATATTCAGTAATATGCTGATTTTCCTTTTAGCAAGGAAGCTGGGGGACCACTCCAGTCCACAGTTCCTTTAGGTAGACAAGTGAAGTGTTCACAGATGAAGATGCAGCTCCAAGATACCAAAGCACTTGTAGCATTACAATCTGAGCTGAGACATATGAAGTTGCACATGTATTCTTAAATCATATTGCACCAGAAACTCACCTAGGGCCAGATCCTCACTTAGTGTAAATTGGCATAGCTCAATTGAAATCACTGGAGTTATGCTGATTTATACCAGATGAAGATCTGTCGCTTAGATGTGATTCTATGAAGTAAGAATGGCAGCATTACTAAAACAGCACCTTTCTACAAAATATACAATTCTACTTCTGCTTTAGTTACATTTGATTGCTTAAAAACTTAATGGAGATACACTGTCTTCATGGTTTACCTCTATCTCAGAGTGGCGGAATCATTAATCCTACAACTTGCTCAAGTTGTTATACTAGGTTGAATAGTTTTATTTGGAAATTGGGCTAATTACTATAATCTCCTGCAGTGTTGGTGATGTTTCAGAGTTTCTAGAGATGGGAACTAGTGATGGTCTGACAGCAAACTTCAGAGTACAGTCTCTCTGCATTGCTAAGTCAGGCCTGTCCACGCAGAGCAACTACTGCATGATATTTGTTTCTTTTGGCTTATTTTTCATACTGCAGCTAAATACTTCCAATTACAGTTTGAGTGTAGTAAAAAGCGGAAGGTTGACTTTTATCTTAAATTTGCATTTTAATAAGAACACAGAATGTGTTTCGTAGTCTTCGTGGGAAATCCAACATCAATTTAGTGACAGAGATGCATAAGGATAATTATATTTCAAAAGCCACAAAAAAACTTCTGGGGTTGATTTTTGTATTAACAAAACACATGAGGCTCTAATCTGAGAATTTTAACCTGTACACATCTACATCCAGTATCAGGCGTGCTGGAACTAACAAAGCACTTCCAGAATCAGCACCAGCCAAATGCAGAAAATCTTCTCTGCAGCAGCTATCAGATCTTTAAAAAGAACCACAAGCCTGACAGTTCAGATTTTAGCCCTGCACTTTCTAAAGGAAACAAATATTTTATTTAACTTTGAGTATCTACACATTTGAATTTAGGGCTGGTGAAAAGTGCCACACTGATAGCCCTGCGGAGTTAAGCTCACTGTTTAAAAATATACAAGGTACAGTATAGGCAGTGGCAGTCCAAGCTTCCTTCTGACATCTTATCAATGTGCCTCAATCCTGACCTCTAGGGAACTAGTTATGGATCAAGCTGTGAAGTCTGGTTCTGACCTTAAATGTCCACAACGATTGGAGGTGTTTGAAATTTTCAGTTATACTTCAGTAGAGGTGGAAGAAAGAGTAGTTCAGTCAACATCGTCCATCGGTCCCTGTCTTCTAGTTTGTGTGTTTAATAGGATGAGAGTAATTCAAACAGTAGCCCACTGGGATAGATTTAGGACAGAGTAGTTTCTTCAAATGACAGCATAGCAGATTTATATTAAATCTCAGAAAAAACTTCCTATCTGTAAGAACAGTAGGACAATGGAACAGACTGCCTCGAGAGGTCATGGTCGCTCCTTCACTAGAGATTTTCAAAAGGAGGCTGGATAACCGTCTTGGATGGGTTAGACACAATAAATCCTGCATCTTGGCAGGGGATTAGAGTAGATGACCCTTACAGTGCCTTGATTCTCGATTCCTTCTTTTGGAAAAGATACAAAAAAAAAATCATAGTTGTTACTACATTTCTTCATTTATCACATACAGATAGTTCTGCAGCTTCTCATACAAATAGCACAACTGCATTGGTTGTAGATTTCTTTTAAATAAATATCTACTGATTTATAAAAATTGCTACAAAATGACAGAAAAAAAAAAACTATGGACAATGAGCAACAAATATAATCAACAAACAAAATAAGGGTGTCCCCAGAATGCTACCCCACTTCACTCTTCCCACATCTCATGGAATACTTCAATTTTGTCCTTAACTTTATAAAGTGTAAAAGATAATATGTAGGGCTGTCAAAAGATTTAAAAAAAACACAATCATGAAATTAAAAAATGTGATTAATTGCCGTTTTAACCACACTGAAACAATAAAAGAATATCCATTTAAATTTATAATAAATATTTTGGATATTTTCCTACATTTTAAAATATATTGATTTCAATTACAACATAGAATACAAAATGCACATTGATCACTTTATATTATTTTATTACAAATATTTGCACTGTAAAAAAGAAATAGTATTTTTCAATTCACCTCATACAAGTATTATAGTGCAATCTCTTAAGAACATAAGAATGGCCCTACTGGGTCAGACAAAAGGTCCATCTAGCCCAGTATCCTGCCTTCCGACAGTGACCAGGTGCTGCGGAAGGAATGAACAGAACAGGCAATCATCAAGTGATCCATCCCCTGTCGCTCATACCCAGCTTCTGGCAAACAGAGGCTAAGGACACCATTCCTTCCCATCCTAGCTAATAGCCATTGATGGACCTATCCTCCATGAATTTATTTAGTTCTTTTTTTAACCTTGTTATGGTCTTGGCCTTCACAACATCCTCTGGCAAGGAGTTCCAAGGTTGACTGTGCATTGTGTGAAGAAATACTTCCTTTTATTTGTTTTAATTCTGCTGCCTATTAAATCTCCATATCATAAAAGTGCAAATTACAAATGTAGTATTTTTTTAATATAACTGCAATCAAAAACAAAATAATGTAAAACTTTAGATCCTACAGGTTTAAGCGTGAAGGGGCATATGAATATTTAGCATATCTGGCATGTAAATACCTTGCAGTCCTGGCTACACGGTGCCATGCAACTGCCTGGTCTCACTTTCAGGTTACATAAATAAGAAGTAAGCAGCATTATCTCCCATAGATAGATGTAAACAAATTTGTTTGTCTTATGATTGGCTGAACAAGAAGTAGAAATGAGTGGACTTGTAGGGTCTAAAGTTTTACATTGTTTTATTTCTGAGTGCAGTTATATTAAAAAATAATTCTATATTTGTAAGTTGCACATTTACAATGAGAGCTCTGATATCAAAGTCCCAAGGCATTAATATTCTCCATTCAAGCCATACACAGGGAAACTGTGCTTTGGAATACAGATCTGCAAAAAGTTATTAATTTAGTGAATTAACTTTATCAGTAGAACTAATTTTTTTAAAAACGTTACTTATTTACATTGTATATAAGATCAGACCCTCCAGTTAAAAAATTCAAAAGAATAGCTCCATAAAACTTATTTTCTATTTACAACTAGAACTGAACCTTAGCTTTTATGATCTAATGTATAATGCACTGGGAATAGGATTAGTGGTATATTTAGTTTGCCAAAGGTGTGAATATTGATGATGAATGAGGTCCTTGAAGGTCTGAGAGCTTTCTGCTGCTTGCCTAACAGATTTCACAGCGATGTGAATAACTGAATTACAGCCATGGAAGATAATGTTCAGAAAGGACCTAGCGTACCATACATTCATTTGGAATAAGAACTGGTAATTCTGGATACTGATTCCCTCCGAGTTGTAAGAATAAGTAAGAAGGCTGGACTGGATCAGTGAAAAAGACTGAAGAGAAAACCTCAGTAAAGAAGAGGAGCATGAGTTTACACAAAGCACAAAAGTTCTGAAACTAAGATGTAGGTGGAATGCTTTGCTCTTTAAAAAGGAGAGAGAGGGGACAATCATCTGATGTTCACCCCATAAATCACTCTTCCGTGAATCTGAGTGTCAAATTATGAAATAATGTTTTACTCAAGAACTTTTAAGTGCATCTTATTTACTTTTTCATTGGCATTTAAGGCATCAGACTTATAACGCTGGCAAGACTAGAGAGCAATTGTTTATCTAAAACACCACCACCACCACCCACACATACACTTTCATCTCACTTTGGATAAATCAACAATAATTCCGTTGACCTCAGTGGAGTTACTTTGGTTTTACACCCATATAAGTGAAATCAGAACATGTCCCAAAATTAGCACTCACCCATGCAACAGTTTTTTGTATTCTCGTGTATGTGTTTTTTTGTATATTCTTCTAACTCTAATGGATAGTAATTGTGCATTAATCTAAGGTGTTGTTAACTTTATATTATTAATGAAAAAGCATAACAAGACCAGTTCCCTTTCACCATATTAGCAAAATTCATCCTTAATCTATCAAACAGCTTAATCTATCAAATTTCCTAGTCCAGCCACCTCTTCACAAGTGCCTCACTCTTCTAAAGATGAAGAGACAAAAACTAAAATTCCCATGCTGCAGTCATTAGTTCTCTAGTGCTGTGATTGGTATGAAGAGGATTTGTTTTTGCTTTGGGTTTTCATTTATGTCTCTTTATTTGGCACAATAAATCATATTCTGCTATTGATTTTAATGCAAAAAAGTCCTACTGACTTCAACAGGAGTTGTATGAATGGGACAATAGCAGTATACAGCTTATAGTTATATGTTTCAGAGAGCTATGTCATCCATATGCAGGACTGAAACTGTCAGAGTGCGGTGATTTTACAAAATTATGTACATACACTGTACTTAGCCATATCATGCCTGTTTCCAATCAGTGCTATTCATCAGTTACTTCTTGGAACACCAGGAAAGTAATCTTATTAGAGTTGCTTTGCCAATTTTCCTTGAACATCATACTAAATATTTACTACTCAGAATGAAAAACTGATCTGCTATTAAAAATGCACCGCAACAATACAAATCCTTCTACAGCTGATGTTTAAAAAAAACAAAATTCTCTATAAGAAAGAAAACATTACAGCAAACTAAAATGTGTTGAACTCAGTGTAAGACCCACTGCTCCACTGCAGAAGCAGTGTTAGGAAAAGAGGTACCTTAAAAATGTTTGTTACTGGAGCAGAAAGTAGTAACTTGTGACCCAGTCCTGATCATCTCAATGGAAAAAATATCCCTTAGACTTCAGTGATATAGGATTGGGTCATTAATCAGTCCAATTCCACAAACCTTAATCGTGTTGAATAGTAACTTATACAAAAATAGTCTCAATGAGTTCAGTTTTATCCTACTATATTCACTGGGACGACTTACATAACTACTGCTCTAATATTAGTATTAGTTGCAGAATCAGGACTATAATGTACCACACTTAATGCAGTAGATGACCATATATTGTAGTATTGTTTATATATTTTTGTATATGTGCCTTTTGTATAGTATTTTAATCTTTTATGTATCTTTATATAAAACACAATAAAATGTTAATTTAAATTTTAAAAAAAATTTAGACAGCTGATCCAACTGTCTTTCCCTGATTAAGTGTGTCCATTTTAAATGAGAACGATGGAATTTTTTTTTCTTCATCCAAATTATTTAGGAAAACTCAGTTTTCAACAATAAAATCTCTTCAAAAACATTTATGAAAGTCTTTGAAAATTAATTCACGTCTTGTATTTATTTATACAGCCAGCTTTGGATACATGGTTAAAACAGACAACTCACTGAATGTGCTAAATCTCAACATATGACATGTTTTATTAAAATAAAATAAAGCACTGATAATGTGTCATATTTAATTTTAGCTTGGTACTAGAAAGCATACCACAGTATTAATATGGGACTTACTTTGGAGGGGTAGTAGATGGTGCATGGGCACTAGATGCTGCTATAGTGATATGAATGTTTCTAATGAAAAATTAGCCTGAAATAAGGGAAGCTGTTTGTGTAGTGTTTTTTCTAATGTTACAAAAGATGACTTCCTTATTTTTCTTTTTGCACTATATGATTAAAGAAAGGGAAATGGAGACCATAAGCCAAATTGAGAAATGGTGTATAAGTTGGCCCTCAGACCCCTTTAGCCCACTTATACCCATTTACCAATGCATAAAAGAGTCTCAACTGGTGCAGCTTACATACTTTGAACTGGAAGAAGGTGTAAGAAAAAATGTGAAGCAGCCTACACAGTGTATGTTCTTATAAACTCCTGTTCATTAGGTTTGTTGCTAGTTTTTTCTCTGAACTCCAACTGGGACTCAGACACCAAATTTAGAAGGGATGTGTATTGAGGAGAGGGGGTAGAGGGAGTCTAAGCAAATCTAGAGGAATCTACTGTGCATCTTTGGCCTTGTCTAAACTACCAGGGTAAATCGACCTAAATTACAATACTCCAGCTACATAAATAACGTAAGCTTATGTTGACTTTCTGCGGTGTCTACACCGTGCTGCATCGATGGGAGATGTTCTCCCGTCGACTTACCTTACTCCTCTCATTCCAGTAGAGTACCGGAATCTTTAAGGTGCCACCAGACTCCTCGTTGTTTTTGTGGATACAGACTAACACAGCTACCCCTCTGATACTGACATCAATAGGATCTGATAATCTTGCTCTGAATCTTCATAACTGGCATAATAAATATTCAGAGAATAATAGTATTCTACATAATTTTAGTGAAATATTTACTAGCTTGCAGAGGTAACATTTTAAAATGCTTTTTTAGAAATTTTGCCCTTTTTTCTCCACATTTCTGAGTTCTTTGGTTAAACAAGCACAGACACTCCCCACAAAGACCTCAGGAAGTTTAGGTTTCTAATCATATGACAGATGAAACTAGAGGTGGAGAAGGAAGCACATTCTGCCATATAGCAGCTCTCCAAGGTCACTATTCTATCATTTATTACTTTACAAAAATCTCAGCATCTGTTTTGAAATGTATATTTCAATCTAATGCACAGACACCAAGAGTCTGATCCTCTATTCTTTTTTCAAGCAAAACTCCTGCTGAGTTCAATGGAAGTTTTGCTTGAGTAAGACTGTAGGAGTGGGCCCTAAAAAACTTGATGTCATGTACTGCCATTCTCATGAGTGGGAGGTCACAGAGATGTTTATGCTTTATGTGGGGGCAGAAAGGTAGGAGGAAGGGCTGGGCTGAGTGGGCGGGTTGAGGGTCCGCAAAAAAAAAATTTAAATCCTCGAGTTGCTAAAGTTTGAAAACTGCTGCTATAAGGCAT